>NC_090929.1:217933842-218585592 GCF_040938575.1 Ambystoma mexicanum | reverse complement strand
AATTCTTGACATTTGACCCATCACATTTTTAGGTGATAGTGTTTTTGGGTTGCCATTCTATGACCAACATGTGTCATCATATTCCAAAGGATGGCTATCTTATTTCCAGGCAATGCCCCATATGCTCAACTTCAGACATCATATACACCCAGCCATTTCCGTTCAGTTTTGAATGGATCCTAGCTGTATCTGGTGTATCATTCACTGAACTTGCTCTCTCTGTCTCTCTCTGTTTTTCGCTCTCTCTCTCTCTCTTTCTCTCTCTCTCTCTCTGAATAATGCTCTCTTTCTCTCTCTCTCTCTCTCTCTCTCTCTCTCTCTCTCTCTCTCTCTCTCTCTCTTTTTCCATCTCTTTCTTTCTCTCCATCTCTCGCCTGGCAAGAGTCACATTATCAGGTGCACATTTTCTAAAGTAACCACACAGCGTGTGCTGATAGACGTGTGAACAGCTCATCAAAACAGGTCCATCCCTGTTCCTCGAAAACCATTAAGGACCACATTGATACCCTTGCTCCAGCCCTTGCCGATTTCTGCAACCTCTCCTTTGCCTCCTGGTATTTCCCCTCCCCTCTGAAGCACTCCCTTGTGCATCCTCTCCTCAAGAAACCCAAAGCTGATCCTTCTTGCCCTGCTAACTATCGCCCAATTTCCATAACTCCCTTTTTGGGTAAGCTCCTGGAAAAGCTTGCCATCTCTCAGCTTAACCTTCATTCTGACTCAGTTGGCTGTCTCCACGACGACCAATCTGTCTTCAGATCTGCCAGAAGCACGGAAATTGTTCTCCTGAACATCCGTGAAGACCTTCTCTCCAACCTTGATTCTAACATTCCCTCTGTCCTCATCCTACTTGATCTCTCCTCTGCTTTCGACATAGTCAACCATGCCACCTTGCTCAATCGTCTCTGTGACAACCTGGGTATCACTGATCAGGCTCTGGCCTGGCTGACCTTTTTTCTCTCAGATCGACCCTCCCAGGTACAACTTAGGTCCTTCCTATCTTCTATCGCCCCCTATACTTGTGGTGTTTCCCAGGGGTCTAACCTCTCACCTGGCTTTTCAACCAATACCTGGTAACTCTCGCATACTGCATTTCCATTTTTTGCTCAAATTTCCAGTGCTATGCTGATGACACCCAACTCATTTTCAGGCTTCCTTCAGCCACCTCCTCTCCTTCCCTCATCTCTGATCATCGCCATTCAAAATTGGTGTGCCACCAACGATCTCTGTTTAAATGCCAACAAGACTGAGATCCTCCTCATTGGTACACCCTCTTCATCCTTTCCTCTCACTCTCTGGCTGGCATCCCTTGGCCCTCCTCCTGCTCCTACCTGCAAAGCTAAGAACCTCAGGGTCATTTTTGACTCCACACTTTCCTTTTCCCCGCACATCTCTGATGTCTCTAAAAAGTCAAACTTCTTACGGCACCTCCTTAGAGGTACTCTTCCTTTCCTCACCTTCCCTCAGAAACTCACTGTCTCCCAAACTCTGATTCTCTCTAGGTTGGACTACTGTAACAGCCTCTTTCTAAATCTACCTGCCTCCACTCTCCGCCCTTTACAACTAATCCAGAAAAGGACTGCGAGACTTGTCCTTGGCCTCAAGCCCTGGGATCATATCTCTCCAGCTCTGAAATCCCTTCATTGGCTCCCAGTGGATGCAAGGATTAAATTTAAAACCCTTTGCATTGTCCACAAGGCTTTCTGGGGCCTGTGTCCAAAATACCTTCAGCTATCCCTCTGCAAATACCTCCCCTCTCGAGCCCTTCGCTCCTTCACCTCTAACTCTCTGAGGGTCAGTCGTTTTTCAAAGAAACAAGCTGGAGGTAGATCTCTGTCTTTGGCTGGGGCCTCCCTTTGGAACTGCCTCCATGCCTCCTTGAAACTTGAGGACAACCATCTACGGTTCCAAAAGCTCCTCAAGACCTTCCTCTTCGCTTCTGCCTTTGCCCCGCTTTTCCCCTGCTGATCTGCCCTCTCCCTCGGCACTGTGCACCTGGCCACCCTCTATCCTTCGGGCCCAGGTGCCTGCTCACCCTGCCAGCCTCCTACACTGCCTCTGGGCGACCCCTTGCACTGGGGCCTGTTTCTGTACCCATACAGTTCCCCACCCACTTTTCTTCTGCACTTTTCTGATGCACTCTACCTGACTAACCTAGCACTTTTGCCTCTCACAGGCTGCACTTACACCCTATTTAATTATTTATTTACTTCTATTTATTTTGTTCTCTTCTATGCTCTGCACTTCCCCCTTTTTCCCTTCCCAGTGTCACTGGGTCCCGTAAGATCTTTTTTTTGCTTCTCCCCTGTACCCCTCCCTTCGCGTGGTCGCGCTCTGAAACACCTATGTACGAGCACAATATAAATAAAATATATCATAACAAAACAGGTATCTTGAAGGGGGTGCTGTGTTTTTAAAAATAATTTAAATGTAGCCTGAAAGCAGCATGGACAGAGGAGTGGCCTGTCCTGGTACTTGACCCTATCCATTGTCATTCTATGTGTCCTGCAGGAAGGTCACCATCAATCATCATTGATATAGGGGAAGCTGTGGGTGGGCAAACAGGCTCCATAGGGGTTGATTGGGTTTTGAAGGACCTTTTAAGGGTCCAGAAGATCAGGCAGCATGATCTGCCATTCCATGTGTTCCTTTTTTTTTTCTTAGTAATGTATGCGCATGTTGTTGTCGTTAGTTTTAGAGTGTGACCAACCAATCATCTTCAGCACACAAAATTAAACAATGCCTTCATGCTCACAAAAGAAACAGATCATTGGTTTTAATATGAGCACCACCTTTCCCATGAAGGGACACCATTTTTAGAGGTAATGATTATAAGTATTTTCAGCAAAAGAAGCTATTAAATAATATTTGGCCTAACATTGTAATCTTGCTCTATTTAACACTTGACAATGTTCATTTTCAATGATCACATCCCCCCTTTTTATTTGTATTGCATTTTACTGAGAAACACAATGTTGTACACGAGGAGGATGCTAGCATTGTGCTTTGTATTTTACACAATAGCCCAGCACAGTTGGAGAAAAGATGGCAATATAATATTTGTCCATCAGGTATTTTTTGAAAGAGACACATTTTTTATTGTTTTGTGGAACTGGACAATGGTTGGACTTTCCTAGCCTCTGCTGAGGTTGACATCCAGATGGTCGGAGAGTGGCAAGAGAAGGACTGCTTGCAAGTCTTCTCATTAAAGACTAGTTAAGACTCCAACTTGTTGATCCTGTTGCTATCTGAGGTGCCAGAGCCTCCAGAGTTGTGGAGTTTAGCCATCAAGTGTGTTGTCGTTATGTTTGAGACTGCTTTGTAGGGGATACATGCAGTTTCAGATATGATCCTGATAGAGAGGCAGATACAGTGAAGATTGTGCAGTGTAGGAGAGACACCGCCACATTTGCAGGAGCCTGGAATGAAGTATGCTGGGTAATGGTTGGTTGCCTTAAGGGTGGCCATGTACATAGCTAAAATCTCCCTAAGGAGGTTTTTTGCTCCTTTGATGTGTGAGAGTTAGAGGGATTCAAGGGCCTTGCTGGAGTAAATCAGGGGTATGAAGAGATTAATTATGCAAAGTGTGGAGCTCTGTAGCCATGTGGTTTGCACCTTTTTGACTATGTCCTTTTGAAAGGAAAAGCTAATGTCTGCAATGACGCCAAGGATTTGACTGAGTTTGATAGCTACAATGTGAATCCTTCCAGGCGCATGAAATGCAGCCATTGTTGTAGTCATTGTTATTTTTGTTGTTTGGCATGGGGACCGATAATGATATATTCGGTCTTCGTAGGCTAGCCGATTGTGTAGGCCATAGACCATGAGAATACAGTTGAGTGCTGTCAGTGTTGTCAGCATTCTGAGGGATTGCTATGTTGGGGTCATTTGGCAGAGTTCCCAAGCTTGTGGAACCCCACACGTGTATGCAAGCTGTTTTTTTTTATTTAATGCACCCATTCAAAGGCCTGGTTTTTGCTAGATAGGTAGGACACAAACCATGTTGGGACAGTTTCATAGAAGCCTATGCTGTTGGCATTGAGTGAGAGAAGTTATGGTTGACAGTGTTAAAGGTACCCACACTGTCTAAGAGGTCTAGGAAAATTAACAAGGGGGGGGTCCTGGGAGTCTCTCTGCCAGACATTAGTTCTGGTTACAAGAGCCTTACCCAGATTCATTAGCTCACTATCTTTCACAGTTTCACAGAGGAGAAATATCCAAAACATATCAGTATTTGCCCTGCCCTGGGGCAATCCAGCACCGAAATGCTAGGAAATTCTCCTCTGAACAAGAGTACTAACAGCAACCCCAGACATGTGTTTCGGTCTAGTTGGACCTCATCAGTATGGTGTAGCTGTGACTCTCTAAGAATAGTGAGCAAGGGGTCCACGCCTGGATTCCCCTAGTAACTTAGGGTGGGACCCAAAGCTACTTAAATTATGCAAATTAACAAGAGGGCCCTGGGAGTCTCTGTGCCAGACATAAGTCCTGGCTACGAGAGCCTTACCCAGATTCTTTAGCTCCCTTTCATTCACAGAGGAGACATATCCAAAACATATTAGTCTTTGTCCTGTCCTGGGGCAGTTCAGCACCGAAATGCTAGGCAATTCTCCTCTGAACAAGAGTACCAACAGTAACCTCAGACATGTGTTTCGGTCTGGTTGGACCTCATCAGCAGGGTGGAGCTGTGCCTCTCTAAGAAAAGTGAGCAAAGGGTCCACTTCTGGATTCCCCTAGTGACTTAGGGTGAGACCCAAAGCTTCTTAAATAATGCAAATTGACAAGGGGGGTCGTGGGAGTCTCTCTGCTAGACATTAATTCTGGTGACCAGAGCCTTACCCAAATTCTTTAGCTCACTATTTTTAACAGAGAAGAGATATCCAAAACATATCAGTCTTTGTCCTGCCCTGGGGCAGTCCAGCACCAAAATGCAAGGCAATTCTCCTCTGAACAAGAGTACCAACAGATACCCCAGACACATGTTTCAGTCTGGTTGGACCTCATCAGTAGGGTGGAGCTGTGCCTCTCTATGAATAGTGAGCAAGGTGTCCAGGTCTGAATTCCCCAAGTAAATTAGGGTTAGACCCAAAGCTACTTAAATTATGCAAATTAACAAGGGGGGGGGTCCTGGGAGTCTCTCTGCCAGGCATTAGTCCTGGTTACCAGAGCCTTACCCAGATTCTTTAGCTCACTATCTTTCACAAAGGAGAAATATACAAAACATATCAGTCTTTGTCCTGCCCTGGGGCAGTCCAGCACCGAAATGCTAGGCAATTCTCCTCTGAACAAGAGTACCAACAGAAACCCCAGACACGTGTTTGGGTCTGGTTGGACCTTATCAGTAGGGTGGAGCTGTGTATCACTAAGAATAGTGAGCAAAAGGTCCATGCCTGGATTCCCCTAGTAACTTAGGGTGAGACCCAAAGCTACTTAAATTATGCAAATTAACAAGGGGGGTCCTCGGAGTCTCTTTTCCAGACATTAGTCCTGGTTACGAGAGCCTTACCCAAATTCTTTAGCTCACTATCTTTCACAGAGTAGAAATATCCAAAACATAAGAGGTCTAGGAGGCGCAACTCTCCTGTGTCTGAGATTTTCAATGCAGTGTCTACAACTTGAATGGTTGTAGTTTCAGTTCAGTTCTGCATTTGGGGTTGAAGCAGAATGGTAACCGGGAAGGAGGCCAAGGTGGGCCATTTAGACAACTAGATGGGTCACATCTACTTTCCAGATAATTTTCTGAACGAACAGGATGCTGGTGATGGGCCTGTAGTTGACACGCTCCTCTGAATCAAGAGAGGTTTTTTTGAGAAGGAGTCAATTGAGACCTTTCATTAATGTATCTGTGAATACCATTTCATTGAGGAAGTCATTCACAATAATGAGGAATGCGGTAAGTGCTGTGCTGGTGAATTGTTCAATGATGAAAGTGAGGGGGAAGTTGGCCCTTTAAGCAGTCTTTTTATGGGTAGCCAGTGTGTCTAAGTGATCCCTAGGAGAGAAGAGGATGAAGTTCGTCCTTGAGGGCAGTGCCCAAAGGGGAAGGGAAGTGGGCTCTGTTTGATTTTGAGAAGTTGATGATACCTTTGATATTTTACATTTTGTTAATGAAAATAGTATTGATTGCACCACATTTATCTTGTGAATCCAGTACTTCAGGAACATGTGTGGGTTTGGCACAGTTCTTGACTACTTGGAACAAGGCTTTGCGACTGTTAGAGGCTGCCTCAATGGTGGGGATGGAGAAATCTGACTTGGTATTGGCTATCATATGTCTGTGTTGTTTTCACAGAGATTTGAGGGATGAGAGATCCTCTAGGCTGTAATGCTTGCATCCGTGCTTTTCAAGGAAATATCAAAGGAGGTTGTTGAGTGGGAGACAATTGTGGAGGAGAAAAGATTGGAGAAATCATAGATGAAGTTATCACTCCTCTGGGGTGGTCTGCAAATAAGGTGAAATGTAATTGAGATGAAAAACTGACATGAGAGGTATTTCGATGAGCTTTGAGCAGAGATCGGGTTTACCGTGCAGGGCCAGTCAATCTTATGGAGGACTGCAACTCCACCTCCACCTTTTCCCTTGCAGTCTATTTGTTGGATTCTCTGACCACCATTGGGTAGGAGGACATCAGAGATGTAGGGGGAGGAGGGTGTAAACTACACATTAGTAGTCAAAAAGGCATCAGGATTGTTGCTTGTTATGAGGTCAGCTTGTGCAACCACTGAACTTGTGTTAACTATCATAGCAGCGAAGATGTGGATAGTAGCTTTGTGCTGCAGTGCTGTATGGGGGTATTAATTAGGTTTGCTGACTGGGGCTGCATTGATAGTTTGGCTGTGGATCCCTGCAGAGGATGGGAATGGGCTCTGGTGAGAGGAGGCACATTGTGATATCTCTCTGGTGTACTATGTGAAGTGAAACAATTCCTTCATCTGCCCTTTGCTATGGATGCCGAGTCAAGAAACACTTATGATCTGACAGTTAAGAAAGGAAAGGTAGGGCCAGGGCTAAGCATGTTGGGATTAAAGGGTCATAAATCCTGGATCATTTGCATTAGCTGATCTACTACAAAAGAGAAGAGAGTGGAAAGCTGCTTGAGCAGGAGACAAAAAGAGCAGAAAGCCAATTCCCTCTAATGACCCATACCTCTGCCCCAGTGTTGTTTATACAACCTTAACCTGGCAACCTCAAAGTGATCTGGAACATTCTCTCTTGCACTGTGACATGTTCCATTCTTCTGACAGCACCTCACTGGAACATGTAACCATCTATTATACAAGTAATGGAATAGGCTCCATCCCTTTGCCTATAGAACTCAGAAAAACCGCTAGTTGCTGGAATGCTAAAAAAAAACATATCTGCTTGTGGTGTGTGTAATACAAATACAATTAACATGAACATAACTATGAAACCTACTTACTCTGTGGTCTTGTTCGACACTGTAATGCACATGATAAATATTAAAGTCTGAAACCAGCCTTTTGTGCCAAGGGCCTATATTTTCTGACCATTCTTTCCACTAAAATCTAGAACTAAAATGCTTGCCAGCAAAAGGAAAATGCTCAGCTACTGACCTAAGGGGGAGGGAGCAGGACAAAGAACAGAATCTACTGTTTCATTTTGGCTAAGCTGAGGAGGTGCAAGCATCAGTGTATCAGCCGAGTAAGGTGCCGCTTCATTGTTAGACGATGATTTGAATCTGATTGCGTTTGCCAAGACAGCTCTCTTGCAAATTCCTAGACATCGCTATGGGGAGGCGGGCTGCCAAAATGTAATCACAGCTTGGTTTGTTTTGGGATGAGAGAAATTAAAGCTTTTAGGTTTTCTGCTCACTCAGACTTGGACCACAAATGAACAAGTCATGAGACAGACATAGCTGCAGAAGAACGCTTGTAAAAAGGTCATTTTTGGCAGAAGATTCATTGAACAAATGTTCAGTGTTTGCAACATGAGAGGGCATTCTATTTTGCAGTATTGGTTTTGTGTGCCCCCGAATGCCAAGGAATGTGTACAGCAAGGACCGGGCATTGTAGCACTAAAATAAACCAATTCAATAAATCTGATTGGAATAGATGGGGAACACGATTCTTTTTTAAAAAAAAATGTGCATTACGGAATGATGGAGCACTATATGGACGCTATAGTTAATATGACTCACCGGTCCTCTTATAGAAACACTATCTTTCAATGTCAAAGGGACAATTCAAGAGGGATGTGGGTAGTAATTTCATGCTCCAAACAAAGGGCCCAGCCCTGGGCACCGTAACGACAGGCCATGACAGATTTTCAATCTTGTGGTGGCTGGAATGGCACCAAACTCAGATCTGTAGTTGTCTCCTTGGCCAAAGTGAAATTCTTTGTTGTTTCCTTCTTTGTTAATACCTTCCATGGTGCTGCAAAATTTTATCAAATAAAAGCAAACCATGGTGCAGCCAAAAATTCTTTAAGTAATCCCATCCATGCTGCCGTGAAATTAATTAAATAAAAGCAAGACCGGGGTACTAAAAGCATTGTTTTTCTGTTCCGAAACGCTGCAGCATTTCGGAAAAGAGTAAAAATAAAATGTCAAAAAATGGCCACCGGGGAAGGGAAAATTGAGTCTGTTTTCTCTTTCTATAGCGGCCATTCAAAATCATTGTAAAATAATAAACATAGAAAATGGCCGCCATGGAAAAGGAGAAGGGACTACATGTATTGTCGTCTCCCTTTCCATGATGGCCATTAAAAAAATAGTAAAAATGTAAACCAAAAAAATGGCCACCATGGAAAAGAGGGAAGTGACTACACATAGTCCCTTCTTCCTTTCCATGACGGCCTGTCGTGGATCGGGAGCGGATGCGCTGGTGACAGAAGTGTTCCCAGCACGTTGACTCCCAAAAAAGGACCAAAAAGACAGTAATTGGGGTTGGGGAGGCAGGGAGGGGATTGTTTGGATGGGGCGTTCAAGGGGAGAGGGAGAAAACACTTACCTGAATCACCGGTAGGGGAGGATGGCAGCCTCCAGCCGTGTGGTATTTCAGAACGGGGATTACCCCGTTTTGAGCCTCCTCATTGGCTAAGGGGCTGCTACACCCCCTGCTGGGGACACAAAGGAAAGGAATGCCGGGAGAGGGATTCCCGGTCGGGTAAAGCCCTGGCAAGGGCCAATCAGATTGATTGTTACAATCTGATTGTCCCTCGCCGGGTACTCATTTGATGTAATTGTCTCTCTCACTCCCTACTTTTGATATGGCTGGTGCATGGGCCTGATTTGCTAGTATAGCCTCTTTGTTTGCACTAGGAATAGTAGCATCTGAAATCCCAAATGACTGCTATTACGGAATGCAATGGAACCAAATGTTGTTAAACTGGAAGGGTGAAGGGTTAAGTTGTGTGTGCATGGATTTCAGATTCCAAAGTGCAAGTTTGCTTCAAGTCAGTGGGGAGTGCCTAATCTGCCTGAGAACAACCATATGCAAATTCTGAACCTCATCCGTAAAAGCAACTGCACACACCAAAAGCCTAAAGAGCAACACATTTGAGAAGTGTGTTGCGATTCAAAAGCATAATATCCTTTGGAGCGCACAGTAAGCAAGGTATCTCCCTTTTCTAATTTGAAAAAAAGGTGCAGGGGATGCACAACTTATTGTGCAAAGCCAAACACTTCTGTGCCTTAGGACATCAGCATTATAATGATAATGATGTGTTATTTATATAGTGCCTTAATCCAAAGCGCTTTACAGAGCAAATATTTACATACAATATTACACAACCGAAATTGGTACTCATTTATTGACCTTGGAAGAATGAAAGGCTGAGTTGGCCTTGCCAGGATTCGAACCTGCAACCTGCAGATCACGTTCAGATCGCAGCAGCGAGTGTTCAACCCGCTGAACTATTTTACCGGCCTATGGGATTATGAACCTCTTCTGTCCCTCAACCAGCAATATATATTTGTTCGTTTTTAATATATTTCCTAATGTAATTTACAATGGCTGAAATTTTAAGGGCCTATCCCTGTGAAATGCGTCAACCTGGCACCGTTTGGATGCTAGGAGCCATTACTATATCATTGTTGGTTTTGCATGCCCAACAATAAGGTATTCAAGCAGCCAAGTAACTGCATCACTTGTGCTGGTGCAAGGAATCTGAAAAATCCATGTATCACCTTTGAGAAAATACAAATCTACAGATTTCTCAGAATTCCAGAAGAGAAAAAAGTGCATTCCTGTTAATCAGACTCAAAAGTCTGAGGAAGACACTAGGCCTCATTACGAGTCCGGCGGTAACCTGCCGTTTTTTCCGGCTCGGTTACCGCCGGACTCGTATTACCATTCCGCCTCCATGATTCCCGGAATTACCGGGGCATTACAAGCCCGGTGACCTGGGAATTCCAGAGGCGGAATTGGAAGTCCAATAGGACTCAATGGGAATGGGGATCATGGAAACCCCGGCACCATCTCGGGATGGTGCCGGGGTTTCCATGTCCGCCTGCAGGTGGGCGGTGTTAGATTCACCAGGACAGACCTGGCGGGAATGACACCTCCGCCTGCAGGACTCAAGATCAGGCAATCCGGGTAACAACGGTGCCGGCGGGTTTACAGCAACCGTTATTTCCTGGACCGCCTGACTCGTAGTGAGGCCCACTTTGTATAGGAGACAGAGAGGACCTTATCACCTGTTCTTCCTCAAGTCTATCTACGTTACTCAAACCATATGCCTAATGAAGAAGCAAACCCATTCCTCCAATGAGGCCTCCTTCCAACACTCTATTGAATTGCTTGGTTTTGTGGCAATACGTTTTGTGGCTGATCCTTTGTGGTCATAGCCCCACCCATCAGGAATGCCCTCCATACACACACCCTGAAAACTAAAGACATTTTTCAAACACCCTTGTGCGTGGGATCAGACTGATAGGCAAATGTCTACTTCTCCTTTTTGAAGGGTGCAGTGAGCTAAAACATGGCTGTAGACCTTCCTGAGTGGAAGAAATACCATATAAAAGGTGATTTGAACCATGTTCATTCTCAGTAGCAGAGCTCCCAAACTATTGTGCATTATGTCAAACTTGGGGTTTCACCCTAAATTACTGAGGGTAATCCAGACGTGAACCCCCTGCTCACTGTGCCTTAGAGAGGCTCAATTTCACCTAACTGAGGAGGCCCAACAAGGCCGAAAAACGTGTCTGGAGTGTCAGATGGTACTCTTGTTCAGTGGAGAATTGCTTCTCAGTTTGGTGCTGGACTGCCCTTGTGGGTGGTACCAGACTGATATGCAAATCGATATTTCTCCTTTGAGAAGGGTGCAGGGAGCTAAACTTGTAGGCCCTCCTAAGTGGAAGAAATTCCATAGAACAGGTTATTCGAACAATGTTCGTTCTCATTCTAGGAGCTCCCTCACTCTAGTGAATCATCTGTTGTCAACATTACACATTATCTCGCAACCTATCCAGAGACCAGCACATCAGCCACCATATGATTGCTGTCTATGCTAATACAGCAATAAAACCATATATGGTGGGCTGGATCGGGTGGTAATGGCCCAGGGATCAAGTTATAGCCACAAGTACTGCCTTTATTTATTTATTGTTTGCTTGTTAGGTGCTTCTACAATAAGAATATACTGTTTCAAAGCGCCTACAGGGCAGGGAGAGAGGGACGGTGGGAAATACATAACAACACAATATTAAGAGCAGAGGGGGAGGAGGCAGAGGGACAAACCTACTATGCCTTGTGAGTATTCAGAATGTGAAATTGCAGAAAGGAAGGGGGGGTAAGTGCTGGGGAGACCGAGCTCGAGGGTAAGACATGGCTGAAGTGCTAGGAATGTTGACTGCTACACGGCCTGGGCCAAGAGAGGTGTAAGTTCGAGTCTCCAAAGCGCAGGTTGTGCAGATGCAAGTGCTGTGGATAGACGGGAGCTGGGAAGAATTGGTGTGGGAGGTCAAGGCCCCGAAGATACATAAGGGCCAAGGACACTGATTCAGCAACTGTGGGATTAGCAGTTTGAATGAGCTGGCCAAGCTCACAGTGTCTAGGTCATTAGAACAAAATACGTGCCTAATATGGCTGCCGTAGAGATGGAAGGCAGAGCCCTTCTTTCAGTTCCACAGTGGCCCAAGGGGCTCGAGTGAATGTGGCAGTGGCTCTCCTGCCAAAGGAATCAGGTAAGTTGGGTCAGGGGGTGGGGAGGGAAGGGCCTGGAGAACAGAGAGGGGCGAGGGTGGGGGAAAGATGGTGGGCCTGGCATGAACAGCCTTCAGGTTGCTTTGAATGTGGTCTTGGATTGTGAGAGTCAGCCCACAATCCAGGCAACCAGAGCGACTGGGTCCCACCGTACAGCACAATCCCCAACTGGTTGCTAATTTGAAATAATGAAAATTCTAAAAGGCTTTATCATGAGATAATCTGCCTTTGCCATCATTAGAGGACTTCACCTTTGGCTCAGGATCTTTAACTTAACCTGGTTTTAACTCATGATAGTGCATTGTTGAATGATCATGTAAGCTATATTAACACATACTCACTGGGAACAGAAAACTCCGGCAGTGAAATAAGGTTGAAAATAAGCTGAACAAATTGTGTGTTCTAAATGTTTTAACAAGGCAATGTTAGCATGTTTCCACATGATAATAAGTACCCAGAAGTGAGCTGTGGAGCAGAAGTAGTCAAAGGAAACCTCTGATTGGCTCCTCGAACACAATTATATCACGGGTGCAGCCCCTGTCAGAGCCAGATATGTGCAGTCCAGGAGTTGGGAGATGAGAGGGTGCCCGAGCTGCTGAGGTCGATGCTGCCAGATGTGTCTGTGTTTGCACTTGAACTGCACAGTTACAAGGCAGAGACTGATGTGTTGCCTACTGCAGATATCAGAGGCAATGCCAGGTAAGAGAAAGCTGGGAACTCTGGAGAAGGAACAGGAATTGTGTTATCTGAGAGAGAGGGTTTCTAATTATCCCAGCATGCAGAACAATGATCCCAGTCAGGAGAGTTCAATTCTTCTAGATTTAGGAGGATTTCACGAGGAAGCCGCCCACTGGCTGGGCCCACAGAGTAGAGAAATGTAGCAGTAGGCCTGGAGATAAACCTAGAGAGTGCATGCAGGTTTCCCTAAAGAGAGACTGGCAGATGTTTATCTGGTACACAGCATGGACTTCAAACGAAAGGTTTCGGATGGACTAGCATTTTGAGAAAGAGATGTACACTTTGTGAAGTAGAGGGGTGAGATAGACATGACTCACAGTTGTGGACAGCGGACCCCTGTCTCCTGTTAGGGCCCTCATTCTAAGACCCGACATTGGTCATTCAGTAGAGTACATTATTGATCGGGTCATATCCCGAAACATTCTTCTGGAGTCGAGAGTTTGCTTGTATATTGTGTTATGGCTGGTTTATATTGAGATCCAGCGATTAAAAATGTGCTGCCACACTTTTGGTGTTGTGTCTCTGTAAATTAAATATGAAACAATGAAATGAGTGTCAACTTCAGTATTTATGTAGCATTTGATGAGGGGGTTGCCTTGGCTGTAAATGATGGCAAATGCAGATTATGTTTACTGAGACTTTAAAAGGTATCCAGCTGCTGCAAAAATGCTCTACACTCCATGGGAAGAAAACAAAAATCTGTTGGCTGATTTCTCTGAAACTGAACATTTCATCTTATCAAACGAGAGCGATCATTAAACAATAGCTTTGTCACAACAATGTTTTTCTTTGCCCCTTCATTCTAATTCAAAGATAAGGAAAATGGACAGAATAATTCCAATAGCTGTGTCTTTGTCTGTTCACGTTAATGTACCCTATTTTCTTAGTTACAGCACACAAATATATGCTGTTACTTGTATCCTTATATTTGTGCACCTATTATTGCCTATTTCTGTCTCTGCTGTTGTGATTCGTGGATACAAATGAATGTGAATGGTAGAATAAAATTGACCGACAAACTCTTATCCTGGAAATGGCAACTCAGGCACATATTGATGCTCTCATGGTGTGAGGTTATGACTTACAAAGTCATTTGCGCTGTGGCAGTCTGCTTTGGATTTATAAAATGGGTGCCGGGAAGGGGATTGAGGGGTGATTGGATAAGAGACTTTTACAGAACAAAAACAAGTTTCACTGCCCCTTGGTTGTGAGTAATTAGAAAAACACTGAGATAAGAGTGTTCTCCTTAAATCATTACATTGACTTGGATCAGCTCCTCTGCGATACCCTACAACATTCCTTTCATTGAATTCCATAGGGCTTATCCTGAAATCTGTGGGTGAATGTGTTTTTTTTTTCCTGTGGTTAGACCGCAGCTGTGGTATTTCCTACCTCCAGGTACTTATGTATGCCCAACATTGGGAAATGGGAAGATCAAGATCTGGCTGTAGAGGCCAACATTTGGATGTGAACAGACCGTGTGGATGCTGTAGACCAAAGAGAGGATGTTTATTCACGCTAGCACACATGCACATGTTAAACATGTGTACATATTTTTGTAGACAACAATGCATAGCATAGTGACATAAACTTTTGGGTCAAATAACCATAAAGCCATCCAGCTGCTCTAATTGGCAGCTCAATATTTAGGTGATATTCAGCTGCAGGTTGAGGCTATTTAAAGGCTCATATGCAGTGAAAACCCTTAAAGGAGGCAGGATGATGCCTCTGCGGACTGCGTCGGCCTGTCCTGAGTGTGATTATCATCACTAGCATCCTGCAGGTTGCCAAGAGAAAATCACAGGTGGAAACTCATGTTGAAAATAAACATGCCATCTTTTTACTTTTTAGACCTTCTTCACACCATCCGCAGTGTGCAAGTCCATTCCCAGTCTGAAAGATGCAACCGTAATGAAAGCTGAACTGGGAGCAGTGCAGCCTAGAACAGGAGAGAAGCTAAGAACGAAGGCCAAAGATAATTTTGCATTTGAAAACATGTAAGGCAACCAATGAGGGAATGCAGACATCAGCTTGCTCGGATTACGGGAGGTCCCACTAGTGCACATCCAAATAGGGTTGGTGGTTCCATGCATGCTCACATTTCGGAAATTTGAATGACACATTAATATGTATGGGGTGTACCATTAGGTCTAGGGTTCCCAAGATCAGACCATCCTTCACCTCTCATAGTTCTTACCTAATTTAAATTAGACCTTGTGAGGTGAGATCTGTGCACTTAGGGGCATGGGAGCAAAGAGCCCGTCCATGCCTCTCCCTCCTGATCTTGAATCTTTACATTGTGAGAAACTTAAGGGTTTTTCCCTACCTACTCCCTGGGAATCCTCTACACAGGTGGCCAGGGGAGGGCCATTGCTTTGTATCCCGACCTTGGGGGTGGACTAGTAAGGGAGGATCACCTTGCTGGAAGGTCCTCAGGGATTGGGGAGGGAATACCTCAGGGGAGACATGGTATCCCCCCTCTTTCTGTCATTCCCCTCAGCCTTTATGGCCTACTATAAGTCCCAAAACATCTGGTCCTGACAACATCATCCAAGAACTGAGACGAAGAAGAGGGAGCTAGGAGTCATGCATGCTTCCTATGGGAAACACTGTTATGATTCTGTGAAGAGGAAGATGCAAGCAAAGACACTCCCATGTTCTCAATACATGTGTCCCACTAATGAGGTCAGGCAATGCGGTCAGGCAGAGTTAGGCACTTAAAGCTGACTACAGTCACCTGAAGCCTATCAACTCTTGATGGAAATATAAAAACAGCAATCTGAGACAGCTAGTTGAACGAGTTGAGAGGAGAACAATAGTGCCAGGACCTGCCAGGAACAGCAGCAGGAGAACGGGACACAGAGGCACTGAAGGTATGCAGGGTGTAGCGAGGGAGCTGTGTCTCCAAGTAGCCTGTAGGGTCTCTGTGAGAAAGTTGGAAAGTCTGCCAGTCCCTTGTGAAGCAACCAGAATAGCTTCTTCCCCTAGGGCTATAAGCCAGCCCTGTAGTGTGTGAGGGGCAGGTGGTGAGACCTTGACCTCAGAACAATGAACTGTCAAAGCTGAGCACAACCGGTGAGTCTGAATGCAAAGAAAGGCCTGGTTTGTGAAGGCATGAATGAATACAAAGTTGCAAAGCCAGCGCGTGTGGAGAGAAACATGCTCGTTGATGTAGAACTGCTACAGTGAAATATCCAAGCAAAAGAAAGCACACGAAGGAGGAGATACCAAGTAACAGAGTGGCCATGTGTATGTTTACACGATCTCAAAAGCCTCTGTATGAATGGAAGAAGTTTCCTAAAGGCAAGGGGAGCTATGTGTGAACTGAAAACTGAGCAAAATATAGATCATAAAAAGGGGAGCTGCGCAAGAAGAGAAACATTTGAAAAATCCCCAAGAAGAGGTATAAGAAAGAAAGTAAAGTGGAAAACTGTTTATAATTGAAAGTTGAAACAAAGTGAGAGAATTTAAGTTGTCAAGATGGGGTGCAGCTAAGCCCCAGGGCTGGGTTGTGTGACTTGTAATGGGTACCGCAATCCAGGTAGACCTCACCAAATAAGTGAACTGTATAACAAGAGAAAGATAGCTGTCTGAAATATGCAGACGGGAATCCCTGAATAAATAAATTGAACTGTCATGAGCTGAACTTTGAATTTCATGATTTTATGAGGAAGTAGATCACTTTGGGAAAAGTGAACTTTGGGAAACCATTTGAAAAGTGAACTGTGTGAAACCCTTTGAAAGGTGAACTTTTGGAAGCCAAGAGGAGTTGAACCCAAGGGGGCTTTGAGTCTGGTGAAAGGAAACCCAGATAATCCTACATGGAACTATTGTGAACGTTTTAACTTGATAGAACTTTTTAGTAAGCGTCAGAGTCTTGAATTTGGGGAAAACTACTGTGGAAAATCTCCAGTACCAGTCTGTCCTACATTTTGCACACTATTGAGTTTATCCCGTCCCCTACACATTGTTTGTTATTCTATAGATGCGAGAGCAAGCATAGGTTTGACACAGACAGCCTTTTTTGTTTTGACTGACAGCCTTAGAATAACCTTTGTATTTTACTTTATAGTTGAGACTTCTCCCACGTTAGACTTAGGGCCAGTTAGATATTATCCCAACACTTCTAACCAAATTTAAGGTTTTGGAAACTGTATCATTTGTGTCTGTGAATATACCTGCTTCACAACATGAAACCACTCAGAATCCTCTTTGCTCCACACAACATCAATATCCACCAATACACAGATGTATCTCCAGATATCCTCTATCGAAGGTATCAACAGATTCAAGGCCTGCCTGACATTGATCCAGTTGTGGATCATCAATTCTTACCTGAAGCTCAAACTCTCTAAGAGTGAATTCATACTGCTAACCAACAACACTGAACACCCAGACATCCAGACCTGGCTCTCTGTTATGAACCTCAAGGGCTTAACACCCCAGCTGGCCACCTGTGCCAAGTCTGTTGGGTTCAACATCGACAGACACCTCACATTCAGACAGCACACAGCAAAGGATATACAAACGGCTTGGTACCAGCGTTCTCTCCTGTGGAAAGTCTAGCCCTTCATTTCAGAAATCAAGTTCAGATCTGCAGCCAAGGTGTGATCCTCTGCCACCTGGATGGTGGCAATGCCCTTTTGGAATACCTACCACCGACTACCCTCACACCCGTGAAATGTGTCTTCCATGCTGCAGCAAAACTCATTAAAGGACTCACCAAACTGTACTGGCTTCCACAGCAAGCATGCATCATCTTCAAATCCTGTTGCATCATCTACAAGGCTTTCACCCTGAATTCCCCAAGCTACTTCACTGAGAAATCCAGCATTTCTGGAGGCCTGTTATCCACCAGAAGTAAGGAAATGGGTAGAAGTGAGCTCTGACAGTTACCTTTCAGGAAAGAGCTCAAGACATTTCTCTTCAGGGAATGGGCCCTCCCTAACACCTAGATCCACCCCCCCTGCACTCTCCACCCTAACAGAGTCTCAGTGATCTGCTCTGCCTGTCTGCTCCACTAGTTGCTTGTAGATCCCTTTGTGGCCAATTGTCTACTCTCGTCTTCCCCTGTTGGCTCCCTACTCCTGCTTTCTCTGATTCCCTCACTGTGTTCTTCAGCCTATGATTGTAAAGTACTCCATTGCTTCGCATAGCTAGATCTGAGCTTATAATAATAATAATAATAATAATAATAATAATAATAATAATAATAATGTCAAATGTCCAGATCATTGTGAGTTGGCCACTTAAAGCCTCATATTTTCCATCAAATTATGGACATGTGACCTTGTGACAATATAGCAATCACCTCTGCTTTTAGGGTGTTACAGGGCCAGTAATGGCCCACCACCCTGAAGCCTCGGCGAGGGCTCGGTGATGATACCATGCCTGCATGCCCTTCAACAAGGGTCTGATAGCTATTCGCATCCCAGGGCTCCCACTGTAGTGTGAATAGCAGAAATGGGTTTTTTGAGATTTGAGGAAGTCTCTGTACATATTGCAAGCGCCTAATCGCCCATTAAAAAAGATGGTTGTCTCCATAGAGAGTGGAGAAGGGACCAAATCCTTTTTCTACTTCTTTAGTGGGCCCACCATGATGGCATAGGAGCACAGGAGGTGGAGAAGGAAGCACTGTGCCAGCAGATTAGTCTGCAGTGCAGGAAGGGATGGGGAGAATGGGATGTTGTGGGGGAAGGGAGGTGGAGAGAGGTGAACGGGCTGGCGCTCGGGGCTGAGGACTAAACATAACCATGATGAAAGCCATGGAAGGGCCACTGATGGCTGTTTCACCCACATCTCCAGCCATGTGATTGGCTGAGCACCCTTTCCAAGGTCTGAATGCATTAACATTAACATCTCAGGTGGAATGTATGTGCCGCCTCAAAAAACACTCATCTTTCTTAGATGTGCATAACATTAAAGATCATGTAGAAGTCATGGAATTAACATGACCATAACCATATTCACCTCAATGGTCTGAAAAGCTACAATGTATACAAGACTTACATTAAATTATCACACTTAGTCTAAAAGAAATGAAAGTGTCAATCATAAAAAAATTGCAATACAGCAGCATGGTCGTGCAAGGGATTTATTTGATTGTCATTTGTTAGATGTCAACTGCAAAGAAAACGTCTTGCCTCCAAAGCAAAAGTTAAATGATACAGCTAAACTGGGCTTTCACCAGCTTTGATCAGCCAAGTAAGTTTTAAAAAAAACATTTTTTAACAACTTTATTTATTTCAGTTACAGCGTTGACTATGCATTACATGGGCCATTATGACTCCCTTTACAGTTAGTATGCATGCAGCTTGCCCTTTTCCCCCTCCCATTGGTCCCACCTCCGCCATCCCTTTAGTCTGTGGTGCTCTGATGGACAGGAGACCCGCCAGGGTTTTGGGGGCCCAGAAAGTTCGGCAAGGTAGTTTTGATGTTACAGTAAGTGCAGAGCAAATACACAACATAACAATAAGTGCAGGACATTTAACAATCAAATAGCAACAAGATCTAAGTGGAGTAAAGGGATGAAGGATTGGGAAGTGCAGTATTACAGAGAGAAGCAGTTCAGAACAAGCAGTTCACGAGGCTAAAAGATGCACGTCCACATCCAACTATTCAGGAGACATTGAGGCACAAATGTGAGGGATTTTTGAAGAGAAATGTGTTATGCCTTTTCCGATGCTGGAAATGGTTCTCTTCAAATCCTATGGGCAATGGAATTGCGTTACAGGCAGATGTTCCAGGAGTGGCAAGTGTTTCTTTTTTCCGTAAACTGCCACAACGCGAGTCTAGGAAGTAGAGGATGCCAGGTAGGATACAACCATTTCATGTTCTTGTAACCAGTGACCGAGAAGGCTGTGTGTAAAATGCACAAGGCGTCCTCACAAATCTGGTGATAATTCAGTGTTAATTCTACAGAATTACCACCAAACTCGATTACTTTTTACCGCTCTTGGTCCCGTGGAGTTGCCACGGAATTACAAAGGGGTGGTAATTTCCAGATTTCCTGCCTGTGGAATTACTGCACCTTAAATCTGACGCTTTTTGGATGTAAAGTGGCAAATTCAAATTCAGATTTTTGCTGTAGGTAAATCCTCCACTTCACCCCATAAATTATAATTTGGCAGTGCTGGAGAAACAGTGGTAATTCTGTGAATGCCAAAAACATGGCAGTAATGGAATTACCAATACTCTTTTCCCTCAGCAAAAACCTGTACTGAGTCCCGGCGGACAGTGCTGAGGTTATGTGGTTGCAAGATTTCAGTCTGCGATCCAGGGTATCCACCTTATATGAATTACCTGGAGTTACTGTGTGAGACATTTTGGGAGGCAGCGGCAGAGACAATTGCAACAGGCCGTCACATGATTACAATTTCTGAGGTAACTTGTAATATCTGAGACATGTTAAACATTGGGAGGATGTGCTTGTGGACATGCAGTTGGAAATTAACTTCCTTAGTGATGTCATGGACCTTCTGAGAGAAGTGTAGCAGCCTAGCAAACAACACTCCCAGGTTTTCTGCTGAGGTGAAGAGGGAAGGGGAACACCAAGAGGCAAAGGCCAACAGAAGGGAAGAGATGGAGGGATGGAGGAACCACAAGAGTTGAGTTGATCTGAGTTTAATGCATTTCAACAAAACTGTATTCGATCATGCTTTCTTATATTCTAGGCAGACAACTGGAGCTACAATATAGGTTCACCAACAAACCACTGAGTTTCAAGGCTGTCTGGGTGTCATGTGCAAATGTTTCAAATGTGGCAACGATACGGGATGTGATATCTGCTAGCAGTTTTCGGTAGGCCTTGAAAAGCCAAGTCAAGAGGATACATCCCTGGGATATGCCACAGTGTCGTATGGGAGCTTTTTAGAGAAAATGGGCCTGAGTGGACTAGAAGTCATACTGGGTAAACGTTAAGCAGCAATAGAAGATAGACTGCACACATATCCAAGTGTTAAGGCTACCTTTACTGGACAAAAACAATCAAGCTGAAAAGAAAAGACAGTAAGTGCTAGGGTGGGTCCAACTGACTGATGCTCACCAGCAAAAGTTACCAGCATACAACAATCTCTATTAGGCCTTTTCGAAACACAAATACCTGGAATCATTCTTATCCTCCATGGGGAAAAGGCTGCAGGTTAGGAGACAAGAGCTTGTCCCATTGTTCTTTAGCAGGATATTCTACATGGGGTATCAGGGAGGTAAATGTGGTGTCATCCTGCATCAGCAATCCGATTTAAAACACGACATGAGACAATCCACACTATTCTTCAGAAGAATTTCACATCTAAGCTTGAACATTGGATGTATATGTACATTGAACAGCAATAGGAAGTGCCAGAATACAACCGGTCTTAACTAGTGCTTAGGAGATTGCTCTGTGATGGGCAAACAGATATATTCAATAGCATTTACAAAGGCTTACTTCTGAATGCAGCACTGCTTGCTTATAATGGGGGGATGTACGTAAATGTCTTGTGAATCTGAGATAATAATTATAAAAAGCACAATGAAGAATGTTTCCAGAAAGAGAAAGCAGCTGAACAACAAAACACAACAAATGGAAACTTGCTGCTCAATAACCACAGATGTTTACCATATGCTGTCATGTTGTACAGTCCTGAAGAAGGCAGAATTTCGCTGTCCCTTCACCCCCCACTGAAAGGTGTGCTGAAACAGGGGTATTTGGTTTCAGAATCAAACATTTATTTTTTTGCTGAGGAACTTGGTTGTCCTATGTGCTTATTTATACTAATAGTAAGAATATCAACTCAATTATTCCCAGTCAATAGTTTTTTTTTCCCCGGTGGTATTTTGACATTGATCTATTCACTGGAAACCTCATTAAAGCAAACTAGCACTATTCCCACCATTGTTTTGCATCGGATCTTCCATTCGTTTCAATGGCTTATTATTGGAAATTGTTGGTTTTCCGGTTGGGGCTGTATGATATGCTTCTTTCATCTACTGATGTCCACCCTCTTTCTGCAGTGCACAAAAACATGTGGTGTTGGTGTGAGAATGCGGGACGTGAAGTGTTACCAAGGGACCGATATTGTGCGTGGCTGTGACCCACTAGTGAAGCCTGTTGGAAAACAAACCTGCGACCTTCAGCCCTGCCCTACCGAGCCTCCAGGTAACCGGCCAGGGATCCATGATGTTGTGTCATGTTGTTGGTTTTGTACAGTGATCAGCTGCAATTTGCACAATCTCATGTTGGTTTCAGATTAACGTCTTTGATGTCTTGCCAATCACCCTGTCTGTCATTCTTTAAAAAGAATGAAAAGAAATGAAACAAGAAACAATCGTGCACATTAGTACATGGCGAATGGGAGGGGGGTGGGGTGCCTCCCAGCCAATGGGGAGGCTCACAAAGCGGGTGGTACAAAATGGTAATCCTCTGGCCCTGAGCCTCCTCAGGTCTGGCACCTGCCATCTCCCCTCGCCGGGGAATGAGGTAAGTCTTGTAATCCCCTTCCCCTTTTTCCCACATTTCTCTTCCCCCCAGCCCCGCACTTTACTTCTTTTTGGGAGTGAATGCACTGGAAACACTTCTGTCTCCAGCGCATCCGCTCCCGATCTACGACAGGCCGCCATGGAAAGGAAGAAGTTCCATGGTGATAATTTTGTTGTTTCCTTTTTTCCTGTTTTTGAATGTCTGCCATTGAAAGGGAGAAGGAACTATGTGCAGTCCCTTTTCCATTTCCATGGTGGGAATTTTGTTTGTTTACTTTTTTTTTTTTTCAATAGCTGCCATGGAAGGGGAAAACATAATTTATTTGCCCTTCCTCTGCAGCCATTTTTGTAAAAAAGAAATCTGTTCCGAATTGCCAGAGCGTTGCGGAACAGAAAAAAAAATACTTTTAATACTCCGGTTTTATAGACCGGGGTAGTAATAGCAATAAGCCCCTCTGCTCAGGTAATGTCCCCCCTGCTTGGGGATTATTGCTTACTTAAATGCAGGATATTGTTTTGAATGCAATGATATTATACCACTGAAATATCCACGAACATTAACACCTAGGAAACATGTGAATACAACTGAACTGGCAAGCACACATATCAATGCTATAGTTTAGGAACGGACCACTGGTATCATCATGTTAGCAACTGTGTCAATATATTGCTGAAGTATGAGCTGAGCAACACAATGCCCATTCCACCTAGACCCCACTCCATTCCATTCACCTGCACTGTGCATCAGCATAGGTTGTGAAGAAGGGGCCATAACATGCATGTCCTAATCCATATTTATAAACACTTGATGATGGTTCGGATGAACACATTATTGCATTAAATAAAACAGATCATGCTCTATATTTCTATCAGAAATTTAGGTAAAAATAAAAAAAAACTGAAACATAAAATCTTGGGTTTTTGATATTTTGGCTCCCTAAAACCTCCAAATGTTGCATCTTTAAGTCGTAGCCCAACATAGTTTCTCAATGAAACTTCAGACCCCTTAAAGTAGTTTCAGGAGCAGGCGGAACTTTTGATTACTGGCTCTTTTCTTTGTTTGCACATCCTTCTTAGGTCCCTATGCTTATAGAACATCTCAGTGATAGAATATTTAATATACAATGCACCAAAGAACAGTACTACTGTGTGCCCCATCACTTCTTTTCCAGTTCCTTTGTCCTGTGATCTGAGACTATTTCCCAGTTTCTCTACTTAACATGTACTCTGTTTGATCCAATCACACTGCCCCAGTTTCAGTGCAAGGGAACTTTTCTGTCATGTCTTGCATGCCTCTCCGTTTAAATCAGGCTTGATGCATTAAATCAATATTTCTGTATCGTGCTTATTTGAAACTTAAGATAAAGACCAGAGTCTGAGTATGTGATTTGGCATATGCTATTCTACCTGTTCCTTAATATTCCTTTGATCCTATCTCTTCATTGGTGTTATTAGGAAGTGTAAGAACATCTGTGATTGGAAGTTATTTCTCTACCAGAATTCCAGATGATCTTCGGAAGATGGTTGAGTGTGTTTGTGTGTGTGTGCTGCACAATGCAGATGGGTGTCGCTCTGTTGACTGAAATACTCTATCTTTCATCCAGATGACAGCTGCCAGGACCAGGCTGGAACAAACTGCGCTTTGGCCATCAAAGTGAACCTCTGCAGCCACTGGTACTACAGCAAAGCCTGCTGCCGGGCCTGCAGGGCACCGCATTCCTAGGGTGCGACCGGACCAAAGACTTGCTACCTGAACGGGGCCTTGAAGGAGTGTGGGCAAATGATGTGTTCCCCACTGCTGGTTCTCCTTGTGGGATAGGCTGGGACACAACCTAAAAACACATATTCATTTATGAAGTACATTTGGTTCTTGTTTCTGGGGGAGATGCAGCATAACTGACAGGATCTTCAGGAAGATGGCGTCTCGCTGGACTGCTTGGTCGTGGTCGTAATACGATAGCCCTTGAATCACAATCGAAACAACCTCTTGATATCCGGCAAGACTTTCAAAGCTTTTATTGTAGATCTCGTTATTTCCTTCTGGCTTCTGCATTTAAGTCTTTTTTGTAAAAAAAGAGTGACGAATGAAGACAAATTCTGATCAAAGTATTATCTTTTCGTGTCTCCACCCACCTGACATGGTAAATGGCATTGGGGGGACAGGTACATTTCCCAATTGTAGCTGTCACCGTGGAAGGCAAAGGAGTATGTGTTTTATTTATATTTTGCTATTGTATGGATCAAGGCACAGGGGGTGCGTTATGTGTACCTTTAAAATATACCCTAGGGTTGTAGTTCTAAGTTTTCCTAACCTTTAGGATTTAGCATGTCTCTTTGTTCATGTATGTTCATGTTTTGCGCCCTGAACTCCCCCCCCACGAAACGTACACCGTGAAAGGAACCTCTGGTACCTCAGCTTTGCCAAGGAAGGTTTGTGCATCAGTCACACAGCCTTGATGTTACCTCGGTCACCAGTGTTATGCATTGTTACTGACTTTGCAGAACAATGTTGCATTACAAAGAGATTTTCAAAGATGAAGTTCACATATTTAAATGAAGAGAAGAGCTCCTTTCCAAAGTGTGCCATATGTCTCGATGGACAAACACCTTGCGGAAAGTTCACAGGGTGAGGTTTCAAAACCATCTGTAGGTGCTCACATGAGAAATGTTAAAACATCTCATTTTTTTAAAATGTTAAATTCACTTCATATGTCAATCCTGATTTTCTAATACTACATTTTTAGTTCACGGGATACACAATATTAGGGCCTTCATTTATAATGTGTAGGTGTATAGTTCTCAAAGAATTGTATCTTTAAATCAAGCTATAATTTCTGAGTCCTCATTTCTGAAATGTTGTACATACTAATATAAAAACAAAAGGCAACTGCACTTTATATAACAGCAAAAGACACATGCTCTACTCTTAATATATTTGTCGCCAGTAACTGTTAGCTTACCATTTATAACCCACTATAGAATATATATTTTAATAAAATCATATTTAAGATGATCATTTTTTGTTAAATGTATGTACTTGTCCAAAACTTATTTTATATCCAGTGGTGAGCAATTCCACTATTCAGACACTAGACTCCATTCGTTTTCAATGTCACCACCACATGCTTAGCCAATTACAATGGTTCTATGTTGTTACTTCACCAGTTATTTTTTCAATGTGTTTTTTGCTGATTTTATTTTTTAAACTCATTCATTTTTTTATATTTCGGGGTGCCCCCAACCTCCCCTGTCCTAATATTTCCGTCCCACCTATATTTTTCAATACGTTTTTTTCACTGAAAAAGTTCAGCAAAAAACGAATTGAGAAATATACTTGTGATGTAACAATGCAGTACTCTTACAATATGAGGTTAGTTGGAAACTGGCGGGTGGTCATCAATATTTTCTGTGTCAGTGGATGTTGCTGATATTTAAAAAAAAAACATGTTTGCCTTCCATTGATTGAGTAGTAGAAGACATGAATCACTGATGTGGCAGGACATTATCATGTTCCTTTTTTATCATGGATACAAAAATAAAACAATCTGTATGTTTGTTGCAATGAAGGAGAGGGACCCCCAGTTAATCACAATAACAGCGCTACAACCCGGCACTCTTGAGGATTCTTATATCTGACTTCCAAATTGCTCTCAAGAGAATACATTTTCTACAAACGGGATAGGTGGGCAGCACTACACACGTCTCTTCCAGCCCTGAATTCAGTCGCAAATACCATAACCACATAGTTACCAACTTTCAGATTGGCTGGACTTAGTTAAATCTTTCAAAGGTCTCACTTGGTCTGGGGAAGGTTTGTAGTCTGGCCATCTGGATGGAAGGGGATGCCTTATTACTCCCCGGAAGACTTCATTGTCAGTAGCTTTTGGCATGTTTTTAAAATAAGTAAACATTAAATTGTGGTTTTATATTTTTGGGGATTATTGTATTTATCTGTACAAAGAAGGGATAGCACTCTAGATCAGAATGGCAATGGTATCCTATGTAATGCAAGCAGAGAGTGATTTGTATGTGGATGAGAACCAGTTGATGATGGGGAAAAAGTGAGCAAATCTAATGGAAACAGATAATTGCAGGCAGCGTAAACAACAGAGATTATATACAGTATTTGCAGTGAGAACAACATGTACAGCCAAGGGTATTGAACAGTCTTCATAGTGAGAGAGAGATCAGGGAAGAGGCTCCATAGAGTGATTAGTGGAGGTGTGGATTTCCAGTAATATGAGGTGGCACTTGAGGACAGACCTGAATTGAGGGGAAGTAGAAGTATTTTGGATAAGAGAGGGGATGGTGTTTCAGTGGAGGGAGCAATGAGGGCAAATAGTGGACATGAGAGGTCACGGCAATGCCCTAGGGGATTGAACGACTGAGTTTGGTTTTGGAGTGAAGGATGAATGTCAGGAGTAATGTGTGATAGAGTAGGTGTTAAAGATGGTGTCTCTAGGGCGCTGATTACCTGGGCTTCCGGTAGTTGTTCTTGGTGAGGTCGCCAGGCTGTCCGACAAGTGATTGAAGATTATGAAACGCGAGAAACCGGCGCACCCCTTCCCCTAGAGTCAACAGGGTTAGAGGTGGACCAGCTCCCAATGCCACAAAAGTGCACCTTCCTGGTTCTTGCAGTGTTGGAGCAGTTTGCAAGATAGAATTGCGGACGGAATGCCGTAGTGTTTTCAGAGGATGCAAAACTGGAGGAGGCAGGTAGGTCTTGGAAGGCAAGGTAGAAGAGCAAGACCATAGCGGGCAAGACTGTAGAACAAGGCTGAAGCAGACAAAGACTGGTGGGCAGGCTGGAGCAGGCAAGGAATGGAGGGCAGGCTGGAGCAGGCGAGGGCATGAGGGCAGGCTGGAGCAGGCGAGGACTGGAGGGCAGGCTGGAGCAGGCGAGGACTGGAGGGCAGGCTGGAGCAGGCGAGGGCTGGAGGGCAGGCTGGAGCAGGCGAGGACTGGAGCTGAAGCAGCAAAGGCTTCAGGAGTGAAGACACGATCTGAGAAACAAACCGCGTTGAGACGCGGTGAGTTTCGGGATCTCGCTCCTTAAATAAGACCGGCAGCACTCGGGAGGCTTGGAACGCAAGCCGTGTTATCCCCGAGTGCTGCCGCGTCCCAAACGAGGCTTGGGAAGCAAGCTTGTGGCTTCCCAAGCGCCTCGAGGACTGCGCATGCGCGAAGACCGAGACGCGGCCTTCCGCGCATGCGCAGACCCCGGACACAGAAACCCCGGAAGCGCCGGGTGTCGCGGATAACCGCGGACCCCCCAGCCGGTATCGGGGATAACAGCGCCAGGATGGGGCGCGTCGGAACCCATAACCGTGCCCCCTCCGACAGGTAAGTGAGGTGGAGGTGGTGACACTTTGCCCCCTCCCAGAAAGCCCAGGAGCCCCAGGTTTCCATGGAAAGCGGCGATAGAAATCACGGAGCAGGCGGGGGGCATGTACATAACTGCGTGGCTCCCAAGTTCTATCACAGGCTGGGTAGCCCTTCCAGTCCACCAAATACTGGAGTACCCCTCGCCAGATGCGAGAATCGCAAATTTCCTGTACCTCAAATTCGGGAGACCCCCGGACAACAACAGGTGCGGGACGAGGGGCAGAACGGCCAAACGTGTCCACCACATATGGCTTCAACAGGGAGACATGAAAAACCGGATGCACCCGCCAAGTTTGAGGCAATTGCAAACGGAAAGCCACAGAAGACAGACGTTTAGTGATCCTGAAAGGGCCAAAGTATCGGGGAGCCAATTTGGTGGGTAAATTACGAATAGGAAGATGTTTGGAGGACAACCAAACTAGATCCCCCACCTGGAAAGAAGGTTCAGGTGTCCTTCCCTTATCAGCCTGTCGCTTCATCCGTGCCTGTACCTCCGCCAAAGTACTGTGAGCCAAAGAGTGTTGATCCTGAATGGAAGTGATGAGCCAATCAGCAGAGGGAACCGTACTGGGAAGTACAGGACAAAAGGGTACCAATCTAGGATGTAAGCCAGACAAACAGAAAAACGGACTCAGGCCCGTAGCTGAATGAACAGTGTTGTTATAGGAGACCTCAGCAAAAACTAGATGGGACTTCCAGTTGGATTGAGTGGCATTGGCAAAACAGCGAAAACAGAGTCTGGTTAGTCCTTTCCGTCTGGCCGTTGGTGTGAGGATGATAACCAGAACTGAGTGCACGATGGATGCCGAGATGACTGCACAATTGGCGCCAGAAAGATGACAGGAATTGAGACCCTCGGTCGGATATGATTTTCTGCGGCAGTCCGTGTAACCTGTATATCTCCAGAAGGAATGCCGATGCCATCTGTGTAGCAGTTGGTATCTTAAAGAACGGAACAAAATGAGCCGCTTTGGAAAAACAGTCCACAACGACCATGATGCAGGTATATTCTTCAGATGGAGGAAGTTCTACGATGAAATCAACCGCTATGGTGTGCCAAGGGTAAGGAGGAATCTCGGTGGGATGAAGCAACCCTAGGGGCCTCTTCCTAGGAATCTTCACCTGGGCACACACAGGACAACTCTTTACATAACGTTCAACATCAACGGCCCAACCTGGCCACCAGAACTGTCTGGATATTAATTCTCGAGTTGCTCCGATACCACGATGGCCACCAACTCGGGAGTCGTGAAACCCCTGAAGCACAAGAGTTCGAAGAGTGGTTGTGGGAACATACAGCCTGTTCCGGAAGAAAAGTAGTCCATTCTCTTCAGTAACCTGTGGACGCCTCATGAGGCCTTCCCGATCAGGATCGGAAATTGTGTCTTGTAGAATCTTCTGAAGATAAGGTGATAAGGTGAACAAGAAATGCTTTGGGGATATAATAGGTTCCTCCCTGTACTGCTTTCTTGCTTCTACCTCCAAGGATCGAGACAAGGCATCGGCCTTTAAATTACGAGCACTGGGGATGTATGTGATATGGAAGTCATAGTGGGAGAAAAAAAAGGCCCATCGGCCTTGGCGAGAGGTTCGGCACTGAAGAGACTTCAAGTACTGCAAATTTCGGTGGTCGGTACGTACTTCCTCAGAATGCCGGCCTCCAAGGAGATGATGTCTCCACTCTTTGAATGCAGTTTTTATTGCCAATAATTCTTTCTCGATTACTGCATAGTTTTGTTCGCTAGGCGTGAGCTTGGGGGAAAAGTATGCCACAGGGTTTTCCACACCAGTTTCTGGTTCCTTTTGTAAAAGGACTGCACCCACGGCGAGATCGGAAGCGTCGGCTTCTACAATGTATGGCACCTCGTCATTAGGATGACGCAAAATGGGAGCAGTACTAAAGGCTTGTTTCAAGGCGTTGAATGCCTTGGTTGCTTGTGTATTCCAGAAAAAAGGTGTTTTACTGCTAGTTAGTTGAGTTAAAGGAGCCGTGAGTTGAGAAAAATGGGGTATAAATTGCCGATAAAAATTAGCAAATCCCAAAAATCGTTGTAGGGACTTTACATCAGAAGGTTGAGTCCAATCTTGAATGGCTTGTACCTTGGCTGGATCCATGAAAATTCCAGTGCCACTGATCACATAGCCCAGAAATTCCATCTTTTTCTGGTGAAAAGAACACTTCTCAACCTTAACGTACAGGTGGTTCTGGGACAAACGTCGAAGCACCTCTCGAACATGTTCCACATGTTGCTTCAGGGAGACAGAAAAAATGAGGATATCATCGAGATACACCCAAACTGATATCCCGATTAGATCACAAAAAACGCTATCCATCAAACGCTGAAAGACAGCCGGGGCATTGCATAATCCGAATGGCATTACCCGGTATTCGTAATGCCCGAAAGGGGTCTTAAAAGCCGTCTTCCATTCGTCTTCCTCTTTGATTCGAATTAAGTGATAAGCGCCTCGTAGATCCAACTTGGTAAACACCTGGGCAGTTCGAAGGGACTCCATGATGCTTCGAATTAAAGGCAATGGATACCTGTCTTTTCTTGTGATATCATTTAATTGACGGTAGTCAATACAGGGTCGTAAGGTTCCTTCCTTTTTCTTCACAAAGAATAGCGGGAATCCAGCTGGTGATTTCGAGGGAGTGATATAACCCTTCCTGATACAGTCTGACAAGTATTCTTGAAGAACCGCCTTCTCAGTAAGGGACAAGGCGTATACCTTCCCATGAGGTATTACTGAACCAGGTACCAACTCAATGGTACAGTCAAATGTTCGATGAGGTGGCAGTGGTATGTCTTCGGGTTCAGAAAACACTGGCTGGAATTTGGCATATTCCTGAGGGACAGACAACAGAGCACAACATTCAGGAAAGCCAGTACCCCTCGTGAGGGGTATGGATGAAATCTCCTTTCTTGACACACCGGCCAAACAGCAATCCTGGAGGCAGAGAGCGGAGGTGAAATCCAAAAGGCGAGCTCCCCAATTGATGGTAGGATTATGGTGAAGAAGCCAAGGTAAACCCAAGACCACGGGATAAGAGGGTGATTTGATGACATCCAAGGCGATCTCTTCCCCATGTTCTTTAATCTGCATATGTAGACACATGGTTTGTTGACGGATTGGACCGGAAGATAAAGGGGTTCCATCGATGACCTCGACGGGCAAGACACTTCTCCGGGGTAACAAGGGTATTTCTTGGCTGACTGCAAATGTCTCGTCTATATAGTTCCCAGATGCTCCACAATCCAGCAAGCCCAGCACCTCTGTTTCTTTGTTTAACCATGACAACTTGATCCTCACCACCAGTAAAACAGCCGGTTGCATGGGCTGAAATGAAGAGGCGGAACTGGAAAGGACTGAATACGAATCTGGACCTGTCGTTGCCCTTCCTACTGACGACAGGCCAACTAGTTTTCCGACTTTCTTTGTGGGCGCAAAGGACAAGTACCCAAGAAATGCCCAGCAGCCCCACAGTATAGGCAAAGTCTTAGGTTTCGTCTGCGTTTCCGTTCAGCTTCCGAGAACGGACCCCTAACGGCTCCCAGCTGCATGGGTTTGGGGCCGGAGTCCGAAGGTCCGGAATTTCCAGTTTGAGCGTTGGGTGGTCTTGTGAACAGCCGTTCAGCTCGTCGTCTCTCACCCTTCCGTTCTGCCAATCTATGGTCTATTCGCAACACTTGTTCAATTAATTGTTGCAGGGTATCAGGCTCAGGAATATGTAGTAATTCATCTTTGTACTCCTCTCTTAGACTTCTTCGGAACAAAGTCTTTTGAGTTATCTCAGGCCACTGGGAGTCAGTTGCCAATTGACGGAAACGGCCAATATAAGCTATGATATCCATAACACCCTGTTTTAGTTCCATCAATTGATTCTGAGCTGCGGAGGCTAAATTTGGTGATTGAAAGACCTCCAGAAATGCTTTTTCGAAAGCTGCAAAGTCATTGAGTATGGGGCTATTGGCAGACACCAATGGAGCGGCCCAGGCCAGGGCATTTCCAGTCAAATTCCCCAAAATATATCCTATCTTGGCTTTATCGGAATTGAAATGAGAGGCTCTGAAAAGGAAATGTATTCTGCAATGGTTGCAAAACTCTGACACACGTCTTGGGTCGCCGTCAAACTTGATGGGCGTAGTCTGGGACATAGCCCCTTCTCCCTGAGATGCTACCCCAGAGGCTTGTGACACCATCTGCCTTAGACCAATGTTCTCTTGACGGAGTGCTGTCATTTCGGCCTGAAGAACACGCATCTCCTCCCGGAGATCTTGAGCCTCGTCCATCTCGAAGTCGGAAGGTAGGCGTCTCAATCTGTTAAAGATGGCGTCTCTAGGGCGCTGAGTACCTGGGCTTCCGGTAGTTGTTCTTGGTGAGGTCGCCAGGCTGTCCGACAAGTGATTGAAGATTATGAAACGCGAGAAACCGGCGCACCCCTTCCCCTAGAGTCAACAGGGTTAGAGGTGGACCAGCTCCCAAAGCCACAAAACTGCACCTTCCTGGTTCTTGCAGTGTTGGAGCAGTTTGCAAGATAGAATTGCGGACGGAATGCCGTAGTGTTTTCAGAGGATGCAAAACTGGAGGAGGCAGGTAGGTCTTGGAAGGCAAGGTAGAAGAGCAAGACCGTAGCGGGCAAGACTGTAGAACAAGGCTGAAGCAGACAAAGACTGGTGGGCAGGCTGGAGCAGGCAAGGAATGGAGGGCAGGCTGGAGCAGGCAAGGGCTGGAGGGCAGGCTGGAGCAGGCGAGGACTGGAGGGCAGGCTGGAGCAGGCGAGGACTGGAGGGCAGGCTGGAGCAGGCGAGGGCTGGAGGGCAGGCTGGAGCAGGCGAGGACTGGAGGGCAGGCTGGAGCAGGCGAGGACTGGAGGGCAGGCTGGAGCAGGCGAGGACTGGAGCTGAAGCAGCAAAGGCTTCAGGAGTGAAGACACGATCCGAGAAACAAACCGCGTTGAGACGCGGTGAGTTTCGGGATCTCGCTCCTTAAATAAGACCGGCAGCACTCGGGAGGCTTGGAACGCAAGCCGTGTTATCCCCGAGTGCTGCCGTGTCCGAAACGAGGCTTGGGAAGCAAGCTTGTGGCTTCCCAAGCGCCTCGAGGACTGCGCATGCGCGAAGACCGAGACGCGGCCTTCCGCGCATGCGCAGACCCCGGGACACAGAAACCCCGGAAGCGCCGGGTGTCGCGGATAACCGCGGACCCCCCAGCCGGTATCGGGGATAACAGCGCCAGGATGGGGCGCGTCGGAACCCATAACCGCGCCCCCTCCGACAGGTAAGTGAGGTGGAGGTGGTGACAGTAGGATAGACATGGGGAGGCTAAAACATGAATGGATTTAACAATGAGTATTAGAAGCCTGAAGAGGGATTGTTGGAGCGTTAAGACTCTACCAGCCAAAAAGTGGTAGGGGTGCAGGGGAAGTAAGTTTGAGGTCACACATTTGTGAAGTTTGATGCCACTGTCAAAGTTGTCTGCATGGTTTTGAGTTTTGAAGGCGGGTCTGAGAACGCTCCACCAGAAAGCAATGGGGTGAGGAGAGGAACAGAACGTTTATGAGACAGGAGACTATACTCTTACATGAATTAAGCATAAAACAGTGCTATCCAGTGGTTAGTTGCTAAGAAACTGTCAGAGATGCAAGAGGCGAGGTCCGTGGATAGGGAGGTGAAGAGAAACATATTTTGGTATGATCTGTGACCAGCTAGTAGGATAAGATGAAAGGGGAAATTAATTTACACCAGCAGGATCTGTTGAGGGTTAAACGTATAGCAATGTGATTAAGAAAGTGCATTGAGACACAGCTGCTGAGAGGGTGTGCAGTCAGAGGTGTGGAGGTTACAGGAGATAAAGAAAGATTAGTTAGATGGGTAAAATGTAATCCAAGCTAGTGCTTAGATTTCAAGGTAGGAGAGGGTTTAGAGGAGAGAAATGTTAATGCTGCATCAGCATCATCTATAATAAAGGTGGAAAAGAGTTTGGAGTGGTGGTTAGTGGTTAGAAGGTTGGAGACATGCCTGAGTGTCATTTCTTTGTAGTGGCAGCTAGTGAAATTGGATTGGAGGGGGTCGAAGAGATCAATGTGTTCTAGGTAGTTGCTGATGAGTTTAAGGACTAAGCATTCAAGATCTTCACAGCAGTGGGGGAAGAGGGAAATGGATTGATAGTTTGCGGGATCAGTTGATCAGTAGAGGGATTTCTTTAAAATGGTTAGTGCTGTTCCCTGTTCAGCCTCCTCCTCCAATCAGAGGCCTGATTGGAGGAGGAGGCTGAACCGTCAGGAAAGGGAGGTTTTTTTCTGTTTTAAAGTACGCCATGACTTCATTCTTTCAGAGGAAAACTGGTGACCTTGTGCTTGGATTGGTTTAGCTCTTAGGGGAAAGGGTACACGTTCAGTAGGAGAGCTAGGGGAAAAGCGGCCAAGGAAAGAAAGAACCTGGACAAGAGGGAGAAGGGAGGCTTTTTGGTTTGCTAACTATCAATTAGAAGTTTCATCAGACTCAATGTTATTCCTGGCAGTTTTATGGATGGACATTACAGATATATTTGGATATTGTCATGTATTTAACTTGCTGGTAGTTTGTGTTAATTAATTGTAAACATTGAAGGAGATAACTCTGAATCGGCTACTGTGCAGCTTCTTTGCACTGACCCCGGCGCATTCTTATAAAGAAAGAAAGGACTCCGTGGCAAGGTGGAATAGTTTGGAGCTGACAAATAAACATGATGTTTAGGAGATTAGTTCTACTTCGGGAGGCTCCTTTCCTGAATGAAAAAGAATGGGAGTACACAACTGAAAATGGAATGGTTCAAAAATGTGTAATGCGGGTTGAGAATGTGTTATGTATCTTCTGCCTCCCTGACCACTGCAACCAGGCAGCAAAGTACCTCCTTTATGTATAATAGAAAGGGGTTCAGCCAGGGAGTTGGTGGTGAGCACCAATCATACCTGTAAGGATGAAAAAGAAAGGTAAGCACAACGAAATTGTAAACCGGGGTGGCGTGAAAGGATAGCAAAGTGATGGCGAAAAATAGGAGAGCAATGATTTGGTGAATGAAAGCATGAGGTCTGCGTACCTGCTCCCATCTAATTGAGAACATCTCATAAATCTAGTGATATATTTAAGCCCATTAGAAGAACTACACATTCACAATATATATTCCAAGATATGTCTGCAAACGTTACATTTCCCAGCTTTCCAGAAACATGGATTTAACTCCCCTGATTGTCAATTGTCCCTAAAGTCGTGTTTTGTTTAAGAGTCACTTAATTCATTGATGTCGCCATGTCTATTTGCACTGTTGTTTTGAGAAAGAGACGATGATGATGTTGATGAAGATGAATTGCTCCTTTAATGGGAGCCCCTTACACGGAAATACACATGAAGGGGATGCTAAGGGGCAGATGTGTATGTTCCTGATTCCCTGCACTCCTGGAATGTTGCACTAACACTTCATTTGCACAGCACTGCATATACTGGATATTCTGTGTCCAGGAATGTGGCTGAGTGCATGGAATGTAGCATAATGTGATGCTTCGGTATTCTCTTGTCTCGATTTCCAAGCCATTCTAAGACTCTGGCAAGAGGGACTCCAGCCAGTGGTGGCAATTGCTATTTCATCGGATGCACTGCGGCTTGGGTGATGCATAAGATGCGGTGCTGAGCCGGTCTCCTGCAAGCTGGAAAACCTCCAAAGCAGCCTCCAATCAACACTTTCAGCATCTTCTGTCAAGATAGTTAAGTGAAACCAGAGTTTGGTGAAACCTGCAAGACACAGATTCAAATACAATTAGACTGACTCCTTCATTGTTCACAGGTTGAGAAGTTGAGTGTCATTGCATTAAGCAGTGTTAACACTTTTAGATACTGCTTTCTGTGACCTTCCTCCCACTCCTAAGCTTTGTAATATTAGGTGATATTCTTACCTTTAAACGTGCTCAATTTGACAACCTCAGAAGATGTCACAATAACCCACCTGCTTCTATATGTTAGTTGTGTCAGGGAAGGGTGAATGAAGTTAAAGTGTGGCATTTGGTGGTTCAGGTTGACACTGACAAAAGAGTGGTCATTTGGGGGATTAAAACCAGGGGCATGTCTGGAGCAACAGCACAGGCATGGGCCAGTCTCTCCTTGTCTCCAAGTCAAGTACAACATCAGTGGTATATGTACATATAGGCTTCTATCAACTTTAACAATGCCCCTTTACCTTCTGGGGCCATAGAAGGCTGCCAAATGGAGCAGTATGTGCATGTACCTAGAGGGCGAACTGCCACAATCCCTTTGACAGGAGCTGTTTCATTAAGTGGCAGTGGGAGACAGAGTGTGTGACATACGTCTGAACATGTTGGTTCACCAAATAAGATGACGTCAAATACTTTGGAGTGTAAGGCCACCAAAGCCAATGGGGATACAACATGTTTCAGGTTGGTTTGCGTGAAGGACTGAAAGGAGTTAGCAGAAGGGGTCATTCCCTGAATGCACTTAGATGTAATGTGTGGTATGTGGGCAATGCCTCTCAGAACTGTGTGCCTTTAGACCAGTGTGGCCTTGCTGCTAAACAAATGGAATAAAATGGGTACTCTAATGCTGCCAATTGCAGGTCAGTAGGGCTCCACTCATCACGTCACACTCCCTCTAACAACCCTCTTACGAACAGGAAGGTCTTTATCTCATGTGTCATGGTCACTTTGCATTTCCACCCAACCACATCTATGTGATCTGTTTTGTAAAATCAATACTATTGGCTTGTGTGGGGCCACTGTGATTTACATGTCATAGTTTGGTTGTATGTCACCTTCATAGGTCATTTCTAGCAGTGCCATGTTTTTGTTGTTTTCCCAGCGCTGCTGCTTGGAAAATATCCACCAGAGTACCCACTCCCTCAATTCTCAAGACACTCTTTAGACCGTACATACAGCCAATCTAGGCACAACGCTAAGTACATTTCTATCCATGGTGCTGCTTTCGCCCCATGGGAGGGAGAGCCATCCAATCAGGTGGCTGGAACAGTGGGTGAGAATATACAATCTCTACCTGCTGTTTCAGCTGCCCAAGACCCTTCCCCGGGTCGTACAATTATTTTTTTTGCATGTGGGGAGGTAACATGGAGCCTCTCCCTGTTGCCCTCCCCTTCATCCCCCAAATCAAACCAACCTCCTTTACAACCCCCTCCCTCACCTGCTGGAGACTGGAGCTTTGTGCTACGGTCTCAGTACTCTTCCTGTCTGGCTCTTTTTTTCTATTTTTTCCTTGGGAGTTTGGCTGCGCAAGCAGTACGAATCTCCCGAGGAAATTAAAGAAAGTCATTCACACCGTCGCTGAACCATGGCGTTCATGCCCGCTGTGGGTGGGCGGGGGGTCAGAAATGTCCTTTAATGGCGCACACTACTGCTTCTCTCAAAGTAAATTTCTATCATTGTTCTGCTTCTCTCAAAGAACATTTCTATCCATTCTGTTGCTACTCTCAAAGTACATTTCTATCAGTTGCACCACATCTCTCAAACTACATTTATATCCATTGTGCTGCTTCTCTCAAAGTATATTTGTATCCATTGTACTGCTTCTCTCCAAGTACACTTCTATCCATTGTGCTGCTACTCTCAAAGTAAAGTTCTATCCATTGTGCTGCTTCTCTCAAAGAACATTTCTTTCCATTGTGCTCTTCTGTCAAAGAACATTTCTATCCATTGTACCTCTTCTCTCAAAGTACATTTGTACACATTATGATTCTTCTCTCTCCTTTAAAAGACCCGTTAGTGAGTGTTCAGAATCGTTCACTACTGCAAAAATACCCTTTAAAGTTATAACGGGGGACATGGAGTGCAAGGGTGTTATACAGCAAAAACAAGGGCACACAATAACATACTTGCACAAATACCCCTGATGCACATGGAAGAGCAGCCAGGAAGGAACTAGTAGGTGCACGAATCAAGAATTCACACTGTAGGCTAATTCAAATCAACCTTTATTTTCTGTTCGAATTTGGTATTTGATCATTTAAATGAGTCCATATTTTGAAGTTGTTTACAATAAATATGACAAAGTGAAGAACATAGTGTCTGGTAAAACTTTTTTTCAGGCAGAGCTGATGAAATCGCTGCCTAAGATAATGGCATACCGGTGAGAAAAGGTATATGGGGAAAAAAAACCAATCTAAATTGTAAAGTTATAGAAAGACCCAACATTGGAAAGAAGAAAATCCCATCAGAAGAGCACAGTTTGTATGTTAAAAATCATATTTTAAAAGTCGTCCCCGGTTACACGACAGACCACTTTGTACATCTGAATAGCATTCCGCAAAAAACACAGTTACAGCAGGACTTTATTGTGTAAAAGTATTTTACGCAGCAAAGATAAACCTCTTACAAAGTTGAGGCACACTCTAGTCAAACGCCATATTTACTAAGTATTATTCCCAAGACTCACCTGAAAAGACAAAATATTTTATATTCTAAAAAAATAAAATGTAAAGCTCTCACTGGCAACTAATACATACAATAGTGTTGAACCATTTGGAATGTTCTCACTACTTTCAATGTACTAGTCGGATTTGCAGCCAGTCTATCTTGCTGATTGAATAGAATGGATATTCTTTTCTTCGGGGAACACATGAACGATGCTCGCTGAGAAATGTGAACAGAGCATCTGTGTACACAGCCTTCAGACCTCAAGGAGAGTGAGTGCCGCCTCATTAAGGATGCTGGTGGCCTCCAGATGTTTTGACAAATGAGTCCTATCATCCTTCACCATTGACTATGTTTGCTGGATCTATAGGGAGTGGTAGGCCCACCTTCTGGAGAGCCGTAGGTTTCCAACTCCTGATGCTGGAAATCTAAGTCGTAGCCGTCTGCCCCCGGAGGCTGGGTAGAAGCATAGCAGACCTTAGTCGAGGAATGAAACCTGGAGGCCAGCCATGCTATGGCAGAAGGCAACATCCAATCCTGCCATAGTTGACTGAGTGTGAGAATGTATACAAAGTGTCATTCATCAAAATTGATCTATAAAGTCATGCACAACAACATATTGACGGCGATACTGGGAAGCGGGCCACTGAACATCTCTCGGGTACCTAAGAAAGCTTGTTTTCAAGGAAGAAGTAAACCATGGACTATGTGGAATGCCATTGACCTGCAGGACCTGAGACTTCAAAGCCTTTGACAACAAAGTAGCCTAATTGATTGCTGCGTGTAGTGTCCAGTCTTATCTCACTGGGGGCTGGGTGGGACATGCCATCATCTTGGATCAAAAATCTCACTATCAATAATTGTAAACAGTTCTTAAATTCGAAATCCGATAGTAAGGACATGAAAAGAATTAGCCCCACCCACTATCAAGAGTTTCACACTAAATATGTCAGGGTTGGAGCCAGAGAAGCAAAAGAATAGAGAATATTGGTTTAGGGTGTGGGATTTTTTCCTCATGACAATATTTTGATGTAGGGATTTTCTGTGGAGTTAAGGGTAACCAGAGCATTTTGAGAGAAAGTAACAGACCAATGATATTGCCTGGGAGAATAGATTGCCCAGAGTTGAATTTTTAAGTGAAGATTGTGTCCTAGATTCGAATATGTATATGGGAAGAAACAAGTGCTACACAACCAAGTCCTTTATCGTGTGTCTAACAGGTGATGCTAGAGTATTTGTGGTGGAGCAAGTGAAGCGTAGCAGAATAATACCACGTGGGCTGTAAAGTTTAAGAAAATATCAGCGTTTCACACACAGTGTGAAGTTTTAATACTCACATTAGTTTGTACCGTGCTCTATTGCTGAAGTAAAGGACTATATATTTTACTTGTAAGGAACACATTAGTCACCAGCACATTCAATAAATGGGTTTCTTTGGGCAGAAATTACGATTTCAGATTGGAGAGGTATTTGTGAGACCCAGGATGGAAATTGATTATGATCGGAGACTGTGCAGTACCTCAGGCTTCCCAGTTCCGATGACAATGAGCAAGAGAATGTTTAGCCCTGCATCTTGTATTGCTATGGCTCGTAAATGGTGAAACACTAAAAAAGAAATGTACATTTACCGCCCATTCACCAGTAACGAAAATGACGATTCCCATTATACCGAAACAGATTATGTATGATATTTCTTTTAATGTTTTTTTTTTAAAATGTTCACTATCTTTAATATATAACTGTATAACTGTATACCATATATTATAATACAAAAATATATATACCGAACGAGGAGAGCAGGGGTTGTGGGGGTGTCCTCTGCTTCCCTTGTACAGTATAATGGTTTTGGGGGTTGCGGGGCGTCACCCGCAGTCAGACGCCCGCGATTGGGGCAGTAACACATAGATGTGCGATCTATGTGATCACTGAGTGGCTCCATTTCCGGATTCAGAATATCCGTATGCAGTATTTTGGGCCGCCCAGTGATCACATAGATCCTTTTTAATCAGTGCAGGTCTTGATTGACAAGTTACTTATAATGCGCCTATACACAAGTGCCTTCAATATTTACTCAGATCTCAAGTCTGTGTTATGACTACTTTGGTTCCCGCTCCTCATAGCGAGGGTGTGAATGGACACATGTATACATCTTGGATTCTTAAAAAAAGTAAGGTAGACAGTTAACCAAACACAAAACAACTGAATTCATGTATTTGTATCCGCTGCATAGCAGTGTGCATCTTGCACATCAGGCACTCGTATGCTTTGGGAAATTATCTTATGAGGCCCAGATAGTCCCGCATCCCAGAGACATAGCTACTCCCATTCTTGGAATTTCACTATATTATAACGACTGCATTCTGGGACTTGTATTGCAATAGGTTCAATTGTAGCCTAACAGTGCAATGCTCACTGTACAGTGGCTTGTTAAATGAAAGCCTAGACCTGATTTACAAAGACAGGTGGACACAGGCTATGGTGAGCAAATTTCTCACCCCATTTTGCAGTCCCGTGTTTGTGTATTCTGGTAACCTTATTCACAAAGGCGACCTAGATTCGCAGGCTGGACAAGGTTCTAGAGCAAATAGTTTGCAATGCGACCTCTGATGCACATCGAGGTGCCAGGCCTGCCACCAAGTTAATGATCGATATTGGCATCCTGTACCTGTGTGGGTGGAGGGATGGAGCGATCCTCCACCCACCAAAGAACACGTATTGCGTTGCAGTAGATGACACCTAAGGTGTGCTTCGTTTACATGGCATCTTTACATTTTCATCCCTTATTCAAGGGTATAAATGTACAAAACAATTGAAATTCTCATGCTATGAATACACATTTATATTTTAGGCACAGCAATTCAGACAGAGGTACCCCACAACTAGTTCTCATTGAATACATCTAGAACTATGTGGGTAATACCCCAAAACTAGCACTGGGATACTGCAAGAGCAATTATTGTGAGCATCCCGACTATCACTACATGGATGTGTGGTATAGAATCGTAATGGGTATATTACTGAGTAAAAACCAGAATTAATTTGTGTTTTAAAATAAAAGATTTATATTGACAATATAAAATAATATTTGAGAACATCCTTCACAAATTTTACAGAACAAGGCTAGGTTATGAGGGTCTGCAGGTGAAGGGTAACATGTTCGGTTCACGGTTGAAAGTGTTTTTTGTTTCTAAATTAAATGTCGGAACAAGTATAAGTTCTAACAATTCTTAACAGCTGGAGTGGTTAAGTCCAGAAACTAGAAATATGTATTGCTCACCACATCAGTATTCTAGTTTTTATTTTTGTATTGCCTGAATTAAATCATCGGATCAGCCAAAATACTGAATGTAACATAAATATTGCCACCATGCTTGCCATGATTCATTGTATGAACCACATACACGTACAATGGTGACGCGTATAACGGTAAGTCTTCTCCCACTTCATTGTTATCATGTTTTCTAGCCACCCTCTCACTGGTGATGCCTACCCTTACTTCCAATATGTAATGATTAAAATTCTGGGCCCATTGTCGCTATTACTAATTTTCTAATTTAAGAAATCCCAGCATTCCCATATCTCGGTCAGCCATGTGTGCTTGCCACTTTGCAAAGGATCTGAAAATCTCCTTCTAACATTTTTTTCCAAATTTGGGAAAAGACAGTATAAGAGCCAAAGTGCCTCTAGATCACGAGTGTCCACCTCCAAGCTTCAAGGGCCGGAAACATGTTGGATTTTCAGGATATACCACATTCATATTCATGGGTTAAATTTGCATGCAATGATTCTAAAAGGATGCAAATTTCTTCTCTGGAATATCATTGAAGGATGTGCTGAAAATACATTAGCATTCTGTGACACAAGGCCAGGAGTTGGGCAACCATGCTCTAGATTATTTACATCCAAAGCCTGCAAGACCTACCATGGCAGACATGAGATTATTTAGCTGCAGTGTCAAATAAAGTCTATGGGAGCCATTACGAGTTTGGCGGTAGCCATGGCGCTATTAGCGCCATGGCTGCCTCCAAACCCGGGTCTGGGTCCAGTGTCACTGAATGGGGACTTACCAGGACATTCCAACCTATGCGGACCAGGTAAGTCCCCATTCAGTAAACCATTCCCAATTCCCTTTGAGCCCCCATAGGGCTAAATGGGAATGGGGAATGTAGGATTATTTAGCGTGTTTTGGGAGCATAGCACCAATACACAGAATCAATGTATAGTGTGTTTTTCAAGTGCAGCGCCACTGCATGAGATCAATGTATAGTGTGTTTTTTTTGGAGTGCAGCGCCACTGCATGGGATCAAGGTATTGCTATGATGCAATTGTTTCAAGCCATGTGTAGCCAGTGTAACATATGGACATGTAAGTGAAGACAGGCTACACAGGTCAAAAACAAACCATTTTCTCATTTTAAAAGCACATTTTTTCCTTCTGCCCTGTTGCAGGAGACACATTAGATAATTAATGAACTAATACAGCTAACAAATACTAATCACTAATAATAATCAAATAGCATCATAATGTGTTCTCTAGTGTAAAATGAGGCAGAAAAGACAGGCTCATTTTAAACGTGCATCCCCATTTTTTTTTCTTTTTGCTTCTCTCTGTGCTCTGTCCACAGTATTTGCAGGAAGCAAAAACTCGAATAAGGAGGAAATCAGTTTTGTTACAGTTGCTCGCTGTAAAAGTAAGCCATTGTTCAAAGAGGGGAGGTATGACATAGTGGATTCTTATTGGACAAGCATCATATTAGGGGCTGTAACAGAGCTTTTCTGAAGAATCTCGGGGGAAAAGAAAGTTAGAAGACATTTTGCACAGCTCGGAGAAAGACTTGGCTGGTGTGGCTGGGGAGTTTCTTGATTGAGAAGAAGGTCCCAGTGCACTGCTGCACAGGCTGGGAGATTCCAATCAATAAGCCCTGGCTTGAGTGGTGGCAGATGCACGTCCTCGCTGGCGTGATTTAAGAGGGAGCAGTGTGCCATTTCCAGAAGGTGACCAGCCTGAGGAATTCGCATACAGAAGAAGCTCGGTATTTATCTTGCAGACTGCGGGGGCGGTGTGTGTGTGCGAAACCTATTCAGGTAGAGTAGAAGAGGAAATTCCTGGATTTAATCAACATGTCTGATGTTGCAAATTGAATATTCTCTTGCAGCATCTCTACTAATTTTGTTACAGATAATGCTGTTGCTGTGCAATTCCCATTTATTTCTGTAAAAAGGGTAAGATGGTGTTGAAATGCAATTGTTTATAATATACAAAAATATATGAAATCAGATGTGTAGTGTATTTTTGTTTTTCTCTTTTCTTAGTGCATCTAACATTATAGCACTGGTAATATGGGGAAGAGTTTTAAGCAGTGTATAAGTGTGTGTGTGGCTTCCAAATGGAACATAACAACATAGTCTGCTGGAGGTAAATGAGTCAGCACAAAGAGAGACTTCTGGTTATAGTTCACTAATCTAAATAAAGTAATGATATACCACATTTTTAACTCGCTGGCGTAGGTAAATCAGTGAGAACAGCCCAAGGTGGCACTCCATATGAACATGTGGTGTTTCTGAAATGTAGGCCTGAGGTCTCTCTAGTGATCACACAAACAATCTAAACAAAAATAAAGGGTTCTGGATATTGGGGCCACATATAAAACAAAGGAATTATGCTCACCAGAAATGCCACCAACAACGCATACCACCAACAAAAGGTATACTAACTAAACCTATCTGTGTACTGAAATACTTCTATAATACCAAACACTATCTGAATGCAATGAGTGATTATTACTGAATTATTTTATTTTTGGCGGTAAGAACAAACCGCTAGGCCCCAAATCTACACAAAATACCCAATATATTTATAGTGCGTTGCAGGCCGGGAAAGTGATCACAGAGCACCTACTGGGCGTGGCAAGTGTGCCTCACATTGCCATCTGTACATAAAAGGGAATCCATTTCATAATAGCAGTGTGTCACTAAAAACGAACTTCAGAATGTCACAAAGGGAAACCACATTCTCAGACCTAGCGCAATATTTAGAGGTAAAGGTATTTGCACATGGGACGTGGTCATCGAATAGTACCTCAGAATGGCATGACCGCATTCAGGGTGAGGTGCAGAAAGAAAAACTAGACAATATTTTTGCAGAAGGCAGCATAATTCAGGTCTGTCTTACAAGGTTATTGAATGCAGCCGATAAAAATGATACCCAGCTAATTAACAGGTTAAAGACTGACTTAGATGGGGCAAGTAAGAAAGAGGAAATTTTAAGAACAGAGTTGGATGTATGCCAAAAAGACATGCAGTTAAAATGCAGAGATTTTGATTTTGATGCTCAATTGTCCAAAAGCAAGAAACAGTTTGAGGACAGTGAGCAAGAATTGGTAAACTTAAAAGCATTAGTGGACCACATTAGACAAGATAAAGATGAGGTGGTTTCAGAGATGCAAGTTTTACAAAAAGAACATTTTGAAAAAGAAAGTGACCTCCAAAATGTAGAACAACAGGTGATTAAAATGCTTCAAGAAAGAGACAAGCGAAATACAGAATTTAATGAATGCCAAATGCAAATGTGCGACGTTCAGGAGGTAATTAATAAATGAGTGATGAAAACAACTATTTGCAAAACAAAGGTTACAGGCTCCTTAAAAAGTGTAAGGACTTAGAACAGCAAATGTGCATTCCCAGGTCCCAGGAGAGGCGGCAGGGTACCACATTCAATGGAGGGGAGGTGAATTCTATTTCTACCAAAGAGCTAGTGCTCCAGTGACTGTGCCGGTGACTGAACTTGGTTGCAGCACCCTTGGGGGACTTGATACTCCCATTGGGGGCCGCCACCAATCCTATACACCTGGAACCAGGGTTGAGTCACCAGGTAGTGCAATTCCATGCATTGCAATAAGTAGCCCCATAAAGATAATGAAATCTATTAAAGCCCTGATCAAACTATTTAAAAAAGGAGGGGAATTCTGCATTGAGGATTACTTAGAAGCGGCCCTCCAGATCCCTAAGGAACAGTACAGGCAGTAGTTCCATTTAACTTTAGATGCTCAGACGGCCAGCATCATAAGGGGATTAAATGAACAGCAGAATATGACATGGGTGGAGTTTGAAAAAGAAATTAGGCGTCATTTTTCTCCTTTCCAGTCATTACAGGAGGCAAAGAAAGTTGCTAACACCATCATTGCTGGGCCTAATACATCCCCTCGCCAGTTTTTACAAGATTTAAAAAGAGCATTTTCTCGCTTTGATGTATCTTTTGACCCCAATTCTAATGAATTTAAAACTGCATACTTCTACGGGCTACAGAAAGACATCATATCTCAATTGGTCCATGAATTTGATCGTGATAAGTCCCTTGAGTGGATTGTGCATCAAAGCACAAAACTATATGAGGTACTCTATTGTCAGGGTAGAGAAAGTGATAAAATGAAAGATACTAGACCTAAATCTAAAGAACCCTCAGCAACAGTGATGGAAATCAGGTCAGCCAAAATGTCCCTTGAGTCTGCTCAAAGTCTAGGTAAAAATAATTTGGTACCTGAAAAAAATATTAATCAACAAAGGTCATCACACTCTGCACCAATATTTCAATCACATGACCCTAGTAATAGGGAGAGCTACATCAGTCCTAGGTATTTAGGAGATAGGCCCCGGGCAGGCTATCGGCCTGAAATGTCTAATATGAACAATAACCAGAGACAAAATCAAGATCAAAGAAATGATGGTCCCTACCACACATTGGGGACACAGAGCAAATTTGATCACAACACCATGATATATGGTAATCAGGATAGCCCCCGATATGTGGATCGATTTGCTGATAATGGGAATCAACATAGGAGCCAGTACCCACAACATGAGAGATAGGACATGAGAAAGAACATAAATGACACCCCCCGGCAGTACAATGATTCCCCACCAGGGGACTATAATCAAGGGATGGGCGCACCCCGCTCCCCTCCACAAATGAATCAAGAGTTCAGAAACCATCTCAATAGAAATCACTCACCTGAGAGGTATCAGAATAGATCCAATCAGGGAGAAAACAACCAATATCGATCTAGGCCACAGAGAGAGGATTCTAGAGAGATGGAAAGATTCCAGTGTCTCGAGGCCCAAGTGAAGATGTTGGCTGAACAAATAGGAATGCTCTGTACTGTACAAAAACAGCCATCAAAGGAGGGGGCAGATGGCCATAGCAATGACCGGGTAGCTTCTGAAAAGTGACTAAGTACTCAGGATACCTACAGCGCCAAAAAGACAGATTGCTCTGATGTAATTTCGCATAATGACTCTGAGATGTCTAATGATTTAAAAATGAAAATGCCAGTAAGTGAACATGTAACAGAAAGTGCAAATACTTCTGAAAGAGAGGTACGGTTTAACCTATAGCTAAATCAGACATTGAAGATTTGTACAAATGAAATAAGAAAACCTGAAACTCCAAAAGAACAAAGAGACAGATTTAAGAACAATGAGGGGAATACCAGTAAACATGGAGTAAGTGGGGATGCTATAATTTCTTCCCTGGACACTCAGAACAATGACCAAACACAGGCAGAAAAAGGAAATACTCAAAAGGAGGGTACAGGTCAATCACCTGAAGAATTCTTTGAGCCACATATTTTTGAAGAGGCTGAAAGGGCTGGTACCACACTAAATGATCACAAATGCACATAATTAAACAATGACAGATTGCTGAATGATGTTGTTACACATGTTCAGTTGGAAGGTTGTAATGTGGCCCCTGATGATACCTGGATGGATAGGCGAACAGTGGCCACACTCCAAAAAACCTCTGAACATGGAGAAATGAATAAGGTCTATCGCGCAGAAATGGACAAAAAGGAGGGAAAAATGTCTTTCCATTTACCAATGTGTTTAGCCAAAAGTGAAAAAGGCCTGAGAAAGGTGAGCCCTGAAATCAGTAAGAATTCACACTTCTTATGTGTGTTAGAGGAAGTTGAAGACAGATATTATGCTCCCATCAATGTAGAAGAAAAATGCCAAACATTTGCAATGATTGACACTGGCGCACAGGCCACAATTATGTCTAAGGAGCTGGTAAAGAGTATCAATGAAGGGAGATCCCCACAGAATCAGATCACGGTGAAGGAAAATCAAGGTCCAGTGCATAACTTTAAAAGGGGGGAGGTGACCATTATAGGTATAACTGAGGTTGACATAAAAATAGGAAAACACAGAATGAAACAAGAGGTATTGATCACATCTCTTTGTGAAATTCCATTTCTGATGGGGACAGATTGCCTGAAAAGATTGTCTCCTCTCATAGATGGGGTAAATGGAGTGCTGCGGTCCTTAACCAAAAAACCATTGAGACCTATGAAATGAATGTCACACCGTTGCCAAAACAAATGATGCAGTGGAGGTTTATCTCCAGAATAATTGCATACCTAGTGTCACTGTTATATTAATGTGTCAAGACAAAATGCAGAGCGACAATGGAAAACTACCTGTACAAATATACATGGATCCAAGGAAAAAATGGCAGACTGCCATAGATGAGCACACCTTACGTTTTTATTTAAAAGAGAAAACATGCAAACAGAATACTGCTTATAAAACAGATTCAGAAAAACACATTACCACTCTTGCTGAAATACACATGGAAGATGAGCAACCATGGGTTCATGTTGGTATAAATGACTGTTTTAAAACAATAAAAGCCACTTTAGCGCTTGAACAGGAAATGAGTTTCATTAATGAGAAATTGCAGAAAATAATGGAGAGGGAGGTGATCCTGAAATTTAGAATTAAGAACCAATATGTCTCTGGTTTGGACAGTCCAGACTTTGAAAACCGAATTGCAGGCAGATGCATGCTGAAAATTAGTATTGGGCAGAAAACAATTTACCATAATGTATGGATAGTGAGTGGAGCACAAAAGGACTTTTACATGGGCAATGACATCATGCACAGAATGTGTATGGTGTTAGACTTCCTTAATCAAAAAATATGGTCACGCCTAGGTGGGCCTGCACCTGAATTTGAAGACAAAAGAAGGGCTTATCAATGCGCGCAGCTGGTCCCATATGCAGTTGAATTACATATGAGGAAGGATACTATTATCCCTGCATTCACCAAACAGTTTGCAATAACACTGAAATGCAAAAATGGACAGCGGATGAAAGATTCTGATGCATTTGTGTGCCTGAATGAATCCATAAAACAGCAAGGCCTGAATTATGAATACATTCCATTGGTGGATATTGGTGAAGGGTCTGTAAAAATTATGATTAATAATAAAAGTTGCCAAGATGTTCATTTAGAGGAAAATTTCCCATTAGGAATGGCCATACAAAAATCACATTATACTGCATATCTAAATAACATGGTGATTGGAAATATCCCTGAAAAGTATGTAGATGCCAAGGGTGAGTTGCAGAATATCTGGACTCTCAGCCCAAAGGAATATTTAAAATTAATTCTGTGTACCCTTATGATTCAAGTGAGACAGTGTGCTGTTATCAAGAGAATTGTATAACATTTGACTTAAGTGAAAATGAAATGGAAAATCAGCCCATTGAAATGGAAGCTGACATGCCAAAACATGTGAAAGTGGCAGCTTTGCAAAGAGACACAGCCACACAGCTAGAGGAAAGCGCCGAGATTCCCCTACCAGAACATTTTCCAGAATTTTCCAAAATGGTAGAGGAGCAGATCTTATTAGCGGATGCGTGTGACAACGATGAGGATAGAAATTAATTGAGGAAGATATTTATGGAATTTAAAGATGTATTTGCAAAAGACGCTTATGATTGCGGGCTAACTAATTTACATGTGGCCACACTTCCGGAAGGGTGTAGCAGAAGTCCAGTATTTGTATGCTAGTATAGACTACCGCTGGCATGTTTAGAATCATTGGCAGAGATTATTAAAAATTTAGAATCGCGAGGAATCATCAGGCCTATCCATAGCACATCCAACACGCCCATTTTAGGTGTGTTAAAGCCAAATGGTCAATGGCGGCTATGTGCAGATTTGAGGGAGTTAAATAAAAGAGTACCAGTGTGCAGATGGCCACTGCCATTCATTTATCAGGGCCTAGCTCAGGTACATGGTTCGAAAGTGTTTACCACATTAGATCTCACCTCTGGATATTGGTGCGTGCCATTGGCAGAGGAGATACAGAATTTATTTTCCTTTACATTTGACAGGACTCAATACGCATGGGTTAGAACTCTGTTCGTGTACATTAATAGTGGGAGTGAATTTGGAATATTTTTGAGGAAGGCCATGCCTGATGCAGCGGGAAGAGGAACCATAGTTTATGTGGATGATGTCTTGATAAAAAATGAAAGCTTGAGAAGCCATTTTGATGAAATAAGACATGTTCTTGGCCAATTGCAGAAAGCAGGCCCCAAAGTATCTTTACAAAAAGCACAATGGTGCAAGAAAAAAGTGAATTTTCTAGGCCATGAAGTAACTGAACATGGACTAAACCCACAAAAGAAGAAAATAGAGGGCATACAAAAACTAAAAGTCCCTAAAAATGTGAAACGGGTAAAACGTTTATTAGGAATGACAGGCTATGCAGAAAGTACATTGAAAATTATGCTGACATCACTCAACCATTAACTAAACTGCTAAAACTGAATACACCGTGGAAATGGGAAAAAGAGCAGTATGAGGCAGTAGCCAAACTGAAGGAATGTCTTGTAAAGGCACCATGTTTAGCATATCCCATAAAGGATGGGGATTTCTTTATAGAAATAGGTTTCTCTGAACATTGTATGTCAGCAGTATTATCGCAAAAACATGATTTGAATCACAAAACCATTGCCTATGCAAGTAAGACATTTTCCCAAGTTGAAATGAAATTCAATGAATGTGAAAAGGCCCTATTAACCACTCTGTGGGCGCTACAGCATTTCCGCCCCATTGTTCAGGGGAAAAGGTGATTATTGAAACAAATTATCAACCTTTGCAATTTTTAGAGAGTAAAAGGATTAGGTCAGGTAATCTAGTGCAGTCCAGAATCACTTCATGGGCGCTGGCATTACAGGGTTTTCCTATAGAAGTGAGATATGGACAAAATAAAAAGAGCCCAATCGCTCAAGGTTTAGCAGACTTACATGACTGTGCAGCTGATCAGGTATCAAACGAACTGGAAGTGGAACCTAATTTACAGGAATTTAAACAATCATCACACAAAGCTTTTGATGAAAAGACATGCAAGGAGTTGCCAACTGTATATGTTGATGGTTGTGCTTTTCACATTGAAAATGACAGTAATAAACAATTAGTGTCAGGAATAGGAAATGTCTGGTTGAAATGTGAAGGCATCCCCAGCATAGGGATGAGAATTGGAGCTAGGAGCAGTCAAGTAGCGGAATTGGCAGCCATTTATAAAGCAATTGCTACTGCAGTTGATAATAAATTCAGTGAAATTGTCCTAGTGACTGATTCTGACTGCACGAAATAGTTTTGCGGAATATTTACCTGGCTGGAAAGCGAGAGGCATGATTACATACAACAAAAAGCCACTTAAACATGGGAAAATGATACAAGCCATAGATAAATTCGTGTCAGAAAATGATTTTACAATATACTGGAGAAACATATGTGGGCATTTAAAAACTCCAGTAGAGGATAAGGAGGGAAATGATAAGGCAGATCACCTATCTAAAATTGGGTCTGTGATGGGAGAATTACTACCTATTGAACATTTACTGGGTGAAATACAGATTGATGCAGTAACACGTTCTAAAGCACCAAAGGAGACAGAGCAATCAGTGGTACAATGGAGTTACAATACACCAGACCAAGATTTGATTGAGGTACAAAAGAATGATCACATTTTGGGAATCTATTATAATCATTTGCTTGATCCTGAACAAAATCCTTTAACATAAAATGATTGTGTGGGAAAAGAAGAATTGAGGGTGCTATTAAAAAATAAAAAGACTAATTAGATTACAGGATGGACTCATGGTTAGAGAGTCCATAACAGGACAGATACAATGGGTGGTACCCCTTTCATTCAGAGGGTTAATGCTACACCATGCACATGATGCTATAACTGCAGGCCACAGAGGATCACAGAAAACATTGGAAATACTAAAAGATTATGCTTATTGGCCACATATGTCCCAAGATGTAGAATTATATACTAGAGGGTGTCTAGTATGCACCCAATTTAAACCTGCTTCACCAATGCTTAGAGCCCCATTAATGAAAAGAGGCCTAACTCTTCCATGGTCAGATTTGCAAATAGACTATGTAGGGCCTGTGAAGAGGTCGAGCAGAGGGAACCGTTACATTTTAAGTGTGGTATGTTTGATGTCGAAATGGATTGAGTGTATTCCTGCACCAGATTGTAGTGCCAAACAGCAGCCACATTGCTAGTGAATCATGTGTTTTCAAGGTTCTGGTTGCCACAAAGAATTGAATCAGACAGAGGAAGTAATTTCACTAGTGCTCTAATGAGTAAGGTATGGCAAATACTGGGTGTGAAAAGAAAACTACATATTGCATATCGGGCGGCTTCTTCAGGGGGAGTTGAACGGGACAATAGGTCTGTTAAGGACATATTAAAGAAATTTGTGGCAGAAGCAGGTTCCAGCTGGGATTTACGTTTACCTTTGGTTTTGATGGCAATAAGATCAACTCCTGCCAAAGCAACAGGTATTAGCCCCCGTGAGGTCTTGACAGGCAGGAAAATGGTGTTGCCACAACACCTGCTATACAGAACACATGAGCAGTTCATGAATACATTGATGAACTGAGGAAGCATTTACAACATGCATTTGCTTTTGTACAGAGAAATATAGAAAGAGCTGCTGACAGTGCCAAATCATATTATGATAACAAGTCAACAGTAAAGGAATATTGTGTAGAGGATCAGGTGTATAAATTTCATTTTGGAAAAAGTAAACAGAAAAATTCCAAATTCCTAGCAGCCTGACAGGGGCCATTCCGAATTATAGATAAAATCTCTCCTGTAGTGTATAAAATTTTAAAGACTGAAGGTGAAACAGCAACAGAACAGTTTGTACATGTGAATCAGATTAAGACATGCCATCCCAGACATGAAGTTAAACGCCTTGAGCGTGTAGAAACAGATAAAGTCCCTTGAACATAAAAAGTGAAATAAGTGGGGCCAGACAGAAGGTAGCGACAGAGAAGTTAAATAAAGATGGTTGATAAATATAATGACACATAAACACTGCAATATATGTAAATATATACACATAAAAACAATGGAAGCTGAAATGTGTGGAGTTGATGTGCGGAATGGAAATGTATTAAATATTGAATGTTGTTTTATGTATGATTGTTTTCTTTTTAACCTGTGTTTAATTTCTGAAGGCGAAAGAAAAAGGGCAAAATGTTTTACAAAGCATGTTTTATTTTTGGCAAAAGGGTGAAATTATTATTGTGCTATATATTTAATTTGTTTCTTTACTATTTGATTTAGAATATTAACATAATTTAGTCGGAGGTTCCGGGACCGGAGGCCACGGGAGACGATGGAGTCCTGGAGTCCCCTGGATGAAGATCAAATGATGCCTGCCTCCGGGTGGAGGTGAAGACAAAATATGCCAAAAGAGATGACTCCTATGGAAAAAGGATCCAAGAATGCCAAGATGAAAGAGTACCCGAATGAACCAAATGATGTGACATCGCTGGTCGGGACATATCAGAGGCAGACAAGTGTCCTGGCATATGGAGTTCCACGTATTTATTATTTTAATTAATTATTTTAATCTGTTATGTTAATTCTTTGTTTTAGTTATTTGTTTTATTTTATTGTTTTTGATTGACTTCAAGTATAAAATTGAAGCCCTGGACTATGGACACTTCCATTGGGAAGGAACTGATGGACCCAAAGATGAATTTTGATATTATGTTGATTGGACAGTGGTGTTTCAACTTTTTCGTTTTTGCATGTGAATATTCATTTTGTTGGATTGCTACATTTTAAAAGAAGGAAGGGAGCAAGTTGATTTTCCTCTAATTATGGCTTGGACTGCCAAATTCTCAAAAAAAAAGGAGGGGATATGTAGGATTATTTAGCGTGTTTTGGGAGCATAGCACCAATACACAGAATCAATGTATAGTGTGTTTTTGGAGTGCAGCGCCACTGCATGAGATCAAGGTATAGTGTGTTTTTGGAGTGCAGCGCCACTGCATGGGATCAAGGTATTGCTATGATGCAATTGTTTCAAGCCATGTGTTGCCAGTGTAACATATGGACATGTAAATGAAGACAGGCTACACTCTGTTACAGGAGACACATTAGATAATTAATGAACTAATACAACTAACAAATACTAATCACTAATAATAATCAAATAACATCATAATGTGTTCTCTAGTGTAAAATAAGGCAGAAAAGACAGGCTCATTTTAAACGTGCATCCCGATTTTTTTTTCTTTTTGCTTCTCTCTGTGCTCTGTCCACAGTATTTGTAGGAAGCAAAAACTTGAATAAGCAGGAAATCAGTTTTGTTACAGTGCTTGCTGTAAAAGTAAGCCATTGTTCGAAGAAGGGAGGTATGACATAGTGGATTCTTATTGGACAAGCATCATATTAGGGGCTGTAACAGAGCTTTTCTGAAGAATCTCGGGGGAAAAGAAAGTTAGAAGACATTTTGCACAGCTCGGAGAAAGACTTGGCTGGTGTGGCTGGGGAGTTTCTTGATTGAGAAGAAGGTCCCAGTGCACTGCTGCACAAGCTGGGAGATTCCAGTCAATAAGCCCTGGCTTCAGTGACGGCAGATGCACGTCCTCGCTGGGGTGATTTAAGAGGGAGCACTGAGCCATTGCCAGAAGGCGACCAGCCTGAGGAATTCGCATACAGAAGAAGCTTGTTAATTATCTTGCAAAGTGCGGGGGCGGTGTGTGTGTGTGCGAAACCTATTCAGGCAGAGTAGAAGAGGAATTTCCTGGATTTAATCAACATGTCAAATTGAATATTCTCTTGCCTCATCTCTTCTCATTTTGTTGCAGATAATGCTGTTGCTGTGCAATTTCCATTTATTTCTATAAAAAGGGTAAGATGGTGTTGAAATGCAATTGTTTATAATATACAAAAATATATGAAATCAGATGTGTAGTGTATTATTGTTTTTCTCTTTTCTTAGTGCATCTACCATTATAGCACTGGTAATATGGAGAAGAGTTTTAAGCAGTGTATACGTGTGTGTGTGGCTTCCAAATGGAACATAACAACATAGTCTGCTGGAGGTAAATGAGTCAGCAGAAAGAGAGACTTCTGGATATAGTTCACTAATGTAAATAAATTATTGATATACCACATGTTTAACTCGCTGGTGTAGATAAATCAGTGAGAACAGCCCAAGGTGGCACTCCATATGAAAATGTGGTGTTTCTGAAATGTAGGCCTGAGGTCTCTCTAGTGATCACACGAACAATCTAAACAAAAATAAGGGGTTCTGGATATTGGGGCCACATATAAAACAAAGGAATTATGCTCACCAGAAATACCACCAACAACGCATACCACCAACAAAAGTTATACTAACTAAATATATCTGTGTACTGAAATAATGCATATCCACTATATTTCTATAATACCAAACACAATCTGAATGCAATGCGTGATTATTACTGAATTATTTTATTGTTGGCGGTAAGAAAATACCAATAGGCCCCAAATCTACACAAAATACCCAACAGGAAGGCACTAATAACGGGCCTGCAAATTGCGGGCCCGTTATTAGCTCAAAGGTCCCTTAACAGGTCCTGCAAAGAACACCTGGTCAGACTAGCCGTTCTGCTGGGACCCGCTAAGGGACCTCGGAATATGGCAGCAGGGGCTTAACGGCACCGCCATCCTTAACGGTGCCATTAAGCCCCTACCGCCATACTTGTAATGACCCCCTATGCCTGGTAAAAAAAATGCATGCTTCGAAAGATCGAAGCCCTGAGGATTCAACGCGACATACTCAGTATTGAACATTAATGAGCAGAACCACAAAAATATGTTTACATGCTCACCAAGTCTACCTCAGCATTTTTGGTTTGTGAGTTGAAGTGGTAGGTGACAATGTATTCCCCTACATGGTTACCTGAGTTTCTCTACGTTCCTGTATTAGGACAGGAATCCTTGAATGTGCAACCTTTCGGATTACAACCTGTACTTTGTACACCGAGCTTGCACTTTTATAGGCTCACATTTCGAATTTGCTCGTCACATTTGTGTGGAACAGCATGCTGAGTGTTACATGTGGTGGCAGCACTGAGAATGCAGCATTCGAAACATTGTGCAGCAAACCCAAGCACACCACAAGGATATTTGTCTAAAGTAAATTCCATTCCCTTGTGGTTCAGTTTATCTTACAGGCTGCTAGTTGCACACAAGAAAGCAAAATGAATACTGTAAAACAAACAGGAAAGTATGTATTTCCTTGTTGCACTTATATATTGACTCACTTGTAAATATTATATACAGTTTGCTTTTGATTTTAACTCCCCTCCTCATTCACATTTCCTCAGCAACTCAGCCTGAAGCTTTGTCATTGGCTTTGCTGCCCACACATAAAATAGGTACAAATTGTGCCTTTTCCATCAAGACCACATCGCAAAACCAAGAAATGCATGTGAAAAATGTTTTGCATGCGATGTGCGAAGTTGAGCCCTTGCACAACATGTGCATGTGTTTTGTGTTCTGGGATTTGGAAAACACATTCCAAATAACATACCTTGCTCACAAAGGGATACCTTCTGGAGGGAGTCTTTGCTCCTATAAAACACTCCCCAATATGTGATCTGTCTGATAGATGCCAGAAACAAGTGCACAACCTACAAAGTTCTTTTAAGAGACATCTACATTGGGGTGCAAATTAAAAATGGCCTTTCTAATGACTCGCGGTGAGGCCCATCACCTGATATACGCTTCCTATGCCCAGTGTATGGAGGGCTGGGCCCACATCTCAAGCCAAATTGTTGCATGTCTGTGGGCCATATGATTTGCAAGTGAACCAGGAAGTGACACACTGGCGCTCTGAGGTCTGTCACCCTTGTGCATGTACGCCCCATTGTGGACATGGATGCTGTGTGCCACCAATGGTGGGTATCGGATTGCATGAGCTGATTGAGTAGTATGGTTGTTTGCTTGATGTATCTAGTGGCCACCAGACGTTTGAGAATTGGACCACTATGGTCAAACAATGCCCCCCAAATTCCTGCTCAAAATTCCATCAGGATTCCCGCCATCAAGGTCTGCTGTTGGACAACCCTGCTTATGACTTCAAAAAAACGTTGAGTTGTTTGCTTGCATCTCTTAATGTATAACATTACTTGGTTAGACCAACAGATTTTTTTTCTCCTCTTAATTAATGGATTGTCTTAGCAATCATGATTAAGGAAAACTGAATCATTCTAAATTGATAGGCACACGTACAGAATTTACTATTGAGTGTTAAACATTGATTATGCTTTAAGCCATGTTATTCCACTTGCAGTTTTGAACGCCTTTCGTTCCTCGATAAGGAATCAAAAGTCCATCAAGAACCTTGTCACAAGAAATGTGTGTTGCCAAGGTGACTGTTCATAAACAATCAACTGTAAAATGGTAAGCACTGGAACTCTCAAGCCAAGCAGACTCTAAATGAGGTATGACTTCATGACCATGACTTTGTAGGCAAGCACAACAATAGTGTTTGTCTCACTGCGTAAGTGTGCACCATGGATCACGCTGCTATAAATGCTTACTACACAATACATACTAGGTCTTATAAAGTAAATAAGAGAAACACTCCCAAAGGAGTGAACACAACAAAGTATTCAAAATTCAGCACACGTGACTATAATGAAATACATAATGTCTATGTAGAATATACATATAATATCATATCACGTCGCGTACATTACCAAGAGGTGAGCATAATATTCCATACTTCATCCTCAGCATATGTGAGAAGGCTCAGGGATATATAAGATGTTTAGGACAATTATATATTCACAACTAACCCGGCAATAAATAAGCAACTTCCAAATTAAAGACTAAAGGAAAACCAAAGCTTGTCAAAAAAAAAAAAATACAACATTTCCAAAAATAAAGAACAAATAAATTAGATTGTTTTCAAAGTGGAAAAATAAAATACATGTAAAAACCTCAGATAAGGTCCCACCATCTTCAGAAAACTATCAACAGTGACTACTATGAAATGTACGCTACTCAGTTTGTAACATTCCAAATAAAAAGTGGTGGATCAAATGGTCCGCATATGTGTTTCCTGTTGATCAATCATGGTTGAAAATCCTGATAACTGCTAAGAACTAATCCATGTGGTAACGGTGGGTGAATTTCCAGAGGAATATCAAACTCTTAACTCAGTATGGAGTCGATAATTTGGTTTTGTACACAGAAGGTTCCTTATCCCTTTGTAAAATATGTGTAGCTCAAAGGTTATTCAATTAACTCATCAATCGTCATTTACAGAAGGCACGGATTTCACATCAAAAGAGTGAGGGGGTTCCATTGACAAGACAAACGTCTCACCCCTTCCTTGTGTGGAATGCTCAGGTGCACATGTGAAGAGGAGATATATGCATATTTCTATTTGGATTTGTAAACGTGCATGAGCAGTGCAACTAAGTTTTTTTGGGAATTTAAAACAGAGGAATACATAATTTAAGATGTCTACTGCTTTCTTGAATGTAAGCACATTTTACTTTAAACAAAGGAGTCGATTCACAAAGAGTAATGTTTCCAACATAGATTGTGCTTGTTGTAACTTACACACATGATTTGTTGTAACTTGCCATTCCAAGCTAAATTCACTAAGAAATCAGGTCTAACTTACCAACGTCAGAAAATCAATCCAAGCTGCACTTGATTATCAAAGGTTTGCTTACGTGTGCTGAATTGTATCACATGTCAAGACCATACAACACCACCAGCATATGCCATGCCAGCAGGAAACACATTTCCAAAATGTGCTTTTCCCTCCAAATACTAGAATATATACTTTCTTGCTCCAAAGATCCCACACATATAGATACATTAAATGATTTTTGTCACCCCGCTTAGAACACTGAAACCTGGAAAAGCTATTTGTACTGTAGGTGTATTAACTAAAGCTTGCAAAACACGTATGCATGTTGTTGAACACATGTAAAGTAGTACCTTTGTCAGTGCGTACCTACTACTCTTTAAACACCCACAACTTCCAGACCTGCATCCTGGGAAAGACACGATTTGCTTCTCGACAACCCATTTATGTGTGCTTAACGTGTCATGTATGTATAAACTTAAGTTAAATGTCACAATGTTGAACTTCTGTGAACATTCGTCATAATTCTTAGTTACCCTGGATAAAGCTTTGCAAACCGGCCCTACACTGTTTAAATATTTTAAACAAGCATTAGTGTGGCTCTAGGGTGAGTGGTGTTTGAATCTCTAAAGGCACATGAGTTGTCAAACATAAATACTTTAACAAAATCAAGATAAATAACTATACAATAAGTGAAGCTGAGACAAATTAGTGTGCTTAAGATGTTTGTTTTTTTTACATATGAAAAATATATATGTATTTTCTATTTCTAATTGACTTTGACTTGAGGACAGCATTCCTAGTTTACCAATCCTGAAGATATCCATTTCATGAATCCTCATTGATATCTTATGGGAACAAATTTAAACACTAGACTTTTTTGGAACAGTCTATGTTTTTTTTTCATTTAAACATTTTTGTTGGTTCTAAAATATGTTTTGTTTTGAATTATTTTGAATAAATTAAATCTAAAACATCCCTAATACCTATTTATGGAATTTAATCAAGTTTAAATATTTACTTAGTCGCATATAAATAGTGTAATGGTCTCAACCAACCAGCCAGAAATATAAATGTGCAATTATAAATACCACTTACAATTTTGAGCAGTCTGATAACTTTTGACAGATCATTTTGTTTTATATTTTTTAATATTTTTTTTAAAATGTAGATTCACTAGTTTATTGTATTATCTCCAACTATTCAAAGATCCTTAACAACGTTGTAACTAATTCTACCTTTCTGAATAAATACTGCTAAATTCTTTGAATGTTTTAAAATGTCAATACAAACATATAAGACTATAATAACTTATAAGATTGTCGACTGAAATGTTCATGACTTTTGGAATGTGTTTTTTTCAAATCAAATTTTAATACTTTAAAAAATATGTATGTGTCAGTGTTTTAGTTACCCATTCAAGGTTTTAAAGCAAAAATATATATATATATATATTTTGAATTGTATGTTTAAACACAAAATATACTGGGGGTCATTACGAGCTTGGAGGTAGCCATGGCGCTATTAGCACCATGGCTGCCTCCAAACCGAGATCTGTGTCCGGTCTGACTGAATGGTGACTTACCAGGTCATTTTGACCTTGGAGGACCCGGCAAGTCCTCATTCAGTAAACCATTCCCCATTCCCACTGGGAATGGGGAAGGCAATAATAACGGGCCGCAAATTGTGGGCCCGTTATTTGCTCCAAAGTCCCTTAATGGGACCCGCAGAGAACGGCTGTCAGACCAGTCGTTCCTGCTGGGACCAGTTAAGGGACCTCAGAATAGGGCAGTAAGGGTTTACCGGCATCCTTACCGGTGCCCGTAAACCCTTACCACCCAACACGGAATGACCCCCACTGTCTCTCTGATTCTGGTATTGAAAAAACCTCAAGTACATTAAGAATTATTTTACCAAATAAATCCCTACAAGGGCAAAAACTTCCTGATCCTCACATCCTCAAAAAATGAAGCAATCTTCGCACGTGCTCCAAGTTTACCTCCCCTTCTCCCTGCTCCTATCACATTTCCAACTGCCTTTTCAACCCCTCCCAAAAGTCTCTCAACTTCGAGGTTCTCTTTGTTAGCAAAATTGGTCTTCAAAAGTGTATTACCCAAATTGATACATCCGCCAGACTACAACTAATCCATATCTGCAAAATCCACCACGAACTCTGCTTGTCCTCTGATAAAACCCTACCTCCACTGTGTGCCTGCTACTGCTCCAAACAACTTGCGGAACTCCCCCTTTACTCCGCTCCACAATTTACTCACCATTGCTACTTACATGATGTTCAACAACCTCCCGCACTGCTCAGCCACCTCAGACCAGCGACTCAGAATAGACTTGCTCTCCCATCAGCATAGGGACCAGTCTAATCTCCTTCCATTGTTTACAAACTCATCCACTAACTATACACATGCATTAATAGTCATCTATCTATCTTCATCTCCTGCCTTTCATGACTGCAGCATTCCTCAGGGATCTTGTTTAGCTCACACTCTAAATAACATCTATTCCTGACCTCTCTTTGATCTGCTTGATCAAATGGGTGTGAGCTACACTAACTATGCCCATGATACGCAGATATTGTTACATATATCTGGTGATTATGACACAGATTCCCTGGTTATAAGTCAAGTCAATTCTGGTATTAAGGCCTGGATAGCTACTAACTCTCTTGCACTGAATACCGTGCAGACCAAATATCATGAGGCAAGTCTCCCCTTACTGCTCTTTTACACTCTCTGGCTGTAGCAGTAAAGGAGCTGACAAAGTTAAGATACTTTGATTCATTTGGGCCTCTGAAATCTCTATGACTCCTCATATTAATCAGCTTAGATCTTCTTGTGCATATTGCCACAGACTACTCAGACACATTAAACCCTACCTTTAGGACAGCAACTGTGGCCATATTGTTAGGGCACTTGTGGGGTCAAAGCTGACTTACTGTAATGGCTTTCTGTTATGTACTTCACAAGCCAACTATCATAAATTGCAAGTTATCCAGAACAATGCCGTCCGTATTGTCTGTAATCTTGCCTGCTGGGATCTCGTGACCCCTGCCAGGCAGTCCCTACACTGGATTCTAGTCCAAGCATTCTAAACCTGACACATAAATGCCTACACGGTTCTGGCTATGCTGATCTTGTCAGTCGCAGTAAACACTCTATTCGTAGAAGATGTCTTTGCTCCAAGGATTCCTTGTAGCTCGACGTTGGTTGGTCACTTCCAGTTGCAAAACACTGAAAATACCATGTTCAACTTTGTCTCCCCTACTTACTGGAATGGCTTGTCTCTCTCCCTTCACTGTCTCACTGTTTTTTTTAAAAAAAAACCTTAACACCTATCTATATGTTCCTGGTTAGACTCCTTTGTTTCCTGGGTTGACTTTGGTTGACGATCTCTCATCTGTGTTGTGACTATTCCCTGCCTGCTCTATTTTTCTTCTCTGTTAGTGCTCTGAGTCACATGGACATGCAGCACTTCACAAATAATAAATAATAATAAATATACTAATAATATTAATAATCAACCACCACTAATAATGTACTAATATCCCATGTGTCCATAATCATAAAACACTGCACATTACTGAATTGTTCATGCATTGATGTGCATACTGTAAATAATTGAATTTGTGTAAGCAGTGTCCCCTTTTCCTGTTACCACTGCCTGACACAACCACGTTCCATTTATATTCTACTTTGCCGTGTTTTTACGGAACCTGGATACAAGATGGCTTTGTCTACCCTGATTTCCCTTGCACAGGGCATCTGGTAGAAATATTGTTGCCTTACACAAATAAGTACAACATACAAATCTCGTGCACAGCTAAAGAGCCCTCTCTTCTCTGCACCCACAGATCTTCAGGAAATAGCCCCAACATTTCATCCTTATGATGGCACGCTGTATACGAAATCGCCCATGCATTCCAAGCCAGGCAAGAGGGTGACTCAGCTGTGCAGGTGGGAAGCGCGCTAGATCTGAAAACCTGGAATGGTACCCCCAAGAGAAACTTGATTAACAGGAAGAATTATAAATGCGTTCATAGGGCCTCATTACACGGTAGGCGGTAAACCATGGAGCTATTAGCACCATGGTTCATGCCGGTAATTTACCGGTACCGCCTTGGAGGAAAGGGGAATTACCGCCCTATTCCAAGGTTGGCGGGGCGGTAATTCCTCCTTCCTCCATTGCCCTTCCCCATTCCCATTTTTGCCCCATAGGGCATAATGGGAATAGGGAAGGCGCTAATTACGGTACTGCAAATTGCGGTACCGTAATTAGCACCCTGGTCCTTTTGCGGGTTGGATTTTTAGCGCCTGCAAAAAGCAGGCGTTAAATTCCCCAAACCGCAAAGGGACCTCGTAGTAAGGCGGTAAGGATTTACCGGTACTGGTAAAATACTGGTACCGGTAAACCTTTACCGCCTACCGTGTAATGAGGCCCATAGTCTTTATTAACCATAATAACTTCATTTAGTATGTTACATTATTGCAGGTACCCAAAATTCAGGCTTCTAGATGATTGAAATTTTATACGAATAGCAGAGTGTGCCACATGGCACACAAGTCTTCATTATGTTGCTTGGAATCATTGTTAACCATCTTGTTTTGATGAAGTTGCTCTTCAATTTGTTTCGATGCCATATGCATTAAATAATGGATTCATGTATTTGGAATTTCCAGAGAACATTGCTGCAGAATTGATAAACTGCTTGAACATTTGATAAGGAATCTGTATGTTAATACAATAAGGAACACGTTATTTTTATTTTTGAGTTCCATCTCATCATTCCTTGCATATAATACTGTTATAAATGGCTTTGCCCCTTAAGCCTGTTGTTGCTGTCCTAAGTAAAGCTGCTGCTCTAAACAGTGCAGTAATTGATGTTATTTAAATGAGAAATTGCTGGACAATATTGCTCATGTGTTAAGGTTTTCTTTTTTATTACAAACGGCACACCTGCACTTCACAAGTTTGAATTCCTTGTCAGGGCTTACTTAAGCCTCCATCCTTCTGAGTTCAAATATTGAGTACTTTTACCGCTATCACTGCCAGAACTGCATTGCTTTGCTGTGGAATTTAAGAATTATATATACCTCTCAAGGGCAGGGAAATAGTTACATTGGGTAGTAATGACAACATTCAATGAAGAGTTTAGAAGCTTGGGACATCCAGATGGAAGCAATACATAATAATACATGGTGTTAATAATATATTACACGTTCAATCTTTATCACACAGGGTCATAAGCTCTTCCCTCCATGTTGATAAATTCTTCAAACCAGTGAGGCGTTTAGCAATCAGTTCTTACTGCACATTCGTTCAACATATATGTGCTGCACATACATCAGTAACTAAAAGAACACGAGGCCACAAACTTAAATCCCTGTGCTGAGATTATATATCAAATGTGGGGAATGTGAAGTTAAAATTGGTGGGGGCAAATGTGTTCAGCATCCTCGAGTTTTTATTCTGAGTTTGCTTTCTTTTTGGTAGCCCTTATTGACAACAAACATGCTTGATGATTTGTAGATCATTGGTTTTCTGGTTAAAGAGAGAAGGAGCAGTGGGCATCTGTAAGAGCTACAGAGGCACCGGGCTCCCTTAAGTGTCAGACTACAACCCCTCATTCTTTAATTTTGTATTTGGTATCATGTTTTTATAAGAAAAGGATCAATGTAATTCCTGCAAACGAAGGTGTTTTACTGGGTTTGGGAATCAAATGGAACACCATCAACAACAATCCTAGGGTGACTGGCAGCAGAGGTGCAACATGCACTCTTGGTTTGATGATCAGAGCAAGGCAAGCCAGTCCACCCTGGATGTTCCGCAATGTTTACAGTTATTTGTTAGAATGCTAACCAAACTAGAATCTGTCGAGCAGTTTGGGATGGTCAAATACTGTATTTTAACATAAATATGGAATGTAACCCTCGAATCATCAAATCAAAGCTGGCAGCTATTGACCACTGATAACGGTTCTCCAAATGTTATGAGAGGGGCTGGTCAACTGAAGGGTCCCTAAAATGGCGTTGTTCTCCCAGATGAATAACCGCTGTACTCTCGAGCCCTCTGCTTTCTGACTAGTTGATGTTCATTCAAGCCATAATCTTCATTAGCACCCTGGCAGGGGGTGCCAGCCAATCAGGTGGCTAGGAAAACGGGTTTGAACTGTGGGTGAAAGTCTGCATTCCATGCCACCTGACGGCTGGCTCTCCCCAACACCATCTGCCCCCACCCTCCGCCCCCCCTTTATTTTTTACCATCCCCCCTACTTACCTCATTTCAGCATCCACTCCTTCCCCTTGCCTCCCACGGGTTGCCAAGGAAGGGGAAGAGGGGCTCCGTATGGAGCCCTGCCTTCCCTTTCCATGGTGGCCATCTTTGTAAAGGTTTTTCCTTTGTTCAATGGAACGTGCACGGCTTCCAGTTGAATGAAGGAAAAGCCTGTTTTAGCACCCTGGATTACCGATTTGGTAGCCGGGGTGCTAATGTCCTTAAGCCCCCGTTAAAAGTGCTGGAACGGGGGGTAATGGCCCCATTCCAGCCCTTGGAACGGGGGCTTAACGCCACAATAAACAGCCATGCAGTTGTTCCCTGAGAATATTGAGAGTCATTCCGCGCCCTCCTCTCGAGTGACTGGAAGTCCTCAGCACAAAACCAATAACCCAGACCACAAATCTGAATAAACCTAATCAGTGGTCAAATACACGATACAAATATGAAAATAGAGGCACTTTGTTCAACTACACAGGCCAGCAGAATGAAGGTTAAACTTAAATTCCAATAGAGAGTTTTAGTGGCATCCCATCAAAAATAAAGGGCTACAGGTATTCGCTTCAAACTGCCACAGCCTCTCACAATTTCTCCAGAAGAATATTGAAGCCAATGCTGTCAAATTGACCTAGAAAAACTATACCTGTCAGTTCACCCTCTCCATCCACAAAAGGTTGTTCCATTACTTCCCTTCACCACCCTAATTTTCACATTTGAACTTTCTGCCTTTGCAATCAGAAATGAAAATGTACAATAATTATATTTAAAACAATTTAAATGTTTTAAAACGTAGACGGCAAAAATGAAACACACATATAACAGTGAGACAAGGAAGGGCCACACAAGAGACAAGAACATTATGTGTATGTGTGCAGCATAGCAGTGGCTGCTAATTTGATATAATTAAGGTTATAGATTAGTAAGTATTTAACTTAGCTTTATTGGGGCCATCTATATTTTTTCAGAAGGGGTGAGATTGCTCTTCTTAAATTGTCTTACATGTTCACATCTTAAGAGACCGATGTTTGAACTTTGTTGACTATGAGACCTGTTACGGTAAAGTAATGCTTTTAAAGGCCTTGGTCATCTGGATACTAGAGAAAGATCTCATCTTTGGGAATGTCTCAAGAATCATGGGTTTGATTTTCTAGCGGAATTCATGAGAGATGGGTGGAGAAAAGTCAATGAAAATGTTGGATTGAAGGAATTTATTGGGACCAGCCTCTGCTTGCATTATGTATGCAAGAGCCCAATACCATCTTCTTTTAGTGTCTTCAAAGTGTTGTTTAATTTAGCACATTTGTTTTTTGTTTTGTTTTTCGTTTGAGTCTTAACAAAGTACGTTAGCTAATTCTACACACTGTCTTTGGAATAAACAAACCCGTGGGCAAGTGATGTGGAATTAAATTACAGTGGTTTAACGCATTACAATCACGTCATGGGTGCATTAAAGTGAATTCCCTTTGACACCTCATTCCACCTGTCATTTGTTTTTGGTGGCATTTTAGTTAGACATTTTGGGCTTCCTTACCAAATCCATCCCTTTTTTTTATTGATGTATTCAATTTAGCAAGTGTCTACTTGAGTGTTCCAGTGTTGCTGATTTGAAATGCATGATGGGATTACTGAGCATAGAGTGCACTTGCAGTTTGCCTATGCCTCCTTTTGAGGTTTTATGGTATGATAATCCACAAATGAGTTCATAATGTTATTTTATTTGTCTTAATTAGATCCTACTTTCATACTGGATATTGTATCATGTTGATCCAGCTGGCCACTAATGGTGACTGGACTAATATTATCTTTCTTTACTTCTTACTGTACTGAAAACGTCTTCTACGCAATTGATGTTCTTCTGGTGCACTGCTTCAGCAAATGTATTGGGGATAAAGCTCCAGCGGGCATAAGATGATCTAATTAGGATGGCGAGCAAGATGACATTGCTTGAAACCCATCTAAATAATGGGAGCTTGAATTGGGTTGAATACTTTTAATTGAATCTCAAAATAATTTGAAAGATTCTTATATTGATTTGAGTGGCTGAAATAGACAAGTCCATCTGTTTTGGCTTGGACTTTTGGCAGCATTCTCTCTTTTCAATTAATTTGCCATGGTTTATATTTGTTTTAATTGTATTTTTCTTTCTAATTTTGTTGTTATTCATAGTTAAATTGATCTGACCTTACTTATACCAATAGGTATCTCTCGTTCAAACTGGTTTGTACTGATTCTAACCACCAACAAAGAAAATTAAGCACCTTGACCTTTCCTGTCTCGTGGGGTCTATAACAGTTTATTATGACATGTTATCCGGCATTCATGGAGTGCAGCTGTCTTCACTGGAGTAGCCTCATGGCGTGTCACATACAAAACCAAGTATCACCTACTGATAAAGGTTAGAATCATAATGTATTCAAAATGGTGTTGGAAAGTATTATGATTCTCACCTTTTCTTAGATCAACAGGAAGCGAGTTCCAGACTATGCTGCCAGCTGTGAAACCAGTTTGATGGAATGTGACTGATTTGATACATTATTTTAAAGATTCCCACTGCGGTTTCAGTTCAGGACTTTAAAGCCCTGTTTGGCCCTGATTATAATATCAAGATGAAGCTGGATAGAGAACTTAGGTGTCACTGTGCCGAAACAGTAGTCACCACCTCGCCAATGACCGTGAAGGTGGCGAAAAAGAGCAGGATCCGCATTGTAAGCGGAAGCTTTCTGTGTAGACCCCTTGGGAAAGCTGGAAGATTAACATCTATAGGAAAAGCAAAAGATGCCTAAATTCAGCCACACTCAATTGTGGCGTCAGTGGCAGTGTTGCAGGTCAGGAGAAAAAGTCTTCTTTTCACGCAAGCAATCACCCAAGCAACTTTTTGTGGTTTCTCAACCTGGTATTCGGGAAAGCTGGAGCCGAGTGATTTAACCAGGTACCCAAATACAATACAATGACATGAGGAAGGGTGAAGGCCAGGATGTGCCAGAGGTCATATGGCAAGAAACATGTGATTTTGAAAACATCACTGATCTTGTAGATTGTGCTTAAGGAGAACATTGGACTTTTTTTAAACTTGTGAAATTTGGTGAACAAAAATTGGTTGGGGTAGTGGGGAAAAGTGGCGTAAGTGGAAAAGGTAGATAAATCCTTGCATCAGCACTTGGTTTAGAGGTCATGGTGCTTCTTCCTAATTTTGCCACACCCTCCCCCTACTTCCACCTGTGCCCAGGCTTCTAATGACCAATTAGGAGCATTTCCGAAGAGCTAGAAACAGGTAAACGTGGACTGCTGTGTGGGTCAAAGGTCGGTGGTTTGCTTGGAAAATGTGGGGCAGTTTGATAAGTTAGTGCACTTGGCAATTGCTGGTTTTGACCAATATTGCGCGTTATACATGCTTTAAAAGCCACAGCTTCCATACATTTCTCAGAATCCCCCCCCCCCGCACCCCATGGAAATACTCAGTTTGTATAAAAAAAATCCATTTACTGCTATTCGTGAATGAAGGCCAAGTGTTTGTTTTCTTTTTTCAGTGCTTATCTCCCATTCCACCTACACATCCCCTCAAACCCCCTCACCACACACCTTCCCAGCACCCACAACGCCAAGGTCTCTTGAAAGAAACCTTCCTGCAGAACAAAAACAGGCTTATCTGGGTGTGGCCAGCAAACGTGTGGAAGGGAAGGCCAAGATTTCTCACCAAGCTGATTTACGTGTTTTGGGGAATTGGGAGCACTGCAGTTGCTCAGATGTTCAATAGGGACGTTCTCCTGCACCACAGAAAGAGGGTTTGCAGAGTTTTGAAATCACATGTACTAAATAGGGACCACTGATTTGTGATGTCCTGGAGAAAACCTGCCAATCCTCAAACCAATGAAAGGGTTTATAATCATGATTTCTCAAGCCACAAGCCTTTCTGACTATGAAAACTCTACAAAAACGGTGCAGGCAAATCCTTCCCCGTATCATTGGCTGGCATATGGAGCAACCTCCCAGTTCAGCTAAGATTGGAATCAAACTATGTTTTCGTAAACTACTGAAAACGCACATCTTTAAGTAAAGCCAAGAAGCCATTCCTTCTCATCTCTGTTTTATTATTTTAATGTCCTGTGTTATGTCTTCCGCCTACTTCTTGTCCTTTGTGTTCTTATCTCTGCGCCCCGAATTTGCGAGTTACTGGCGCAATACAAATAAATTAATAAAATAAAAATACATCGAAAACCCCCTCAGTGGAAACACAGAACAGTTGCTTGTTCCTCTTTAAAGCAAAGTTTTATTTTTTGTTGTGTGAACCCAGACATGTTTTGTTTGGTTTCCAAACAATTGTGGGTTTGATGCTTTGTTCAAAGATATTTGTATATCTTTTTTTGGGGGTGGGGGGGTGAATCTTGGTCGATAGTGATGACGTGTTCCCAACACAATCACATTTCTCACAGGGAAGGAGAAATAGGTGAAACAGGATACTAAGCCGCACTAGAACTGTTCTTTGTAGGAAACGTACCATTGTTTTTGTCTATTTAAAAAAGCGAACAAGGTAGGTAAGAGACAACACATCCAAGAGCTGAAAAAGGTAGATATTCCAACGTTTAAGAAGTCACCACTTTGTACATTGTTCTGAAGGCAAATTGAAAAAGCGAACGTTCACTTCGTTTAACGGTGCGGGTTAGATGAGTTAAAGTGCCCAGTAGAGTCAGCAGGGTTTACAATTACGAATCCACTGCCGCTGCTTTACCGGGATAAGGAACGATGCTTATTGACATCCCAGAGCGACATCTAGTGGCGAATCATCAGAATGCTGATCTAATTTATCAGGTTAAAGCCTGGTTCTTCATATTTAGTGCACAATGTTAACATATGGAGAAGCCATATTGAGGGTGGTGGGGTGGACCAGGGGTATTGCCGATTAGAGGACAAAACCTTCCTTGAGTGGTTCATCAAGGAGATGTAATCACGGTTTATGCAGTGTGGCTACGGCGCTGCTATAGTCCAAATAGAATCAAATCTAAAATAATGGAGAGAATGCAAAGGAAATAATATTGCACGCGCGCGCATTTTAACATCCCTGCAGATCATGCCTTATGTTGTAATATATGGATGAGACAAGCAGACTAGATGACCAATTTCTACAGCTGTCTCCACAATTGCTTGTTTCTATCCTTTTGCAATCCCTGGGGCTAATGACACCCGGGCGGTAACCCGGCCTTCCCTGTTTGCAAGTCTGTGTGGGGTGCATTGGCTGCTTGGGCGGTCAATCTGGCGCTGGTGTCCCTTTGCTTCGGTACCCATAAGTGGCCACCTAGTTGCGCCGTTGGAAAGCCCTGACGATGAATGTCATGCACTCTGTGGACGTGTGCTTGTGTGCGGAGCGTGGTGGGGTAGTCGCTGACTTTGAAAGAGTTACTGGAAGACAAGTTGTCAGCTCATTTCTGGGGCATTCGGAGCGCTGCAGTATTTCCTCAGTGTCAGTCGCACAGAACACGCGCCAGGTTAGAGCTCAGAGGAACAGCGGCAGACTGAACTACAGCTCTGAGACCACTAGGGTCCCTCCTCGTAGCGAAGAAAAAACACAAAATAGTTCGATCTTTGCAAAAACAGCCTTTTCTCTTCTTGTAGATAATGCACAAAAAGGAGGGGGGAGTAGGCAGTTCAATGACACGTGACATCTTTCAAAATACAACAAAATTCAGTTCAGTCCCTAACTTATGCACACTTAGAAGCTGCCAACATACTCCATTCATTTATGGGAAAAGGCTCTGGTATAGTTCAGCAATAAATACCTCTGGAAAGGCAAGGGGTTTTGCACCTTTAGCATCATTGATCGTTCTCTGTATCATTTGAGCTTGAGATGGTTAGTTGCAGGTGGGCTCAATGTACACAGGCAGCATTTGATAATTTCAAAGGAGGAGAAGAAGCGCTTCTCAGGTGGAAGCAGGTATTTCCTGTGTGCGGCAGCGCGCATGAGCACCCTTATGCCTGGTTTCAGAATTGCAGCTTTAGCATGTAGTCTGAAACCCCTCAGGCCAATGCCTCAGGCCAATGGCGGTGCTGATAAATCAGGAATAACCTGTTTCCCTGGCTGCCAATGGTTTCTCATCTGCTGGTGTCAGTGGAGCTAGACCCCATAATGTGTGTTCACCCACCTGGACACTGCCCACTGTGCCCACCACCTGCCTCTCCCCTGAAAGTGTGCCCAGGGACCAGCATATTGGTGGCTTGTTAGTGCAGTGATCCTAAGGAGTTTGAACTATCCTACGATTACGCATAGATCAACATAAAAAAGAGACAATTCTGTATCAAAACCATCACAGTCATAATTTCGTAAAAAGACACAATCCCACCCAGCACTTCTTATAATCTGTTAAAAGCTACATTTAGACAAGTGGAAGTTCCCACACTTTCGTAGTGAAACAAGCCTCACACTGATACACATTGAAACTGTGAACTAATATTTTGTATATTTATAGTAAATATAATGTATAAATACATTCATAACTTTAAACAATTCTTCAATAAATTTCAAATTGCTCCCCTATATGAGAATAATTGTTACTAAAAGCCACGGCGGGGAGGTGAGGGACTGTACACAAGTTTGTGGTGGGCTTTTAGTCTGTGGTGAGCCTGCCTAGGTGCAGGTCTATTGCAAGCAGTGGAGGGTCGAGGGGGGTGGGGCACTCAGACATCAGTGCTTATGCTGCGACTCCGCGAGAAGGCCTCTCGCATTGCGGAGAGCCGGTTAGGGTTCAGAGCCTGCAGGTTTGTGAGGTTCACCGGCATTTCAATCTCCTCTTGGCTGATGGTTTTGTAGTTGACGCGGTCGCCGCCATTGCGGACCTCTTCAGGCTGCTGTAGGAAAAACGGCGGATCATACTGCGGGCAGGTGGGGCAGATGGTCCTACAGTGTGTATGGGAGTGGGAGTGCTTCTGGATGTATGGCGAGGAGTAGAGGGACGGCCCATTGGCCAGCGCTATGTTCCTGTTGCTGTGGACCGGTGGGAAACGAGAGTGGACCGCAAAATCTGGCTCCTCTTCATCCTCTTCAGACTCCTCTTTCTTGCAGCAGTAATACTAGATGACCAGAAGAAAACAAAGGAAAGAAAAGATTTAGAGAAGGGGTCATGGAAGATTATTACAAAAATTGAATGAATGCATATTTTGGGGCCAACTCAGAAAGAGGGTATTATGAGTGTCTCCTGGTATGACGTGACTATTGTCTTATTCTTGACTTACTTCTAGTAACTCAGGAGTAAGGCAACATTACTAAGAGTAACTTCAGAGTCACTCATAGTAACTTCTTTGTGAATCAAATATCCCTCTCCAGGAGCAATATTACTCAGAAAAACGACTTTGTGAGTCAGTCTCTTTGGATTCTCAGGAATGGCCTAACATTGTAAAACAGGAAGGAATACACCATTTGAATAGCCTAAAATCAAATATCTAGAGCCAGCAATCAACATCTGTGTGAATTTATTGGGTATGATATTTGATGTAGTATAAACTAACACAAATGTCTTTTAGTGCTAAACCTCTGACTCAGCTGTAAAAGTGTTGAGATTTATCAGAAATGTTATGTTTAAATATTAGGGACGAGGAGGTGAGCAGGGGGTACTTGCTGCACTCTCTCTGGGGCACAGCTAAACACAGCGCCCCAGTTAAACACATCACTCCTCTAGGCACAAGGCTGATAGCAGTACGTGGTAAAGACAGGTCTTGGAGTTCATGTTTCTGCTTGCACTGGAAATCATCCTATGTCTTAGAGATCCTCATTTGTGTAGGCTCAGGCACTGAAACATAGGTTCTTCTGCCACCAACCATAGGCCATCCATCATGAAAAGAGTGTGCCCCAATAACTGGACATTACATTGGTTGCTCGTGGTCCATCTTTCCAGACAAAATGACGCATCCTCCAATCAGACAATCACAGCAGCTAATCAAGATGAGGCCAAGCTTTCACCTTAACACCAGCCGCAAAGCAGGCAGTGACCTTGTTTTGGCTGTGAGGCAACATAAACAAAATGTCTAAATAACTCAATAAACAAATAGGGTTCTTAGGGGTAACATCAACATTCAAAGCATTCTAAAACACGAACATATTTCTCTGATACTGATAGATCTCTGGAAAAACCACTGTGATTAAATATGATATGATAGGGCATTTTTAGCAAGACTGTATACAAGTGTTTCTAGGCATGACAAGCCAAGGAGGGCAAAACAGAGGGAGGATAAACAACGATCTTACTAGTCCTTGTGTCATTCAGATCGTGCACATGCAGGGAAGTGGAAGAGGAGAAGTGCCATAGGGGTGGGAGAAGTGCAAGCAATTCAATAAGTGCAGCCAACGAGTGGCTTATAAGTGCAGAGAGGAGAGACTGTAGAGTTGCGGATATAGACCATAAGTGCTGCGGGACCCCAGGCTCAGTGCAAGGGCAACTGAACATGCAGAAGCCTGGGCCTGAGTTCAGAGGGTAGCCAGGTGACCAGTGCGTGGGGCAGTCAGGACATCAGCAGGGGAGAGGAGGAGAGAAAGCAGAAGCAAAGATAAAGGTCTTGAGGTGCTTCCAGAAGAGAGAGTTGAAGGTATTGAGGCCCCAGTCCCCAGAGGGCCTTGTGGACAATGCATAGGGTTTTGAACTTAATCCTCACAGCCACTGGGAGCCAGTGCAGAGATTTCAGTCCTGGAGAGATACGATCCCTGGGCTTGAGGCCAAGGACAATTATTGCAGTCCTGTTCTGGATAAGTTGTAGAGGTCGGAGTGTAGAGGCAGGCAGATTTAGGAAGAGGCTGTTGCAGTGGTCCAGCCTAGAGAGGACCAGAGCTCTGGAGACTGTGAATTTCTAGGGGAAAGTGAGGAAAGGAAGAATACCTCTGAGGAGGTGAAGCTGATAGTTTGACTTCTTAGAGATAGCAGAGATGTGAGGGGAGAAGGAGAGGGTTGAGTCGAATATGGCACCAAGGTTCTTAGCTTCAAAGGTAGGAGCAGGAAGAGGGCCAGAGTGGGCGGCCAGAGAGAGAGAGTAAAGGAGAGAGCTGGTGTTCCGTTGAAGAGGATCTCAGTCTTTCTGGCATTAAGGGCACACCCTTCGTGAAATGCAGCCAGACAGCCTGGTATGAGAGAAGGGGAAGAGTTGGGTGAGGGGAGCCTGAGAGAGAGCTGGGTGTCATCCGCACACCACTGAATATTGGAGCAGACAGTAGTGATGCGGTGGGCAAAAGGTTCCAGGTAGAGGGTGAAAAGCCAAGGGAAAGGTTACACCCCTGGGGAACACCACAAGTAAATATACGGAAACGTGTTTGAACACCCCTCTGCTTCTAAAGTTAAGCATCACAGCAAGTGAGGACAAGCGAGAGGATGGTTTGGCTTTGGAAGCTGACCATTTCAAATTTGCTGCCATGACCTGTGGAGATTATTGTAATCTGCCCCTTTCTGCTCTGAGGAATAAAACCTGCCTCCTGTGTGGTCCTGAGCTCACATTCACATGAAGTGAGGACAAGTAGAGGACGGTTTGGCAGTGGAAGCTGTTCGTATCGAAATTGCTGCTGTGACCTCTGGAGATTATTGGAATCTGCCCCTTTCTGCTCTGTGGAATAAAACCTGCCCCGTGTGCACTCCTGCCCGTGTCTCAAAGCAGGCGAGGAGAAGTGAGAGGTCAGTTTGGCAGTTGAGTGGTTTGGAGGTGTGCCAAAGTACTCCCGTTCATGTATATTGGATTCAAAAGTGCAGAACATATTCCATTAATCAAGAAAATCACACTTGATTGCTGTGAGAATGTGCACATCTTCGAATTATGCATAGAGGAGAGTGGTGCAAAGTACTTTTGATGCATAGAGGAGAGTGGTGCAAAGTACTTTTGATGCATAGAGGAGCGTGGTGCAAAGCACTTTTGATGCATAGAGGAGCGTGGTGCAAAGTACTTTTGGACACTACACTTACTGCTCTACACACGTAGCACTTCTCGATGATTAACAGCGATTATTGTAAACACCAGCGTGCACACCTGATACAAAAGGGAGGCGACTGTGGGGTTTCTGCTTTCAAGCCTTTTCTTATGGACCCTGGCTCCGGGTCTTAATCAGAAAAGTAGAGTAATCCTGGCCCTGCTTGCTTGGGATACATAAACTGTTTCTGGTAAATCGCTCTAGATTAATGCCAGGCAAGGGATAGTAGTATTGTGATTAAATCAAACAAGAGGCTGCCAGTAATTGATCACAAAGAGCCACTAAGGCTGCTTGTAGGTTGTGGTGAGTCGGATAGACTGCGACTGTGGGTTATTAACACTTGAGCCTTTTTGGTCTCTCCACTCCTGTGCTTTGATATCTGAGTGGGGTTTGACTTGTGGAAGGGGATGGCAGGGAGCGACCCGGTCTGTCTCCACCAACCTGTGCAGCCTCATTCGGATCAGAAGCGCAGGGAGACTTTTTATCGCTTCTAGCACCCCTTATCTAGCTATTACTGACAATAAGTAACAGCATAAAAAGAAGCAAGGTAATCACCGGACACACAGCTCAGTCTTTATTGGAAAAGTGGCTAACAAGATAATATACTCATAGATGTACAATCTGGGGAGTGGCCCAAGATCACATAAAAGAAATTGTTCAAGTAAACTGCAGAAAATCCTACATAAGAAGCCAAAGGAAGTAATATGTCTCTTAGATATGCAGCCCGCAATTAATGAAGGAAATGCAATGGTTCATTGGCCAGCCACCAATGACAATGACGGGTCTTACGCTCAATGGTTCAGTATTAATAAATCATTTAGAGAAGTGGTCACAGGAGTTAATGAGGATGGCGGGATTCATTTAATTTCAACTACCATCAGGACGTTAGACCATAGCAAGGGGTATTACCCAAATTGACCTTTTACAATTGACCTTTTGCACAATTGACCTTTATATTATTTTAGTTATTTTCTATATGAATTGGGTTGGTTTTGGATTATAAATAATATTAGGGAATTGGGTGAGGGGTTGCAGGGGGTTTTGGATTGGGTGGGTGGGCTGCAGGGGGTTTCCCCCCGCATATATGTCCTAATTGACCTTTTAAATTAGGTCAATTCTCCTAAGATCAATTCTCCCGAGGTCAATTGTGAAAAGGTCAATTAGTATACAACCTAGCAAGGCATCCTCAGACCATGCGGCAATAACTTCTCCCTTGGCTGGGCCAGCACTGAAGTCAAAGAATCTGGGGGCAACGTAATATCTGAAGGGATCCACCATTCCAGATAAAGCCTCTACCCTTCAAATTCCCTGGCATGAGGAAATCAGGGGCAAAAAAGTGTGAATTTCCTCCTGTGGAGCGAGTCTAACAGATCCACCGAAGCTGAAAACACTGTATACAGCCGCAAGACCAAGGATAGAAAAGGATAGAAAAGAGTTCATTAAAAAGCTGGGAAACATGAATAACATTTCTCAGACACAGTTGCAAAGTCACATGTAAGTGATGGAAGTATATTCAATGTTGTAGGGGATATGGAAGAAAGAAATTAATTAGCAATTATCAATCATGAAGAGGCACAAGCTGGCGGCGTGTTGACTCACAACAAGGAAGATGACCGAAATATAAATTATGTAGAAATGCCTTCTTTATTAACCGAACATTTGTCAATAAGGTCAGTCTCTTCCCCTGGCCCAGAGCCTCATCAGGGGTTACATGAAACCCTTTGAGATATGGACAAAAGAATAAAACTGGGAGCTCCATCCATTTCCGCAATAAATATGGTTTTAAGCTCTCGCGTGAGTCTATATGAAAACATTAAAGACGAATCATCAGCAAATACATTGCAGTAAATGAGTGAACTTAAAATTGGAATACTCAATGTAAAAGATGTGTTTGGTTCTAAAGAAAGTGAAGGAGCAGAGAAGCATACAAAGATAATTTCCTCTCTGGGTGAAGTGAAGGGAATAGTAATGGACCTCTCGAAAGCATCAGAACAGATTCTTAGTACTCTATCACATAAGTATTAATACATGCATGCATTTGAGAATCCAGTCGTAGGGGGATCCAGAGGCACTAAACGCTCTGTGAGTCATTTTAGTCAGGCACAAGATCAGTCTGACTTGGACTTACATGCGAAAATTCCATTTACAGATCATATTCCTTCGCAATTGATACCCACAGTGACTTTAGAAGGATATTCTATTGAAAACAACATTATCCAAAGTATACAAAACAAAAAGAAAGAAAGGGAAACCAAAGAAAAGGTTAAAGAAACAGATGAGAAACTCAAGAAAATTCTTGATAAATATAGATCTGACTGAGGATCTATGGAACTGTAGAATTCTAGAAGAGAATCATCTGGTCACAGAGCAAAGACCGACCAAGGTAATGATGGGTCCCAGTTCCAATCTTTCTAAAGAAAAAAAGAAAATAGTACACAAACTAGGATTGGGGACAATTTTTCTTCAGAATTAGTGAGGATCTTAACCGACTACAGATCATGGAGATTAAATAACCGGGAGAGCTGAAGAGTGTAATGGGAGGACCATCAAATGCAAATCCTCCATGGTGGATGCAATCCAACAAACGGACTTGAGGTAGAAAGCAGTGAAGAGATTTTGTTCAATTTGAGGTCCATGTCATGGCATTCGCTAGCTGATGTGGGGCTTCAAGGCACCACTCATACAGTGAAGGAACCAACTCCAGAAAGATGGCAACCTATTTTCTGCCATGGTAAAAGTTCATCAAAGGCTCAGACCTTGGAAAAAAATGGGAATGTAACGCAATTGTTACCGAATTAGACAATTCTGAAAGATTACCCCCCTAATCTATTGGAAAATGGAAAGTCAGGCTGTCCAGGTTAAGGGGATTTAAATAAAAAGGAGAGCATAGCAATCCATCAGTCCAAAAAGGTGAGCAACAATGCACTCTTAGCTCATCCAAGAGCATTCAGCACCAGAGGAACAACAGGCAGTGCTGAACAGACAGGCGATTTTACACATCACAAAGGATATTCCTGACCTATATCTCCTGTCAACACATGATATTGAATATATCCACTTTCCATACGAAGAATGCACAAATATCATCATGAGTGGGTTAAAAACTAGATTAGTGCATTGCTGGTGGCACATACTGAATTCCGAAATTTAGGCTATACAATATCGATTAGTAGGCCAGAGGAAAAAAGAGAGGTTGTAAGAGAGGTTAGCTCCATGTGAGGGAGCAACAAGGAAAGTCATGACCAGATTTCTAATATCAGAACGACACAAGATGGGGAGGGGAGGGAAGTGAAGAAAATTCAAACGCTGGTCTGTTTGATACAAAAAATAAAATGTGGTCTTTATTGCCCAACATCCTGTCCCAGGTATTCCAGAAACAGGTGGAGAAGGAGGTGTCTCTCTAGTGAATAATGAGATCAATTTGCTGCGCTGGAATAATAGAGGGCACAGGAGTTTTAATAATATATGAACAAATGGAGTAATATTCAGAGAACATGACCTCATTTTACTACAAGAAACCTGGATGAAAGAGTGGGTAAAACTAGATGGGTTTTCAATAGAGGAACAAAATCCATTCTAACGTATTCAGTATTTCTTAACTCAGACATTTGTTGTAACAACTTTCAAGGAATACTTGCAGCAAAAGTACAATATCTGATCGGACAAACTCAGGGTAATATTGTAATCATAAATGTATATTGGAACCCTGTGTGTTCAAATTTGACAACATTTTTGGAAAATCCATTGGCTCTTCTAATGGTGATTCTTTCGCTTGGTCTAAGGACAAAGATCATAATGGCCAGGGACTTAAACCCATATTGTCTTTTAACAAAGCGATTCCTTCATAAAAATCCAACGGCCTGTAGAAAAAGGGAAAATGGTTGGCCTTTTTGAGGGAATGGGACTTCGTATTGGGAAACGGGATTATAAAGGGAGATCAGCTCCCTGCTCCTACATGGAAAATTGGCTATCTACATCAATTATATACTACTTAATCTTATTGGGTAACATGTATGCCTATTGGACCTTTATGGCCATTAGGGCAACAGACAAGAGTGATCAAAATATGGTAACTGCCAACTTTCCCACGGTAGAATCAAGGGTGGTCTCTAATAGGTGTAATAGACTATTCCTGAACCAGGGAGAAAATAGATTGGCAAAGTTCAAAGGAGGATGTAGATAGCTGGTAAAAATCCTGAGTGAGAAAGTGACCTTAATGATAGGAGAACAATTGGAAGGTGCCTGCTCACCATCTAATTGTCCATATTTTATCTGGGAGCAAGATAGGACCACATGTCCTGGGGAAAAATAATTCGAATCATAAACATACAATTTACTTTGAAATCCATAATCAAAAAAGGGAGTCGAGAACAAATATTAGATCTCTCAAAAAAAGAGAAGCATCAAAATATAAATTCATTCTGGGTGAGAAGAAGTATTATCAAACTGTAGAAATTGGAAAAGAGCTAATAACTTTTTAAAACAAAAAAGGCAGGAAAATAATGTTTGAGACCCTGGCATCAAAAAATGCTCATTTTATTCGGTCGTTAATAAACGAGGTGAGGGGTTCCCAGGTCCAGTCACAAGGTAATTTTATAACACCATCGGCATAGTTGACTCACTTTAAAAAACTGTACAGTAACTAGGAGAGAGAGAAAGGAGAGTGTTATAACAGTGGGCCTAGTCACTAAATGTGTCCAGAGAACTAATAAGTGAGGTAATAACAAACTCAACTAAATGAAGAGTGGCAGGATACAATGGATTAACAAATGCCATTTTCAAAATGGATATAGCTCTAAGGTCTCAGGTGCTCTTGAACCCGTAGGCACTTTAAGCGAGGTAGCGCAATATGGGATGGATGGGATGCAGATCCTACTCTGACACCAATAATAAGACAGACTCAGGAAGTTGGCAAAAAGGTAACTGTTTTATTTGCAATTGTCTAAACCAGAGAGTACAATGGACATCAATGGACGTCTCATAGCATGATCTCAATGAATTTTATAAAAAAACAGTACTTTTATAGCAAAAACGTGTAATTCATGATGTCATACTATGTGGCAAAATGAGAAAACCTAATTGGAGTTGTGATAGGCTTAAGGGGAACATCTATGTATACTTTCTATGTGGGATAGGATTGTGATTGTATCTCTAAAGTCAGGTGGACAGCTATGCCCACTCCTAGTGCATGTCATCTTCTGTGTCATAAAATACACAACATTTCATTGGCTATAGGGCTCTTTGCTATGTGGCCCTTTATGATTGGTTGGCATGGTTGTACCCTTCTGGAATATTCCACTCACCAGCAGCACACAAGCTGGTACCCTAGGTGCTTGTGGGTTGAATTGACCGTGCCTTCCCACCCAATTAGCCCATCATCCATCATAACTACTGCTGTCTGCCATTTGAATTGTCTTTCAACTCAGACTTGCAAGTTTCACTGTACCTGAGAATACAAGGGAGTGTGAGGACAGCCTTATCTCTAGTCTCAATGTGGTTTGCCCAAAGTCTATTTTCATCTGGGTGATGTGACATAAGACCGTGTTTGAGACTTGTCACTCATAGTGTTTTTCCATTGCACCTCAAACAGGAGCTTGCCTTGCTTCTCACATTCTTTGTATCTTCTCGAATAGATAACCAGTTTGTTGGCTGCCTCACCTGTTCTGTTCAGGGGTCCTAGTTTGCTAAAACATGACATGGAACATCCAGTTTCTATACACATAAATATATGTTGGCAGCACCGCCTGCAGTCTATTCACTATGTATAGCCAGTCTTATGATTACTTAGTCTACTTGCTTTTCTACTTGCTTTTCAGCATATGTAGAATTTTAAAACGGCTTGTATTTTCTTCAGTGCTCTCTGCATGTGCAATCTTCATTCAACACATGAAATTGTTATGTATCTAGGCTGTATTTGTTATACTAATGTGCAGCACTGTTCTAAGACATCTTACTTAGTACAAGAGTCTGATGTCATAAGGATCCAGATTGTGGAATCCCCAGGATAATGCTGTTGCTCAAAAAGGACAGTTGGATCTGAGCAGCAGTGATGGTTGGGGGTCTCATGTAGCTGTCTTTATTGTAAAGAATAAAAGGCTAATCAATACTATTCAGTTTGGTCTGCGGCTCAACATTGGCGACGAGGATAGGATCAAGTTGACAAGGAGAAAGCACACATCTCAGTCCTGAGACCACCAACCCCCAAGTACAGCACGGCTGGCTAAGTGGGTCTGCCAGCATCGCCATTTGTCACATACCTGCATCTGAGGTGGAAATTTGCCCAGCGAAGTGCGGTACGCGGAGCAGATTGGAAAAGAAAAAGGAGGAAGCAGACCTCAGTTCGCTGAGGTGAAGTCTTCCCAGCTTGCCAGCGGGACGAGAGTAATAATACGGCTGCCGGCCTGATGATCATCACTAAGCGGGCTGCTGTCTTCCTGGCCCCAGCCACTGCTGATTGCCTGTGTGCAACAGACCTTCGATTACCTGCGCCCTACGGGATCATCCGAGGTTAGTGCTTCTGCTCCGTGAGGAATGGGCCGCCCATTTTGGGACCACGTGACACGCGTGTCTGATAACACGCAACGAGGATCTGACTGTTTCTGGTCATGATGCGAGGAAGGTGCCTCCCACATTTTGGGGCCATGTGATGTGCTAGTCACATAACGTCGAACGTGTGCGTGTGGCTGTCTGTTGTTCGTGGCAACGTTCATTGAGCGTAATATTGAAACAACGCGCTGTATTTAAACAGCACGCAAGGTATTTTCTGTCTTTTCTGCCGCCCAAGGCCCACATGGGAAGGCGGCAGGTGAAGATGGAGCTGTAATAGTGATCCTTAAAGTGTGGCGAAATTGGGATTTATTTTAGTGTCGAGACGTTTTCAAAGGTGAGAAGGAAAAGGATATTTTTTATTTCTTTCCAGGATAAAACTGTGCATTTGGACTGCATTCACCCGTTGCCATTCACCTGAAGCTATCCGGGTACATATATGGCCTTATCTGGGGTTCGGGGCCACAGATGTTTATGCCTACCCCAGGCCCTCCTAGAATTAAGTGTGGCCCGTGGAAAAAAGGATTTTTACACTATGTGAAGGCAACTTGTGGCAATGGGATGTCCACTGAAAGTGTCCATGGTTATGCATTTTCTGGGTTACAAGGGCCAGAGGATTTATGAGATGCTCCCTGACATTGCAGGACTGGATGTGGAAGCTGGGGGAAATGATTTTGATACAGCCATAGTGAAACTTGATAAACACTTTGAATCAAAGATTAGCACGGTTCTTGAGCGATATCACTTTGGTATGAGATTCCAACATGATGGGGAGACCGTGGAAGAATATATAACTGCACTTAGGCACCTATCTTTAAACTGCAAATTTAGTGGGGGGTTGGATGAGCATATAATGGATCGATTTATGTTGCATTGCTCAAATGATAAGATCCGTTAGGAAGTGTGGTTGAAAGATGATCCTAGTTTGGAGGAGGTAATAGGTATTGGTAAGAGGATAGAACATACTTTGCAATGTGTGGCGAAATTGGGTACTAAGGAAACGAAGCCTTCACAATCTATTGAGATGCTGAAAGTTGGTGACAGAAAGAAAGATAGTATGAGAAAAAAAAAATATGTGAAGAGGAATGATGTTATCCGGGGCAAGACTGGGCTGGGTCAGGTGGGTAGTAAAGTTACTCAGAAGGATGGTGCACAGAGAGGCCCAAAGAGAGATGACCAATTGTGCTTCAGGTGTGGAAGTGCACGTCATTTGTCGACTTCACCCATATGCCCTGGGAGACGTGCTAACTGCAATCTATGTAAAAGCTGGGGGCATTTCGAAAACTGCTGCAAGAATTATCGCATTGGTGGAGGGAAGGGAACCATGTTTGTTGAGGAATGTGAGTGGGGTCATCAGATGAAGGTGAGGAGTCGTAAAATGAGATAGTTACTGTAAATGTGGTAAAATGTACTGAGATTGAGGAGTGTGAACACCCAGCAGCTTGGGTTGAGGTGAATGGAAGGCAAGTGAGAACGCTGGCGGACTCGTGGTCAAAGATCACATTGATGTCAAGTGCTACTTATGAAAATGCTGTGTGTGGTCTAATGGAGGATTTGGTCCCATCTGATGAGAATCCTGGAGACTACAATGGGGGCAAGATAGAATTGTTGGGGTGTTGTATTGCTCATTTCAGGTTTAAAGGGAGGATAACGTATGGTAGAATGTATGTTACGAAGAAGGGGGATACCCTACTTGGATGGAAGGAGCAAAGGGGATTAAGTATGAGAATTGATCCCAACAGCAAAGAACAAGTTTTGAAAATTGGGAGTGTAAGAACTGATGAGACGAGAAGTGATGTTAACAGTGTAATTGAGAACTACCCGTAAGTGTTTAACAATGGTGTGGGGTGTCTCAAGAGTGTGGTGCACAAAATTGTATTGAAGGATGGGAGCATGCCTGTGTGTGCCAAACTCAGACCGTTGCCTGTGACTATGCGAGGTGAGGTAGAGAAGGAGCTGGAGAAACTAGAAAGGGTGGGAATTATTAAATCAGCTAAAGCGGTAGAGTGGATTTCCCCAGTAGTGGTGGTAAAAAAATCAAGTGGGGATTTAAGGGTCTGTGTAGACTTGAGGGAATTGGATAGGTGTGCCACCCCCTGCCAAATGTGGGTGAATTATTGAGTCGTATTGGGAATGCAAAATATTTTGCCAAGTTAGATATGGCATGTGCATATCATCAGATTAATTTGGATGTTGAATCACGAAAACTCACAGCCGTTTCGTCGTATGCCTTTTGGACTGATTTCTGCTTCATCAGTTTTCCAAAAAGTAATGGACAAGTTACTAAAATGAGTGAGTGATGTTTGGTGTTTTCAGGATGTTGTACTTATATGTGGGAGGAATGAAGAGGAATAAAAAAAAAAAGGTGGAGACGGTCTTGAGGATTTTCAAGAATCGAGGAATAATGCTACGAGGGGAGAAATGTGTATTCTCTACCCAAACATTTGAATATTTGGATCATGAAATATCAGGGCCTGAGACCAAGAAAAGATTTGGTAGATGGTATCAAAAAAATGCAGGTCCCGAGAAATAAGGCTAAATTGAGATAGTTTCTAGGGACGATAACATTTTATCATCGTTTTGTGGAAAAATATGCCGATGGAGTAACTAGTCTAAGAGCGTTATTGAGGAAGGGAGTGGAGTTTGAGTGGGATAGATATTGTCAGAGAGAGTTTAAGGAAATAAAACTAAACATTGACATGGCAAAGCCTTTAGCTATGTATGACACTAGAAAGAGGACAATTCTTTCCGTAGATGCCAGTGAAATGGGCATTGGGCTTGTGATGTCTCAGAAGGCCACTGATGGAGTCAAGTCGGTAGTGTTGCATGCTTCTCGAATGTTGAAGTGTGCTGAATTGAATTATTCTGTCTTAGATAAGGAAGCCTTAGCTTGCCATTGGGGCATTGAGAAGCTCAAACATTTTGTATGGGGTCAAGAATTTACACTGAGGATGGACCATAAACCTTTAAAGGTGATATTCGAAAGCAAGGGTCTTGATAAAGTTTCAAGGAGGGTTGCTTGCTGGGTAACTATATTACAATGCCTTAAATTCAATATCGAGGTTTTACCGGGTAAAAACAACGTGCAGGCGGATTATTCTTCAAGGCTGAGAGTAGATGATGCAAATGAAGAGGAGAAGGAAAAATGTGTGGATGTGGGCAACATGGTGTTTGCCACCATGGAAGGTGTGATACAGAAGGATAAAGAAGGTACAGAGTGATACAGAAGGAGGAATGGGCTGAGGCATTGCAGTCAGATGACAGATGCAAACGCATTGTTAGTTTTGTTAGAGAACAATAGCCGGAGAAGAGATTACTGTCGGGTGAAGAGAGAGCACTGTGGGAAGTGAAAATGGAGTTGTCAGTGAAGGATGGCCTGCTATACCACTGGGACAAGCTTGTTGTTCCTGGGAGTTTGAGGGCAAGGCTGGTTAAAGTCGCACATGAAAGTCATATTGGTGTTTACAAAAACAAGGAAATTATAAAAGCTGACTATTGGTGGCCGGGTTTTGATCCTGAGGTCGAAAGGGTGGTTGGTGAGTGTAGTGAATGTATCAAATCTGGTAAAAACCGGTCAGCTGTGGTGCAGCCGGTGAGAAACGCAAGAATACTGAAAGGTGTTTGGTAGGATCTCGCCATAGATGTTCTGGGCCCTGTGGATATGGGTAAGAGGTGAGGAAGGTTTGTGATTGCTTTGATAGATCTATTTTCGAGATGGACAGAGTTCAAAGTGATGAGAGATGTGATGTGCCAAAGTGTTGTTGGATTTTTGGAGGAGGTTTTTGAGAGAGAAGGGCTGCCTAAAAGTGTACTTACAGATAATGGTCCACAATTTACCATAAAATTGTTTCAGGAATATTTGTACAAGTGTGGGATAAAACACAAGAGAACTGCATTGTATTATCCTCAAGGGAATGGCATGATTGAGAGAGTAAATTGGTGTATAATGGAGGCGATCAGAGGTGCGAGTGCATGTGGTGTGGACCGTAAGGTTGCTGGCAAAGAACGTCTGTTTGCTTTGCGAATTGCACCGGGTGTTGAAACGGGAGTAAGTCCTTTTGAGCTTCTGAGAGGACAGAAGGGGAACACATTGTTATCTCCTATGTGGTTGGGTAGGGCGAGAGTAACCGACGAAGTGGTGGATGAGGTGAAGATGAGGATGGAAGCACAGAAAGAAAAATGGGTTAGGAAGATCAATGAGAAGTTTCCTAGGAAGTCAACAATGGTTGAGGTGGGTGATTTGATCAGAATAAGAAGAGCTGTTATTCCTAAGAAGGGTGATCCTTTGTATTCTGATCCGGTCGTGGTTGCTCAAGTGTTCCGGGGTGCGGTGAGATAAGAAAGTGGTCAAGTGTGGAACTTGTCCAGAGTTGCTAAAATAAAGAAGTAAAGTGGGAACCTGTACCCAAGGTTTGCATATTCTTAAATATGCAGTGTATATTTTACTATTATTATTATTATTTATGATTATTATTTGCTCATTGATGTTTCATTTTCTGTTCCTTACCGTTTTCATCATTTAGGTTAATACCATTTTTTTATAGGGCAATTCAAAGGTTATGTTGGTTTTGTTTTAGATAAGAGAGGGGGGTGTGTTATGCATGTAGGCTGTATTTGTTATATTAAGGTGCAGCAATTTTCTAAGACATCTTACTTAGTACAAAAGACTGATGTCATAAGGATCCAGATTGTGGAATCCTCAGGAGAATGATGTTGCTCAAAAAGGACAGTTGGATCTGAGCAGCAGTGATGGATGGAGGTCTCATGTAGCTGTCTTCATTGTAAAGAATCAAAGGTTAATCAATCATATTCAGTTTGGGCTGTGGCTCAACAGAAATGTTACTCAATTCTTCACTTCGCCATCAGATTCTATAAGGTCTATATACTTTCTTCTTCAGCATCTCTTCTGGGAGTGTCATTTCTGCTTCATGTGACGTCACCAGTCTTCTCTATTATTCATCTTTACACTTCTTCCAGAACTTCCTTAACAGTAATTTCTCCGTGAGTACATCATGTAGGATTTTAGGAATGGATACCTTGTTTCAAGGACTCTTCGCGGTATAGGTACCATCACTGATGTTGCACATGTCGCAATTTCTGGTTTCCAACATATAGGAAGAATGGGACAGGACTTCCGGTAGAGGCATTTAGATTCTCGTCTACACTTTCTTCATCTGTCAGCTCTCCAGGTCCAAACCCTGACTCAACATCGATCATGATCTTTATTCCTACTCTCTTCTTTGCTGTCGTCCTACACTGTGTGATTATTATTCTGATCACACAGAATCCAAACATGATCATCACCAACAATGCTCCAAGGAACCTGAAGATATTCGCCATCCATTGTGGAACCCATGAGAAGATCAGTGCAAACCAGCTGTCATCTGCAAAATCTTATATTCCGTCTTCCATCTTGATGTGTACAGCATCATTATGGCCTCTGTCAAGGTCCCATTCTCGTCATCGGGAGAAGGTATGAACATGCAACATGGTTCTCTGATTTTGGCACAAACACCTCCATCCATAGTTGTAATTTTGTCCAAGACATGTCTATTCTGCAGGGTCATCAGTCTTATGACACTCAATTCTTCTTTGATAACGTTGAATCCTTTTATGGTAGTGTTTATCATCTGCAGGAGCTCTTAGCAAGTGATTTGCAACCACTTCCCATTCGCCATCATCTGGATCCCTGGCAAGAAGATTGTGGCAAATACTGCCGTAGTCTGACTGAACAACCTGTGTTCATATGTAATAGAATGAAAGACCTGTATCGATTTAGCTGAAAAATAGTTCTCCCTCTTGGTTTCATTGAGAAATCCAACTGATCTCTAATTTCTCAGGTGAGCATCTGCTTTTGGAAACTCTCCAATGTTCAAGTCACTCTTTGGAATCACCAGTGCTGGAACATGGACAATCACTATAGAACATAGCCCTCCCCAGTCCATGGGCAACTTCATATATGCTCTGGATCGACAAGCCCTGTAGTGGTCCATTATCACTACTGTTCCATCCTTCATTCCTGGTAAATCGAAGATTCGACTGCACTGTTGATTCACTCCAACCTGTCTTGTGCCAATGTTTCTGAAGCATACCTATGCACTAGCCAGAGGAACTATCTGCAACAGGCCTCCTTTGTCATCAACCCATGGCAACGACTTTGCAAGATTCAGCCAGAGAGGTTTGCATACCTTTTCTACCCTATCTATAACTGGTTCATAATGTCATGTTACTGCTACCACTCTGGATACAACCAGGCATTCCTCCCAATCCACCTGGAGAGAGTGTATTTCCCTTGATTTGCATCTGGCCTCTCTCCTTGCATCTTTGTATTTCTTCATAATTCTTTCCTTGAAAATTGAGCTTTTTGTTTATTTTCCATCTGATTCCTGATCCCTTCATCCCAGGCTGTTTGTATCTTATCACATGATCTCTGGTGTGTGGTCTGTCTCTTGTATTTAAATATTTCACATAATGATCTTCTTCTGCAGCTGTCCTCTCATTCACCCATACCAAGGATACCGTTCGACCTTGGAACTGACCTCTCTCATGGCAGAGTGCAAGGTGCATCAAGCAATGAGCTTTTTGGACTGCCACTTCTATAAATATAAATATCTTGGACTTCCCCATAACATAAGGCAGAAGATCCCAGACATAGAAACTCTCCTTAGAGGTTATCGCTCCCACCTCTTTCATGTGCTGATACCACATGTTATTCCCCAAATGTGCTGTACTGTCTAGACAGTTATTTAACTCATAATCGTCTTCCCGTGTGATTCTCCTGTGTCTCCCTAATGCAACAAGGGTGCGTGCATAGTGCTCATGAAGTACATCAGTAAGGAGCCTTCCTACAGGGGGAATCATAGGAACGCTTGTCAGAGAAATGGGTGACCTTACATGTATCACTGGTGTAAGGATAATCACAAATGGCCTTGGCCTTTCTGCAACAGATAATTCTGCATAAGTCACTGGAGTGGGAAGAATCAAAGGGACGTCTACCTTACTTGTGCCAATGAAATAAACAGTATGAAATAGCAAAATCAGAAAAACAATGATAAATGTTGAGCACATATAAATTACGCATCAGTACATGAGTCCCCACCATTTTCGATTCTCCCTACATTGTTCAGTTTCACTTTCAGAAACTATACCATTTTCAACTGTGTACTGCTCTAAGGAAGGAAAACACCTTTTTTTATCAGGCAACTCTGTTAAATGGTCAGGTAACTGCAGAATCTGTTCAACTATCGTCATAAGTAACCTCCTAATTGCAGGGCCATTTTTAGGATATTGCAGAAGCACACTACGCCCAACAATTGCAGGATAAGCTCAAAGTACATAAACAAAAACAGTGAGAAGGATCATATGGGCATTGACATCAGATAGGACCATTTGACCAACCAAAAAGAAACTCAGTGACAAATGAATCATGGAATCAGCTCACTTTTCCAGTTGTCAAATTCAAACTCTAGGTTTGGTATATCTGTAATACTTTCAACACTTTCTAAAGTCCAATTCAAACATTCCTGTGACTCGAGAACTTTGCTTTGCGCTCCTGCTACAATATCTATAAAGAGTGTCCGGGGTGAGCACAGTCCAAATGCATACTTGTATTTATTTAGTCAGCAACCTTAGCGTCCTTCTTCCTCGTCATCGATCGAATCTGCACATGCTGAACTTCTTCTCCTTGTCTTGTTTTCAAATAAATGGTTGGGGGTGCGTCGGCCTCACCATGTTTGGCTTTACATCACTTAAGTGGATCCATGCACGTCTCTCTTGGACTTTTACTGCTGAGGGAGTAATGTTCTCTACAATAAAGGGACCACTAAAACAGGGCTTGGGCCACTTCCTTGTGAAGTTACACACTAGGGGCCTCATTACGAGTCTGGCGGTAACCGTGCCTGAAATTCCATCAGGTTACCGCCGGACTCGTATTACCATTCCGCCTCCGTGATTCCTGGAATTACCGGGGCATTACGACCCCGGTGACCCGGGAATTCCGGAGGCGGAATTCGGTTAATTCCCATTCCGATTGAGTCCCATTGGACTCAATGGGAATGGGGAAGTGGAAACACCGGCACCATCTTCTGATGGTGCCGGTGTTTCCACGTCTGCCTGCAGGCGGGTGGTGTTAAACCCACCAGGTCAGACCTGGCAGGAATGACACCCCTCACCTGCAGAAATCGAGATCACCTTGTCCGGAAACAACGGTGGTGGTGGGTTTAACGCCACCGTTATTTCCAGACCGGGTGACTCGTAATGAGGCCCTAGGACTGAATCTCCAATAAATAATTGTGGTACAGGTAAAAGTCCTTGAGTTCCGGTCCTGATTGGTCTTTATCTGTGTCCAGAGACCGCCCCCCCTTGCGCTTGAGCTGATCTGAAATGACAGAGATACTAGCAGTCATACATGTCAAATAAACACGTAACTCATTTCCAAAAAATGTCTGCAGTCTTCTGGGCATCAATTCTGCTCCTCCATGGAGGAGACAAAGGCGTTCTCATTTGCTTCCATGTCAGTAGATCGTGGGGTGTGAGATGGTGGTCCAACCCAGGCTGATTCCTTAATGAATCTAATGCAAGGGGCAGGAAATACAGCCATCCCTCTTCAATGTCAACTTTAATTTAGCAATTCTCTCTTTAAGCGGACCATTGAGTCTCTCACATAGACCGTTCGCTTGCAGGTGATAAGCAGAAGAAAACTTGTGTTTTATACTAAACAATAGACTAATCTGTTCAAATATTTCATTAACAAAATGGGGCCCATTGTTGGATCTCAGCACCTCACATGCTCGCCATCTAGGAAAGATTACTCAAACTAAAAACTTTGCTTATTACATAAAAAGCAACATGTTCTAACAGGTTCGGTACAAACCAGTCCTCCGCAATAACTGCTGCAAGACTTTCCCTAATTACATGCGCAGGGTAGTGCAGCTATTCAAGTGCTACTCATAACAAGGCTACAGTCATCACCGGCTTTCCAGTGCTGTCTTGTCACCACAATGCTTCATAAGTGGATAAAGAACACCCCCTTCATTTCCACAATTCTTGCACTTCCTGCGGTGCACTTCCTTGAACCTCCATCAACTGTCTTCTTGATAAATGATTAAACCCTTAATTTACAATCATAATTGTGACTACTTTTTCTTTTACATCTGGAGGATCGAAACTTGATATACCTGGTGAATTTGAAACCCTTTTGGCCTCTTCTTCTGCGGCTTTGTTACCGTGAGAGATAAAGTCAGTTTGCTTAGTGTGTGCTGCGCATTCAACTATTGCAATGGCTATTGGGCATTGTAGTGCCTCAATAAGCCTGTCCAATAATGTTGCGTGTTGCTCTGGAGTGCCGACCACTCAGAGGTAGCCCCTCCTTTTACAACATGTTCGGCCTGCATGCGCGGTTGACGTCACATAGGCAGAGTCGCTGTGCACCATTACTTCCTACCTTGCGTGTTTCTCGAGTGCGACAATAAACACCACCAATTCTGCTGGATGTGCTGAAAAGTGAGACAGTATTCTTGAACTTGCTACAAAATCAAATTCACCATTGGCTCTGTGTCTTACCACAGCTGAACCGGAATGCCTTTCCCCATAAGTTTGATACATTTTTGAAGACCCGTCAAAGAAGAGAATCCCCCCCTGCTAGCGCACTTTTCATTATGCGCGGGATGCCATCATAGAACTCCTCACAGTTAGCGCAATCATGCACATGCTCACCCTCTGCCACAGGATTAGCTACACATGTGGCAGGGTTCATTATTTTACACCTGACTATTTTGATTGCTGGAGTCGATATGACTACCTCATATGCAGAAGTCCTCTAACATGGCAATGTCCTGTTAGGTTTCTCCAAAGTGGCAAAGAAGCATGCTCAACAAACAATGTCATTGAACACCGAATCACAATACTAGTAGAATTCACTATTGCGAACATGTCGCTGCCGGCAATTGTTTGCAAGGAAAGTGCCCTCGCAAAACTGGATCTACAATCCCACTGTATGCCAGGGGTGTGTACCCCAATGTAGTCCTCTACGTAAACACCGCTGTCATAACTGTCCCATTTGTATGCAAAAATAAAAATAATTCCTCATCATAGTTTGGATATCCTGGAGCAAATTGCTTTTTTAAATTCTTCAAACCTTTCCTCCAATTCCTCGGTCCATTCTATTCTTTCCTTATTCACTTGTGCTTTCTTTAGAGCCTGTAAAAGGGGTCTTGTGTATGAACTATAATCAAATACCATGCCCTAACATAGTTGCATAATCCCAAAAACTGCTGCATTTGTTTTACAGTGTGCAGTTTTACTGTTTTCATAATCGCCTCTGCTCTTTCAGGTGTGAGTTGCTTCCCCTCATGTGAGATTAACTAACCTATATACAATGCCTCCTTTTGACAATATTGCAACTTCTCCGTATCCACTTTATGTCCCTTGTCTGCTAAAATAGTAATTAACTGAATCGAATATTGTCTGCACTTATCTTCTTTCATGCTACAAACCAAAATATCATCTACGTACTGCAGCACAACATTTTGCAAATCTATGTTGCTTAGGTTCATCTGCAGGACCTTGTTAAAGATCAATGGAGACTCACAGTACCCTTGGGGCAAACGAGCACCCTTCAGCTTTGTTTGGTGAAACGTAAATGACATAAGGTCTTGGGAGTCCTTATGCAACGGGATGAGAAAAACGCAATTTTCAAGTCAATCACTGTAAAATATTGTGCTTCTGCTGGGATATTACACAATATCGTCGTCAGATTTGGAACTAAAGGAAAATCTGCCTCTACAACCTGAATAATCAGTCTCATAACTTGAATAAATCTCCATGAACCTCCCTTCGATTTCTTCATAGGGTACACCGCGGTATTACACTGTGACTCTGATGTCACTATAATACCTTGTTCCATCAGGGCTAATCAAAGCCTCTACTCCTTTATCTTTTCAGCCGGTGCTGCCACTGAATAAAAAATAGATAACAACTTTTTATCTCTTCTTCAACCTCACAGTTTATCCACTCTTCGAAACCTTTTTTCACTTAGAAAATACACAGACAGACTAATCGATTTTTCACATTTACATCATGGTACTCCTTTTCTCCTAACCCCTAAAATACCCCGATTGAAGTTTGTGTCATCCCCTATCATAAAACTGTATATGTGCTGCCTATTTACCCCCTTGCGGTTTTGAAAGGACTCCTTCTAGACCTTTCTTGAGGTAGGAAACTGGGCTCTATAAAAGCGTTCCTCGTTTACACACTCCTCGTCATATACTAAACAAACTCCTGACACTTTTCTTCATTACCACAATCCCACTCCTGTATTTTGCCAGTCCCCTCAATCTACTCACCATTCGCTTTTCAGCTCAAGACCTTCAGGATCATCCCCCTCTTCCAATCGACCACCGTCGCCTTCAGTCCACTCAGCGCCTGTGGAAATCAGGAGGGATTTCATCAAAGAGGGACCCATCCCACCTGTATCAATCTTCTTGCAAGAATTCTATATCGGCTGCTCTCCACAGGAAACTTTCCGATCTTCTGGCTAGATCGCGGAGGATGTCCAATTATCCAAAACACAAGAGACCTACTGGTCAATGGACCTGAACCATCCTCTGCTACCAAGTGTACCTATAGGCCCTTTGAGCATGGTAGCCCTATATGGGATGGACGGGATGCAGATCTTACTCTGACACCAATAATAAGACTGACTCAGGAAGTTTGCAAAAAGATAACTGTTTTAATTGCAATTGTCAGGGAGTACAGATGACATCAACGGATGTCTCATAGCATGATCTCAATGAATTTAATTAAAAACATTACTTTTATAGCAAAAACTCATCATACGTGAAGTCATACTAGGTGGCAAAATAAGAGAACATACTTGGAGTCATGATGCGCTTCAGGGGAACATCTAGGTATACTTTCGATGGGGCATAGGATTGTGATTGGATCTCTAAAGTCAGGTGGACAGCTATGCCCACCCCTAGTGCAAGTCAATTCCATGTCATAAAATACACAACATTTCATTGGCTTTCAAACTATAGGGCTATTTGCTATGTGGCCCTCTATGATTGGTTGGCACGTGTGTACCCTTCTGGAATATTCCACTTGCCAGCAGCACACAAGCTGGTACATCAGGTGCTTGTGGGTGGACTTGACCATGCCTTCCGACCAAATTAAACTCATCACTCCTGCTGTCTGCTATTAGAATTGTCTTTGAACTCAGCCTTGCAAGTTTCACTGTGCCTGAGAATAAAACAGAGTGTGAGCACAGCCTGATCTCTAATCTTAATGTGGTTTGCCCAAAGTCTATTTTCATCTGGATCATGTGACAGAAGACTGTGTTTGAGCTCTTTTTCTTCATATTTAATACTATTAAATGAATAAGACTTGACACTCATAGTGTTTTTCCATTGCACCTCAAACAGGAGCTTGCCTTGCTTCTCACGTTCATTGTATCGTCTTGAATAGATAACCAGTTTCTTGGCTGCCTCACCCCTTGACATTGGCCCAGACAAGCCTTCTCAAATCTTCCCTCATCGTCACCTGTCTTTCTTTACTGCGGCACACTTTCAGCCCTTTTGTTCAGGGGTCCTAGTTTGCTAAAACACAACGTGTAACATCTAGATTCTATACACACATATATATAATTCTTCACTTTGCAATAAGATTCTATAAGGTCTATATACTTTCTTCTTCAGCATGTCTTCTGAGTGGGTCATTTCTGCTTCATGTGGTGTCACCAGTCTTCTTTTTTTTTCATCTTTACACTTCTTCCAGAACTTCCTTTAAAAGACTGTTCTTTCTATGTGGGTACATAATACAGAGATTTCTCATGGATACATTTTTTCAAGGACTCTTCACAGTGTAGGTACCATCACTGGTGATGTGCACGTCGCAATTTCCAGTTTCCAACATATAGTAAGAATGGTGGCAGGACTTCCAGTAGAGGCAATTGGCTCTTCGTCTACACCCTCTTCATTGTTTATGAATGTGGTCCGTTCGGGACAATGCCCATTCAGCTGGAGATATGCATTTATAATCCCAATTTACAAGAAGGATGATCAGACAGATCCTGTCAACTATCGCCCAATCGCCCTTCTTGACGCAGACAATAAATTACTCACAGGAGCTGTTTAGAGTGAGTTGGAGCAGTAGGCCAAGAGCAATTAATACTATACAGGGCACAGGTAGGTGTTAGGAAAGGCTTCTCTATGACTCTCAATGGGCTTATAATAAACATCTGCCACAAGCAATCCTGGAGAGCAGGAGAGTCTCCCCTTTACTGTTCCCTATTAGATGTTTCTAAAGCATTTAATATTATAAACAGAGGTCACTTATGGGAAAAGTAAAGAGCTTGGGACATTCCCCCTAGTCTGCGGGCAATAATAGTTCATCTCTATGACATGACACCTCTACTATAGGTAAGATTAGATGGACAAGGCCATTTAACAAAGGCCATAAGAACAGAGAGAGGTGTGAGGCAGGGGTGCATTCTTGGCCCCTGCCTCTTTAACCTTTATCTTGCTGACTTGAAGGAGGCAATAGAGAATCAGGGACTCCTCACCCCTAAGATCGGAACTCAGAAAATAAAATGGATCGCATATGCAGACAATATAGTCCCCATACGCTGCAGGGATTTCAAATGCTACAAATCACATTGGGAAACTATTTTGAGAAAAACGATCTGATTATTAACCCAGCCAAATCTAACATCCTGAGTTTTAATCATTGTGCAAAAACAAGTCATTGCTCATTGGTCACTCAACGCCCAGCCAGCATATCTGGTTGAAGAAGTAACTTATTTAGGGTTTGTCCTAGAATCACATCCTGACATCCAGGCCCTGGAAAACAGATTAAAGGGGAAAATAGATCAGCTCACTTGCCAGATGAAAGAATTGAAAGGCAAGTATTGTAGGTTTTCTATAGTCCCCTTGTTGCATTTTTATAAGGGTACATTTATCCCATCCCTTCTATATGGCATGGATATCGAATCACAGTGCTGAAACCTGAATTGGTCACGATTGGAAGGGAGACTCTGGAGGAAAATTCTAAATCTTCACAGTCACTTCCAACATTGACACTAAGGTATGAACTAGGACTGAGCTCATTAAGCATAAGCCTGGACCGGAAACTGGTTCAACTTTTCCGACAGATCCAAGCTCTGCAGAAGAATTCTATTTTGAGGATGTAAAATGCATGAATCAACGAGACACATCATTTCCCTATTTAACTTTGAAAAAGGGTCAAGTTGACTTTAGATAATTGTGACAAATCCATAGAGGACCTAGTCTCAAATCCGGGAGGTGTGTAGGCAGTGAGTTTAAAATCAGATTGGGCACACACAATAGAATTTGTGAGAATTATAGAGTCTATAATATATTCTCTTACTTGGATAAACCTAGGTGCCACATACCAATACCAACTTCCCTGATAACATTCCCAGATGTGAGGAGGATAAACACATTATTAAGGTTTCGTCTGAATCTACTACCGACTGGGGAAATCTTGCGTTTGCAATCAAAACATGAGAAAGTAAAGGAGGAGTGTTCCAAGTGCTCCTTGTGTAAAGAAAAATTGACTCAGACATTACGACACAATCTCATTAAGTGTCGGACTGTCCTAGAGCTCTGAGTCTTGCACTTGAATCATTTTGTAAATACGGTGTACTGGCTCAATACCAATGAATTTTGGCACAGACTATCCCCGACTAACTAGACATTTTTAATTTTGAAACTTTTGAAGTTATTGAATGAGCTAGATTATATTTAATTGGATAACTCTGGAATGACACATGAACTGAGTATTGGTTAGAGTTATACAAAATATTTAAATGTTGTTACTTGTAATTTGTTGTACTTTGGATATATGTAAAAATTCATATTGTTGGCTATTCTACATTAAATACATTTTTTTAAAATAAGCATTTAAGACAAGAAGCCAAACAGGAATTGTGATATAAAGAAACATATGCTGACCCTACTTTAACCTTTATGTAAAACAATCATTCTTACTGTCGTAAGTTTCCCTGCAGAAAAATAGGTATTTTATAAAAAAACATACTTTTATATTTAGTACTGCAAAATGAGGTATTTAACACAATATTATAGCAGTGCAGTTCCATATAATTTGCTTCAGAACTATTGTAACAATAATATTAAATAAAGGACCTGAAACCAATAAAAATAGGGGACATTTTGCAACATCATTCTTCACTTTTAGGTACTGTAGTGGCACAATTGTGTGGATTCGGCAAAGCCCAGTGTAAGCGAAATCCACTGTTACTAGCTGTGCATCAAATTCTGTTCTAGTTCTCTCTCTCTCACTCTCTCTCCCCCTCTCTGTTTCTTGTTCTCTATCTCGATCAGGTCTGTCTCTCCCTCTCTCTCTGTTCTCTTTCGCTCTAAGCCTCTGATTTGACTCTTTCTTTCACTCTCTCACTGAAGGTGAGAGTGTCATTGTCAGTTGTGCTTTCGCAAGCCATTGGGCACATTGACCCTATGGGTGAAAGTGTAGGGGATGTGGATAGTCATTGTGAGAGATGTTGGGCTTCTTACCAACCTTTTAAAGGACCCGGGAGCCAGGTGGTGGGGTCTGAAACTGTATTTCTTGTTTTCTTGTTTTCTATTTGTGTTTATTGTTTATGTTTGTGCACACTGTAACTAATACACAGATTTAAAAACACTATCTACCAATCAGTAGAATCAACCTCTGTGGTCCAGGGGTGAATATCGGTTTCTAAACCATCAATCAGCCCCACACCTCTAATACACCAGAAGGGATCTGAACAGATTGGAATAACAAGCACATTATAAACCACCTTGTCCAATTTTGGTAACGTGGCCAGAATGGCAGACTGATCTCCGAAAGGTTGTGGGTCGTTGGTTAGTTGCAAGAAAGTAAAAATACAATTTTCACCCAAGGGGTTAGTTCCCTCCTTCTAGACTCACTCCTACCACCTTTTACTATTACTGTTCTTTCTGGTGGTTACTCCCATGTTGTCATTCTGATACGCAGTGATACTTAAAACCCTTTGCTAACATCTGAATCCCTGATTGCAAAGTCACATCTTGCCGTTTTTGCCTTTTGCTAGAAAGTCACATCTTGCTCCCCATTGCTAAATTCTCTGTATTTTGTTTGTATACTGTTACTTCTCTGTAACTTGCCAGCCCAGTGATCTAACCACTCTCTTTTGTCCCACACCTACCTGCCTTAGCCCTCAGCTTCTCCATCCTCTCTTCATTTCCACCCCCAGGGTTCTTTCTGTTTCTACTATATTTTCCAACTGCTTCTCCATTGACTATCCTTCCCTTCTCACTAAGTCTGGTAGGAAGAAGTTCAAAAAGGATATCTTGGCCTCTAACCATGGTCTTCCCTTCCTATCGCCGACACCTACTCCAATACTTCCTCCAGACAGACCCTCACCAACATCCTCTTTATTATTCCTTTGCCAGATCCATGGACTCTTCATATGATCCCTGTGCTCTGTCCTATCTCCTCCTCTCCCATTAATGCTGGCACTCGCTGGGAAGTTTGCATGGCTTCCTTTGACTCCTCTAAAGTCATCATTAATGTCTACCTTATTGGCACTGTCATGGCCCAAGGCTCTCAGGCCAATCTCCTCCTCTTTGATAGGTGCTTCCCTCGCCTCATCAATTTCCTCTCATCTCCTGCTGCCCCCTTCTCTCCCCCCTTGGCTACCTTGCCCTCTCTCTCCTCCTTTGCCCCTCCTAGGGCTCGTTCTTCTCCACAGGGTGTACCTCTGATCTGTACCCCTCCCTGGAAGGTCTTTAAGGCTGGCAACCTTTTCATATTGTCACTCACAACTCCAGTTCTGCTGTCAAACACTCCTCTGACATCTGCCACCTCCTTGAAGAACTAGACCTTGATGTCCTTGATCTTACAGAGACATGGTTCACGGCCAGCTCTGTCATGAGCTTTGACACTCTCCTCCCTGATGGCTACAAAATCCTCTCTGCACCCAGATCCTCCCGGTCTGGTTCTGGTGGGGGGGGGGTAGCCCTGATATTTCCTGAGTGGATTCCTGTCTCTATCATTCCCACTCATACCTACTCCTCTTTTGAATGCCTTGTCTGTAGTCTCTCTCTCTCTCCTAGCCATTCTCTTACTGTGGGTACCATCTACCGGCTTCCTAGTCAAATCGCCTCATTTCTCTCTGAGTGGGAAGATCTCTCCTCCTCCCTCCTGGCCTCCATCACTCAACTCCTCCTCCTCGGTGACCTCAATATCCATTTAGACTCTCCTTGTTCCTCCTCTGTACTCTTCCTTTACCTTTGCAACTCCCTCTCCATGTCCATCCTCCACTCTGGCCTGACTCACTGTGCAGGGCACACACTTGATTTCTTGATATCCTCGGACCTCCCCCTCTGTATCCCTCTGACCATTCCTCTCTCCTGGAGCGATCATTCCCTCCTCTTCTCTCATCTCTCCCTCCCTTCCCCCCAAGCCAAGCCTATCCCTACACTGCCCCCTACCTTCTCGGACATCTGGCCTATAAAGCATGTGTCAGTTGAGGCTTTCAACACCACCTTCTCTCCCCTCTCCACCTCTGGCTGTCTCACATCCTGACACAACTCTGTCTCTTTACTTCTCTTCAATTGATGCTCTTGCCCCTGTCATGAGGATCCATTTGAAGTCCAAAGCCAAGTGCAATTTCTGGTATGACTTCGACCTAGCTACACTTAAACGTAAGTTTAGTTTGGCTGAGAGGAAATGGAGGACTTCTTGTTCATACTCCAAAGGCAATACCCACTCTCTGTCCTCGTCAAGAAGAGAGTCCACATTCAAGCTCATGTCTCTGCAGCATCTAACAACTCGGCCAAACTCTTTAAAATCTGCAAGGAGCTGGACAATCATGTTGCAGTCTCTACCCCTCCTGTTGCCTCCCAGGCTCTTTGCAGTACCCTTGTCTCTCACTTTATCTCAAAAACCCAGGAAATCCTGTCCACCCTCTCCACTCCTCCCCCTCCTCTCACTTCTCCATCTGTGCTTACTGACCCACCTTAAGCCACCCGCACCCTCCTTCTCATCCATTCCTCTTTTCTCCCCTGATGAGGTCGCAAGACAAGTCCATTTTATGAAAGGCTTGTCAAAATAGGTTCATCTCTGTTCCTTTAAAACCATCAAGGGACACATTGACACCCTCACTCCGGCCCTTGCTGATTTTTGCAACCACTTCTTTGCCTCAGGATCCTTCCCATCCCCTCTGAAGCACTCTCTTGTGCATCCTCTTCTCAAGAAACCCAGAGCTGATCCTTCTTGTCTGGCTAATTATCACCCAATTTCCATTACTCCCTTTCTGGGCAAACTCATGGAAAAGCTATCCATCCAGCTTCAGAGCTGCCATAATCATGGAAACTGCTCTCTTGAATACCCATGAAGATCTGCTCTCCAACCTTGTCCTCATCCTACTCAATCTCTGTTCTGCCTTCAACACGGTCAACCATACCATCTTGCTCAACCATCTCTGTGATAACCTGGGTATCACTGATCAGGGTCTGGCCTGGCAGACCTCTTTCCTCTCTGATCAACAATTGAAGGTCCAACTTGGGTCCTTCCTATCATCTATCTTCCTCTGTACCTGTGGGGTTCCCCAGGGGTCTAACTTCTTACCCTGGATTTTCAACCAATACCTGGCAACTCTCGATCACTGCATTGCCATTTTCTGCTCAAATTTCCAGTGCTACGCTGACGACACTCAACTCAATTTCAGGCTGCCCTCGGCCACCTCCTCTCCCTCTCTCATGTCTGATTGCCTAACTGCCATTCAAGATTGGTGTGCCGCCAATGATCTTTGTCTCAATGGCAGCAAGACGGAGATCCTCCTCATTGGTACACCTTCACCATCCTTTCCCCTAACTCTCCTCTGGCTGGCCTCCCTTGACTCTCCTCCTACCCCCACCTGTGAGGCTAAGAACCTCTGGGTCATCTTTGACCCCACACTTTTCTTCTACGTCCATATCTTTGATGTCTCTAAAATGTCAAACTACTGCACTTCCTCAGAGGTACTCTGCGTTTCATCTCCTTCTTCAAGAAGCTCATGGTCTCCCAAGCTCTGATTCTCTCTAGGTTGGACTATTACAACAGCCTCTTTCTAAATCTACCTGCCTCTACTCTCCGCCCTCTGTAACTAATCCAGAACAGGACTGCAAGACTTGTCCTTGGCCTCAAGCCCTGGGATCGTATCTCTCCAGCTCTGAAATATCTCCATTGGCTCCCAGTGGATGCAAGGATTAAATTCAAACCCTCAGCATTGTCCACAAGGCTTTCTGGGGCCTGGGATCCAAAATACCTTCAACTATCCCTCCACAAATACCTCCCCTCTCAAGCTCTTCACTCCTCTACGTCTAACTCCCTCAGAGTCAGTCGTTTTTCAAAGAAACAACATGGGGGTAGATCTCTGTCTTTGGCTGGGCCCTCCTTCTGGAACAGCCTCCCTGCCACTCTAAAACTTGAGGCGAACCATCTCCGGTTCCGGAAGCACCTCAAGACCTTCCTCTTTGCTTCTGCCTTCGCTCCCCCTGCTGATCTGTTCTCTCTTGGCACTGTGCATCTGGCCACCCTCTGTCCTTCGGGCCCAGGTACCTGCTCACCCTGCCACCCTCCCGCCCAGCCTCCGTGCCACCCCTTGCACTGGGGTCTGTATGTGTCCCCATACAGCCCCCCCTTTTTCTTCCTGCACTTATAAGCCCTACCCTGTCTGCTGCCTTCAACCCAGAACTTGCCACTTGCTGAGTGCACTACCATTGTTTGTTGCCTTTATCATTTATTTATTTATTTATTTATTTATTTATTTATTATATGTTTCTCCTTTGCTCTGCACTTTCCACTTCTCCTCCCTTCCATGCACTTTTCCCCTCCTCTTCTCCCATGCACTTCTGCGTTCTCAATGTCGCTGTGCCTAGTAAGATTGTTGTTTTGTTCTCCCCTGTTCCCCTCCCTTGTCTTGTTGTGCTCTGAAACACTTGTGTACAAGTGCGATAGAAATAAAACATCTATATCAATATCAATGATAAAAGGAGTGCCCTGTAAAGGTTGTATTAAAAATATCTACTTTATTGATCAAAACAGACAGTCTAACAAAACTATGAAATACAACTCATGCTGTAAAGGAATGCAGATGACAAACAGTTTCAAAGAAGGAAAATGGATGCACTCTGAGTACTGACAGGAGGGTAATCGGGTATGGTTAATAAACACAACAGTTTTTTTTTAAGGTTTCTTGTCTTCAGTAAAAATGGAACAAAGGGTCTTCAAATTCCTCTAGGGAGCTTCTGGGAAGGAGCGGGGAACAGAGCCATAATGAACCATGTGATGTCAGTGTTTTTGGTGCTGTGGATATCAGGCGGCAAGACTGTTCGGGAAATAAAACTGTATAAATGACTGCAGGCTGGCCTACACAGTGGCTCTGGGTAAGGAATCATTGTCTCAGTGCTGATCAGTGGTTCTGAAGTACTGGTAGAGACATCTCAGATGTCTTTAAGGGACTGCAGCTTGACAACGGTCAGCGTTGCAGTCGGTTGTGGATCATGGAACTCAACTGGCTCAAAAAGGGGAAAGGTGGACAGTGGTAGATGCTTTTGTGGCACTTCTCCCAGCTTCTTCAATGGGCTTGTTTTGTCCTTTAATGTGGACGGCCCGAAGCTGAGAAGTGTGTTGCAGGCAGTTTTGTTGTCCTTGGTTGTAGGTTCAGAGATCTTCTGGCACTCAATGTCCAGGATGTTTCCTACAAAGAATACCAGGGCACAGTGTGTGCTGGCTGGGTACTGATTCTGGAGTGGCTGGAGGGCCTCTGAGTTCTGTGTCCCCCTCTGTTCCCTGGGAGATGTTTAGGGGAGGGATATTGCATCCCTCGTTGGATATTATGGCCTTCATTTACTGGCGGAAGCTGTAAGGCAACCTGTACCTTCAGCCAAGGTCTAAGGTTGAGCTCTTCTTTGTTACTTCTGGTGAAGTCATCAGATGATCTGCCAAAAGAGGGGCTCAGATCCTCATTTAAAGCCAATTGAGCAACAGTGATTGATTTAGGCTAAGCCTAACTTAGTGACCCAATCATGGGGTCCCTACCAACACTCTCCTCTATGTGTGAGGTCAAAACTAGAGTGCTTTGCAACAGGAAAAGTAAAGGGATGAAAACAGCAACAAGTGTCTGTGAACTAAAATGGCTGACCCCTTCTCTCAACAGAAAGAGCTTTGTGCTCACTACTGTCTTCTCTTAAGTCCCACCCATCTTCCTGTACGTTGTGTTCAAAGAGTCTCTCTGGTTAATAGTCCTCCATGTGTGGTCCCTGTTAAAGCGACCAGCAGGTCCCACTTAAAGCTGTGGCAATACCAGACTCTCTGGCTCCTGCAAACCACATTATTGTATTTTATGAATGGAATCCCCCTAGCGGGTGGCCTATTGTAAATGACAGACCCAGACATTACAGTTCACTGCTATTGATACTGAGAGGAGAGAGCTGTCTTCATGTTGACACAGTTGCATATGAAAGGTTGCTGGGTTTCATGCCTCCTTTGTTATCCTCTGCAGCAAGGACCCATGGGGGCCTGCTTGAAGTACCTCCTGTTGGTATGATAATTGCTGACACCAGCTGCAGGGCTTAATAAAAGAGCAGGGCAAATCCATGGTGCCTTTGTTAGTTAATCAGGCTGACCATGGCAGGGGGAAGGTTGGTCCCCCACTTCATGGAGATGACATTGGTCACTTCTCGGCTCTCACATTCACACTAAATATGACAGGGGCGGAAGGTGCCTGTAGGTGTTGTCCAGTTCGGAGTACACAGGTGTATGAATTGGCGTGGTGTGGCATTGTAAAATGTGTGTGGATTAACACCACACATTCTTGAGGTTGATCTACCATCATTCAATTTAATGAACATTTTCAAAAAAGCCCAGGGGAGTGCAGTCCCACCATGCGGATGGTCAAATTCGTCACGGCTTCAGTGCTCATAGAAGAAACAAATAATTTTTTTATAATCTGAGCATGACCCTTTGCAAGAAGGAAGGACATTTCGATAGACAAAAGGGTGTATATTGTCAGCAAAAGAAGTTCTTAAACATGGAAATATTTAATAATACTAATATTGTAAACTGGCTATGTTTGTTTTGCGAAGAAGATAAGAATGACAGATGTTTATATTTTACAAATATGTCTGTGATAAAATATTTTTTGTGCGTGGACATGGTACTAATTTCATTGTCACAACACTCCCCAAAGCATTAAAGTGTTTGTAACCAGTAATCATATATTGCCATTCGTTCAGCCTCAGAATTTACTGTAGAAGAGGAGCGAAAAGCCTCTACCAGAAGTGTCACCCCTAAATTGCCTATATGTTGGGAACCGGAAATAGTGACAAGCAAGACACCTGTAAAGATGCCTATAACACGAGCAGCCTTTGAAGCAAAGTATTCATTGAGAAAACCTTTCGGTATTGTGGGATGTTTTTACCCATACATCCGAGCCCTACCTCAAAAACTGTGCAGTACTGACATGGAAAACATCATGATGGCCAGAGCTTCCCAGAAAATGCACAGGGAAATGCATGAAGAATAGGCTGCCACTCATTTTTGCCGATGTTATGGGCACAGAAGGGCACTGCCTAAAACCACCATTGGACTACCCACACAGTAGCCTGAAACCATTGGGAATGGCAATGCTGATTGCCAAAAGCAACCTAGAATTGTGGGGGATTCATTTTCTTAAATCCCAAAAATGGTTGCAATACCAGTACTCACCACTATCAGAAAGCCGGCGTTTTAAAACAACAGCAGACTTTTTTTTTCTTTTTCATGTAAAACTGAATAAATGGACCCAAAGCATGCCAAAGAAAGACTTAATGAGAGGTGGATACAATGTAAAGTTATATTCTGAAGTGACTTGAATGTTCATAACAAGACTGGCTGAGCTCTGCAGGTCTGCAGCAGCCTAACTGAAACTGGATTTAAAACTACCAAAAATCTAAATGTTTAAAAGAAATGAGTGACCTACTTTTGAGTGTCACATAGGTTGCAATTGTTTAAATGTCATAGTTTTAAACTGAGAATCAGCATTCTAGCTGCATATGTAAAAATGGTTAGTTTTATTTGAATGCAGAAAACTGGGTAACTAAAAGTGACATTAGCTGGGGCCTGGCTTAAGGAACTGAATTCTGCCCACCAGCTACCCCCGACAGGATTTGAGACTTGCACAACTGCTGTGTTCCCATGCCTACCTGCCTTTTGTTGCTCCCACCAAAAGGGATATGACACTTCTCTGATTGGATTACCAAGGGACTGCTAGAGGCTAAACATAGGACCCAGGCAGAGGGTTTATGGAAGTGGCCATAAATGGCTTGCTCTTGAACAAAGGGCCTTCCAGGGCCCAGGCAGATGGTTTATTGCAGGGGTAATAAAAATGGCTTCCTCTTGGCAGAAACTGGGAGGGGGAGAAACTGGAGACAGAGGCTGAGCTTGAAGAAAGTGGAAAGACTGGTTTCTGTACCATGTGACCTGAAAAGACACACCCCTGTAGCCAGAATATGGTTTTAGAAAAAGATGAATAACTCATAGTACGGACTTGTCATAATTATTTAAATGATACCATAATTCTTGTGATTTTTCTGCCCACATTTTAAGAGGTTTTTAGAACCGGTGGCATGATCTGGGGGCAAACTAGCAGTTAAGAGGGTATTACTTAAAATGTATGCATGTTAAAAGTCTGATACTTCATCAATTAATGCCTGCATGCCTTGCACACATGTGTATAAATTTGGGGTAATGTCCGATATTATGAAACCAGTTAAAAAGTGAAATATGTTGCCATTTCTGAATGCAAGCTCCCAGGAAGAGCAGATTTGGACAGGGTATACCTCCTGTGATATGTGATGGGTGCATGTAATTTTAAACAAATGTGTACCTGTGCAAATATGTCTTTTGGGTCAAAATATAGATTGTGTGTAATTTGACAGGGGTGGGTTCTCTGTATCATAAACAGACCTCATCATGATGACACTTCATTTCATTCCCCCAATCAAGGGGAAGAGGAGGAAGTGGCCAATGACAAGTGGAGAGGGGTAGGGCCTAGGAAGCTAGCCTTTCCACCCATTTTCAAAACACCTAAAAGCAGACAGTCAGGACAGATAGGGACATTCTATTCCATCTGCTGCAACGCGCTCTGCCGGACCATACAACATCCAGAGATCCAGACTTCAAATCCATCAATCTCCAGAATCCAGAGAGGCTAGACCAGCAGAGCAGAGCTGACCCAGACCACTGTTAGCAGAACCAGAGAGCTGACCCAGATCACTGTGAAGTGCTGAGACCAGACCAGAGTCCAGTCTAAAACCTGACCAGATCCGTGGCGAGGCCCATTTATTTCAAAAATATATTGTGAGTACCTAGCAAAACTGTGCAGAACCAATCTCTTAGTTAAAATAATATAATTCAATCTATTTTAATCTAAGTAGAACTGCCCCTAACTGTCACCTGTCATTTGTAAAGCTGTCACCTGTCATTTCTATTTGCTAGCTGTCAATTGTCACTTTGAACTTTAAAACTTCAAATCTGAAAAACGACCTTTACCATATCGCTCATATCTCTGTGACCGTTTGTCTTAGAAACTTGCAGTAACTTTCCTCTGAAAGCTTAGAATCTTGGCTTTTCAACGAACCTAGAAACGCATTCCTACGCCCTACACTTTTGCCGCAATCGCGAAAAATGCACTCGCGAATTTACCGCAATTTGCAAATTTCTCCACGTGTGAAAACAGCAGCTTCATTGCTTTCCTTGATAAAAATGCGTTTGCCTCTTAAGAACCATCCCTGAATCATTGCTAGAGTGAGCCTGGACTAATATTAACTAGATACCACTCACCCTGAACCTCTAGAGGGAATTAAAAGCATTTAAGCATATTTTTCACTTCATTGCCAGCACATATAAAAGCATTTTGGGCCTGTGTTTCCAACTTCTGTAGTCTAAGCTTGCTGGGGTGAACTGAATTACATTTGATTGCATTTCTGAGAACTGTGTGCTTTCCTTCCATTTCCTTGCATTGCATAAAGGGGGGAGGGGATTGCCAGAGAAAAGTGATTACATTGTTTTGTTGAAATCATATTGAGTATTTTCTGTACTGCATTTTCATTCAACATTGCATCCATCTGAACTTATATAAAGCATTCTCTACCACCTTATTCTTCTGTTCTTATTCACAAGTGCGCTAGTGCCAGACTATCCATTATTGATTACTGCTCAGATTGAGTGTGATATTCAATTATTAATTTATTATAAAGTGTGATATATATATTGTTTAAATTCTCAAATAAACCTTTTAACTTGCAAAACAGAACTACTTCTTGGCTCAGTGGGGTCAGGGGGATTCCAAGAGAGGGGTGTTATATAGGGGTAGTCATCCAGAACGCATGAACTGGACATAAAGATATATCCATAAGGGTTTCCATTCAGTATCCCAGACTAGGCTTTGATTTAGCTGTAGTGTTGAATTGAATCCTCTTACAGTATGTACCCACGTAGAACTGACAGCCTTTTGGGAAAGATCCCTGAAGAGCATGTGAAGACGGATGAAAGAAGAGATTGGTGAAGTCACATGAAGAAAGTGACACACCTCAGAAGAGATGACAAGAGAAAAGATGTATATACCATATAGAATCTGATGACGAAGTAAGAACTGAGTAAACGTTCACGTGTGCAATGAAGAACACACGGGTGAAAAGCATGGAAGAAAACGACAATCATTTTATAATTGTACAGATGCAGTAACGCAAGTAGATGGATTAATCATAAGGTTGGCTATACGTAGTGAACAGATTGTGGTGATGCACCAAGGTGTATATATGCATAGGAATCTGGAAAATCTACATTGTATTTGAGAAAACTGGACACCAAGAATAGAAGGGATGGAAAAGTGTGGCACAGCAAGATAAACCCAGCTGAGAATAGAAGGCGCATGAAGAGGCCTGCTTAGCCATGTGTCAAGGGGTGAAGCAGCCAAGAAACCAGTATATTATAATGGAATGATACAATGTACAAGAAGGCGAGAAGCCAAACTCCTGTTAAGGTGCAGTGGAAGGACAGTTGGTGCCAGGTTCTATTCATTTAATACCATTAAATATGGTGAGGAAGCTCATAACCTGGTCTCCAAGCACATGGTCAGATGAAAATAGACTCTTGGATAGGCTACACTGAGACCAGACGATAATGTCATACCAAAACTCCATTTTATTCCCAGGAGCAATGCTATTGCCAAGTACAAAGACTATTCTCATGGCAGACAGCCCGACCCACTGGCACCTGGGTTACCAGCATGCATGCTGCTAAGAAAGTATGCCTAGATGTTTCCCGTTACCCAACCACAACCCTGCATAGGTTTCTTAGTTTGCCACGTAGGATGATGTCACTGATGGTGAATATTTACTATATAATCATGTTTCTTTTTAATGAAATGTTGTACTCCCTGTTTTAGATAATTGATATTAAAACAGCCAAAAATGTATTTTGCCAACTTCCTGAGTTGGTTGAATTATTGATGTTTGAGTAATTTCTCCATCCCGATCCACCCAGTAGAGTGTTACTTCATCTTAAAGAGCCTGACATGGTTTATTAGTGTGAGGATACAATGGCTATGGCCAAGATGTCTGAGGCCGTATGTGTGGAACGTCAGCTTCTTAGGGAGTGTGGCTGGGGCTTGGATCCCTGTTCATCTTTACTATCTGCCATGGAAACTGTGTCCGATAAAGTAGCCCTAATGTGCCTTTGTTTCTGCCACACTAAACCCTTTGAGTCATGGTATGGCCTGGAGATGAGAGCCCAGCATCAAGTTTATAGACGGCTGGAAAGAAAATGGCACCTGACTTATGATACAGCTTCCTATAAATCTTACAAGCAAGCTGGTACCCGCTATCATCAGCTGATTTGTGTGAGAAAATCTAAATACTATGCTACATGGATCACTGAGGCCCCATGTGCCTCAATAGAACTGTTTCTTGTAGCCAGAGAACTATCATTTTCGTCTACTGGCAGCTCCACTAGGCAACCTGATGCTCAGATCCGGTGTGATGAGAACAGTGGCTTCTTCTTTGAAAAAATGGCTGACATTTGCACTGCTATTGGCAAGTGTCAATTGGAGGTGTCGACTGCTGTGCTTCAGGATGCTAGCAACTTTCTGGCCAGTCCTCCGCTGGACAGTTTTGAACTGCTTCCCATTAAGGATGAAGATATTAGGAAGGCTCTTTTGAGTTTGAAATTTGTCTCCCCTAAGGATGCTGTCCATTTACATATTTTAAAAGTGTTGTCCAACCAAGTTATAGGTTTGGTATCCAAAGCTGTGAGATACTCTTTATCCATGAGGGTGGTCCCTACTGAGTTGAAGCATGGTGTGGTTCTGTGGTTCTCCCCTTATTGAAGAAAGCCACACTGGACACTAAAGTCCTGGCAAACTATAGGCCTATTTCCTTGCTTCCTGCCATGATGAAGCTGAGGGAGGCAGTGATTGCCCCGCGGGTCTCTCTGTTCCTGGAGGAAAATAATTGTCTTCACCCATCTCAATCCGGCTTCCACTCAAAAGATGGGAACGTAATCAGTGATGATCTCCCTGCTTGCTGATCTAGCTATGCTTCAGGACTGTGGAGAGACTGGCGTCCTTATTCTCCTTGAAATTTCTGTGCCCTTTGAAACAGTGGAGGATGAGATTTTTCTGTCTTGACTTGAGCAGGCAGGCATCTCGGGATCTATCCTTGCCTGGTTTTGTTCTTTGTTGACTGGCCGTTCTCAGGCTGCATCTTTTCAGGCCTGCTTTTCTGCTCGCGATGAGCTACTATGTGGTGTTCCACAGGGGTCGGCTCTCTCCCCCTTTCTTTTTATGTGCAGCTTCTGGCTGAGTTTATCACTGCATGTGGAGTACTTTTCTACTCCTATGCAGATGATACTCAGCTTATATTTTGCCATGATTCCCTGCAGACTGCTCCCCCTGAAAGACTTTGAGACTACCTTGAGAAAGTGGGAATCGGGATGTCAGCTAATTGGCTGCAATTGAATGGCAGTAAGACGGAGGTGCTGGTGGTGGGCTCCTAGGAGAGTGACCATCTTTGGACCTCGCTTTATTGGCCAGAGTCCCTTGGGCCTGCCCCGCCCTCTGTGCCTCTATCAAGAGTGTTGGAGTCAAACTTCTCCCCAATGGGTGCCGCAATGGGTGCCGCAAAGCCCAGATCTCCGCTGTCTGTATTGCAGGGTTTGGGAGACTGAAGGCTCTCAGAAAAATGTTTTCTCTGCTCCCCGCGGAGAATAGGTTATCCTTGGTGACATCCACAGTAATTAGTAATGGTATATACTTGCGCCAACCCAAGTATCAAATTCAGTGGATGCAAGTCTTGCAAAATGCTGCGGCTCGGCTGGCACTGGTGGCCCTTCGCTTAACTTTGTCCTTGCTACTGCTTTTCCATCTGCACTGGCTCCCTGTGACTGCTCGCATTAAGTTTAAAGCTCTCTGTGTAGTCCACTGAGCCTTTTATGATGCTGGTCCCCACTTTTTGAAATATAAATTGGAAAAATATTCTCCAGCAGGAAACCACCTCTCAGTCCATCTATCTTGTATTTAGGAGAGACATGGAAACATATCTGTTTAAACAGTTCTTTTCATCCTGCTAATCTGTTGCTGTAGTTCTTCTAAACCTGCCCCGTCTCGCTCCTGTCAGTACCTGGATGCCTTTTTCAGCCTTAGTTAGTGATGTATACATTTTACATAAATAAATAAATAAATACATAAATAAATACATCTGAGATGTATTCTGTCCCCAAAATTGGGAAATGTGTTGAATTTTAGAATACGAGGCGCTGAGAGATGATGAAGCCTTGTGTATGTACGAGGCGTTGAGAGATGATGAAGCCTTGTGTATGTGCCTGCGCCAATGCGCCGACAACCTTGGAAAATTGCACTTAGGGCACATATGGAGAGGGGAGGATTGGATTTGTGGAAGGATACATACATGCCAGGGCTTTGCCCATGTCCCTATGCTGCACACAATCATGCCGTGCAGGCATTGGTGGCCGTGGTCACAGCGTGACATGGTCAGTAGTGGAGTTTGTATCAATGTGGATGAAAGTAGTTGAATGAACTGTGTGTGTTAGATTCTAATTGCAGGGTATTGTAGTAATTGTGCATTAATAGCATGTATTTTAACGCACTGAATGTATGGACAGGGGGAAAGGCTGCATATGTGACGGAGTCCTGTTTCTGCCATGCAGTCATATTCAGAGTTGAGGCATGTTTGAAAGGGGACATGCATGCTTGACAATCGCTTTATTGCGTAGATGAGAATGTGGTGGTTGTTTCTCATAGGTGAGGCAGTCACTGTGCATTTCTCCAAGATCCTTTGGAAAACAGGTTTCAGCCAGGCCTTCTGTATTCATGTTGTTTAGTCTCCTTGTAAAAGGGAATGTGTGTTGCACATGCATGTGTGTGTGGGAGATCCTGTATGTGCACGATGGAGACTTTGACTGACTTAGACACAGATGTCACTATGCACAAGACCACTGGAGGCGTTATACTGCCATCTGGCATGGCTGAGCAGGAAAGGAGCATTGGCAGAGCCAGCAGAGACTGTAGAGCTATGTACAGGTCTTGATTAGTATGGATTGGGGTGTGTGGCAAGAGTTGCTTGTTGTCCAGGATACAGAGGAGTGCTCAGGTTGGCTCCATGGGCTGGCCCGCCAGACCAATGGCTCACACCCGCCATGCATGACTCCAGCCAGGCAATGCATTGCTGGAGGTGACAGAAGGGGATGAGACCTTGGGATAAGAAGTTATGCAATGCCTCTACCCAAAGGCAGAGCTTGACTAGGGTACACAGTTATTCTTCATGAAGATTTAGAAAATGGTTTTGGGTCTTAGGGCCTCATTACACGGAAGGTGGTAAGGGTTAACGGTCACCGGTAATGGTACCGGTGACCGTTAACCCTTACTGCCTTACTATGAGGTCCCTTTGGGGGTTGGTACTTTAACGCCTGCTTTTTAGCAGGCGTTAAAAACCAACCCGCAAAGGGACCAGGGTGCTAATTACGGTACTGCAATTTGCGGTACCGTAATTAGCACCTTCCCCATTCCCTTATGCCCTATGGGGCAAAAATGGGAATGGGGAAGGGCAATGGGGAAAGGGGGAATTACCGCCTCGCCAACCTTGGAATAGGGTGGTAATTCCCCTTTCCTCCAAGGCGGTGCCGGTATTTTACTGGCATGAACCAAGGTGCTAATAGCAGCTTGGTCCACCGCCTACCGTGTAATGAGGCCCTTAGTTTGTATTTCTGGGCAGGAGCCTTCAACATGATTCAGTTATTCTTTCTGAAAACGTGGGTACAGCTGTTCTGGGATAGAGAGTTTTGATGTAGTAGAAGGACCCAGACATTTTGGAAACAGGAAGCTTTCGAAAGGTCAAGGCTGGGGAAACGCTAGTGGCCAGTATGGCGTTGAGGTATCGAATCAAGTATGCATAACATCACAGATAACACAACAGAAGATAACAGATGTCAATGAATGGGGCCAATGCCCAATAACAATTTTCTGTAGTGAAATATTGCATAACGCCGCTTCCTATGACTCGCTCTCTCATCAGATCATAATCACAACTTTGACTTGACCCTCATACCATAGCCTTCCCATACTTCTGGCTCCCTCCCTCATTACTTATGTCCTGGAACAAACTTAAAATCATTTTGTGTACACTCTAGTACCCATCGCCAGTGGTCTACTGCTTCAATTCATGATATGATATGATATGATATGGCATTTGTAATGCGCCTATACACAAGTGTTTCATCCTATCAGCATATCCCATCCATGCATATCTTGCCTCCCACTGCAACCTGTTCATCTCTGTAAACAGCTGAGCATGCATCTGTATTCTAAAAAGCTCTGCCTGACACCCGTATTCACTGTGCTGTGTACACTTCTCTGCTGACCAATGGGGGCAGAGCTGTGCTATATGGGATACAAAAACGAACCCGCCTGAAATAGGTAAAGTGAAGAATAAACGTAAATGTTCACATGCCGAAAAAAGAGTGGGGAGCTTTTCATGTGCCTTGCATATACTGTGCAGACTCTGACGCTTCCCACGTCAGCGAGGAGGTGTGGTGCTGATTGTAGAGCACATAGACAAGGATGGACACATTGTGCAATTGATGGTACTGCTTTACAGAGTTCATGGGCAAATGTCAGAGTGTGCGGTCTGGGCTTCGGCGATGATGGCATCCAGACCACGGATGAGAAGTCCCCTGTGTCCAAGGACAACAAGAAAGTAACTAAGCGCTTAATATATCAGAGATTGCTTGATCCCCTTACCCCTTTCTCCATCTTGAGCTCTGGCTTAATATGTCTCTAATCGTGTGACCTGGATTCGAACCTGTGTTGCTTTTGATGTCTTGCTTCCAAGACAAACACGTGTGACATTGAAGGGATGTAAGTGAAGGGACTACCTAAGGATGATGCCTTCCCTGTCCATAATGATACTCACTAAGACTAGAACGCGCATACGCCCTGGTGTACAGAAATCATCTTACCTGGAGCCTACAATAGCAGAGGACGGCTATAATGCAAAGAAGAATAACTGTTGCTAAAATTCCACCGGTGATGACCACAGTCCCGGCTGTCATTCGACCGCTTCTCCATTAACCACCTGAAAGACATAAAAGTAGCAAGAGTTAATAAAGGTAAAGTCCACAAAGGTGACCTGAAAAGCGCATGCAGAGGGATTACAAGAAAGAGCAGCTACAAGGATGAGATGGCCGGGTTGGAGAAGTAGGATAATTTCTGCCTTACAGAAACATGCTGATATTGATTCTGTTTTATAAATGTGAGTGGTGATGGGCTATCTTCACCATATAGCAGTAGTTCTGGTTAATGCCGGAGGGCGCACTAATGCTAGGTGGAAACAGTGGTTACCAATTGGTTGTAAACTGTGCCAATTAAAGAATGATCGGGTGTGCGAAGTGGAGATCTAAACCCGGAGGACTCCCCCCCGCCCCTCTGCTGGCAAAGCACTTCTAGCAACCTCTGAGAATGGTCCCACACTGAGTTTAAGGACCTAAACATTTAGGGCATTGTCTGAATCCTGTGTCATTCCACACGTTTTGGACTATGACTCCCAAATTCCCTCACTTAACTTAAAATCATTCCCTCACTTAACTTAAAATCATTTTGTGTACACTCTAGTACCCATCGCCAGTGGTCTACTGCTGAATAGGGGGGATCGTAATTGTATTACACAACATCTGGAAAGCCAAATGGTTGCAGGCCCAGCTATAGAGCGTTTTTGCATACCACAGCATTTGAATCAGTGTTATGTATTGGTGTCATTTATGTTTCTTGTGCATGTTCTGATGTTATATGCTCAGATTATGTCTTTCTGTGGTGTAGATATGTATTATTTTGCATTAGCACCCGGCACGCGCTGCACACTGGGAATACAACGTGTAGATTGGCTCTTTTTTCTGAGCCATACCACACAGTATTCACGTGCACGCCACTGCGTCCTGTGCTTGCCGCGTACTCTGTTCCCGGCGAGGGGCGTGACAGCCTCTTAGTTAATGAGGAGGCTCAAAACGGGGCCCTCCCCGCTCCGAGCCTCCCCATGGTTGGAGGCTGCTTTTGTCCGCCGCCGGGGACTCAGGTAATTCTTTTTTCCCTCCTCCCCCTTCCCCTCAAACTATTCCCTCCCCGCCCTCCCAACCCCACTTACCTTCTTTTTTTTTCTTTTCTTGGGAGCGAACGCGCTTGAAACACTTCTGTTCCCAGCGCGTCCGCTCCCTATGGACGCCATGAAAGGGAAAATGGACTATGTTTCCCCTTTCCAGGTGGCCATTTTTTTCACTTTATTTTTTCTGTTTCGAAACGCAGCAGCGTTTCGAAACAGAAAAAAATGCCATTAGTACATCGGTCTAACGGTCTGGGGTAATAATGGCTATAAGACCCTCGTGGTGGGCCAATACTGCCCACGGAAATGCCCCCAGGGTTTCGATAAGGCGTCATTACCTGGGGTGGTATTGGCCCGCCGCCTCAGGTCTTATTGCCACAATACAGATTTGAATATAAAAAGGGGGTACACATTGCTGTTCTGTTCTTTTTTTTTTGGATGTACATCCAATAATGAGGAAAGTCTTTTTGATTAGGAATTTGGTTGTTCACAGCCTTGTCCCACACTGTTCATCAGAGTTGTATGCTGTGTTGCCTCTCACAGCCCTATAATTGCCATACCGATGTGTTCTAAATGCCGCTCATCCCATTCTATCACCACCGCAGGGATCCCCTATTTGATTACAGTGTCATCAGAGGAAGGTGAAATGACACCTACATTAAAACCTGCCATGAGCAGGTCTTAAGGTGACCTTTGTTTCAGGAGGACTCTGAGAGACGCCCAAAGCCTTCCAGGAATGGGTGGCATGAGGAACATAGATTTTCTAGTTGAGGAGGTTAAAGGTGAATGATCCCTTGGCAGGAGTGACGTGTACAAAGCCCCGAAGGACTGTTGAGATCATTTTCTTTCAGGGCTGCATATGAGCGCCAGGAGGAAATGTGACCATCAAGTAGAAAACCAGGCCTCTGCCGAAACAACAGGATGCCCTCAAAAGGCAAAGACATGCCCCAGTCTGCTATTGCTCACACCTATATTGTCTTTCAAGCAGTAGAGATACACAAATTAATATTTCATACAAATACATGATTTTGAGTGAAAACAGTGATGGAAGAGGAAGAAAAGACATAGAGAAACCACCTAAAGATACGTAGATTAGGGGAGGTAGATTGATCCATGGATTCTTGAACCTTTCCTTGCAATTTGAAATGTCTATATATAGCTTAGCTTCAGCCAGCGCACGTCAAGGTATAAAAAGTCACATGTATCTCATAGGAAGACATGTGAGGTGCATTTAAAGGCCCCAAACAGATTTCCCTTTCACATGAATAGCAAGATTCTAACTACTGAAACAAAATGGCCTGCCCTTTGTTGTTGTTTTTCAAGTAAAATTAAATAGCCATGTGGAAAGGGGCCCACCTGTCATTACCAATGGACAAGCAGCATTTTAATTTACAAAGGAAGGAGGAATGAAAGATCCCTGTCACATGGAAAACAGGGTTTGTACACATTGGAAACAAAAACGGCCTGCACAGTGGTGTGCAAATAAAAATGGTTTTAAAAATTAAAAGTGAAAAAAATATCACTGCTCAAAGAAAAATGTAAGGAAAACAAAACATGATTTGCCCAAAAGCACTGCATATTATGTTTCACCTACAAAACACCAGTGACATTTGGAAAAGCCACTTTGTCTTCATGGAAAATGTCAGCCCCAGGCAGACCCTTTTGCTGACTGTACGCAAAACTTTGCAAGGAAAACTCCCACTCCCAGCCTGGATGTCACATCTCCCATCTAATAACCAACCGCAATAAAATGTCCTGCTAAAGGTTTCAAAATTCTGTGTTCTCCAGACCTCCCGGCTCTGAAAGAATTGACTTCAAGAAAAGTTACCACTTGACTAATATGTGTGAAAATGGGGGCAGCTGCTTCAAAGAGCAAGCTTCTAGCACAAAGGAGACTGATAAACTGTGGGCACAGGCTGACCCATTGAAAACAAATGGGCAGAAGGCAGGAGTGTGTGCCATTTGTCCCACATAAAGATTTAAAATTCATTTAAAATGACTATTATCATTTAGGCATTTTTCTCAGCCATCATAAGATGGATGGATTTCATTTATGTGCATTTGTATGTAATTTCCAGGTGATTTTGGGGATATAAAATTCATCCATGTGCAACTCAGCGAACTGTAATGGCTATCTAAGATGTGTTTCTGGCTGATCTGAACATGTTCCAAATGTGAGAGTTGGTGAGCGGGTTGATAATGAAATTAGGGATATGCTTAATAACTTATATATTCATACATGTTGTACTTTTTTATGGAAATTGAAGAAATGTGTCACATGCCCATGCTTCATGGTACAGATTTGGTGGTCAGCTTATCTAATTCTCCATGATTAGCTGAATCAGAAAATATGTTTAGTATGGCAGTGGCTAGTAAAGTTATCCTTAGCCGATATAACCAAAAATATTAATGTAATTAATTCCCCATTTGGCAGAACACTACGGGGTGAATTTTGTTAAAATTCAAAATTTTCAAAGGTCACTTCCCAGTGTTTGCTGAAAACTTTGTCATATAAATCAATTGGGTGAAACTTGTTGTCCCGCTGACCCCAACTTCTTTAAGGAAAAGGGGTGTCTTTGTTCTTAAATCAGTCCAACCTTTTTTATCCAGCTTCTCCAACATAGGCCTTTCAGTAAGGGGGTCTGAAATCCAACCTTCCCCAAAGCATTCCATTTGACTTCCCAACATACACCAAAGCGGGGTTGAGGGGTCTTAAAAACAACCCGAGAAATCACCCTGTGTTTATTTTGAAACAAAAGTGTGGGCAAAATCATAATGACCAATCTTCAAATCCTACTGCTAGCCTTTTAAGCCTGCAATTATTTTGTGAATTGAAATTTGCAGAATGTGAATAATTGTGATTGTGTTCATTTTAATTTCACTTTTGTGATTTTTTTATGTGGAGAGAAGTTGATTGTGTTGTGCCATGGATAAGGGGATTGTCCACATGTTCATGCTAATTTCTATTACTTTTAATTTAAATAATGACCAATAAAGTTCCTGTACATTGGCCTGGTTCTTGGCCCAGTGTTAGCTCAGGGGAGACGGATCCAAGGGGCATGATATGTGTCTGAGATAGGGCTAAAAAAGGATCTGTAAAACAGTTTGTTGCATATGTGTATATATATGTATGCCGCTATGTACGCCCCCCTGTCCGGCTATTGTGATTGGTCACAGGTGCGTTACTGATAACCACCATATCACACTACGACGCTTACTCTCTCCTATACACCATCATTCAACTAGAACACAGCTATACTATGACACATTCGGCCTAGCTGTTCTCATGCTAACATGACCCCACAAACACCTCATCATCCTAATAAAACATAGCTAGCTGATCACATACCGGCTATCTTAGGCGTCTTCTCAGGCCTAACACAGCCACAACTCAGTCCGGTTGTCCTCCCTTCAGACTGAACACATCCAACTGATTTCCTCAGCACCACAACTACCGCTAAAAAACAGCTATCATGCAACAACCACACCAGCTGCACACATATCCGGTGCATCCAAGCACCATACAACACTCTCTCTCTACTGACTTGAACTGCGGTTCCCAAGGGCATTCAACCTACCAGTGCTTTGAGGTCATACCAATGATACATAAGGCGCTATATAAATGCCAAGTAACATAAAATAACATAACATAACCACGTGAGTGGGGAGGGAAGGAACTCCATGTGTTGAGGGTAGCTTCTCAATAAACCGTTACAGACCATATCCCTCAAATACCTGCTTCGACTCCCAATCTATTTCCCGGGTTATATATATTAAAAGTAAAGAAAAAGCCATATTTATTTTACAATTATTGTAATACCCTCAGTCCACTGTAAAACACACATTGTTATTCTTTTTTTTATTAGTGATCTGGTTTATTGCAAACCTTTACTTATGCTATTAGTTTTGATGTTCACTGGACCCCTCAGCATTTTTTCCTCTTCCCTGGCCCTCTTCTCACTTGGCTCACATCTATATTTGCCCATAACTAATCTCCCCTGGCCACTGTCCCACACCTTTGGCACAGCTACCATTTTGCAGTGGTCATAAACTATCTGTCATGGCATCCTTAGAAGGGTTAAGCAAAGGAGACATCTAGTCCTGATCTGAGTCGTAGAGACATCGACTGAGATTTGAAGACTTACTGCTTTCCTGGGCTCGCAGAATCTACTAGCCCACTAGCATTGGCACATAGTTTTTTATGAAGGGTGAGTACCATTTGCATGATACTCGGCCTTGCTGCCGATTATGGGGATATTAGTAACGTATTTTTCATTTACTTGCAGTAAATGGCAAATAAAATGTCACTGTGCATGCTGGACATAATTGCACCAAATATGAAGTGTGCTTATGTTGACAGGCACCATTTTACAAAAAGTACTGGTAAATATTTTGTCACCAGTCACCTTGGGGCAAATGCATTTCTCTTAGGTTGAGTATGTAAACTAAGGAACTCGCCCTGTGGGTCTAGTGGGATTTTTAAATATTTGCAAGGCCTGACTCACTAGGAGCTGAGCAATAGAGGGATTCCCAGTTCATTCCCAAATCACCCAACCCCCTAGGCTCTTTTCATGCAATTTGATGCAGAAATCTAAAGATGCTAGACCTTGGGGTGGCCGAGGCAGGTCTTCACTAATTCAGGGAGAGCCTGAATGCAGTGCAGCCTTCCAGAGAGGATTGCAAGATTCTCCAATGTTATCCTGGGATAATGGACTGCAGTCACATATAAGGAACACATCTCTACAATGTCAGAACTTCTACCAGGTAGCAACCCATAAACCTGCTGTAGGCTGCATAATCCGCCAGTTTCCTGCATTATGAAGATTAGACACCTGCAAATCATTGCTTGCACTGCCACCTCCTGAGTCAAACAAAGTCTATAGAGGAGAGCAGATTTCAAGGGTCAATAGTGGTCTCTGATTGTGTAGTTTGGTTTTACATGTGTTTACTCCCTTTGTCCCCACAGGCCATCCCCACCCTCTCTAGTCCCCCGTGATGTTCCCTTGACCCCCCCCTTCTCAAACACAGGTGTTGCCTGTTTTGCTTTATTCTTCTACCCGGCTTCCCCCTTCCCCCTCCAGCCTACTTCTGCAGGAGTCTGTCCTGATACATTCTGGTTTCACCATCACCGTCTTGTGGCCAATGCTGGATTTGACTTTTATGGACTTAAACGATTCATGGTGTGTCACCGTTTCTTAACTCTCATGCTGGACTTCTTTTGCATCTTGTACTCATGGTGGTCCTGAATCATGCTGTTCCCGTCTTCATCTTGTATCCTGGCTTGCAACATGATGTGTTACTACTGACTTCTGCAATTGTATTTGCTCAGCCCTCTTGCTTCTCCACTCTTTTTGACTGCTTACTCTCTGGTCTCCCCTCCTATCTCTTCTCCTCCCCCCCTCCTCCCCTTACTTTCCTCTATGCACTTACTCTATCAGAATTGTCCCTGGACCTAGTATGATAGCAAACTTGTCTGTCTCCTCCCACCTCCCCTTACTGTACCCCCCGCAGCCCCAATCCAGCACTATCTGAAATGTTGTCAGGTCTAGTATGATAGTTGCTTGTTTAGTTCCTCCCCTTCCTTTCTGCATCACTTTCCCTCACCTTCTGTTTTTCTCTGGCTCTACCAGAAATGTTGTCAGTCCTAGTACGGTAGTCACCTGTCTGTTTCCATTTCCTTCCCACTCTCCTCCTCCCTTCCTTATCCATGTATTAGGTCTTGCACTATCAGAAATGTTGTCAGGCTGAGTACAATAGTTCATTTCACATCCTTACTGTTCATGGCCTGTAAGAATGTCATTGTATTTTCCCTTGTTCCCTTCCCTTGCCTTGAAGTGCTTTGAAACACATTGTGTACATGTGCTATATAAATAAACTATCATATCATATCATATCATGGTATTTTTAATAAACCATCATTATTTCATTTATATTTTCCAATGCACAGATATGGCATACACAGACAGTGCAAACCATTTGTTACAGGTGAATTCGAATGTCCTACTTGGTAGCCATTTCTCCTGTTTGTATTTGTAAGTGTAGTTGACGTTTGATTGAGCCCTTACAAGTTTTGGATATAGTTGAGCTGTCTAATTTGCATCAGAATGTTTAAACCAGTGTTCAATTTCACTTCAGTTGAGTAGTAGTTGGAAGCTTCGGGTTGATTTTTTGGTAGGGGGGTTAGTTCAGAAATACAATGTTCATCTCTCCCCACAAGCACACCCATTATGCATCCTCCATATTTCCAATTGATGTTTTTTGATAAAGGATATGGGGACATTTCAGGTCATTATTTTAAAGATCATGCACAGAGGTCTATCTGGAGTAGAGGTTTGCTACCTGCAGCCCTCCAGATGTTTTGGACTCCAGATACCTTGAACCCTCACCATTGACTATGCTGGCTTGGGCTGATGGAATGTGTAGTTTAAAACATAAGAAAAGCCCAAGGTTTCCAACCCTTGACCACTAGGAGAGGTGTTTATAACATTGGGATTTTCAGATGTGCTGACTATTTTCTCCAATAATAATAATAGGCACTGGCTCTAGTGGAAGGAAGCTGGTTTTATGCATGTAATACAGCACTATTCTGTTCACTCCTTTAAGTCACTTGGTTATTGCATGTTTTGAAATGTTTTTGGAAACATTCTGCATTTTTTGGCACACATTCTCATACCAAAGAAACATTTTGTAAATATGTTGGCCATGGTTGATTTGGTTGAACTGAATGTAAACGAGGGTGGCAGCCTCAAAGTAGCTTCTGGGAAAAAAAAATCTGTACACCAATTAACATATAAAGAAATGTCTTAAAACAAGAAGTCTTTAGTACATCTAAAGGTTTATCAGTCCATTTGTGTTAGGTTGTGTTGTTGTCATTGGCTGAGGTCTATGGTACTGGGACTAGAGTTGGGATTGTGGGTCCTGTATTGTGGGGTCCTCTGAACAGTGGCCGCCAGGTAAAGACAATTCCAGAGAGGATCTCAAGATTTTCCAATGTTTTCCTGGGATAATGATGTGCGAAGTCTTGCTGATATTGTGACCCATCAATAGGTAACATACTCACTAAAGGAATATTTCAATAAGGGATTTTGTTTTCTTCTCAAAAAAAGCATAGAATTTTTTACTGAAGCACAGGCATCACTAACTGTGTTAGCAACAGTGGATTCACCACCTGTCCCTGAGGTCAGCTTCTCTTCCAGGAAATGGGCATGGGAGAGATCTAGCAGTGCAGGACATGGGCAAGAATGATCAACTTTGGGCATCTCTCCTGAAGGGGAAATAATGCAAGCCATCCTCAAGCATGAACATTAGAAGTCTGAGCAACCTTGGACTGCACCAACGCCCCCATATATGCATTCAGGGGGTTATACGGAATCAACAGCATATGCGTCTAAGGTGACTGCTAATTTTAGTGGGTATTCTGGGAACTCTAGGGCCTCATCATGACTTGGGCAGAGTGGTAAAGTGTGTCAGTACCGCTCCTCCCAATCTCGAGTTGGGCGGAATTTGGGAGTTTTACATCAAGATTTTTTGCTGGTGCTAAAAATGTCCCCTTTCTTCCCATTTTCAGTACTATTAGCACAGCGCTAATTGCTCTGACACTAATATTGCCAGGAAATCCACATTGGGTTCAAGGGAGCCATTGGGAATAAGGACCTAACTCCCCACTGCAACTCGGGAACCAGGGGACAAATTGTGCCAAAATGAGTTGCTGTAACGCTAATAGTGTTGGGCAGTATCCTGCCCCCCCCAAGTCATGAATAGGCCCTATGTGTTTGTTTGCTATATCTGCAAATCTGGCAGGGCAGGGATAGAGAGGGCCCCTCTTTGGTTATAGGGAACATTGCTGTGGAATCTGTGTGTGGTTAATGTTTCCTGGGGATCACTAATACGGGCTCTCTGTGGTTGTCTAAGCACCTGCATGGGACTGGAGAGAGCTTGATGTGGGCGTCAGGGACACATAAGGAGGGGCTAGTGCTCAGGCCCTGTTTAAAGGAGGGGATGAGGAGGGACAAGTGATGGGGGCTCTGTTTGAAGGCAGGGGTGAACTCAGATCACTACCAGCCCAGGCCCCAACCTACATCCACACACACACACACACACAGGCATCTTCTCCCCATATACAACCTGTCCATTAACCATTTTATATGAAAGTCAATTTACTTTAATTTAAAATTCTCCATTTTTCATTAGCTAATAAAAAAGCAATAACTCATCAAAGGGAATGAAATGATCACAAGTCATATTTGCACACCAGGCAATGGTCTCTGTGGGCCCCATGCCACATTTTTCAATCTCCATTTAGAGAATTTCTGGCATGGACATATCAAGGGCAGAAGAGGCAGAGATGTTGGCTGTTGGATGAGAGATGGCAAATGCCATTGTGAATCGGAAAAAACACAGTGAGCCTGGTTCTCTCCTGAACTGGGATTGGCCATGGTGGAGTGCAGGGTTTTACAGTTATCTCAATTCAGGTGTGAAGAACAGGGCGATGTGCAATGAGAAACAATGATTGACAGTAATACATTTATCACAGTATATGTCTAATGAGCTTGCAAAGAGACAAAAAACACCGAGCCAAAGACATGAAACTACTAACTGACCCTGTCCGTTTAGAACACAAGGAATCAAAAAGCACAGAAAAACACATCACTCGATGATCTAAAGCTGCCTGGCATGTAAGAATATGCTAGTTCAATGAGCACCCAGGAGTGCTGGGCAGTATAGTGGCCTTCTACTGAATTATCTTCATCCATGTTCTTTCTCTCGAGATTTCAAGTATTTCTATGTTGAGCAAGAAGATCAGAGGCAAAATACAGTAACGTCACATATTGATTGTATATTGTAAATATGTGTCTGCACTTAATGGTACGATCAGGCTGGTATACCTAATCACAAGGCAAATAAGAAAACACAATCTGAACAAAAATTCCCAGCATGCACTAACCACTGCCTATAAACAAAATCACCCTGTTTGTTAAACACTTAAATTGTTTCAGTATTGAATTATTTGTTTCATGTCTGACAACTTATTGGGCCTCATTCTAAGTGTGCCGGTTTGGAAACAACAGTGTCGGTAAGCTTACCGGCGCACTATAACTCTGCGGGCGGGCACCGTGTCACCTGGCTGGTCAGATCTGCCGGGTGCAACGTCACCCACCCACAGAGTTTTCAAGGAAGCACCAGTGCTTCCGTGGTCCCCACTTCCATAGAGTCGTATGGGACTCTATAGGAATGGAGACATACAATTTACCGGCACCTGACTTTCCGGCCTGCCGAGTTTGTAATCCTCAGTGTTACTGGGAAGTCAGGAACCAGTAAGTCATGACAGGTCCAGCGGCAACTTGCCAGTATCACCGGCATGGTTACAAACAGACCCCTAATGAGGCCCAATGCCTTACAATCATCAAATGTATTACCACAATACAGTGTATCACAGAATTATGAAATATTTTATTACATTACAAATGAGGTGTTTCCTTGTCTACCACTGCCCCTTGATCATGCAGGAGGTCTCCCTCAAAACTTGAAAACCGCGACAAAATCCTCATCTGCTAAGCATTAATAGCATAACAATATTAATATCTTATTAGTTTCTGCTTAACACTGTACCACACAACTCTACAGTGGGCTAAACAGTGCAGAGACATGTCCGGTAAGTTGGGTATGGTGCCCCCTCCACGGGTATCCAGGTTCCGGTTTGCAGAGGAATGGAAAAGGGCATCGGAGGAGAGGCTTGTAAAAGATGAGGGTGAGCAGTGTTAGACAAGCATGAAAGATGTGATGAGACGAGAGTGGTCTGGAAGATAGGGATGGAGTTTGTGGTAACCTGCACGCCTGTAGCATCCATGAACATTGAGCAAAGGATACCAGTGATCCAAAAAAGGGCTAACGCAAAATTCTCCAGATAATGAGGCTATAACCTTTGAGGGCTGAGGTGCTTGGTCTTCTTGCATTGTTCTCCAGAATACCTTTGAAGTATGGGGCCCAGGTAGTTTGTGCTATTAGCAGTAGCAGATGCAGCATTTGGAGCAAGTGGGGATGGGGCGGTAGAGAACAGAGTGCCAGCAGGAGGCTGGGGGGGTGCACTGGGCCCCAGACATGAGCCAGGGAGGAGGCGGCCACCCCCTTGCCTGTCTATGGCTCAGCCACTGGCTATTAGGCTGTAAGCATAAACTAGTGCATTAAAGTACAGATAGGGAGGAATGGCATATGAGTAGGGAAGTTTTTTTTTGATTATTTGCCCATCCATTGACTGCCCAAGAACATACAAATCCCTATGGCCATTTCCACCCAGTTCCTGCCCCCAAAAATCCTCCTCATGGGAACTCTTTGAGTTCACTTTAATGAAGCCTTGCCATCAAACTTTGCACTCGAACTGCCTGCCAGTGTTTTATCAAAGCAGTCTGCTGAGAGTTAATGACTTAATTGGAGTTGCAAACCTGCTACTGGCATAATACAAATTCCTTTATCAGGTCTGCATTCAGCTACTCCATTTATAAACACTCTGTGCGTCCTTCACTTAAGTACTGTCTGTTAAAACAAGCATTGGCAAAGGCAAACGTTTTGGCTTGTGTATAAGTATTAGGCATTTGCCAGGTGCTGCTTGGAAGACCGGATATTTCACACTATATTGCGCTTGTTACCACCAATGGGCAGTTAAACCACTATGGGTGAGCCTGGAAAGTGCCTTTTCCAATTCCTACACAAAAGCCCAAACTGTTGCATTGCATTGCCAATGCTTGTTTTTATGTTATGTGTGACTGTAACCTGCCAGACCCCAAAAATAATATTCTGCAAGCAAACCCTCTAGTGGGTCCTTGCCATATTACTGGCGCTTGGGGGCAGAGATCAGTGGTTTCTAAAGTAAAAGGTTCAATCAAAGGCAATAATCGGTAAGAAAAACTTCAGTAGGGCCTTACCATGTGTGTCTTTTGGCCTTTCAGCGGCCATGTTCATCCCCATGTGCTGACATGGACAGGAGCCCAATGCAATAATATTGAAGTGTTCTTATATGCCACATGACCCAAGGGTTAAGGTCGACTGATTTAGCTTGAGCAGGTGTGTTTCAGGTTATTTCAGGTTATTTCACTACACCAGGGTACACCCCAATGCCAGTCTGCATCTGACTGTGGCCCCTTAGTCACTAAGAACAATGCCTCCTTCCATTGGCAAACAGTGTCTTAACCCAATACATGAAATTATTGTGGATCATTGGTACCAAATCCTGTGCCTTGGCCTCAGTGTCTTGAAATGTGAGTGCCCTGTATTTCAAATCAACAAATCCATGGATAGCAATGTGCAAAATGTACAGAGCCCCATCAGAACTCAAAAAAGCAAGCTATTTTAAGCCACGGCAATTTGAAGTTATAAAACCACTTCCATGCTAGGGCTCATGAGTTAAATCTTGGAAGACTCAATTCTCATCCAATATGTGTTATGGCTATATTTGAAAATACCCTTCAAGATTTGCACTAACATTTTTCTTCAGCTTTCCCAAGACATCAAAGGGGTGGAGTGTTCTGAGTTAAGATTGTCGTCACTGACAAACCCTGTCAAAAGTCATAGGTTTGTTGTGTTGAATTGATTCTCTTTTACAATGTCTCAAGAGGTTTTCTCTGAATTTCAAGGTATTTGTTATGCTATATCTTACCCCACCTACAGTAATAAATAATTGAGGCCCACTGGCACCTTTGCACATATTTAGGTAAAATACTTTAGCCAACTTTGTATTATTTTGGGTAAATTGGCTGTGTCCAATTTAACTTTGCCCTGTAGTCCACTATCACCTTTTGTGGTTATAAACACTGGCCAACTGGCCTTGGCCTCAGGCCAGACTGTGGCCTGTTAGGCTAACGTTTTGTGTCTTTTCTTTTGTTCCCCTGAGAATTTTCTGTGTTCATTTCCAGCGTAAATATTCCTGTGGGAACCCATGTATTGGAGGTCCTATCTATCTATCTATCTATCTATCTATCTATCTATCTATCTATCTATCTATCTATCTATCTATCTATCTATCTATCTATCTATCTATCTTTATTCTAATATAGCGCTGAATCACCCACAGGCCTCAGAATGCTTAAAAAGTCGGACAGATATTAATACATGGACTCAGACTTAAGGATGCTGAGGTTCTGGGAGGCAGACAATAGGATAGGTATCTAATTACTCTGCTCCTTTGTCAAACAGCCAGGTCTTTTTAAAATATATTAATAGATTAACAGTTTTTTAAGGGAATAGGAAGGGAATTCCAGACAATGGGGGACCAGAAATTAAAGTTGGTACTACCTACACTTTTTAAAAGCTGACAGGGTTGAAGCAAGTCATAGTTGTTATTGGATCGCAGGCTTCTCCAAATGGGAGCTTTCTTCATTTTGTCAGATAGATAGTTTGACGCAGCACCAGCTAGACATCTAAAGACCATCACTGTGCCCTTCAATTTAATTCTTTGTACAACCAGGAGCTAATGAAGGTTCCTCCTAGCTGTTGAGATCTTAGAGCGTCGGCTGAGCCCATTTAAGCTCTGACTGCTCCGTTCTGGAAGGATTGCATCTTTCTTACATTGGATTTTGAGGTGCCCATTAGCAAACTATTGCAGTAATGCAATTTAGAATGTATTATAGCACCGGCAATCATGGCGATATTGGACTTGGATGGATATGGACGAATTTGCCAGAGTAAATTGGAATCAAAGGCACACGTGGATTCTTACAGCGGGAATGACTTTCACAGAAACTCAACATGTCTTAATTCTCCTGCTGAGGTGAACATGACTTTGAAATTGCTTTTTAATATCCCCTGTAACTCTTCATGTCCAAACTGCCCTCTTATCCCCTTATTTCAATATCCCCTAGTTTCTCTCTTAATATTGCTTTCTTTTATGTCTTCTCATGATGTTCTTTCATTACCGTGGAGTCTCCCTCTGTACCTGCAGGAATCCCATAAGATTCCTGTGGTAAAATGGAAAGAAACTGTCTTAAAAAGGCCTATGTAGACCACCCAGAAGGGTCAAAATAAACATTTGGTTCCCTTTTTCCACCCCCATCACTACCATGATGTGTAAAGTCTCCTTTCTCTCCTCCAAATATCATGTTGCTAGTATTATGGTTTCCAATTCCGTGGGATTATACAGAAAAAAGAAAAAAATGAAAGCTTTTCATTTCTAAAGACCCTCACTACTGAAATGCACCATGGGCAATAAATAACCTACGTTTTCAGGGCACCCCATTTTATGACAAATACTAGAGATATTTATACCAAACTACAAAAAGCAATATCTGCACTGCTTTCTTAAAGACCCTCACTACTGAAATGCACCATGGGCAATAAATAACCTACGTTTTCAGGGCACCCCATTTTATGACAAATACTAGAGATATTTATACCAAACTACAAAAAGCAATATCTGCACTGCTTTCTGCCCAACGTTTTACTTACTTTTGGTTCAAATCTGTCTTGTGTCTTTTTCTCTGTTCCTCATCAAAGAATGTTCTATTCTTCTCTATTGGAAAACAGATTTTGTTCTATTCTTAGTAACATTGAAACTGTTTGACAAATATTCCACAATTATTCCATTTTGGGGGTACTCAGGTGGCACACGTGTTTGGAAATATTTCAATCAGAGCCATTCAGCGAGTCAAACGTTATTAGCAATAGCATTTTCACAAATTGTTTCAACTTAACTTTAGGGCAGCTCTCTCAATGTGTAAAAGGAAATGTAACAAAACATGGTAATGTGCAGAGATATGTTCCTAGGCCCAGCTTTATATGGATTGCTAGGTACCTTCTGTAAAAGAATGAGTGACCAGAGGGTACCAACAAGCTGGCAGTCTACAATGAGGCACACCAAAAAAATAAAAATAAAAAAATAAAGCACAATGTTTAATTTGGTAAGTATAATTATTAGCTTTGCAAAAAATAGACACACATAAACATACACGTGCAATTATGCACACAGGCACACAGACCCACACAGACGCACACACACAGGAACATGAAATATAATATAAACATCCAACTTTCAAATAGAATGTTCACTTCCTAACGGATGGGCTCGCCAACATCTCCCACACAACGACATCTACAATTACTACACACTACATAAACTGCAGACACACATGCAATAATAACAACAACAGTGAATCAGTCATAAAAGATCCTCCTTTAAAAAAAATGCACTGCGTCCACTGTTAATACTACAACTCACAGTCAAACAGCTCATACATCCAGAATAAAACAAACAAAAAAAACAACAAAAAGCAAAAAACTGTTCTATGCACTGATCCAAACAGACACACCGATGAAAAGTGTGTAAACCCGGTGTGTTTGGCCTGTGCCAAGACATTGCACTTGTATAACATGAGTGCTTAGTCAATGCTACAGTCATCCCACAGGATGTCAAGACGAGTAACATAATTGTGTTGTTACCGAATACCGGGCTGATAATAGTGTAAACATGCTTTAAAATCATGTGAATAGCAACAAGGCGCGATGAGCGAGGTGATTTTAGATGACAGTGCATGGTTAATATTGCATTCTTTGCAATGTTTGGAATTCCTGGAATTAACTCAGATTGCATATTGACTTTGGGTATTGTTCTCATAGGTATTAAACTTAAAGGAACAATAAGAAAATGAAAAGATTATGGAATCTTGATTGGTCAGCAGTTTTGAGGGGCCAAATAGCATGTTACTGGTAAGAATCAGCAGACATGACAGAGCAATAAGCAACACATTGTACAAAAATATGGCGTATCTTGGTGAGAACTGAGTATATCCTCTGGTATTCTCATTAAGGCATAGACTGGCCGAGCAAAAAATATGGCCCCTTGGAATACGACTGGAATTATGATGGTGGGTAAAAGATTAAGAAATAATTAATATAATCTACTTAATCTCTCCTCTGCTTTGATATGGTCAACCACTCCACCCTCTTAAAACAGCTCCATGATACCCTTTGTATCTCGGAATGGGCACTGGACTGGCTGACCTTGTTCATCACTGACCGTCCCTCACAGGTTATTCTGGGCTCTTTCTTCTCTCCCACCTCTATCTCCACTTGTGGCATTCCTCAGGGCTCCAACCTTTCACCCTGGATCTTTAACGTCAATCTCGCTCTGCTTGCTAACATTATTTATAAACTCTCCCCTAACTTCCGGTGTTATGCAGATGACACCCAACTCTTCTTCAAACTTCCCTCTGATCCTCTCTCTACTTCCTCTGCCATTCCTGACTGCCTCTCTGCTATCCAGTCCAGGTGTGCAAATTCAAATCTCCTGCTATCTACAACTTGCTCTGAGCAAATACTCGCCCTCAAGATCTGTACAATCCTCCGGCTCCAACTCCCTGCTTGCCAAATGTTTCTCTTAGCAGCAAGCTGGTGGTCGATCTCTTTCCTCGGCTGGCTCCCTCCTCTGGAACAGCCTTCCCATCCTCTCTGTCTTGAGCCGGCTTCCTCATATTGCAGAAGCTCCTCAAGACTTTCCTGTTCACCTCCTCCGTCCCCTTCTCCCTCCCGTGCTAATCCCCACAGTCACTGAGATTGGTGGCCTGGACACGTATGCGTCCTTCTGGGTCCTGGCCTTTCCACCCAAATGCCTTCAGCCTTCCACCCTCCCCAGCACTTTCCTTTGGGCACACACTGGCCTGTGCTCTCAGAGGCCTGCACTTAAGGTATTGTCAGGCAATCACTCTACTAAGTGATCTGTGGCAGGCACTTAACTGTTCCTTGCAACTGACTCCTTGGCACTTCCCTCTGTGGCACTCCTAGCACTTACCCTTTTCCCTTCTCCCTCTCTCTACCTGAACTTGCCCGTTCCGAATGCTCACAAGGCCTAGTAGGACCGCTTCTTTCTTGTTCATCTGTTTTATGCTATTGGCCTTCTGTTCCCATTTTCCCTCCCTGTTTGCCCTGTGGGCACTTTCAATCAAAATATCTTGAAGTATAAACGCTTTACAAATGCACAATAAATAAAATAAATATCAGGGGGCAGATGTACTGATATATCCAGTATGAGTTATGTCTCCAACTACAGGTTTAACACAGAAGAAAGGAAACGACTTCTGCCTTAATGACAGAAGAAGGTTGATTTACCTTCTGACTTTTAGATAAAAAACAGCTTTAGTTTTGTATTGGTCCTGAAGAAAGTGGTTAGAACCTTGTATAATCCACTGAAACCGGTAGACCATAAGTGTTCAGGCTGACTCCCTCAACCCCCAGGACATTCAGACTTATGAATGCCAAAGAAATAACATTATTTGTATACAATTTATGCAGAGGATTCTGCTTTTTATTAGATACACTAAAGAGGAAGAAATAAAATAATAACAAACTCCCCCAATATCAGGTTTTTTGGCAAACCGGTAGTTGATGGAAAGTAGCGAGCCAGATTAGGGCTTGTCTCTTATCTATCCTCTTTCCTAGATAGGTGGCACATCAGCGCCAGCTAGGATCAGAATAAAACTTGGAATAGGGATGGATAGACTTTCCGATACGGAGACTTAGCGAGCTGTAGGCCACTGACCTAAAAGAAGTTACAAACAGAACCTAAAAAAGGTCCTTCTTTGTGGTGTGATACAGTGTTTGGCCTGCCACCATAGAAACATCATACAAAAGAAGTAGCCACCTCCTGCATGAGGTGTCTAAGTGGCACTGGCGCGGCTGAAATGGACAAGAGGAAACAAGAAAAAAATGTCGACAGAAAGTGACATGTGAATTAAATATATACATTTGGATTTTACATGAATAATTAAAGATCTCACAATGCTCGCTTTGTCATTTTTGAAAACATTAAAATGAAAGAAAAAAAGGTAGAACATGTTAAATTTTAGTCCCTTTATTGTTTGTGAATTTAAGCCGCACTTCTCAGTGCCAATATCAAACCACATAACAAATCAAAGCTCAAACCAACACGTTTCTGAAACGAATGAGGCCCATCGTACAATAAAAGTGTTTCTTCAAATCTACTTCAATCTCCAATCATGCAGCCCACTAATCAAAAAAGCCATTCACGATTACCACAAGACAAATCAAGCTCCAAACAGAAAGAACATGCGTGTATTCATGTCTATATATAACTTCAAATAAACCCTCTTCAACGGGATACTAAATGAACAACATAATAGCACACACAAGGCAACAAAAAAATGTGCAGGACGTCACACTTTTAACAGTAATCATCACACTATACGTATGGGCTCAGTGGGAAGGTGAGTTAGACTTAAAAATGTCACAGAACCTACACCTTCACTTTGTTATTGTGTGTGTGTGTCGATGTATACATAATTTCCAAATTTCGGGATCCGGGCAAACCACATAATTGCACAAGGCTCATACATTGGAAGTGATTAGGAAATAATGCCATTTGAAATAATAGAGGCGGTGGTGGGCCAGGCTTTGCGTGGGAGGGCACGTGTTTTCTAGGGGGTGCGCACAGGGTTCACAGGGTGTTTTCACGCGAATATGCTGGGGTGCGAACAGGGATCGCAGGCTGTTTTTGCGTGATTACTATGGGGTGCGGCAGGGATTGCTAGAGATTTTTGTGCAATTACGCTGGGTTGCGGACGCGGATTGCGGGTGTTTTCGCGCAATTACCCTGGGGCATATGCCTTGAACAACATCCTCCACTCTGAATAAAAATGACAAGGGAGGCATTGTTTGCCATGTACTGCAGCAGCAGCAGTGAGGCAAGCAGGGTGGGGCAACAGCGCCTTGAGAAGAGATCTGTGTCATCGGGCCAAGTCGCACATTGGATGGAGAAAGAGAGGGAGTGCAGTTGCAGAGCAGAATGGGGTGATTATGGGAAGGAGCGGGGAAACACATGGCATCTGAGAGGCAGCCGTGTCCGAACGATGGGGTGTGTGCCTGTTGCAGAAGATAATACTCAGGTTCCCAGGTTCCCAGGATCCTGATTGGTTGCCAAATGTACCCAGGGTGCTAATTATCAAAACACCACTATTAGTGAAACGTTCAGCCAACAGGAGGAGGTTGGAATACAAGCCTACTGACTAGGTGTTTATATACAACGGAACAGGGATTCCAGTTGGAAATGGGTCTAACTTAACATGAGTGGCACTGATTGGAATTGAAGTGTCAGGGTGCTGATGTTTTTAGGAATAACCACAGCTTCACCCTTCTTTGCACTTACATTTAATGCTAATTATAATTAATTGTCATTAATACTTAATACGACTTTATTATTCAACACAAGAAAAATGATATCTATGTTTACATAAATCAAGGAACCACAGGAAACATGAGTTACCTTTCCAAGTGTATTTCCTTGGTACTGATTATAAGCTACATCCAATATGCCAAGGATATGAAAAATAACGCATTCAAGAAAAAAAGAGGAAAAAAAACAGAATATGAAAATGAAAAAGGATTGTCTGAGTGATTTTTGCCAGCCTTTCATAGATCAAGGAAACACAGTAAACTTGAGTTCCCTTTCCAAGCAAAGAGCATTTCTTCGCGTACAACTGTAAGAAACATCCAATATGCCAACACGTGTTTTACATAGTAGGTCTTAACTTTCTGTAAATCAAGCAACCATGGTAAATACGATTTCAATTTAGGCGCAAAGAAGGGTGATGCCAGGTTTTACTTTCTGTTCTACCAACCCCATTGGCAACTTTACAGAAAGTAGATTTCCTGCTATCATAGGTGTTCTAGTCTAGCAATAACAATTGCGAGAGAAATTTACAATGGATTCCTATAAAGACGGGTTTCTTTGACAAGGTGTAAATGTCAGGCGGATTCCAGAATCCTATGGTTTAATGTCAATTTGAAAATACATGCTGCTATGAAACCATGTGTTGTTTTGAAGTTGAGCAGGGAAGCATGACAGACATGGCTAGTTCATTTGGTGCCCTCACTCAATCTCACAACAAAAAGACATTCCCCAAGATTGGAAAGAAGTTGCAAAGATAGTTATTGATGTGCAGCACCTGTCTTTACACCGTTGTTTTGCAATCCGGGGTGACCTGAAAATGGTCCCCTCTCTCTGTCCTGAGACTCAGCTTCTCGTGTTGAGTTATTGGGTTAGTTCTAATGGCTGCTGCCTATATTGCAATTGCTCCTGCTGCTGACCTTGCCACCTTGTTGCTTTGGTTGCTGTTGTATTTTCTATATTTTATACCCAACTGCCTCTTCAGATGCATAAAAGGAATGCCAACACCTGCACAAACTTCAGCAGAGGACATCTTGCTGTGGATACAAGCATACCAGTATGCAGCATGTCACAGGCTCTATTGTGTTCATGGCATACCCTGGTACCCCTACAATAAAATGGGGGACTGTTGAAAAAAGGGTGTCTACTCTATTTAGGAGTAACATGTAGAGGGAATGGAGGAATGGACAGAAATGTATCCCTACTTATGCATTGCATAGGATATGAAGGGCAAAGGATATACGATAGCCTGCATGACCTCAATGCTTTTATTTATTTATTGGGCATTTATAAGGTGCTTGTACAGCTAGAATAGTGTTTCAAAGTGAATGTGCAAGTGAATTAGATAATGCGCTAAGGAAACTAAACAAACACTTTAATTCCAAGGTTAGCATCATCCTAGAACGCTATAACTTTTTCTATGCATGAAGATGTGACGGCATCAAGAGAACTTGCAGGGACATGCAATTTTGGGGATAAGTTCGACAGGCACATATGGGACTAATTTATGGTGCAGTTCAATCAAGACAAAATAAGAGAGGAACTGTGGATGAAGGATGATCTTTCTTTAGATGAAGTTATAGGAATAGCTAAGAGGGTTCAGCATGCTATGAATTGTTTGGTGAAGCTTGCAAAAGCAAAGTTGTCAGAGAAGGAGATTGTGAAAGAAGTGATGAAAGTCGAGACAAGTGTGCAAAGAAAATGTTTGTGTGACAAAAGAAGAAAGAAAGTAGTAAAGAGAACAGTTATTACAGGAGTGATGGAGTACCACAAGATAACATGTGTTATAGATGTGGGAGCAAAGTGCATTTGTCTGGGGCACCAAATTGTCCAGGCAAGAAAGAGATGTGCAAGAAAAATAACAAATGTGGACACTTTGCAAATGATAAGTGAATAAGAAAAGTATTAATGTGGTGAATGATGAGGTAATCTGATGATGACTTAGAGGATAGTGATGATATTTCTGAAGCTGACATATGTGTCATGATGCCTACCCCAGGGCATCAGGACCACGCCCATCAGCTCCGGAAGCAGGCATCCAGATACTTACTAAAACCCCAACAGCCCCGGCTGGGGGCTGTTTGGGTTCAGTCCTGACGCCGTAGGCGCCAGGCTCATAGACTTTAGTTACCTGATGCGGACCATGCTGCTACTGAGTCCAAGCCAACGTGAGGCCTGGATGGGACTATTTTTCTACAGGGACTATTTTTTACTCGGGCGTGGTTCTAGGGAACTTCTTACCTGGAACTACTTTGGAGGCTATTTAAACCACACCCGAACAACAGCACACGCTTTGCGTTTTTCAGCATCCAGCAGCGTAACGTTAACCGTGCCTGCAGTCTGCATCCAGTCTTCTGCCACGCCCGCCTCAAATCTGGAGCTCCTAAAACCAAGAGGAAAGAAAAGGACAAGATTAGCAAAACTAACTATTTCGAATTCCTCACCTGATTTCGGATCCATCTCGCCTCCGGACCTGGAAAGAACATCATTTCTGTATGCGTCGCATCTCCAGCCGCAGCGCCGTGCCATACTCACCAGTCCTCGCAGCATCTTTCGATTCGGCGCTGCCTCCATCATTTGTTCGCCGAACTCAGGCACCTGAAAAAAAGTAGTCGGAGTTGCTGATAAAAATCAAACAGAGCCTGATTCGGGAAACGACCATGCCCGACAAGCTTAGAGGTCCGCTTGCCGAGCTTGAAGAAGGATACTCAGACCTCGCACTTCATCATATCAATGGTCCTTGTGGATCCAAGGCAGTCATTACGTATGCACGCAGTAAGGGCATACATTCATACATTGATAGCGGGGCCATAGGAAACTATGTGGACCACGAATTGGCTACTAGGATGAATCTACCTCTCTGCAAAAAGACCACTTCGGATGTCATCACCACAGTCGATGGAACTGAAATTGCCTCTGGGCCTGTAACTCATTCCACTGCAGAGATGACATTACTGGGTCAAGATGGGCATCGAAAAACTATTGTGTTTGATTTAATCAAAGCCCCGCAGTTCCAAATAATACTGGGGATACCTTGGTTGGAAACACATAATCCTTGTATTGATTGGAGAGAGAAGAGAATAACCTTCCCGGATTGTGCACATACTTGTTACCCTGAAAAACCCTTGAACCAAGGCCTGGCCACAGTTGCTACTCCAGTTGCGCAGTTACCTCAGAAATATCAAGAATTCCAGGATGTTTTCCAAAAAGAACAGGCAAACACCTTACCACCTCACAGATCTTACGATTGTCAAATCGATCTCATACCCGGTGCACAACCTCCATGTAGTAGGATCTACACCCTTAGGGAACCCGAAAACCTTCACCTGCGACAATACTTGGACCAATACCTTGCTAATGGCTTAATTCGTCCATCCAAGTCTCCTGCATCTTCAGCTTTGTTCTTTGTGCCTTAAAAGGAAGGTGACCTCAGAACGTGCATAGACTACCGCTCATTAAATCAGATCACGGTTAAGAACCGATACCCATTGCCTCTGATCCCCGAATTACTAGACCAAGTAAAGGACGCTTGCATCTACACTAAATAAGATCTCCGAGGGGCATATCATCTGGTACATGTAAAGAAAGGCGATGAATGGAAGACTGCCTTTCGCACTAAGTACGGGTTATTCGAATACCAGGTGATGCCCTTCGGGTTGTGCAATGCACCAGCAGCCTTCTAGTATTTTATGAACGATGTCCTTTGTGAACTCATTGACGTCTGTGTTGTCGTATACATAGACAATATTCTAGTGTACTCCTCCTCAGAATCAGACCATGTGAAGCACGTTTGTGCAGTCCTTGAGAAACTACGCCAGCACAAATTATATGCAAAATTGGAAAAATGCGTTTTTCATGCTAAGGACCTGGAAAGAACATCATTTCTGTACGCGTCGCATCTCCAGCCACAGCACTGCGCCATACTCACCAGTCCTCGCAGCATCTTTTGATTCGGCGCTGCCTCAATCATTTCTTCACCAATCTCTGGCACCTGAGGGACAAAAGAAAACAACAAGGTGCGCCGAGAAAACAAACAAATAAAACACTTATCATCATAGACTTACCTGATTACCACCGGAGGCATTATTCTATAACTCTCCACATCTTCATGTGCCGCACCTGGAAAGAGAGAGAAAACAACACGTTAAACACCGGCAACAATTACCGGACCGTGTCGGGTAATACAGACTCTTACCTGAGCGCCACCAACTGCCACGAGGGGTATCTTCTCACAATCTTAGTTGCAAGACAAGGAAGCAAGGGGGGAACAAGAGTGAATCATCGGACACATTGAACTCTGTGAACTTGATACTTACCGAACCTTGCCAGGAACCTCAGAGTCAATACTCTCCGGAACTCTCCCACGCCTTCAAACCAGTAAAGTAACTGGCATCAACGCGCCCCTGCAATCCACAAAGGATGGAGAGCTCATCATTTAAAAACATAAGGTGAGGTTCCTAAAAGGGGATATTGGAGGTGACAAGAAGGGAGAACGAGAACAGTGGGAGGGCGCTATCACTCATATCCAGGGGTGGCTAAATCCCTTTCTCCACTTGCAGGAGAATACTTCTACGGATCAAGCAGACGAGATTAGGCGGGCCAGTCCAGATGGTCATCTCGGCACTACTCATCACGTTGGTGGAGACCGCAGCTGTCCAGGTTCGATCGACGCCCCTGTGGGAACCAGGTGAGCGTAACAATATGTCCCATAACTATAGTGGGTAAGGATTGTGATAGTAAGGATGAGATTCCTATCGTAGAGGTGCATGTTAAAGGCATACCAATTCACATGATGGCTGATTCAGGAGCGAATGTATCCATAGTTTCAAATGCGGTATGGGAGAGAGTGTTGGGAGTCAAGGAGAACGATTTTATGCCACCTGACACTAGCCCAAGTGGGAACAATATGGACAAGAATGATATTTTTGAATATTTCATTGTGAAGTTGGAGTTTAAAGGGAGAAAGACAACAGGAAAGGTATGCAATGAAGAGGGGAATAACACTGTTAAGTTGGAAGTAACAGTGCAAGCTCCACATAAGGCAAGGGCCAAACACTTGTGAGCAGCTGTTAGCTGTAACAAGAGGTTGTGAAGTGATACTACAGGTACTCAAGTACCCCAGCATGTTCTCTAGCAAAAGTTGAAGGGGATGGTTCATAAAAATATTATGAAAGAAAATTCTACGCCTGTGGTATCAAAACTACAGACTGTATCTGTTGCATTGAGGGAGACAGTAGGGCAAGAGCTAAACAAATGATGTGAAAATGGAGTAATTGAGCGTGTTGGAGCGGTAGAGTGGTTATCACCTTTGGTCGTGGCCAAGAAGGCAAATGGAGATGTGAGGTTATGTGTGGATTTGCGTAAATTGAATTATTGTGCTGTGGTGGAAAATCAACCGCTACCGAACAAGGGAGAACTCTCAAGCCTTATTGTAGATAGGAGAATATTCTCAGAGATAGATTTGGCATCTGTCTATCATCAAATTGAGTCACATCCCAATTCGTGGAAATACTCAACATCATATCCCATGAAAGGTATTTCAATGTATACGCATGCCGTTCAGATATGTGTCCACAGTATCCGTTTTTCAAAAAGTTATGTACAGACTGTTGAGATATGTCACAAACGTATTCTGTTTTCAGGATGACATTTTATTCGGTGGAAGGAATGTATCGGAGCATGATAGAATTTTGGAAAGTGTACTGAAGATATTGAGTGAAAGAGGGATCACTGTGAAGAAAGAGAAGTGTGTCATCAGATGGGAAGTGGTTGAATACCTAGGGCATGTGATATCTAAAGGTGGGTCAAGCCAAAGGAAGAATTGGTTAGCATCATAAAAGAGGTGAAGGTACCAAAGTCAAAGGGTGAGCTTAGGTCATTTCTAGGGTGAGTGGAATTTCATGAAAAGTTTATTATGAACGTTTCAGAAAAGTGGAAGGAATGAGGGAAATGTTGAGGAGGAAAGTGGAATTTCAATGGCATGACCGTTGTGAAATTGAATTCAATGCCCTAAAAGATGAGATTAAATTGGAAAAATCACTGGGTACATTTTTCACTAAATACAGGACCATTATCACTACAGATGCAAGTGATACAGGCTTAGGCACAGTGTTATCTCAGGTGAGGGAAGATGGAGATGAAGTAATCAATGCACATGCATCAAAGGATTTGAAGGGTATGCTGTCATAGAACACTTTTTTAGGGTGTGTTTGGGGAATACTGAAATGTTGGTGTTTTTGTGGGGTCAGAATTTTACATTGAGGATGATCATAAACCGCCCAAAACTATTTATGGAAGTAAAGGTATCTAAATGGTATCTAGGAGACTTGTGAGTTGGGTGACATGCTTGTAATGTCATGATTTTGAGGTAGGGGTTTGAATCTGGAAACAAAATGTTTTTTTGATCATCTATCAAGACTGAGTGTGCAAGTGAAGCGAGGGAGTAAAGAAGTTCAGTGGAATGAGCATGTTTATGCTACTGACAATGGGACTACAGGGAGGAGTGAATGGGAGGCTGAGTGTGAAAATGATGTGTGTTTAAAAGAAGTTAAGGAGTATGTGAAAGGAAGGTGGCTAGGAAAGCAAAGCGGTGAGAAGAACAAGATTTTCGAAGGTGAGGGGTGAGCTCAGTGTAGAGAATGATTTGCTATGTCTTCCAGAAAGAGTGGTGGCTCCAAATGGACTAGAGAGCTAGACTGATTGACATTGTGCAAGAGGGACATATTGGTGTAACCAAAACCAAGCAAGATTTGAAAGCATATTACTGGTGGCCTGGCTTTATAAGGCATGTAGGGATACGCAAAAAATATGTGCAGGTTGTAACACACGGGGGAAAAGAAAAGATTAAAGGTAAGGGAGCAACCTTTGATGCTGTCTGTGGTTCCAGGGGTGTGTGGGATGAGCTTGCTATGGACATTCTAGGGTCCATTAGAGGTGGGTCTCGGGTTGGAAAGTATGTGTTTGTGGATGTATTTTCCAGGTGGGTAGAAGTGAAGGTGATTAGGGAGACCACTGTTGGGAGCATTGAGAAATGTTTTAGTGACATATTTGCAACAGAGAGGATTCCAGGTAGCATCTTAACTGATATTGGTCCCCAATTCATAGCAGAAGGTATGATAATTTTTTGGGGGAAAGCATGACATAAAGCACAAAAGAACAGACATATATCATCCACAAGCCAATGGGGTTGTGGAAAGGGTAAATAGGTGTCTAGTGGAAAGTGTGCAAGTTGCTGAATCGAGTGGTAAAACATGGAAGGAAGAGATGTGGTAACGAGTTAAGGTGCAGGAGTATGTGCCACATGCCACAGCAGGTGTTGTGCCGTTTTAAGTATGAGAGGGAGGAAGGCAAATACCAGAGTTTGTCCACATTGGTTAAGGAGATCTTGTGTGAAGAATTTGAGTGGCACCAAGGTAGGAGCTAACGAGATGCAGGTGAAAAGGAAAGCTGAGGAACAGTATGACAAAATATAGTGTGACAAAAGAGTTGTGATTGAGAGAGGAGATGTGGTACGGGTGAAGTTGGAGAAAAAAGATAAGAAGGGGGTCAAATATGGTCCTAGTGAGAGAGTCAAGGAAGTATTGAGAGGTTTGGTAATGTTAGAGAATGGGTGTGTGTAGAATATGAGGAAGGTTGTGAAAGTGCAGTGTGTCTGTGAGTTCTGTTTTGCTTTGTGTACATAAGAGAGGTGTGGGGTAAGTCAAGAGTGCAATCAACTACGACCTTTTAGTATGGAATTAGTAAAGAGTGTAGAACTATTTCTTTTGAAGTACAAGTGTTTGTATATAGTTAAATTGTAGAGAGAATAAAGATAAAATGTAGAATAGTATGTTGTAAGGAAAGGAGATGTGTTGTATCTCCTATATGATATGTTGTTATATTCCAGACCTGCTCCATGGTTACTAGAATGTTTAGGAAGGACTTCAAGTTAGAGTTCTAGAGTGTGAATGGTGAGGCAGTTGAAGGTGAACTGAGCAGTGGAAAACCTGGAACAGGGGCTTGTTAAGGATGCTTAATAAACAAGACAAGTTCTACCTTAATCGACTGTCATGCATATACATGTTGTCCACTCTGTGAGGATAGACACATTTAAATCCTGCCTATTATTTCTATTTCTCTCTCCACATTATATTCTTGTGTTACTTGTATGCATTTGTGAGTGATCTTCAAAATGGCAGTTTGACTTAATTTGTTCAGTTGCCACTCCTTTTGCCTCTCTGAACTGAAATAAGGCATCACTGCTATCTTTAATTCAGGTGAAAGTACTGCTGCCTTGTCAGCTCTGTTTTATACCAATGCAGCCATTGGCCTCAGATTACGATGACCTGTCTGCTTTTGTTGAATTGTCAGTGGCTCTCAGTATTCTCTCACTGTGCCACCCAACCACCTTCTTTCTGTAGGTATGGTCTTGACATGTGAGTGTGGGCTTCCTGATTTGTGCACAGGACCCCACACTCCAGTCCTTCAAATGAGTGCTGCTTTCTACAGCCAAAATTGAGTTATGATTACATGATTTAAGTCACCTTTGGCATGACTACTATTCTTTTTGCATTAGCCAGCTTTAATATTGGACCTGAATTGAGGCATTAGGAACAGGAAGATGATAACACTCAGACAATACGCGGTGAACTTTTTCGTGAAGGTTGGAGATCACGTGATTCTCTGCAACTCAAACAATGTATTACAAGCCCCCAGGTGTTGTGGCTCAGCCAGATTGCTCTTCTAGGTCAGCGTTCCTGCATTGCATAGAGATTTGCAGGCCTTGGGATGAAGGAAGATGTCTGACTTCATCACAGCGGGGAAATAATAATAAACGTATGAACTATTGTTTGTTGTAACAATATTCACACAGCACAAATCTTACCATGTGCGACAGTGTATTGAATACAATATGTTATCTGTCAAAATGTAACTAAGCATACCAATACACTACAAAGCCCACATTTTAAAGAAATACGGCATAAGCAAACCATTTCTTGTAGTGAAGAGCCCATGGAGAGCACGGGGGAACACTGATTATTATATTGGCTATTATCTCACAGCATGTTTTGCTTGAACAAACATGTCTAATTCCTTTTAGAAACCTTCAATGAAGTTAAGAAGCAGTTCCAGCAGGTTCGCTGATTTGTGGGAGAAAAAAAGCATGCACAAAATAACTTCAACATTTCCTGGAAGGAAGTTAAAGGTTAGAGGCGTAGACTGGGTAAGCCTGAGCGGGCAATGCCCACCCAAAATCTGTAAATGAAACAAATGTTTCAAGGTGTGACGGGGCAAACAGGGGGGCAGAAGGAAGACAGACAATGATCCTAGTAGGCCAGGTGTCATTCAGATCACGCAAGTGCGTGGGAAGGGGAAGGAGGGAAGTGTGGGGGCGAGGGGGAGAGGACAGTGCAGTACATGGGATAAGAAAATAAATAAACAATAAGTATAAGTACAGCCAGCAGGTGGCAAGTGCAAGGGTAAGTGCAGACATCAGGTGTCAAGTGCTGGTAGTGGAACTGTAGGGATACAGAGAACAGCCCCCAAAATGCCCACTCAGCAGCACTGTGTGGGTATTTACATATGTTAAGACAGTTATATGAGGCTAGATGGGGGGGAGGACATTGGGCCTCATTACGAGTTTGGAGGTAAACATTTGACATTACCGGCATGCCGGTATGAAAGTGTCCGAGTACTCTTGATGCCACAAAAGGCATTCTGGTAACGAAAGTACCACCATGCCGATAATGACCCACAAACCACCTGATACAAGCATCAAGAAATGCACTGATACCTCCTCCTCCATCGACATCCCCCAAATAAGGTCACTGCTAATACCATTAGCGGTATTACCGGGTCCGTAACTACCGGAACCGGAAGTAACGTCATCGCGCAGGAACTGGAAATGCTCCGGCGGCCATCTTCAAAAACACAATCCATTGCAATCCTCTGCAGACTGGACCTGTACAGGCAAAGTCACAAACACTCCTGGAAGAGGATATCCAAAGCAACCAAGAAAGCCGCATCTTCCCTACATAAACTGAGATTTAGCGTTGAGGAGCTAAATAAGTTAGCCGACACGTTGGTGGAGCAGGCTGACGTTGTATTTTGTGCTGACCTGAGGTGTCCAGCACAGGTAAGGAAAAAACAGATATGGGTGGATGTAGCGAGAAAGGTCAGTGCGGTTGGCGCCACCACACACACCGTTAAGGACTGCAAAAAGCAGTGCGGGGGTGCACACTCCCCAATAAAGCTAACAAGGTGGGAAGAGACATGCAGCTCCACAGTCGATATGGAGGGCATCGAAGGAGTAGGCGGAGCGGAGTTTGGAGTCCCATTATCGGCTGATGAAGGTGAGTGATCCTTTGCGCAAAACATAAGTCCCCACAAACACCTGTCATCCAAAGTACAATGTTGTACAACAAATGTGAACCTGATGAGAGCCACTACATGGCCCATCATACACACATTCAAACATCCCTGTCTAGATGCTGGCCCCACCACTGTCACATCTAATTGCATGCTGCATGCCGCTCCCATACCTAATACACACCTGATACACAGAACAACAGCACATGTCACACAGCACGCAAGCCACTACACACCTGTAGGCCACACAGCAGACACCATGCTAAACATGTCAACACCTGAGGGATGCCAATACTAACCCCCCACCAATTTTGCACGCACCATGTCTGCTACAACAACAAGCATGCAACGATCCACATGGCACAAACTGCACAAACACCAATGCATGCATGATGCAAGTACTCCCATCACTGATGCCCTGCCTCTCTCTGTCCCCCACAGGCACAGATGCAGACAGCGACGGGCATGAGGCTGGTGTACAGCCCAAGACATCATCCAAAACATCCAGTGGTCGGGACGATGGCACCAGGGCATCCACATCCAGGGGCTCAAGGTTGGTCCAAGTACCACACAAGGCACACACCAGTGCCCAACCAGCTTCACAGCCCCCAAAACATGACCAGCAAACACCTGCCCCTGTAAACCTGGAGACACATGTCTCACAGGATGAGCCCACATCTGTGGAGGCCAAGCATGAGGGCTCACAGTCGTCAGCCAATAGTTCTGTTGGGGAGGCAGCTGCATGCGCACCACAAAGTGTGGATGAGGAAGAGGGCAATGAAGGTTACACCCATGAGGGAAGCAACTTGTCGGGGGAAGTTGTACGTATGCCCAGCCCGCAGGACACACCACAGGCCACCCCACAGGGCACCCCTCAGCACGAGCTTGAAGTCGAGGGCAGACATGAAGAGTGGCCTACATCAGAGGACAGCCCTGCATTGCCCACATCAACACCAGTCAATGATCCATCCACCTCCAATGCAAAACGGGACCTCGAGGGACGTTTGTCAAGGATGGAGGGCCGGCAACAGAAAATGCACAAACTTGTTAAGCAATATGGTGCCGATGGTGGGGAAACACGCCGTGCAATGAGGGACAACACTGTGGCCATAATCAAAGCCGTCAACAGAAATTCCAGGCGGGTCCATGAGGGCTGTGGCCACTGTGGCCCAGATCCTTTCGAGAATGGCCAACACCATGGAGCTGAGGCGTCCAGCAGCATCCGAGTCACGGCCATCAACTTCGTTGTCTGCCACGCCTGCCAGCTCCACGCAGACCAGCCATGTGCGCAGGTCCCTGCGCAATATGTTGTGCACTGATATGCAACCTACTCCTCCAAAGAGAGGCCGGCAGTAGCAGGGGAATCCTTCACCTGTTCACAGACAGTGCATCTGGGCACATGTTGTTCACTTGATGTGTGGGTGTGTTGGGGGGGAGGGAGTAGGGGGTGTGTGCGGTTGTTGGGGAAGGGAGGAGGGTGTAGGTGGTGTGTGGGGGTGCTCCTTTTGTGCAGGGCCAGGCTCCATTGCCTCCACCTGTGTTGATTGTGTGTACCTGTGGCAGTTGGGAACACAGCAGTTTGCTATTTACAGGTGATCTGCGATGCCGGTATTGCCAGCATCATGGTGGCCCTTCTTACCAGCATCTGGATGCCGCTATGTGCATGTCCGTGTGAATCGTAATGTCCTCTTCCTTGCGGCATGCAGTATTACTGGCACAGCGCCTGCACGCTTGCGCACACGTCGGTATGGCGGTGCACGGCCACAGCAGGTCCCTGTACTAGGGTCGTGATACAACGGCCTGGTAATGGGTGCCGGTATTGCCTTACCGGTACCGTTATAACCGGAGCACCAACCTTGTAATGAGGCCGATTGAGTCCTGTGAACTGGTGAATGTAACGCAAGTAGGGAAGCACATAAAATATCAGCACGTTATCTCAATAGGTTAATGAACCTAGTGAAGAGACCTATGCTTAACACAGTTGATTCTGCTTAAGAAAAACTCAGCCTTTCATCCTTCTGAAGTTGATCAAGTTAGTAAAATTAAAGAGGTAAATTGTAAATCAGCAGAGTCAGTCACATTGGGCTGCTTTTCATCATTCAGGTTTGCACAATATGCAATATTGAGGTTTATAACAGGGCACAAAATGTGCAGTTGCCACTGCCTAGTTTGATTGACCTTTGGCGAGTAAGAAATAATGTGCTGTACGCATGTGTGGAAAAGGGGTGGTGAGTGACTTGTTATTGCTGGTTATTAGCTTGCAAATTTGAATGTGAACCCCTGTTTATAATATTACAAATTAAGGAAATTCATAATGGACAAGGGCCTTGGGGCAAGCCTAGGGGCTAAGGAAGAGTCAATCAAGCATTAGGGATGCAGGAATGTTCACCTTGCTGAGTTTGCTTCCATGGTGAGTACAGAGATTATGTATTTAAAAAAGGGAGCGTAAACAAATGCTGTTAAATAACCTCAAAAAGGCTTGTAGGGCTGAGTCAGAGTCAGTCACATGTCAATCGTTCATGATGTGACCTCTAACGTTCCTTTCAGGGATACCATTTAGTCTGATAGGATTACAATATTATGAACTCTGCACCTGGCAATGAACACATAACATAAATCTACAATAAGTGTTGCATAGGTGAATAGGGCACCATACATGCCACTGACACTAATAAATGCATAAGATATATATTTATTTTTAATACAAATTGTTGTCATCTTCAAACAAATAGTCCATTTTGGTTTCTATTTTAATGCCAGGTGCAAGTCATTAGTCATTGAGGCCCTGTGCATTCTTGGAGCATCTCAGGCAGGAAAATGATAGGACTTTCTCACTTATTCTATTAATGTTGTAATTTGCTTGCTTTGAAATGTGCTGGCAGGGAAAGGGGTGCAATCTCTTGAACCCATAATTTACAGAAATATTTCATCATCATTAATGGTCATACATATAATACAAATTTGCCACCATAATCCCTTAAATATTTTGGCTGAATCCGAAACACCCAAATACAGTGAAGTCAGGTTCTGGGGTACATTTAAGGCCCTTGCAGAGATCCCCTTAAAAAAATAAAAACATGGAAATAATGCAGAAAAACGGCAGTGCTTTTCTTTCCATGGTGCATATGGGTGGCGAGCACTAAACACAAGAATGGCACCAAATAAAAGTGCTCTGCAATGTGTTACCGCCTTTTTCAATCATCTGAAAATGACCTACATGCAGAACGGAACACATTTGCTGTTCTGTTTTCTGAATACTAAAGATGCACACATGACATGCAAGACGGCTTTGAAATGTGCACTTGATTTCATTGTAAAACACCACAAAGTTGTGCCCTTCATGGAACCCCACCCTGGCATGCTTTACTTCTGCTGAGTACAAAGAGGTGAGGCAATACATTTCCAGAACAGCTCATGTTCTGGTAAATCACTTGAAAGGCAAAGAATTTGGTTTACCATTGAAACACGGCTTGTGTTTTCATTTTCTCTAAACCATCACGTACAAACTGCAGTAAATGAAAGAATTAACACAGCGTTTCTTTTTCTCATGTCAATTTCAAAGAATTGCTTGGCAGTTTATCTCTCTCTGTCCAGAAACTGACCTCATCTGTAAAAGCAATCCAGATGGTTAATTAACAAGAAACTGTGTGTTGCAGAAACCGCATTGGTAAACTCAAGAACTGAAGTAAACACACGTGTGAATTTACTCTTCTAAAAATCAGGGAAATGCTGTTTAAATGTGAACTGACAAATGATAGTGTTGCTCGCACAGAAACAGTATCGTATATGTGGGAGGTTTGCAGTGACATGGCAACCTAAAAATGAACATTATATTTATTCCCAAAAAGACTTTGTTTCTGTTGAAAGAAAGAAAACAAAACATTTGAAACCAACAGAACAGGTTGGCCCAGTCAATTACTTCAAAGGTGCCCTGCCTTCCATGGGAAAAGAATGACCTCCACAAGTGAACCAGCCCCCATGGGCATATGAAAGGGCCAAAGTGAGGGAGTTTGCGGCCTCGTCAGATTGTCCGGCATCCTTACAGAAATCAACAAATGACCCAAGACGAACCAGCATTTTCACCAAGAGGTGTGATTTCCTTTGACACCCCTCCTTAGCCCAACTGCCTATCTTCAGAGGGTGTCAGGGAACCCCTTTGTTCAAGCTGACCCAGGGGGAGACAATTTGGCTGTGGGGGTTGGAAAGACCGGCCAGACTTGTGACTAATCCAGCCCATTGACTTTAAAGAACTTTTTATATTAAGACATTTCTCTCAATGCCTTGAATCAGCAGTAATGTTATATCAGGCCAGCGTTTTATGTGAGTTATGGACACATCCAAAGAGACTAAGCATTTCTGGGTGAAGTATAAATGATACAGACATCAAACATGGTGAACATATGCAAAATAGTGTTGGGCATATGTGTAGCCATTTGCAAAATTTTAAATATTATGTGCCACCTAAAAATGGTAAAATTGTCCCCAAAAGCAATGCTACCACACAAAGAGTTGGCGATTGGACTGTCCGATTCCCTGTGAAATATGGAATCTGCATATCTGCTTTTTATGATGGTGACTAGTACAGATTTGAGGTTTTGCTCCATAACTTTTTTTTGTAAAAAGTAACTCTGGGAAACAAAGAAAGGTCATAAATGTACACAAATAAACTGATGGCAGTTCCCCTGAACCAATCAGCCCAGAGCAACCTGGCATATCCCCATAAAGGGGTAACTCTAGAGTACTTCTGCCCAGTGTGTAAAATTCTATGATGTCACTCTGGCTATATAAGCAAGAGACAGGGAAACCCAGGATATTCAAAGAATTAAAAAACAACAACTCAAAAACCTGATCCAGAGACAGCTGATTCCATCGAGGCAGGATCATCCAGATCTAGGCAGATCAACCCCTCCAGATCCACCCATACCCAATAATCCAGGGAGAAAAGAAGAAAGGCAACTGGCCCATCCCACTGTCCAAGGACCTTGTTGGCTGTCCAAATTACCAAACACAAGCTTATCTTGTAAGTATCAAATCACCCAGTACCCAAAAACTGCATATCCTGCTCTTTTACCCTTGCATCCTATTCTTATCCTATTAAAATCCCATACAAAATCCCAAATTGCCAGTGTTATCTGTTCACCTTTCCTTAGAAGAATCTGTGTTATTCCATATCTGTGAGTGTATTCCTTTTCTAATTAATTCTGTTATTTCTGTAATTCCTTAGTTAAATTTTGAAATAAATTAATGAATTCCCCTACAAGGAGGGACGTAGTGCAAGCTGGTTAAAATTTGAAATTAACCCCCTTGCGCTAAGTGTCTTTCCTTAATGATATAGTCATTAAAATATAGCCCTCATAGAACCTGTGATTGTGCAACCAAAACCAAATTGGCCCATGCATTGTCTTTTTCTCTGAATTCCGATTTGCACTTTTCCCTTAAACAACAAACAAACATAATCCCATCAAAAAGATTCCCTTTCCCTCCAAATCCTGTCTGTATGTGCCTTTGTTTCTCATACCAAAAACCGATTTCCAAATTTTGACAGCTAAGCCCCTTTTCTTAGCTGCTTGCCATTTTAAAGCCCGTGTAAAATAAGAAATTGCAATTCTGCCACATCTGTTTTGTTCTGCATTATTTCCCTCCCAAAATCGATTTTCTCACCTGTGTCACATTGCTTTGGTGTCCTGTTCAGTAATCTCTAGACTTCCTTGTGTCTTAAGTGCAGCCACACAAATTTTGGTCCAAGCTTTCCCACTGCAATTGTAAACTGATAGACAAGTAACAAGCACAATCTGAGTATGCCATTTTGCTCCTTTTGAAGGTTTTCAATTCGTTTCTGACCTCCCATCCTGGGTTGTGGGATGAATTTAAAAATATTTTTTTCCTCCTTCATACTGACTCCTTGCCACTATTTTCCATCCACAAATAATTTCATTAGTAGGTGTTTGGGGCAAGTGTTGCAGGGGGAGTGCACATCCTGTGTGCCATCTGTCATTTTGAAGAAAAGTAATTTTGCTTCTGCTTTCTGTTAAAGGTTTATGTAGATGATGTTAGGAATTTGAATACATTGTGTTGTAGCATCTGTGTATGTATACTGCCACACAGTAGTGGTTGCTGCCCTAATTTTGATTTGCTTGATTTTCTTTGAATTCCAAAGATTAATAAATATTTCATTGTTGCACACCGGCCTGGTTCATAGTCCATTGCGACACAGTGTATTTGTTACGGTGGGTGTGAGACCGGTTGGGTGCCTTCTCAAAGTAGAATCCGAGGATACATAAAGATAACAAATGTTTTTATTGTGCGCCACATTCTTTGTCAGTGGAAAGAGTCCCTGGCTGGAGTGTGCCATGTTCTAAATCTGGTACAAGGTGATTTGGGGATTTGACATATTTGTTCACCCAGGCTTAGCCTCAAGACATACAAGTTTTTTGGTATCCCACTGGTAATTCTGGCAGTATACTGCCAAACTTCCTCTACCATTTCCGCTGCCTGATATCCTGGTATTACCAGGATATTACAAGCAGCGGAAAGGGCGGTAAATTCCCCTTCCATGGAGTCCTATTGGACTCCATGGATGGGATTGATGGAATCACCAGCACCGGTAGTACCGGTGCCGGTGATACCGGTATTTATTTGCTGGTGGGGGAATAATTTACGAGCAAGCCAGGTCTTTCGATAAGTCAGTGCCCCCACTGGCAAACCTATGTGTTCCTGGTCTAGAAAAACACGCAGGTGGCAGAATTACAGGAAATTCTACCAACATTCTTACCAGACGGGGAACTTGTAATGAGCCTTATAGGCATGCTTCAGACATAGAGTGACAGGGCTAATTGCCTGCAAGATGCTTACAAAAATAACATAGGCGATGTGCTGGAGGGCAGAGCCAGACAAAGTGCACCCTTTTTGTAACAAATTGTAAAATGTTTCTTGTTTTTTATTGCTGATGCAAAGGTATTTCAGCGTCCACAGACTGAGCAATTTTTTCAAAAGAAGGGAAGCCTGCGCATTTAACAGGCAGTGCTGCAGTGCTGTGTAACACAGGCTTGGTGTGACTGCTGCAAGCTTAGCAACCCCTACTTGGGGGTGAACTAAGCATGTGCCTAGTGTGACTGTTGAGGACAGGTCAGAGTCAGTCACCAATATGATATTATCTAGGTGCTCTCCTGCTGGTATACTCTCTAATAAAGCACTAACAAACTCAGGGCATAATGAAGCTCATTCTGACCTGGGCAAACCATTAATTTAAAACATACAAGTCATAGGGCTTTTAAGCTTTAAATAATGGTGTGCACTATTTTCCTCAATTTGTTCGGCGGAGAGGAGGGGTGCAATGCAATTTGTGTGTCCTCCTCTTCCTTCGTCTCTGTCATACATATTCCAGTATTTGTGCAGCATGCATTTTCATGCCAACGAAAATGCTGGGGATCCCTATGGAGTCTGCCTGCTTTTTGCACCAGGGATCCTTTGCAAACGGGCCTGCCATGCTCCTATGGCAATCAACATTTACTCAATTTGCAAGGTGGAGTACAAAAGGGCAGGGTCTGCTAGCATGCTGCTGTTTGCCCTCCCCTGTTGCACTCAGCTGTACAAATGATGAACATTTGGTGGCGGGGACCTGACTATGCCGGAATGCAAACTTAGTGGGGTCCCCCCTGCCAAATTAAGAGGATCATCAACACAAGCTCCAATGTTTTTGCAAAAATAAAATATATTGTTATTAACATTTACTGTTTTTAATGTAAAAAAAAAACTCTTGCAACGCTCCTTTCTGATCCATGTCTGCACTTGTGTGGACCACAGCTGTTCCACTTGCTTTGTATCCCCAATTAGGAATACAAATAGTTATTTTAGTTGTTTTACATTTCATAATGACAGGTCCTTTAGGGAACATCATGGTGAAATGTGCTCTCAGCATAGTGTGGGCTGGAATCCTATAACAGTGACACTAATATAATTAATGGCACTGGCACAATGCCTCCAATAAATGTACAGTGCACAGCTGTGAATACAGTAACCTGCTTCGCCATCTGTAAAGAGTGCAACTTCTGTGTTCCTTCCAGGTGCCATATATGATTTGATTTGGCATGTTGTGTTATTATTCTGGCAGATTAACCTGCCTATATAGAGCGTGTTAAACAACTAGTTCCACAGGACAGCAGCTAAAATCCAATTTTCTCAGTATAGTACGTAGCACCTTGAATAGTATTGCTTACAGACCCAAATATGTTGCCAGCTCAGATGTACAGCACTGCATTCATTTAACAATTGTTCCATAGAAAGAATATTTTTTTTTTTAGAATGCAATGTAAAGAAGGATAAGAGCTGAGGAAATTGATGGGCTTGGTAGAATAGTGGCTGCTGCCCATCCTTCAAGGTGAGGGAAACCCCACTGTTTCCTCCTCTGGTTCTGGTTGCTTGGAGATCTCTTGCTGAGAATATGCTCCCCGTCCCCCTCCTTTGCTGTTAGCTCCTCCTGCCTTGTTGCTCTGCTTCCCTCACCAAGTTCTCCCCCCTATGACTGTAAAGTGCTCCGTTGCTTCCCGAAGCTAGGGCTGCTCCAAATAAATAACCTAATAATAATAACAATTATGCGAGCACCAGCGGAGCTCACTTTTTGCCTATGCTGCTGTTCCTCTGATCCGAGAAGGGAATACGAGGGAGTTGAACATGCGAGGCAATTTCCAAGTCAGCAGATGGATTGGCACCTCTAAAAAGGGGTCAGGCATCCGGAAGAATCAGGGAAAATTAGAAATGGCAGCTCAGCGCTTCACATCAGCGGCATCAATCACATTCATTATCCGTTACATGCTGGGATTTAGCAACTATTGAGAAAAGATTTATGAAAAGTAAGGAAATGAGTGGTGTGCACTTATTCAAATATAAGTCACTTCTAGAGCTCGGACATGCTGCTGCTTTTGTGAGTGAGCAGGAGGAGCTAAAGTCTCAGCATCCGCGACCGCTTTACATCCTTCTGCATGCTGGCAGTCAGGAGTGGTATGGCATACATTGTTTGTGGGCAGAACTCTACAATTGTGGTTAGAGCACTTGTGGTTTAAGTGGGAAATATATGTGATGTCATGGCACTATTCTGTTTGTGCATGCTAACCTCAGGTTTGCAGCCAGTGTCTTGTTATGTTAAGTTAAAGGTTCTTATAGCGTGCACTGTTGCCAACTGCATGGTCTCTTGGTGCTCTGGTGGATCTGTAAAGCAAGGAGTGTGATGGAGGATGTTAGCAGGGCTGAGCAGGAAAAAAGAGCAAGAGAGCTATGATTTGATGTTGGCAGCTTAAGTTCAAAGAAACTGGTCACTGAGCGTAGGTGTGTTTTTTGTTGGTAGTCACCATGTGCAGTTGGGTGAGATTATGTCTGGGTTGTTTCATTGTCATGGTGTTGTGAAGTGCGTGCGGTTTGTGGGGCTGTAGATAACTGGTTGTGAATAGTTCAGAGTTTGAGAAGGTGTATGCAGAAGGGTGAGTTTTTAGTACGGTTAGTTAGTGGCGACACATTTCCTATCTCTGACGTCCTAAGTGCTACTTATGTCCCTTCCCCTGTCCTCTCCCCTGAACTCCACTTGAGTGTGGCACACTCCCCACCCTTATACATATAAGGGTCTGTAACAATATGTGCATACTTTGTGTGCAGCATGGGGCACAAGGTTTTGCTGTGCTGTTAGGCTGGAGTGGTTAACCTGTCGGTACATGGTGAGTGGGAAAGTGGCTAATTTATACAAATGTTTTTTATGTTAGGTGAGGCTGGTCTAAACTGGTAAGTGAAATTCCGGGAGGAGTATGGTTTACAGGTTTTTTGAATAGGGGGTTTCCCAGAGTATTTTTGGTAGTGTTCCCTTTTCTCAGGCTTGTTTCTCTTACCAGGTTTTGTTTGGTTAGGCTTGTACTACTGCTTTGATGGGTCCGGTTCTTTGTCATTCTTGGCTCAAGTCGGGTTTGTTCTTTTCGTCTTTTGCTTGGGTGGGCTATTTTTCTTTGTGTGTGTTCGTTTCGTTGTGTGTGGATGTTTTTTTAGTTATTGTTATCCTGTTCGGAGCTGCAGAGCCAGGTTTTTAGGAGTATTCAGAATTTTAGTTCAAATCTTTCTCGGGATGCACCTGCTGAAAACATTACATAATACTGCCCCACGGACCGTATTTTAGAAACTGTGCACTATTGTAATTGCAACTAAGGCAAAATCTGCCATAGCCCAAAACCATGTGCATTCAAATCCGGGGAGGATTGCTATGGGACAACGTGTTTCTTTTGGAAGCAAGACAACCCATAGCAACACAGGTTCTAATCCCAGTCTAGTGCTTAGAAACTGTTCTCCGAAATAAAGGATGTTATAAAAAACCCATTTTTATAATTCAATTCATTACTGCAATAGGGAAAAGTTCACCCCAGTGCTAATAACATTCCGATTTTGTTCTGGTGCAAAGAGGAACTGAAGGCACTCATATTTTGCACAAGATCAACTTTTGCCCTAATGCTAATACTGTGCACAGTTGCACTTGCACCGCAAATTTCTGTAATCCGTGTCCAGCTGTTTTAATATTAAAAGGTCAATGAGACAACAGCTTGTTGTTCTCTTTTTTAATCAGTCACAGATTTTAAATGAAAGGGCAAACGTTAATGTAAATAGGCGAATAAGAGGTTTCCTTTTGTTATTTAAAATACAAATCGAAAGCCAATCACCAGTGTCCCTACTCTGCACTTGGAAAGCCACAGGTGCAAGATTACTTTGCATCGTCTGCATGCTTCCAGCTGATTTGCATCCATCCCCATGGGTCTTACTCCTCTTATAAAGCGGTGGTTAAGGCATGCTGAAAGCTCAAGCCCTTTATTGCTGGGCAGACTGTACCCCGCAGCCATGCACCTCAAGATTACCTTTGTGGGGTAGAGTGATTTGTGCGAAGGCTTTTACAATAGGGGGCACATGGAAATCATCTCAGTCTCTATTGCACAGAAGAAAGTTATAAATAACAGCACACTTTCTAATAAAACATTAATTTCCCATGAAGCACTCACATTAGGTAAGTCCCTTTGCTTTGCAGGACTGCCGAAACTCAAGTAAGCGTGAGTCTCAGACTGTTGGTGCCTTCACTAGAATGTACACAACCAGGTGACATTTCAGTTCCAGAGTCCTCCAACCATTATATAGTTTGGAAAGCGATGCATGGCGCCTTGTCTGTGTTCAGTGTCAAACATACAATAACAGGAGATGAAAGGCATCCAACAGCCATATGTAAAATCTCTACTAACACACTATTTCATTAGAGCCCTCCCATTTTACAATAAAGTATATACTCCCTTCTGTTAGCAGTGCACAGTGGTGGCGCGAGTTATGGTTGCTTAGCTTACGATAACTGGCAAATTTCTGTTTTCTTTTGGTTTTACCATAACGTCCCCATAACAATGTTTTTCACTGAATTTCATAGATTTGTATTAGTGCAACTTAACCATAACGTCCCTTCGACAAAGTGTTTACACTGAGTTTCAGGGGTTTTTATGAGTGCACCCAAATTTGCTACAACTTCCTAAGATAATACTTACACCCAAAATAGATGCATTTTCGACCGATGTACAGAGTTTTAACTTGAAATTGTGGCATTCCCCCCTCCTAGCAACATTTTTGGTGGCGCGAGTTATGGTTGCTTAGCTTACCATAACTAACAAATTTCACTTTTTTGTTGGTTTTACCAAAATGTCCCTTTAACAAAGTTTTTTCACTGAATTTGATAGGTTTTTATTAGTGCAACTTAACCATAACGTCCCTTTTTCAATGTTTTTTAATGAATTTCATCGGTTTCTATTAGTACAACTTAACCATAACGCCCCTTTAACAATGTTTTTTCACTGAATTTGATTGGTTTTTATTAGTGCAACTTAACCATAACGTCCCTTTAACAATGTTTTTTCACTGAATTTCATAGGTTTTTATTAGTGCAACTTAACCATAATGTCCCTTTAACACAGTTTTTTTCACTGAATTGCATAGATTTGTATTAGTGCAACTTAACCATAACTTCCCTTTAACAAAGTGTTTTCACTGAATTTCATATGTTTTTATGAGTGCACCCAAATTTGCTACAACTTCCTAATACAATACTTACACCCAATATAGATGCATTTTCGACCGATGTACAGAGTTTTAACTTAAAATTGTGGCATTCCCCACCTCCTAGCAACATTTTTGGTGGCGCGAGTTATGGTTGCTTAGCTTACCATAACTGGCGAATTTCTGGTTTTTTTTGGTTTTACCATAATGTCTATTTAACAAAGTTTTTCACTGAATTTGATTGGTTTTTATTAGTGCAACTTAACCATAAAATCCCTTTAACAATTTATTTTCACTGAATTTCATAGGTTTATATTAGTGCAACTTAACCATAATGTCCCTTTAAAACATTTATTCCATGAATTGCATAGATTTGTATTGGTGCAACGTAACCATAACGTCCCTTTAACAATTTAAAGGGGTTTTTATCAGTGCACCCAAATTTGCTTCAACTTCCTAATATAATACTTACACCCAATATAGATGCATTTTCGACCCATGTACAGATTTTTAACTTAAAATTGTGGCATTCCCCACCTCCTAGTTACATTTTTAACACTTGGTCGTGAATGTCTGATGTTACTACAGACTTTCTGGACAGTGTCACGTGACCTCGTAAACACCTGGCATGATGACGTGTTCGCGAACGTGTCTGCATTTCCATCTGATATAGGAAGTTTTAAATTGAAAATGTACCCTTGCACATCTCCTACACCTATTTTGACACCTATTTTGACTGATTATCCATTTGCAATCTTGGACACAGCACATGCTTGGAAGAGCATTAATGAAGAATGAAGAATATTAGCCAATATTCTATTAATCTTCAAAAATGGCATCAGCTATTACCATCCCTCCTCCCCAGGAGCCACCACTACAAACAGCTGGAAGGCCTAGAACATGCAAGAAGCACAATAATTCAGAAAAAAATCAAAAGGACCAAAAAGATGAGGTAGAGGAAATGCCTACCTCTAGCACCCAGATAGAATCATGGGTGTGGCAGTTCTCACCACTGTTAGGGGTGTACCAAAGGCTAAAGCTACCAAGGTAAAATGCACTGTACTCAGTGGTGCACAACCTGAGCAGAAGTCCTATGGGACCAACTCCATGCGTCGCCACACCAAATCCAACCACCGGCTGTTCCTTTCTCAGGAAGTAGTAGGCTGTCTTCCTCTACGTCATCTTTTTCAACCAATACTGCCAACACACAGACTATTCATGCAGCTCACAAGATCCCACTAGCTACCTTGCAAGCTATAAAAAGAGGCTGTTGATCCATATGTTTCGAAGATAACTGTACGCTGTATATACTGCAACATACCACTCTGCAGGGGGGAGCAGTTTCGAAGTGCTTCCGAGGCTGCAATCAAGGAACATGAGAAACACTGCCCCCTACCTTAGATTTAATCCACACCCAACTTCTTCCCCTGTTCACCTGCCCCTCCATAGCTCTTCTTGCTGCCCTTCCCTTACTTCCATCCCCAACTTACTTCCTGACCTCTCCTGCAACAATAAAAATAATTTAAATTAAAAAACACCAAAAAATAGTTCCTTTAGGAACCACCTTTCACAGTTATAAAATATAAGTAAAACAATGTAAGCTTATAGACTCCATCTACTTTACATTTTTCAGTAATGTAGTTAGAGTCAATAAGATTCTCCGATATTCCCATTAGCATTTTCTACTATGCTAATGGAAATAATGAACAATAATATACTATTTTCTGTTCCAAATACTTTCCTCTAGCTTACAATAAGGACCAGAATCCATGGCCCTTTATGACTATCTGCGGTCTATGCTGTCCATTCGCTAGGCCATGCTTTATTAAAAAATCCAGATTGTATGTGCACAGCATCGCACAAGACAGCCCTTCTACCTCTTTTACTGTTATGTTAGCAGCTCTCCCTCATTGCCTGCTTTGAAACAGTTACACATATATCCACCAATCAGCATGTTTAACTTCCATGCACCAACTGCCATTGAAAAATGTTGTACACATTTTTTCCATATGCATTTCCCTTGCTTATCCGAGAACATTGTACACACTGCTGCTATAAATGCCCATATGCATTGTGCAGCAAAAGAAGTACATGAATGGAAAGAGGAGTAGGGATTATCAAGTGCTCATAGGAGGAAGGAAAGTACCAAGACATGCCAAAGTGGGAGGCCACTAACTACCTGCTGGGGCAAAGGAGTTCCAAGGGTGTGGCACACAGTCACCAGGCGGTACACCCAAAAGGGCCATGCTGAAGGGTGGCAGGGTATACGGGTGTCGACTAGATATAGGGCCTGGATACTGGGAGGGTTATGATGGACCAAATCACCAGGGTCCGTGGACATCAAGCTGGACACTGATTGGTCCAGGGGGCTGTCTACTTACCGAATAGGGAAGTGAATCTGCGGACCGGACCCAAATATCACTAATTTAATGTTGTTTTATCTACTTTTTGGTGGTTTAAAAAAAAAAACTACGGGACAGATTCACACCAAATTTAAGAAACCACACTTTCAGTACCAAGCTGCTGTTCCTGGCCCAAATTAAGTGAACATCCCTCCAGCGTTTTGTGCTGTAGTCGTGCAACCATAACAGAAATAAACAATCTGGCACCCATGAATATACGCACAGTAAGTGACATTTATCAAAAAAGTGAAATATACATATGTAGTTCATTTTGAGTTCCCCTTAAAAGAAAGTGTGCAAGACAAAATAGCATTGGGCTTTAAAAAAAATTAATGAACACCATAAAAATAACCTGAGAGAGGAAATGTTCCAATAAACATGCTAGCAAAAGTATAAAAGTTGCTTACCTTTTAAACCCAGCAGTCTGTCATGGAATATTCCCTGGAAAACTAAATCCCAATATGAAACAAGCGCTTGTGGTCTTGTGAGTAAGCATCTGCACTGGGAACACGACAACCTGAGTATAATCCTTGTAGCCAAATACTTGAGCAAGCCTGCCAACCTCAAATAAAACAAAGGGGTTGTGTCCGCCCTCTGAAAAAAAGTTACAATGTCCACCCACATGTGTCCTTTACTTGTGCCCTGAAAAGCAGCCACAGTTAGGGGAAAATAACTGCACCAGTATCCAGGATTGCAAGCTCTGTTGCCACATCTTTGGCAAATCCTCATGACTTACTTGCCCTCTCACCATTTTCCCTCCTCAACCGGATGTCTGACCTTTCTACAGTACTCTGCTTTATAAAGCTAACTTGAAAATTACACATACGATAGTGTCACTTAAATATATAAATCCTTTTAGAACTATGTTAGGAAAGAATTGTACAATTGTGGCATTAATCTCCCATCTTGACTGCAAGACTACAAATACCAGAATGCAATTTAGCAAAAGACAAAAAATATGGTCTCTGATTGCAAAACTTTCAGTAGCACAGTTAAAATAAAAAATAATGCAGATGATGTGTGTTATGAGAAATATAAAACAAAGAAAACACATGGACCGTGGACAGTCTCCTATCCATGCAGTAACACGGTTAGCCCCTGCATAGTTTGAAAGCGAGGAAGGATCCAGCCCCTTTGGCCGTGTTTCTCTAAGTGGTTGTGTAAGGTGGTCTCATTTATTAGGCAACATGGACTTAGGGGGCTGACCCCGTCCTCACTTTAAAGTAGGGCTTGTCCCATTTCCTGCAGGGATGGGAAACTCACTGTTGCTGTAAACATGTCTATTTTTTTTTATTATCGACTGGGAGACTACAAATACCAGAATGCAATTCAGCAAAAGGCAAACAATGGTCTCTGAGTACAAAACTTTCAAGGACTGACAGAAGCACAGTTTAAAAAAAATAAATAATTTGGATGCCTATTCGGTCGGCCATCCATGCAGTATGCAGTTTGCATTGAGATGTCGGCTACTCGCCGGCTCAGAGCGCTTTGGGCCTCATTACGAACCTGGTGGTACGGGGTAAACGGCGCCGTAAAAGGTGCCGGCGCCGTTTACGCCGTACCGCCTCATTACCAGGTCCCCTCGCGGGACCCAGGAAGCAACGCCTGGTCAAACCAGGCGTGCTTATGGGTCCCGTGAGGGGAAGAGGGAGCAAACAACGGGCCAACTCGTAATGGGCCGTTGTTTGCTCCCTCTCCCATTCCCATTCAGCCCTATGGGGGCTGAAATGGGAATGGGGAAGGACCGGGTACGGGTCCTTGGAGTCCTTGGAGGGAGGAATTACCGGGCCTTCCGAACTTGGAATGGCCCGGTAAGTCCTCATTCTGAGGACCCGGACGCGATTTTGGCGGCAGCCATGCCGCCAATAGCGGCATGGCTACCACCGAGGTCGTAATGAGGCTCTTTGTGTTGTAAACTCAGTCCACAGATCAACTCCCAAATTTCACTTAGTGCCCTCTAGCCACCCACCACCTCTAACCTGATGGAATTTGCATGTTTTGGACCTGCAAATAGCTTTTTTTCTGGCGTTTCATTTTCCCATATCCTCGGCTATAAATGTGGTTATCACTTGCATCGAAAGAAAAAAAGACAGCAGTTGTTTCATTTCTGATAACCATGATCCTGCAATGCGCCATAGGAGCTATAACAAACCATTTTTCAGAAGGGGGCACCTCCTTCTCCCTCAAATATTTAAATAACTACTGCACGGAATAACCCCAAACCATACATTGATCGCAAGTCAATGCTTCCTGCCCAAGTTGTTCTGGACCAGGTTCAAATCCATCCAGTGGTTTGGGATGTGCGCTTTGTCAAAAACGGACCTTGTTTCTCTATGGAAAAATGAATGGGAAGTAGGCCATACTGTTGGAACTGGGGAAAAAAAATTGTTGGTCTTCTTATTAACTTTCTTATTTTTTAACGTATCTTTACGAATCTTTGCAGTCTGGCAGGAGGTCCGTGAGTCCCTAATCACTTTCGAAATGTATGTCAAATCCGTTAACAACAGAATTTGGAGGGGTTCCTATGGGAGTCTGACTCACCTTAACTATAGGGCGGCTATTTCCGGCCTATGATATAAAACCAAGAAAGTTATGGTGGGTTGAAAAAGGTTTGAACAAAAAAAACGTTCACCTAAAATGTGAAAGTAGGAAAATCCATTTGGCCGAGTTCACCTCCAGTTCTGAGCCCCATTTGCGCTAATTTGCATACCCACAATGCCTTACTGTTGTGGCTCAGAACTGGAGGTGAACTTCTAGCGGTGGATACTAGGGGCACTGTGGGTGGAGTGTGTGACTCTGCTCAAATGGATTTTTCTAAACTGACACATTTATTATATTGTTATAAAAATGCAAGTTCTGCATGGTAAAAAGGCGCAAACTTACCAACTATGGGATTAACACACTGAATGGAGAGGGGACTTCCTTGATAGCCAGACAGTAATTTGGACTAGGTTGGAGAGTGCCCTAAAATAACAGTGTCCCATGTTTAGAGAAACATAGAAAATAAAAATGGGCCACAGTTAAGTATAACAAGGTTTAATATTAGACTGAGGCGCAGCAAAGCAGGCCTCAAAGCATGATGCTTTAAAATGTGTGCTCATTTAATTAATTTACTTAGAAACTACAGTGGCTGGTGGCACACTGCAAGTCTCACGATCCTAGAGTGGCATGGTAAGAAGCAAATACGTTTGTTACTTTCGAGGTCATAAATGTGAGATTGCAGGTCCCGCTGGAAGGCAATGAATGCACAAACATTTTATAATTCGGCATATATAATTTACAACGCCTGATGTACTGTCTGTTTCAAAAAGCCCATGGTGGCTTCAAATTATTACCCCTGGATTCCTTTCTACCTGGGTAAGAGGTTGAAGTGAACTTTTAGTGTGTTACATTTGTGCAGTAACTTGTTCTTGGTTCAAAATATGATTTGTATGTTTTTTTTTTTGTGGGGGATACAACTTCTTCTGCCCTGCAACCTATTATATTTCCGGTATCTGAATGTCACGTGAGTGTGAAAAGGTTCGGAGGAACCACTACCTCACCTCCGTGGTAAAGGTATGTACTTGTAGTTTTCACACAAATCAACTGCCCCGCACACTATTTGTATTTCAAAGGAAAAGTATTCAAACTCCCATAGGAGTGCCTGAGTTTTGGCTTCGCAAGAGCCTTTTTCAAAATTAGGGCATAAGTTCAATTCACATATATCCAATTAGAAGTCAATCGTTGTTTGGCATTGTATTGGTTCTCAGTAGTTCCTGGGTTAGAATCCCACCTCAAAAGTACAGCCGACGCGTGGAGATAGAGACAGAGACACTGAAATGTTTCAATGAATTGGCATTATAATGTGGGAATTTGGGGTTGGATTGTGATGTCACAGGGGTAAACCATGGGTGGTGTGGTAAGGTTTGCAGGACCCAATCCCAGAAAATAATGGATACTCTTCCGCAGGGTTTGTATATGCAATTACCAATCAGCTGCGTATGATAATTAGTTTAGATGATTTTAAAAGCTTTAGGTTTAGGGGTGGTTCTTTGACAGCACCTTTTCGTGCGGTTCTGTTCCGCATTCTCCCCACTGCTTCTGGGGCCCTGAATAAAGCTGTGCTACTTCAGCCTGGCATACACTCATTTTTGACTACTTTTTGACATTTTTACCGGTGAGTTCTGAGACGACCCCTGACACAATATGTAAGAAGAGGCTTTCCAAATGAACATTACATACGTTTTCAGAAAACTAAGCGCTATAAATATAATGGTGGATTAACAAATGCCTGAAAAAAAGCCTTTACTTGCAATGTGAGAGTAGCATGGGCCACCTCAACTAAAAGACAACATATGCCGCAGGTTCACCTAGTAGCCCTACTGGTAGTTCACCTTCTGCTCAAAAGCACAACACAATGAATTATGGGTATGCAATTTAGCTGACAATCTAGCTTAGAGTTAGTGTATTGTGCTATGATCACAATGGGCACCTGATGTAGTAGCACAAAGACCCATCACCACAGTAACGTATCAATTTGCAATATCATGTGTCTTTTCTTTTGTAACTCCCACCAGCCACACTGATCGATCAGTGCTACCTGTGGTTTGGGGCCACCTGAGGATAACATCCCTGTACTCACCCATGAAGGTCACCATTTCAGAGGATGCTGGGCCTCATTACAAGTGTGGCAGTCTGGAAATAAGAGTGCTGGTAGCACTGTTCCGGCACCCTTTCCTGGCAGCCACGCTACAACTCTACCTTCCTGGGCCTTTGTATCCATCAGGTCTAACTTGTCAGGCACAAAGGCCCCGGTAGGCAGAGCTGTCACGCAATCACTGGGACCATTAGAACCAGTGCCGGTGCTTCCGTTGCCCCATTCCCATGGAGTCCTATGGAACTCGATAGGAATGGGGACTAACATATTCCGACGCCTAACTTACCTATCCGCCAGGGCTTATAATGTCCAGGTGGAACCAATAAGTCAGGCGCCGCGACTGTGACCTCTCTGTTGTGAAATCTGATGAGACTCAGACACTGTTAAAAGTCAGCACACGTGTGCATTGTTCCAATGCTATGGCACATCACCAGTCGTCCAGTCCACTCAGACCTCACACTTCTACAAAACAATAGTGATCAAAATCATAAAGATGAAAAAGGCACAGATAATTGATATACATGTTTCGCATTTTGTGTTAACATAGGCAGAGGGTACATTTAATCTTAAAAAGGGCATAGTAGTGAGCCAGTTGCAACCCCAAACAGCAAAGTACAACACTCCAATATTAAAGCATGTCCAACGAAGGTTTTGTAAAAAGTATACACACTTCAATTAAACATAACATATGGCATAATAACTAAATAGAACATCACAACAAAAAAACACTCCTTTAGAAAGAACACGGCATATGCAAGAGACTGAAGATGAAGCACTGTGGGTAATGACATAGGGACGAAAGACAATTAAGAAGCACAGTGGTATAGGATATTTCCTGCACTTGAAAAGGGATCAAAAGTGACCTACCTTTAGGGTCCAAAGATGGAGCGGGGGTAGTTAGGATTTAATAACACCATGTCACTGTTCTTTGGTGGTTCGACAACATTACACCAGGTTTCTTGGCACTGTGTAAACAGTTTGGCTGGCCCGAATGCAGTGATCACAGTAATCCAAACAGGGAGCAAGTGTCAAGTTTGTGTCGGCCTGAAGTTCACTGCAGTTTGAAGAATGCGGATCACAAAGACCACCAGGGTCGGTTCAGTGGTCGACGGATTATTCAATGGTGAAGATACTCGCGACTGGATGCGCAGTTCGAGATGCGATGGTTCGATGTGGCGTACGTGGGTTGCAGTTTTATTAAGCCTACTAGGGTTAGAGCAACTTCCAACTGGATTGGCGATGAAGATGGTTTGAAAGGTGACTCGAGTGTGGCGGTTGCAGCAATTAACGTGCTCTCCTGGTGCAGTACAGTGGAAAACTTTTACAAATGTTTGGTGCAGTGGATCGAAGATCAGGTGAGTGCCTGAAGCAGTGCTGTAAAGTCCTGTTGGTTTGAACGAGGTGAAACAGCATTGAAAGATGGAACAAAGCGGTTTGATGGTGATTACAGGGATCCTGGATGTTCTGACACTCAGGGTGCAGTGGGTCTCAATCCAGTGGCTCAGGGAAAAGGTAGGTCTCATTCTCCCAAACAAGGGGAGGCTGGCACACCACTGCAGTGGTGCTTCAACCTTCAGTGAGGTCCTGAGGAACAGTATCACTGGCAAAGATAATGGCCAACTCCAGCATCTGGTCACCAAAATGTGACATGGTGATAGGTAGTGAGCTGATCAGAAGAATAGCAAACTTAAGTAGGGCAATATTGCTTGCGGTGTCCTGTTAAGACCGAGCTGTAAAGCTAAGACTTTAAGCAGAGGTGAAGACACAGTAGGGCCTCAGCGGGCAATGCCCACCCAAAATCTGTAAATGCCCACTCAGCAGCACTGTGTGGGTATTAACATATGTTAAGGTCCCTGTAGTGGGCCCAACTACATTCGTTTCAGGCCCCCCCTTGGCTATGCCTCTGATAATAAGTGTGCAAAGCTTATTTTCCACCTTACAAATTCTACAAGAAGTTGCACAGTTTCCCAGTTTTTCACTGTTGCGCCAAAACAGCAAATTGTTGTGCCTGTACCATTTATTCATTTCACAAAAGGTAGCAGGCGCTCCTCTCCAGAGAGAACATGGCATGAAAATCTGTTCTGAGGTGAGAGTTTGCAGCACACGCTTTTTGCTCACTGTACCTTTCACAGATGGGAAATATCCATTTGCATATCAGTCTTTGTCCCGCCCACATGGGCAGTCCAGCACCGAAATGCTATGGCAATTCCTCTCTGAACAAGAGTACCGACAGCAACCCCATACACGTGTTTCAGCCTTGTTGGGCCTCATCAGTGAGGCGAAGCTGTGCCTCTCTGAGCACAGTGAGCAGGGAGACCACGTCTGGTTGCCCCCAGGTAACTTAGGGTGACCAACCCCAAGTTCCTTACACATATTTCACAAAAGGTAGCAGGCGCTCCTCTCCAGAGAGAACATGGCATGTTCTGAGGTGAGAGTTTGCAGCACACACTTTTTGCTCACTGTACCTTTCACAGATGGGAAATATCATTTATTTAGAGGATACCATTTTCAGCCAATTGAATTGCGCCTAAAAATCACTGCACACACGTATGTGTGTGGAGTTCACCAAAATACGGTTGCACTAAGAAAATAAGTGTAACCCTCTTTTACAGTGTTTATTACTACTACCATGCACAGCCACATTTGTGAAGGTTTAATCACTCGTAATGCCCATGACGTTGTCAGAAGAGGCAGTCCATGTGCTTACACAACACATCATTGAGTCAGCCTGGCTGCTCCTGCTCTCTTTCTACCATAGTGATTCTCTGCATCACTGGATGTTGTATGATAACCATGAGACTCTGTGCAAGACTCCCAGATGTCTTGCACAGAGACACCTCGGATTTCAACAACATTATTGATTCCTGGACACACAAGCACCTTGATGAAGTTCATTCTGCATGTGGCGGTTTATAAATACTCCTTAGAAATTACAGATCACAAATCACAACGCATGTCATCCATAAGACTTGAAGAATCAGATATCCACAACAGGTGAATATATTCTCAATGCCCTGCAGATGTAACATCCATAGGCTGCTACTTGCAGAAACACCGAATGCCTTCGTTAGTCAGGGCATAGGACTCTAGCAGACAAATGACTTTCTCATGTGCCAGATTGTGGTCAATCGAGTGCCTTGGGAACTACTAATCGGGCCTGGTCACCACTGAACAATTCTGCCTTGTCATTCTAGTTTCGCTTTATAGGACAGTGGCAGCTTTGGCAACCATTTGAGGCGGGCAGGATTGTCAGAGTGAAGCACGTTAATTACAGGACATTACTTGACATCTCTGTTTGCCGACTCAAGATGGTAGCCTGGTGCATCTCCCAACAGGGTGGTTTTGCATCCGTTTCACCATCTTTTCAAGGTAAACACTAACAAGGACAGTGTATGAAGCTGTATGCAGCTTTAACCATTGCTTTTGTTCTGGATTTCATCCTAGTTTATACAAGCCCTTCCCCTCCATGCATGCCTACTTTTATTTCTCCATTTGTATTCCTTTTCCTAAACGTGATCCGCAGTTTGCATCGTGAACTGTATGCCATTTGCTACCTTGCTTCACAGGATTGTCTGCTCTTATCAGGTAAAGTGAACATTTTCGTGATCCGCAGTTTGCATCGTGAACTGTATGGTATCTGCTACCTTGCTTCACAGGATTGTCTGCTCTTATCAGGTAAAGTGAACATTTTCATGATCCGTAGTTCGCATCTTGAACTGTATGGTATCTGCTACCTTGCTTCACAGGATTAAATGCTCTTATCAGGTAAAGTGAACATTTTCATGATCCGTAGTTCGCATCTTGAACTGTATGCCATTGAACCAGATTACATCATGTGTGCATCATTTTTGAGTACACTGGTTCTAAGGAGGCTTGGTGGTCGCACATAACTCCAGCGTATTCAATTTCTGTACAGTATTGCTGAGTTTCCTCAGCCCTCATGCCACTTTAGTCCTTTCATTCAGGGTTACCCCTCTACTTTACTATTAAGCTTGCTTAAACTCACTTGCTAAAGAGGGAGCTCTCACTGCCCTCTCGTCCATCCTCCCTACCCTACCCCACCACTGACTCTTAATAATGTAATTTTGTATATTTAAATAGTACTCATTTATTTTGAATGACTTTGCCCCTTAAGTTTCCTCTTTCCTATATATCTGCGTGTTTTGTTTGTCCCTGGTGTATGTGCCACCTTTTTATACCCTCATAAACTGGCACAACACGTGTTCTCATCTTGGTGCTGTTGTACAGGTACCGTTTGTGGGAATTCTTTTGCCAAATGTAAATGTGTTATTGTAAGTCATTTCTGATCGATATTGATATCTCTGTTCTTCAAATAAATTGAAATACAAATACAAAATAAAATACAAGCATTATCAAGAGATAACAAATGAACAAGATGGCATCATGGGACAGTCATCTGTGTACAGTCTACTGGACAATCGACTGCCACCTCCCAGTAGGTACCATTGGTCTTCCACACATGATGACATACATACATCATGCATACATCATACTCCATGCAGCCCAGATCATTGAACTATGATGTGATCCATGAGATTTTCTCCAGGAAAAAACTATTTCTCCATCATAACCCATGAAATGCTCTGTCAGATTTCTGTTTATTGTACCAATACAATTAGCAAACTTGGTTTTATAGTGTAAGTGTTATCTTTGGTGTAAAGAGTTGTGGGTTTACTTCCCGATTCACCTTTTATGTATTGATTTGGTAAAAAGAGTTCATCCCATTACTCATCTATTTCATGTATTAACCTTTAGTGGTGACATCCAAGACATCTGGGGCCTGATTCATGGAAGGTTTTCCTATGGGATTACACCATTATAAAACACTTCCATGAATCAGGCCCCAGGGGTTTAGACTATAATATCAGTGCACTACTCCTATACATGTGCAAGTGTGTAAAGACCCCTCCATAATTCTGAAATACTGGAACACACAACTACCCCATGAGCAGCCAAATTCGGAAAGATGTTTCTCAAATGCATGAAGAAAGAATCCAGGCAAATGTGCTGCTTGACTCGTGAAATGATGAATAGTTAATAAGACCTCAATTACATCACATATGATAGGAGCTCAGAAATCACCCATGAGCTTTAGTTACATGAATACTGCAAGAAAGTACGTCCAGGTACGTTCTTCCCTTCCACTGCATCTTTCGCCGCTCGGCCTCCGCGAGCAGCTGCTGGGCTCAAGCTCTTTAAAATTAATGGTAGGAAAGTTTAGCAGTGGTGGGCGGTGCACAATAAATAATTGAGCACTTTTCATATATGATGAGCCAGCGTATTTACGTGCTGTGGGAATAGGTTCTGATTTTATCTGCCCTTTTATTCCTTTAATGAGCAAGGTTTGCTGGGATAATTCCCCCTGGGCACCTGCCAATTTCTTTCAAATTACAGGTTGGACTGTAAAATGTTAGTGTGGAGACATTTACCGATGCATGCATAGATGACAGACTGTGTGCAAGATTAAAGGATTGCAGTGTATCATATTGCAAGGTCAATAGGTTTGAATCATACAGGAATGCATTCTCATGTATTGATCTTGTTTGGTGCGGTCCATTGTAACATACCCAATCTCCAAGTGGTTTAGTTGTCGTGCTGCACTACTTTGATGGCATGTTAATTGGGCCACAAACGCTTTTTGCAGAAGTAATATCTATTCTCTGCGAGATACTGTTGTTTTATGTCTCAAATGCCAATGTTAATTTACTTTAGATGAACTGTCACACACCACAACCATGTGCAGCAAACCTATTTTTTATTTATTGTGCATTTGTAAGGCACTTATACATCAAGTTTCAAAGCCCCGACAGGGCAACAGGGAGGGAACATGGGAGTGAACATCAAATATAACAATCAAAGATAGAAGCAGACATGGTAGGCCATGTGAGCATTCAGACCGTGCAAGTGCAGAGAGAGAGAAGGGATGAAGGAGTGGGTGTACCAAGAAGGAAGTGCTGGGGAGTGAGCAGATGTTAAGTGCCTAGGTAATTGCAGGGACATCATTTAGGGGTTGCCATGGGTCTCCCTTGCTACCCCTGTGGTCTTCCTTGCTACCCCTAAAAAAGAAAAAAATGTTTTAAATTGAGGCTTCTGTGCTGTGGCAAGCAGCTTGTGGCTCTTTGTTTCTGCAGTGGTTGGTTTTCTGATAGCTATAGTCGGTGAAATAGCTCACTGGTTTGAGCACTCGCTTCTGCACTGTGTGTGTGATTTGCAGGTTCGACTTCCAGCAAGGCCAGCTCAGCTTTTCATCCTGCTGAGGTTTATAAATAAGTTACAAAACAGGTTGGGTGATATTGGGCCTCATTACGAGTTTGGAGGCAGCCATGCCCTTAGTAAGGGCATGGCTGCCTCCAAACTCGGGTCTGGGTTCCCTGAATGGGGAAATACCGGGCCATTCTGACCATGGAGGGCCCGGTATTTCCCCATTTAGGGAATCCAGACCCGGTACAACCCCATTCCCATTCGAGCCCCATAGGGCTCAATGGGAATGGGGAGCATGCTAACAACGGGCCCGTTAATGACGGGCCTGTTGTTAGCATGCTGGGCCACTCGCGGGACCCACTAAGGAGGTCTGGTAAAACCAGGTGTCCAGAGCGGGTCCCGCGAGCGGACCTCGTAATGAGGCGGTATGGGGTTAACGGCGCTGGCAGCTCTACCGGTGCCGTTAACCCCATACCGCCAGGGTTTTAATGAGGCCCATTGTTTGTATATTTGTTATATATGAAGCACTTCAGCGGAAGTGCTATGTGATACCACATAATTATCATTTGGCCTTCGAAGTCTGCTTGCATTCACAGTTATTTGGTAATATGGGCCTATACGCACTCATATTAACATTGCATATGGTGATACATTCTTGTATGAAACATATATCACCTTACAGTGGTATTGTAACCATATTTTTCGTATTGTACTTAGAAACAATGCTATGTGATGCCACTTCCTGCTTTGTCAAGGGGTGAAAGGTTGAGTTCCATCACTTCCCGTGATGTCACTTCGGGGTGGAGTCAAATGGCACCACTTCCTGTGATGTCATCAGAGGTCAATGGTTGTGTGATGTCACTTCCGCTACATCTGGCATTTTGGTGAAATGACGTCCCTGGGTGAGTGGTCAAATGCCGATACATAGGTAAGCGCGGGCCTGTGTTGGCATAGGTGAGGGGGTGCCAAGGCAAATGCTGGGAGTGGGCGGAGGTTGAATGCAATTGGGTGTTGGAGGTCAGTACCTGAGAGGACACATAAGGTCCCTGATCACCAATCTCACCGACTATGGGGTTTAACAGAGGAGGGAGGAAGGTAAGGAGGACGTGAAAAGGAAGGTTTTGAGGAGCTTCTGTAATTTGAGGAGATCCGCTGGAGACGTAGTGGAAGAGGGAGGCTGTTCCAAAGGAGGCAGCCTGCTGAGGAAAGATATTGCCACCCACCAGCTCGCTGTTTAGCAAAGCGTTTGACACACAGACAGTTAGTGCCAGAGGAGTGTAAAGATCTGGAGGGAGAGTATTTTGTGAGAGCAAGTTGCAGGTAGCATTGCCCAGTCTTAGGATCCAGAGGTGCCAGCAAAATCAGAGTGCATTCAGTAGTTCCCTGAAAGCTTTGCAGCTAAATAAAGAAGGGCTGGATGTCGTCCATATCAAAGGATCCTGCAGAGAGAATGCAGTGCTCCCTAAAATCGCTCTGTTGTAGGAAAAACAATGTGTAACAATTGCTCATGGATGCAATGAAAAGTAGCTGTCCTACCAAAGGCCCACATTTAAGGAAAGGGGTCCTGATTTACAAAAGTGTTTTACAATAGGGCAATCTCATTGAAGGACATTTTGTAAATCAGTCTCTCGGTTTCTTTATGAGCAGACGTGATTTGCAAAGTAGGCAGGAACAGAGAGCACACACAGTCTTTGGGTAAGGTGCATTTACATTAGAACATTTTTGGATTGAGTGGCATATACCGGGTTGTGAAGCAGTATGAATAAGGCAATAAAGCAGTCACAGGGCCAATACATTAGTTTTAACATGGAGAGCTTAAGGTAAGTATGTAAACATGTACATACTCTTATAAATTAAATAGGGGCTTCATTTTCAAACATATACTAATTGAATGCAGGGGACCACCAATACGCACACTTACCTGTTGATGGAACATTTCATGCAATTTTCAACACTCAAAAAGCAGAATGCAATTGTGAAAAGTAAATGAAGGTGAAATCACCTTCACTCTTCACTTTTACTCTTCGATTTCTGAGATATGAAACACTGCCTGCAAATTGTGCTTTTCAGCCACTGCTTTATAATGGAATGCTATGGAATATGCACAGTCTTTAGCATGTGCTAAACCAAGACATATTTCATAGGAATCCTTCAGCTTATCAGACTCCATCCATAGATAGCATGTCAAATGTTGAGCCTTCTTGTGAAGAGTTATTCTGAAGAGAAGGCATTGATGGCTTTGGAGAGAGCATTCCAATTGGCTGGGACTAGTAGGGAAAGGAACTGTAAGTGGGAATAGACACTGTGGGTGGGGGAATGATAGGTTGTGAAGAGATGGGGAACATAGAGTTCAAGAGAGAAAATACAGTGAGATACGTTCAGTGAGGTGGTGGGTGGTAAGACTATGGATGGATGTATAGACGAGTAACATGAATTTAAAGAGAGAATGATATTGCATGTAGAGCCATCCAGCATTGTGACGATAGTCAGAGGACAATCTGAGTAGGATAAAAAGGATGTATGAGGCAAAATTGAGGATTTTTCTGAGGGGACAAAAAACTAGAGGGGTAGCCAATGAAGTAGGTTTGTGCAGCTTTCCAGTTTAAGTGTAGAGATACAGGTGTTAGTTCAGTGGTGAGTAACGTGTAGCCAGATTTTTCTATTGTTTAGGAAGTTGAACCTGACTGCAGTGGTAGTCGCTGTGATGAACAGGTAGAGTTTCAGGTCACTCTCCTAGAGAACCCTAGGCTATGAGTCAGTGGTGAGGTGATGAAAACATCAGGGGGAAAGAGATAGGCCTATGGGCTTAGTGTGGAATCAAGGAGAAAAATGACTTCCGGCAGTGTAGGGTTTAGAATGAGGCTGCATAGAATCAGGGTGGTTAGGCTGTTGGTTATGCATTCAGATATTTCCTGGCTGCAGAGCAGAAATGAAAAGGGTAACTGAGTATTGTTAGGGAATAGGTATTAAAGTCAAAAGAGGAAATGAGTTTGAAGATGAAGGAGGTGTGTACAGCGAAAAGAAATTGGTCTAGGACTGATCATTGAGGATCCCTTCCAAGAAAGAGTATTGGGGGTGGTGCTGGAATGCCACGATATGTGGAAAGAGCAGCCAGATCACTATGGGGACAGCCAGTCGAGTGTGGTGTCCTTGAAGCCGAAGAGTGAAAGAGTTTGAAGAAGAGAGGAATGATACATAACTTTAAAAGAAGCTGAAAAGTCTACAAGGATGAGAATTAAGGGGAGGTGAGAGTGTTGGGTCATATGAGAATTGTTTACTGGGATGAGCACAGTCTCGGCGGAGTGCTTGGACCAGAATCTAGATTGGAGGGGTTCAGCAAATGAGTGAACATCGAAACAGTTGGCTATGCATTGAAGACAACCCTCAAGGATTTTAGAGTGCCAGGGAACGAAAGAGACAGATTGGCAGAATTCAAGGTTACTGGGGTCAGATAATGGTTTCTTTAGGAGAGATGTGACTGTGTATATTTTGTAACAGACTGGGAAGGTAACAGTTGATTGGCATTGGTTGAAAAAGGGGGAAAGATGTGCAGGGGTGATGGGTGCAGGTTCCTTAACAATGTGTGGATTCAGAGTGAATGATGTGGGGAAGTTTAGTTTTGGTTAAAGGAGAAGCAGTATAGATAGAAGAGAGTGTGTTCGATGGATGAGGAAAGATAAACGTAGGGGTGGAAGAGATAGAAGGGTGGGCAAGGTGCTCCATATGTCGGTGATTTTAGTGACAAAGTAGGAGGCAAAGTCATCAGAGGAAAGAGAGGAGGAAATATAACTTTTTTAGGGGTGCAAGCAGAGAAAATAAGAGAACCATAATAGGAGGATTTGGCTGTGTTGGGTGCTGTGCTATGGTCACTAACAAATCCTTGTAGGAAGTTACAAAAATGGAGGATCGGTCTTTGTGCCGATGGTGTAAGCAACACATTGTTGTTCCCAGCCTCTGGATGGCAGGGGAGATCAATGCTTGAGGAAGCAGGCGGGAGCTGGTGAAGGATTGGGCAGTGTAGGGACCATTGAAGGGGTAGACAGTGTAGAGTTGAATTTGGTAAATGTGAATTCACTGGAGCGACTAAAGGGAGGAGAGAGAGTTTGAAGTGAGAAGTTGACTTGGTCGATTAAGGGGACTATGAAGTCATGTCTGAATATATGTTTGGTAATACATGTGGGAGCAGGGTGTGAGAGTGCGGCAGGAATAAGGATAGATCTGGGAATGCATGCATCCTTGAAGTGCAAATAGTCATAAATGTTTCCCTTCATGTATGTGTAGCATGATTTGAGTCTGTAGTGAAACCACTGGCCTGACACAACTACACTGTTCATTTGATTTCAGATGATGTGCATATGAAGAGCAGCACATTGATGGAGGTGAAAGGACATGGGCGGAGTGGGACATGCAATAAATACTTGCTCCTTCTACTTAACCCACTTGAGATATTGCCAATAAAAAATGAGTCTGGACGAGGATTAGGAGAGCCCTGATGGCATCATGCCAATCAGGAGTTCTGATAGTACTTCTGAGATATCCAAAGCAGAATTAGACAACTTGAATGAACGTGTGGTTTAAAAAGCAAAGTCACCTAAAATGTCTGTTTTTTAATGCATTGAAACAAGAAACACACTTTTGATATGTTCTGGGGTCCTGCTAGATTTTCTTCTTCCTGGCCAAGGCTTTACCAAATAACTGAGAAACTGGACAAAGCCAACCTTTGAGAAATGTCTTTGAAATACACCCATCCGAGTATGAACCTCTGAAAGCAGGAACAGAGATGAATTCAGAGACGTATGCTCAGACAATGGAGAGGAGATCCGGGGTTCATTTAAAATCATTTGCATCTTAGAATTGTGGTTTTATGTGAGAGGTGAACATGATCGTGAAGGATGGAAAAAGAAAGAAAGAAAGAAAGAAAGAAAGAAAGAAAGAAAGAAAGAAAGAAAGAAAGAAAGAAAGAAGGAAGGAAGGAAGGAAGGAAGGAAGGAAGGAAGGAAGGAAGGAAGGAAGGAAGGAAGGAAGGAAGGAAGGAAAGGAAGGAAGAAGGAAAGAAGGAAGGAAGGAAGGAAGGAAGGAAGGAAGGAAGGAAGGAAGGAAGGAAGGAAGGAAGGAAGGAAGGAAGGAAGGAAGGAAGGAAGGAAGGAAGGAAGGAAGGAAGGAAGGAAGAAAGAAAGAAAGAAAGAAAGGAAGGAAGGAAGGAAGGAAGGAAGGAAGGAAGGAAGGAAGGAAGGAAGGAAGGAAGGAAGGAAGGAAGGAAGGAAGGAAGGAAGGAAGGAAGGAAGAAAGAAAGAAAGAAAGAAAGAAAGAAAGAAAGAAAGAAAGAAAGAAAGAAAGAAAGAAAGAAAGAAAAAAGAAAGAAAGAAAGAAAGAAGAAGGAAAGAAAGAAAGGAAGAAAGACGGAAAGCAAGAAAGAGAGTGGCAGAGGAGCAGGGAAGAATGACTACAGAGAGAGAGAGGGGACAGAGAGACGTGAGTGAAAGAGAGGGAAGGAAGAAGTATGAAGGGGACAGATGATGGATTACGTAGGAAATTGATGGATATATCTAATCCTATTTGATCTGAACCAGGCATATAAGTAGTGGGCAGCGAGAGAACATCCAGAGACATAGTAGAACCCGATATAGGATGTCATGCCCCATGTTACGGGCCTGAGTTTAGAGAAGCTCTTCCTTTGAGTGTATTTCAATAGAACAAGTCTTCCTTCACTGGTGGAAAATTACAAGTGTGTTGAGACTGGTAGAATTGGCATGATGCGCGAGCCCTTTTTGGGTAACGATTGAGCATTGAATATCTTATTTTTCCCGTTTACTTGACTTACTTTTAATAAGCCAGTTATTTGGTCTGTATAAATGAAGACGGTGAGGATCTGTGTGTACAAATGATTACTGCATTATGTGATCTGAATAACAAAAACATTTATCGTGATGTGACTTTTCCACAGAAGTTAAAATTGACTTTTTTCATTTATTTGTATAGTTTTAAACTCGTTTTCCTGTAAATGGTGCAATGTGGGAAGAACTCATATTTAAATTACTAAGCCTTCTCTCTGCAATAAACCACACATTAAATCAAATCATGGTCTCAATAAATGGTGAATATATTGCAAGCAGCAGAAACGGATGCCTGGAGGTGTAGAGTCATCCCCCTTCTTATGAGATCTTGCGGTGACTAGATTCTCCATTGGGTTGTGTATGCTTTGTTATGTTCGCGAATCCCACTGGGGCATCCAAGCGCCTTGTAAGAGCAGGATTTCGGAATGTTATTACGCGTTTCCATTAGGAGACAGGCGAGTCTTGTCTTGAGTTGTGTTCTGTACGCTTGTGTGATGAATTACTTGGTGTAAACCCAGTCACCAGTTTGGCACAAATCTTTCCCTGTCGATGTCTTGGATAGGCATTGCATTTAATACTGTTTCCGGATTCTGGGATGTTCAGCTGTTGGAGAAGATGCTTGCCTTCATATACTGTGGCCTAGTTCTAAAGAAAGCACTACTGTGTGAAGTCAAGTAGGGTTTTTATTCATTTTGTTTAGTTAGGAGTCTTTGTAGTGTTTGGCTAGAGTTGATGTAGTGTTCTGTAAGGGCACTTCAGAGAGTGAGATGCGTACATTAACTAGTAGTCAATGCTGGTGACTTAGTAGCAGGGAGATCGTGGCTATTCATTCAGTTTTGACAATGAACTTGAATACACGTTTCTGATGGTTTTCATTCGGCAAATTGGTTTAGGATTGCACTAGTTTGAATTTCAATGTTATAACATTTTCGGTAATCTAGGAGAGTTTTGCACACTTTTCATGTTCATGTCTATGTATTTATTAACCCTTTATTTTTTATTATTTTGGGATATGATGCCAGGTTCTGTTATATTTGCTGCTTGGCTCATGTGTATGCCAGGTTATATTAGGTAATGCTTCATTTTGTCATTGTGTTTTCATGTCGAATGTTCAAGCCCTATAAAGTAGCCATATGATGGCAGGCCTCAAAATACCCAAATAAAGGTAACGGAGAATATATGAAAGGGGTGCCATATCTCCCAAAGTGGACGTAGTAATGTAATCTTGTAATCAGACACCACAACCCTGTTTTGACCTAAGATTCACATATTGCCCTCCCCTCAATTATCAGGACATGCTAACTGCAGCCCAGGTTTGTCAGTCAAATACACTTTCAGGGTAATTCATAGAATTTCGCAGAAAAGTGTCGCAAGCGGCTGGCGCAGAGTGTCCGCGTGCGATTGTCTGCGCCAGGCACATGCGCTAAAACCGATTTCTGTGCACAGCGTATTCATGGATTTTAGGCTCCCAAACCAGCCGTGGCGCAGAGTATCGCAGCGACCCTGCAGCAGCGCCAGTAACGCCCCCAAGAACGCCCTCGCGCAAGGAAAAGCCATCAAAATCGCTAAATCATCGCAAAGGGCTGCGCTAACCCTGGACCAGTTTACAGGGCTGCCAAACAAGGACGCAAAGCGGGTAACGTTCATATCAGGGGTACGGGGGAAGTTTTACACGCGATTAGCCAGAGTACGTGTATTACAGGGGTACGCGGGCAGTTTTACACGCGATTGCCCAGGGTACGTGTATTACAGGGGTACGCGTGAAGTCTCACACACGATTAGCCAGGGCACGTGTATTACAGGGGTACGCGGGAATTATCAAACGCGATTTGGCTGGGTACGTGTATTACAGGGGTACAGGGGAAGTTCTACACGCGATTTGTCTGGGTACGTGTATAACAGGGGTGCGCGGGAATTATCACACGCGATTTGCCCAGGTACGTGTATTACAGGGGTGCGCAGGAATTATCACACGCGATTTGGCTGGGTACGTGTATTACAGGGGTGCGTGGGAAGTTACACACGCGATTAGGCTGGGTGGGTCCTCACAGGTGTTCCCTGTACACCCTCCACGGCCCCTGCAGGCAGCCCACAAAACAGGGGACTACCCTGCACACCTGCTCATGTCCCCTTGCACCCCCACCCCCCAGCAACCAGGGGCAGCCTCCACCAGGCCCCCACCCATGTCTCCCACCACCCCCACCCCCCAGCAGTGCAGGGGCAGCCTCCACCAGGCCCCCACCCATGTCTCCCACCACCCCCACCCCCCAGCAGTGCAGGGGCAGCCTCCACCAGGCCCCCACTCATGTCCCCTTGCACCCCCACCCCCCAGCAACAAGGGGCAGCCTCCACCAGGACCCACCCATGTCTCCCACCACCCCCACCCCCCAGCAGTGCAGGGGCAGCCTCCACCAGGCCCCCACCCATGTCTCCCACCACCCCCACCCCCCAGCAGTGCAGGGGCAGCCTCCACCAGGCCCCCACCCATGTCTCCCACCACCCCCACCCCCCAGCAGTGCAGGGGCAGCCTCCACCAGGCCCCCACCCATGTCTCCCACCACCCCCACCCCCCAGCAGTGCAGGGGCAGCCTCCACCAGGCCCCCACCCATGTCCAACCCATGTCTCCCACCACCCCCACCCCCCAGCCACCAGGGGCACCCTCCACCAGGCCCCCACCCATATCTCCCACCACCCCCACCCCCCAGCAGTGCAGGGGCAGCCTCCACCAGGCCCCCACCCATGTCTCCCACCACCCCCACCCCCCAGCCACCAGGGGCAGCCTCCACCAGGCCCCCACCCATGTCTCCCACCCCCCCACCCCCAGCAGTGCATGGGCACCCTCCACCAGGCCCCCACTCATGTCCCCTTGCACCCCCACCCCCCAGAAACCAGGGGCAGCCTCCACCAGGCCCCCACCCATGTCTCCCACCACCCCCACCCCCCAGCAGTGCAGGGGCAGCCTCCACCAGGCCCCCACCCATGTCTCCCACCACCCCCACCCCCCAGCAGTGCAGGGGCAGCCTCCACCAGGCCCCCACCCATGTCTCCCACCACCCCCACCCCCCAGCAGTGCAGGGGCAGCCTCCACCAGGCCCCCACCCATGTCTCCCACCACCCCCACCCCCCAGCAGTGCAGTGGCAGCCTCCACCAGGCCCCCACCCATGTCTCCCACCACCCCCACCCCCAGCAACCAGGGGCAGCCTCCACCAGGCCCCCACCCATGTCCAACCCATGTCTCCCACCACCCCCACCCCCCAGCAGTGCAGGGGCAGCCTCCACCAGGCCCCCACCCATGTCTCCCACCCCCCCACCCCCAGCAGTGCAGGGGCACCCTCCACCAGGCCCCCACTCATGTCCCCTTGCACCCCCACCCCCCAGCAATCAGGGGCAGCCTCCACCAGGCCCCCACCCATGTCTCCCACCACCCCCACCCCCCAGCAGTGCAGGGGCAGCCTCCACCAGGCCCCCACCCATGTCTCCCACCCCCCAGCCCCAGCAGTGCAGGGGCAGCCTCCACCAGGCCCCCACTCATGTCCCCTTGCACCCCCACCCCCCAGCAAACAGGGGCAGCCTCCACCAGGCCCCCACCCATGTCTCCCACCACCCCCACCCCCCAGCATCCAGGGACAGCCTCCACCAGGCCCCCACTCATGTCCCCTTGCACCCCCACCCCCCAGCCACCAGGGGCAGCCTCCTCCCACCACCCCCACCCCCAGCAGTGCAGGGGCACCCTCCACCAGGCCCCCACTCATGTCCCCTTGCACCCCCACCCCCCAGCCACCAGGGGCACCCTCCACCAGGCCCCCACTCATGTCTCCCACCCCCCCACCCCCAGCAGTGCAGGGGCAGCCTCCACCAGGCCCCCACCCATGTCTCCTACCACCCCCACCCCCCAGCAGTGCAGGGGCAGCCTCCACCATGCCACCACTCATGTCCCCTTGCACCCCCACCCCCCAGCAACCAGGGGCAGCCTCCACCAGGCCCCCACTCATGTCTCCCACCCCCCCCACCCCCAGCAGTGCAGGGGCAGCCTCCACCAGGCCCCCACCCATGTCTCCCACCACCCCCACCCCCCAGCAGTGCAGGGGCAGCCTCCACCAGGCCCCCACCCATGTCCAACCCATGTCTCCCACCACCCCCACCCCCAGCCACCAGGGGCAGCCTCCACCAGGCCCCCACCCATGTCTCCCACCACCCCCACCCCCCAGCCACCAGGGGCAGCCTCCACCAGGCCCCCACCCATGTCTCCCACCACCCCCACCCCCCAGCCACCAGGGGCAGCCTCCACCAGGCCCCCACTCATGTCCCCTTGCACCCCCACCCCCCAGCCACCAGGGGCAGCCTCCACCAGGCCCCCACCCATGTCTCCCACCACCCCCACCCCCCAGCCACCAGGGGCAGCCTCCACCAGGCCCCCACTCATGTCCCCTTGCACCCCCACCCCCCAGCAGTGCAGGGGCAGCCTCCACAAGGCCCCCACTCATGTCCCCTTGCACCCCCACCCCCCAGCAACCAGGGGCAGCCTCCACCAGGCCCCCACCCATGTCTCCCACCACCCCCACCCCCCAGCAGTGCAGGGGCAGCCTCCACCAGGCCCCCACCCATGTCTCCCACCACTCCCACCCCCCAGCCACCAGGGGCAGCCTCCACCAGGCCCCCACCCATGTCTCCCACCCCCCCCACCCCCAGCAGTGCAGGGGCAGCCTCCACCAGGCCCCCACTCATGTCCCCTTGCACCCCCACCCCCCAGCAACCAGGGGCAGCCTCCACCAGGCCCCCACCCATGTCTCCCACCACCCCCACCCCCCAGCCACCAGGGGCAGCCTCCACCAGGCCCCCACCCATGTCTACCACCCCCACCACCCCCAGCAGTGCAGGGGCACCCTCCACCAGGCCCCCACTCATGTCCCCTTGCACCCCCACCCCCCAGCAACCAGGGGCAGCCTCCACCAGGCCACCACCCATGTCTCCCACCACCCCCACCCCCCAGCAGTGCAGGGGCAGCCTCCACCAGGCCCCCACTCATGTCCCCTTGCACCCCCACCCCCCAGCAACCAGGGGCAGCCTCCACCAGGCCCCCACCCATGTCTCCCACCACCCCCACCCCCCAGCAGTGCAGGGGCAGCCTCCACCAGGCCCCCACCCATGTCTCCCACCACCCCCACCCCCCAGCCACCAGGGGCAGCCTCCACCAGGCCCCCACCCATGTCTCCCACTCCCCCCACCCCCAGCAGTGCAGGGGCAGCCTCCACCAGGCCCCCACTCATGTCCCCTTGCACCCCCACCCCCCAGCAACCAGGGGCAGCCTCCACCAGGCCCCCACCCATGTCTCCCACCACCCCCGCCCCCCAGCCACCAGGGGCAGCCTCCACCAGGCCTCCACCCATGTCTACCACCCCCCCACCCCCAGCAGTGCAGGGGCACCCTCCACCAGGCCCCCACTCATGTCCCCTTGCACCCCCACCCCCCAGCAACCAGGGGCAGCCTCCACCAGGCCCCCACCCATGTCTCCCACCACCCCCACCCCCCAGCAGTGCAGGGGCAGCCTCCACCAGGCCCCCACTCATGTCCCCTTGCACCCCCACCCCCCAGCAACCAGGGGTAGCCTCCACCAGGCCCCCACCCATGTCTCCCACCACCCCCACCCCCCAGTAGTGCAGGGGCAGCCTCCACCAGGCCCCCACCCATGTCTCCCACCACCCCCACCCCCCAGCCACCAGGGGCAGCCTCCACCAGGCCCCCACCCATGTCTCCCACCCCCCCCCAACCCCAGCAGTGCAGGGGCACCCTCCACCAGGCCCCCCCTCATGTCCCCTTGCACCCCCACCCCCCAGCAACCAGGGGCAGCCTCCACCAGGCCCCCACCCATGTCTCCCACCACCCCCACCCCCCAGCAGTGCAGGGGCAGCCTCCACCAGGCCCCCACCCATGTCTCCCACCACCCCCACCCCCCAGCAGTGCAGGGGCAGCCTCCACCAGGCCCCCACCCATGTCCAACCCATGTCTCCCACCACCCCCACCCCCCAGCCACCAGGGGCACCCTCCACCAGGCCCCCACCCATGTCTCCCACCACCCCCACCCCCCAGCAGTGCAGGGGCAGCCTCCACCAGGCCCCCACCCATGTCTCCCTCCACCCCCACCCCCCAGCCACCAGGGGCAGCCTCCACCAGGCCCCCACCCATGTCTCCCACCACCCCCACCCCCCAGCCACCAGGGGCAGCCTCCACCAGGCCCCCACCCATGTCTACCACCCCCCCACCCCCCAGCAGTGCAGGGGCAGCCTCCACCAGGCCCCCACTCATGTCTCCCACCACCCCCACCCCCAGCCACCAGGGGCAGCCTCCACCACGACACCAACTTCCCTGGCACTGAAGCTGGTGCCCCTCTGCCTCCTTGGCCGGGGGTTGGCACTGGTGCCACCTGTTGTAGTGGCCGACATGGCAACCCCAGAGGCAGGAGTGGGTGGGCAACTGGGTCCTGGGGCAGGGCTGTGGGGCGACGGAAAAGCAGTCGGGAGCCTTTGGTTCCAGCAGGGGTGGTCACAGCAACAGCACCCCTGGCTGATGTGCAGGCAGCAAATGGCAGGGCACGTGGCCAGCAGGTAGTCAGGCAGCAGCAGATGGCAGGTGGGAGCGTGCTCAGGGCTCTGGGGGGCAGTAATTTGGCCCCCTGGGCAGGAGCGTGGTCTTCCGTGTGTGAACGCGTGGCCAGCTTGATACGAGTGATTTGGCACGCGAAAATCAAACACGTCTGCGTGTAAATCGACGTGCACGCGTAGGAAAATGTTGCGTGACACGTCCGAGTGTCAAAGCGTGTAATAGTTGAAAATGGACCTACACGCAGAAGTGACAAAGCGTGTGATTGGTGAAAAAGGACCTACATGCAGAAGTGACAAAGCGTGTGATTGGTGAAAAAGACCTACACGCAGAAGTGACAAAGCGTGTGATTGGTGGCAATGGGCCTAGCACGTACACGCCGCGTAAGTGACGCTGTACGTGTGGGCCTGTATATAAGGTACGTGTAGAACACCATTGCCTTGAACGTGCTTTTCGTGGAGAGTGAGTGGGTGAATTATGTACTTCTTGTCGTTTCACACGCGATTTACTTCACGGCGTTTCCAGTTCGTACTCCCTGTTACCTCTGACAGCTTTTTCTCTTTTTTCTCTTGTACTGGTTTACCTGGGCCTGTTCCCTCAAACAGTGTCCCCTTCTACTGTTGTCCTGTCTCCTCAGACAGCGTACAAATCTTCTTTTGGCGGGGGTGTTGCCAACCAAACGCGCTAATTTTTCACGCTCTTTTACCTGGCAGACGGTGAGTCACGCACGTATCTAACTTCTGTGCTTGCCCCGTGTGTAGCCTACCCCTTCAGAGGTCATTCTATGCTGCGTGTGACACGCATACGTTCATTCTTGTGTTACTGGGTGCCACAGCGTAGTGCAGGTTTTTCTTTCTGCACACGTGGTCTAGGAGGGGTTGCGTGCACGTCATCTCCCTTTTTTGGGCCTCCTGTGCGTTGCGTTACCCGTCATCTTTCCCCAGGGGTTACATTCAGCCTTGCTAGAGCACTAGGGTACAATTACCATCTGGTACCCAACCCCTTTGACCCCCAATTGCCCAGGACAATAGTCTACATCCACTCCCATACGCACATTAATATCAGTGCCATGGCTGGGAGGCGAGGATTCCGTAAGGGTGGCAAAGGTGGAAGAGCCACAAGTGGTGGCCGTGGTGGATCCGGTAGGGGACGTGGTCGTAACTTGCAGGGTGAGCCTGTCCCCCCATGTGTGGAGGACCAGTCAAGGGCACCCATAATCCCCTCCCTCCCCCCCTCCCGTTGAGGCTGATGTGGCTGACACCATCCATGCTCAGCCCTTGTTGGACCAGCCCATTGTGGCACCAGACCTGGCTGACTCCATGGCTGACTTCCAGGTCAGCAGGGCTACGACACGTGCACTGGTGCACGTTGATGCCATCATGCCACGTGGATCTGGGGCAGCAAGGTCATCTGCTGCCCCAAGTAGGCAGGGCGGAGAGGCTGCAGGGGCAGCTGCGGCTCCATCCACCCCAGCTCTCACACACCCAGCCAGGACAGTGTCGGTCCTAGTCCATCCTGCTGACATTCCCCCTGACACCATTACACTAGAGCCAATGCCTGCACCAACTCCCATGCTGAGTGTGCAATCCCACACACCTGATACAGAGCCCACCAGGGCTCCTGCCCCTAGTGTCCAGAGCGGCGCAGGACACTCAGGATCACCACCACCTTCCAAGCGGAAGAGGAAGAGTGCTCGTCCGGCACAAGCTGATGCCCCAGACACGGCTACACAGTCCGGCCCGTCCAGGAAGCCCAGCTTCACGGATGACGAACTGAATGCACTTGTCGAGTATGTGTCCGGACATGATAACGAGATGGTCATTGTTGCAGGATCCAAGACCACACCTGCACAAAGCCAGGCACACTGGCAGACCGTTGCGGACATCGTAAGTGCCCTTGGAATCGTGAGGCGCACAGCCAATGATTGCTATAAGCGCTGGAATGACCTAAAGCGCAGGGCAAAGAAGAAGCTGGCCTCAAGTCATGCCGCAACTCTAGTGACTGGAGGTGGGTCTCCAGTATTAGACATGGAACTCACTCCACATGAGTCAGTCGCTGGGACCTACGTCACGGAGGAACAGATCCAAGGCGTGGGAGATCTGCCTGATTACGAGGCATTGTCCGGTGAGTGCACATGCATGTGTGTGTCATCCATGTGCATGGTGTGTGTGTGAGGGCATCTGTTTGTGTGCCAGGTGAGAGTGTGTGCGCCTGAGTCGTATGGGTCAGCCATGTGCTTCATGCAATACATCCTGCGCAGCTGCATTTGGCCATTGCAGTATCCCTTCTGCCAACAGTAGACATCTAGCCCAACAGCACCCCAGTTGCCCTTGTAGTGTCACCTTGCCACAACATTGTTGCTTATTTTTCTATGTTCAATCAGACAGATTGTTTGCATTCCACCACTTATACTAGGCATTCCTCAGTCCTCTGGTCACATGTCTGGCATGGCTATGGTAAAGTGGAGTGACTTTGTTACCTGGATATCATATGTTCACACATGTCCCTGTGCAATTGGACCATATTGGACTGGCAGCTCCAGGTGAAAAATCAGACCTGTTTGAATTAGAAAAGCTATTGCATGCGGGAACTGGACTGAATGAATAAGTGCTGCCCTCCTCTCCATCTACACTCAATAGCAATGGTACATGCCAGCTGTGTGATGGCATGTGTGTGTCACCTGGCAATCACAGGCCAATGTGTGATGCCACTGCCAGGCAGCATGCAGAAAATGTGTTCATCTTCCATCTTTGTGTTATGAGTGTGTGCCATTTGCCTGCCCTTCATACGCAGTGAGGGTGCATGCATGGGAGGGTCTTAGTCATGTGGGACATGTGTCAATCAAGTACTGGTTCTCTTGCTTCTCAGCCCTCATTGTGTGCCATGGTGCTAATGCGTGTTTCCATTTCTTTGTCATTATGTCATTGCAGGGGAAGACGCACCTGATAATGCTGGGGTTGTGGAGATGGTGCAGAGCCAGGAGGGGTCAGAGGGCCGACCAACCACCAGTGAGGGACGTGGTGTGCTGGTGGGTGAGAACCCACAAGTGCTGCAGGTCGTGCTCTCAAGGGGTGTCTCTGGCTGCACCTCCCCCGAGCTGTACTCAGCTGTTGACTCGGATGATGAGACCTACGTGCCGTCGCAGGTGAGTGTTCCAGGGAGGGATTCTGTTCTGGCCCACCCACCTGCACCAGGGTCAGAACCCTCAATGGGGATGTCAGTGTTGGCAGCTAGGCCTTTGGTGGTTACGGATGCAGGGTCACACTCCGCGACATCTGATCCTGTTCCTGGGCCAGCAGATCAGAGGGGGAATGCAGTCCTGCAGCCTGAGGCAGTGCCGGCACAGCAAGGCGCAGTCCGCCTTGCCCCAGACAGGTGTGGTGCCCGCCGACGTGGTGGCCGTACGCCACCTGGCAATACCACATGGGAGCAATCCATTTACGGTATGGCTACCCAACAGGCAGCATCATCCGAGATGATGGCTCAGGCCATGGATAGGGTGGCCACTTCCATTGTCCCCCCTGAAAGGCTGATGGAGCGACTAGAGCAGGCAACCGACTCCATCTGCCAGTCACACAGGGAGGACATGTTGGCGTCCAACAGGGACAGGCGGGTGGCACTGGCGACTCTGCAGGAGGCCATCTCCATAGAGTCCCAGGGCCACAGGGAAGCCCTGAGGCAGGAGCTACATCAACTCAGGACGACTCTTGTTGAGCTTGAGGCTTCAACACACCAAAGGACAGAACAGCAGCTGGAGCGTCTCACCCATACGCTCTCAGCTGAGATGCAAGCAACGAGGGCAGAGGTCCGGGCATCCCGTGAGTTGTTGCATGGGGACCTCCGCACCCTCATCCTCCAGAACGAGACCTACCACACCCGCATGCTTGCAGCCATGGAGGAACAGAGTAGGGCCTTGCGTGGGCTGCCTCCCATAGTGCAACCACCTCCGGATGCAGCTGCACAGGGTGATAATAGCGACAGCAGTGATACTCCCACAATAGGGTAGCCGTGTGGGCCATGAGCCCATGGAGGTGTTTTTTTTCCCAGGGTCCACACAGGTGGGTTTTGGTGTGCACCCTGACCTCGGACCTCCTGGGTGGCCTCCCCAACCCCCCCGGGCCCATTAATGGCCATTTTTTATTTTTTTTTATTTTTATTTTTCATTTTATATTTTTCCCAATTTTTTTGGGACAATTTGTTGGCTTCCGTGGTTCCTGTGGGCATACGCTGCATTGTGGCTGGGCACATGCAGGCTTGTCATGTATTAGGTTCAGATGCCTGGGTTTGAGTCACACACACCCCTCCTGCTTCCCGTTTCCATGGGCTTGCAAAGGGTGTGCCCACGTGACATTGAAGTACATGGTGACATTGGACTCCCACTACATGTGTGGGTAGTCTAGTCAATACTGTGTATACATTCCTAGTGCATATTGCTGTTGTGTTGTACACTGCATGTTGCATTGATGTGTAACTCATCATCTGTGCCTGCCTCCCAATTTGCAGGTCCCTACCTCATGTCTACACAAGGCCCTCTAGTCTGGAGATGGGGTCCTTGTTGGCAGCAGTGCACCTACAACTCTACATGGCGCCAACACTGTTCAGTTGGAAGTGGTGGGAGTGCAGGCATTTCCAGGTGGTGGGACTACTGATTTATCACATTAGTGAAGTCATGTCAATGGTAGTACCTGCTCAAGTTTGTTGTTGGTCCTGCATTACAGTGAGTATTTCAGGTGTAGCAAGTTTCAATTGGGGACACTGTACATCGCAACACTTGTCATGTTGTGGGGATTACTTTGTTTACCTGCACATAGCATGACATGGCACGGTGTGTTGTGTGGCGGTGCTGGGGATGGGTTGGGTGACATGGCACTGTCCTCTTGTTGCATTTAGCAAGTGGGTATTCATTTTAGCTGCTTGAATGTGTTTCTTCACAACACTGCATTGGTGGTGTGTGTGGGTAGGGATGCACACATTGTAACACTTCCAGGTGAACAATCTCAGGCTGATATGCTTTTCACGGTTGAATCTCCAGACATTCAGGATCAGTGTCAGGTTGAGTCATCATTGACTGTCAGATGGAATGTGCCAGGCCAGTGTGCAGTCCACAGGGGTGTGATTACTATGTGAAGTAATTAGCCACTAGCTGTGTACGGGCTGCCTCCCCCCGTGCCCTTTCCCCTCCCATGCGCAGCGGCTGTGCATGTGGTTGGGGATGTGGGGCCACCACCATGTCCACGGCCAGGCCCCGGCGTGTTGCAACGTTGTGCAGGACACATGCTGCCACTATGATCCTGCACACTACTGGGGGAGCGTATAACAGCTGCCCGCCAGAACGGTCAAGGGAGCGAAAGCGTGACTTTAGCACTCCGAATGTGCGCTCCACTATGCCCCGGGTTGTAATGTGGGCTGTGTTATATCTTACCTCGGGTGGCGTGTTGGGGTTCTGAATTGGCGTCATCATGTGGGGGCTGAGAGGGTAGGCACTGTCCCCTGTGGAGGTGGTGATTGGTATCATTGGTGGGGTTGTGACCTTGCTCAGTATCCAACATGCATTCATGTGCAGTGGCATACATACTCACCAAGCAGCCATGTATCGCCATGCCGCCCAGCATCTAGGTCCCGGCATAGGGTGGACATTCGGTAAATGAAGCTGTCGTGGGTGGAGCCGGGAGGATAGTTGGCATATACTGAGGTGATGATTCCCTTGGCATTACATACTACCTGCACGTTGATGGAATGCCAGTGCTTGCGGTTCCTATAGATGTGCTCAGATGCCCTGGGGGGACGTAGAGCCACATGGGTGCAGTCGATGGCACCTAGCACTTTGGGGAATCGTGCCACACCGTAAAAATCCAGGGCGGCAGCATGCCTTTCTGCAGGTGTTCTGGGCAGGTATATGTGCCTGCGGACTGATGGCCGTGCAGTGATGATGTTCAAGACCCGGTGTAGGCAGCGTGACTGGGTGGCCTGTGACACCCCACCCACTATGGCACTTGTCCGCTGAAATGATCCAGTGGCTAAGAAGTGCAGTACATTGAGGACCTTCTCCAGGGGGCTGAGTGCTTGGGAGCACAGGGTGGGTGATGTGAGGTCATCCTCCCACTCACTCACCAGGTCCAGTATAATGTGTGGTGGAAACCTGTACCTCCCATACACCTGGTCATCAGGCATCCCGAAAAGGCTGGTTCTGGGGGTGAATATTCTGGCCCTGACTATCCTCCTCCTCCTCCTTTGGTAGCCCACTGCCACTGCTGCTAGGAACGGTATGTTCATCCTGGCGTCTGGCTTGTTATTGTTAAAGTGCGCAAATTCATGCTTTGCGCGTGTTCTGGGCGAGCGTGTGACCCGCGCACCTCTGGAATCCAGTTCCAGTCCAATAGCGTGTGGAAATTCACACGCACAACGGGATACAGGTGCGCTGACGTACTTGCGTGTGTAAGTGCCCGCGCACCCCTGAAATACACGTACATAGGCCAATCGCGTGTACGCGCACTTTTGTCCAATTACACGCGATGACACTCTGACGTGCAGTATTTACACGTGTGCTCCGTCATCACGTGCTGGGTGGGGAACACCCGTGCGGGTCACGTCACATACGCGCTTACGCGTATGCGTGCTTACGCGCTTACGCGCTAAGGGCCTTTCCTCGGATTTCACGCTGACGTGCCGAATTTTCACGTGCCAAATCACTCCGTATCAAGCTGGCCACGCGAAAACACACGGAAGACCACGCTCCTGCCCAGAAGGCCGAGTTACTGCCCCCCAGTGCCCCGAGCAGCCTCCCACATGCCATCTGCTGCTGCCTGCCTGCCTGCCTGCCTGCCTGCTGCCACCGTGCCCTGCAATTTGGTGCCTGCACATCAGCCATCTGCAGGGGTCCAGTTGCTGTGTCCACCCCTGCTGGAACTGAAGACTCCCGACTGGGATTACATCGCTCCACAGCCCAGCCCCAGGACCCAGTTGCCCACCCACACCTGCCTCTGGGGTTGCCATGTCGGGCACTTCCACATCTGGCACCAGTGGCAACCCCAGGCCAGAGGGGCAGAGGGGCACCAGCTTCACTGCCACCGAAGTTGGTGTCCTGGTGGAGCATGTCCTGGGGCAGTATGATGCCCTCTTTGGATCGTCCCGCGCCAGCAAGGATGGACGGGAGAGAATCTGGGCCGACTGTGTGGTTGCCATCAACGCGGAGGGGGTGGCAACCCGCAACGTCCAGAAGATCAAGAAGCGCTGGGAGGACTTGAGGTCCAGGACCCTTGTGAAGGCCCGGCGCCTCGTGGAGGGGGGCCGGGGCCGCATGAGTTCCATCCAGATGAGGGTCCTGGAACGCGTACGCCCAGCGCTCCACGCCCAGATCCTTGAGAGGGAGGCCCGTCTGGAGTTGAGCGGTAAGTGTCCAAGCATTACTGTGTGACACAGGGCATGTGGCTGTGTGCTGGGTCTATGATACTTGCCTGTATGTGTGCCATAGGCCATGTATGCATGTATGTGTGCATGGACATCATGGTAATGCATGTGCAACCAGTGATGTGTGACCCACATGGTTGTTGCATGTGTTCAAATGCCGCATGGGGAGCCCTATGGAGATTTTGAACATGAGAGCATGCCAGTCTCTGTACCGGGACATGGGTGGGGGTGAGGGATGGGTGCTGATGCCAGGTACATATGTGGTAGCCATGTCTGTGTGGCTGACCTGCGTGTCTGTGACTTGTGCATGCCATGGATGCATGACACATGTGTGTGACAATGCACAGATTCAGTGAAGCAGCCAAATTGCCCTTGTATCCGCTGTGTTTGTTGTGTTTGGGGCCAGATGGATGTGACTGAGGTGAAGTGTGTGCATGTGAAAGGCATGAGCCATGATGCATGTGAGTTCTATATCATTGAATGTTTCAAGAGTCCATTGGACATGCATGGAAATGTCCATGGCATGCAGCATGCCTGTTACTGTGTGTGTTTTGCCTGGACTGACCCATGTGTTGTGGAGGGACATGATGGAAGTGTACTTTGACAGTGGTGGTCATCTGCTATTGCTTCCTGTCTAGGGGACCATTGTACAGTACCCTGATGCTTGTGTTCTTTGTCTCCCTCTACGCAGCGGCTAGTGAAGAAGATGGCGGAGACGGCGCTGTGGAGCAAGGCGGCGGGGATGCCCCCACGGCTGCAGCGGAAGGGGTGGGTGAGCCCCCACAGGGGCCTGCTACGGTGGGAGACGGTGAGGAGCCATCCAGGTTGGTGGTTTTCACAGAGGAGGAGGAGGCCGCCACTGGGGCACACATGGGGCCTGGTGGGGGCATCCCTGCTGGTGCAAGTGGTGCAGTCCAGGGCCAGGGGCAGGAGGCAGCACAGGTCACCGTGGAGGGGCCTGTGCATGTCGCTGTCCCTGACCCTGTGAGTGCACCACCATGCACCAGCAGGGATGCCCCGTCCCAGGCCCGTCCGCAGGTAGAGGGGATGTCCATGTCACCTGACTCCCCTCCACCTGCGGACGTAGGAACCCCTGGCCGCGTGGAGAAGGTCCTGATTGGGGTCGCGATGCGCACGGCTGTGATTCGTGATGCCGTGCGTGCTTCCCGGGAGGAGCACGCACGTCATCACGAAGTGCACCGTGCCGACGTGGCCCAATTGGGATCGGCCATGTTCGGGGGTTTCCTGCATGTGTTGGCCAATGTGGCGGCCCTCTCCTCCTCTGTGCAGGCTATACACCAGTCGTTCTCCTTGCCGTCTTCCAGCCCAGATGCCACCAGGGCCCCCTGTGGACCTGCCCCGGCCAATGCAGCCAGCTCGGTGGGGATCCCATCCCTGCCACACTTGGGAGTCGGAGGTCCAGCAGGGGTGGACAACACAGCAACTGGACCCCAGCAGATGGAAGATGTAACAGCATCATCAGGCAGGGCACGTGCACGACGGCGTCGGTGGTTTCCATCAGCCTGGATGCCGTCGTGCTGGCAGAGGCAGTGGCGTCGGAGGCAGCAGCGGGCTCGACGTGGGAGGCATCATGGCTCGGGGCCATCAAGATCAGAGGGGCAGGCATCGGCCGGAGGGCAGGGCAACCCTGGGATGGTGGTGTCTTCCGTGTGGGAGCAGTTGGTCCAGCGGATAGGTGCGGAGCGGCAGCGGGCGGAAGAGGAGCGGCTCGCCATGGTCAGGGCGGAGTTCTCCATGCGTCGGGCGTTGAGGCGGGCTGAGTGCCTCGAGGAAGCTCGCAGGGAGTTTGAGCAGAACATGGGGTTATCCCTGAGAGACCTCGGGGCCAGGACAGAGTCCCGCCTCCAAGACATCGACATGGAGTTCGATGATGCCCTGGCCAGCAACATCAACAAGTGAGCCGCAGGACTTGCCCGCTGCCTTTGTATATAGTTATATAGTTAGTTAGTTTTAGGTTTCCTTTATTTGTTTTTATTATTTTGGACCGCTCGGACAATGGCCACTTTTTTGTATATATTTTTTTCATTAGGTAGTAGTAGGTTTCCTTTATGGTGTTGGGCTCATGGACCCTGGTACATTCCTGTATATAGTTTGTTTTTTGAAGGAACATTTTCTTTTTTTCGTTATTGTGTTCACCATGTGGAAATGGTTTTTCATTCTTTTCCTTCTACTTGATATTGCTTTGGTCAACATTTGTTTTTGTATTCCTTTTTTTTTTTTGATTTTTACTTTTGTTCTCCGACATGGACCATTTATTTTGTTATCCACATAGTTGTATGTTTGATTTGTTTACTTATTTTTCATCTTTAATACATTTTTTATTTTTACTTCCACTTGTGTTATTTTGTCTTTGGTTTCATACATGTCATGATATGGGTTTTGACATTCACTTGCAGCCATTGTGTATGTGTGTGTGACGGACATGTGTTCATTTACATACTTGCCATTGGGGTTGTGTCATGTAATTGCATTCACTATGTGGGTGGATGCAATCCTTGCCTGGGTGTTTGTGCTGGGTATGCTGCCCATTACTGCCATGATTGTGTATCGTCAGGACCTGGGGGCAGGGGGACATGGGTGGGGGCCTGGTGGAGGGTGCCCCTGCACTGCTGGGGGGTGGGGGTGGTGGGTGACATGGGTGGGGGCCTGGTGGAGGGTGCCCCTGGTGGCTGGGGGGTGGAGGTGCAAGGGGACATGAGTGGGGGCCTGGTGGAGGCTGCCCCTGGATGCTGGGGGGTGGGGGTGGTGGGTGACATGGGTGGGGGCCTGGTGGAGGGTGCCCCTGGTGGCTGGGGGGTGGGGGTGGTGGGTGACATGGGTGGGGGCCTGGTGGAGGGTGCCCCTGGTGGCTAGGGGGTGGGGGTGGTGGGTGACATGGGTGGGGGCCTGCTGGCAGGTGCCCCGCAGTGCTGGGGGGTGGGGGTGGTGGGTGACATGGGTGGGGGCTTGCTGGCAGGTGCCCCACAGTGCTGGGGGGTGGGGGTGGTGGGAGACATGGGTTGGACATGGGTGGGGGCCTGGTGGAGGCTGCCCCTGCACTGCTGGGGGGTGGGGGTGGTGGGAGACATGGGTGGGGGCCTGGTGGAGGCTGCCCCTGGTTGCTGGGGGGTGGGGGTGCAAGGGGACATGAGTGGGGGCCTGGTGGAGGGTGCCCCTGCACTGCTGGGGGGTGGGGGTGGTGGGTGACATGGGTGGGGGCCTGGTGGAGGCTGCCCCTGGTTGCTGGGGGTGGGGGGGGGTGGGAGACATGGGTGGGGGCCTGGTGGAGGCTGCCCCTGGTTGCTGGGGGGTGGGGGTGCAAGGGGACATGAGTGGGGGCCTGTTGGAGGGTGCCCCTGGTGGCTGGGGGGTGGGGGTGGTGGGAGACATGGGTGGGGGCCTGGTGGTGGGTGCCCCTGCACTGCTGGGGGGTGGGGATGGTGGGTGACATGGGTGGGGGCCTGCTGGCAGGTGCCCCACAGTGCTGGGGGGTGGGGGTGGTGGGTGACATGGGTGGGGGCCTGCTGGCAGGTGCCCCACAGTGCTGGGGGTGGGGGTGCTGGGAGACATGGGTTGGACATGGGTGGGGGCCTGGTGGAGGCTGCCCCTGCACTGCTGGGGGGTGGGGGTGGTGGGAGACATGGGTGGGGGCCTGGTGGAGGCTGCCCCTGGTTGCTGGGGGGTGGGAGTGCAAGGGGACATGGTTGGGGGCCTGGTGGAGGGTGCCCCTGCACTGCTGGGGGGTGGGGGTGGTGGGTGACATGGGTGGGGGCCTGGTGGAGGCTGCCCCTGGTTGCTGGGGGTGGGGGGGTGGGAGACATGGGTGGGGGCCTGGTGGAGGCTGCCCCTGGTTGCTGGGGGGTGGGGGTGCAAGGGGACATGAGTGGGGGCCTGTTGGAGGGTGCCCCTGGTGGCTGGGGGGTGGGGGTGGTGGGAGACATGGGTGGGGGCCTGGTGGTGGGTACCCCTGCACTGCTGGGGTGTGGGGGTGGTGGGTGACATGGGTGGGGGCCTGCTGGCAGGTGCCCCACAGTGCTGGGGGGTGGGGGTGTTGGGAGACATGGGTTGGACATGGGTGGGGGCCTGGTGGAGGCTGCCCCTGCACAGCTGGGGGGTGGGGGTGGTGGGAGACATGGGTGGGGGCCTGGTGGAGGCTGCCCCTGGTTGCTGGGGGGTGGGGGTGCACGGGGACATGAGTGGGGGCCTGGTGGAGGGTGCCCCTGCACTGCTGGGGGGTGGGGGTGGTGGGTGACATGGGTGGGGGCCTGGTGGAGGCTGCCCCTGGTTGCTGGGGGCGGGGGGGTGGGAGACATGGGTGGGGGCCTGATGGAGGCTGCCCCTGGTTGCTGGGGGGTGGGGGTGCAAGGGGACATGAGTGGGGGCCTGTTGGAGGGTGCCCCTGGTGGCTGGGGGGTGGGGGTGGTGGGAGACATGGGTGGGGGCCTGGTGGTGGGTGCCCCTGCACTGCTGGGGGGTGGGGGTGGTGGGTGACATGGGTGGGGGCCTGCTGGCAGGTGCCCCACAGTGCTGGGGGGTGGGGGTGGTGGGTGACATGGGTGGGGGCCTGCTGGCAGGTGCCCCACAGTGCTGGGGGGTGGGGGTGGTGGGAGACATGGGTTGGACATGGGTGGGGGCCTGGTGGAGGCTGCCCCTGCACTGCTGGGGGGTGGGGGTGGTGGGAGACATGGGTGGGGGCCTGGTGGAGGCTGCCCCTGGTTGCTGGGGGGTGGGGGTGCAAGGGGACATGAGTGGGGGCCTGGTGGAGGGTGCCCCTGCACTGCTGGGGGGTGGGGGTGGTGGGTGACATGGGTGGGGGCCTGGTGGAGGCTGCCCCTGGTTGCTGGGGGTGGGGGGGTGGTTGACATGGGTGGGGGCCTGGTGGAGGCTGCCCCTGGTTGCTGGGGGGTGGGGGTGCAAGGGGACATGAGTGGGGGCCTGTTGGAGGGTGCCCCTGGTGGCTGGGGGGTGGGGGTGGTGGGAGACATGGGTGGTGGCCTGGTGGTGGGTGCCCCTGCACTGCTGGGGGGTTGGGGTGGTGGGTGACATGGGTGGGGGCCTGCTGGCAGGTGCCCCACAGTGCTGGGGGGTGGGGGTGGTGGGTGACATGGGTGGGGGCCTGCTGGCAGGTGCCCCACAGTGCTGGGGGGTGGGGGTGGTGGGAGACATGGGTTGGACATGGGTGGGGGCCTGGTGGAGGCTGCCCCTGCACTGCTGGGGGGTGGGGGTGGTGGGAGACATGGGTGGGGGCCTGGTGGAGGCTGCCCCTGGTTGCTGGGGGGTGGGGGTGCAAGGGGACATGAGTGGGGGCCTGGTGGAGGGTGCCCCTGCACTGCTGGGGGGTGGGGGTGGTGGGTGACATGGGTGGGGGCCTGGTGGAGGCTGATCCTGGTTGCTGGGGGTGGGGGGGTGGGAGACATGGGTGGGGGCCTGGTGGAGGCTGCCCCTGGTTGCTGGGGGGTGGGGGTGCAAGGGGACATGAGTGGGGGCCTGTTGGAGGGTGCCCCTGGTGGCTGGGGGGTGGGGGTGGTGGGAGACATGGGTGGTGGCCTGGTGGTGGGTGCCCCTGCACTGCTGGGGGGTTGGGGTGGTGGGTGACATGGGTGGGGGCCTGCTGGCAGGTGCCCCACAGTGCTGGGGGGTGGGGGTGGTGGGTGACATGGGTGGGGGCCTGCTGGCAGGTGCCCCACAGTGCTGGGGGGTGGGGGTGGTGGGAGACATGGGTTGGACATGGGTGGGGGCCTGGTGGAGGCTGTCCCTGCACTGCTGGGGGGTGGGGGTGGTGGGAGACATGGGTGGGGGCCTGGTGGAGGCTGCCCCTGGTTGCTGGGGGGTGGGGGTGCAAGGGGACATGAGTGGGGGCCTGGTGGAGGGTGCCCCTGCACTGCTGGGGGGTGGGGGTGGTGGGTGACATGGGTGGGGGCCTGGTGGAGGCTGCCCCTGGTTGCTGGGGGTGGGGGGGTGGGAGACATGGGTGGGGGCCTGGTGGAGGCTGCCCCTGGTTGCTGGGGGGTGGGGGTGCAAGGGGACATGAGTGGGGGCCTGTTGGAGGGTGCCCCTGGTGGCTGGGGGGTGGGGGTGGTGGGAGACATGGGTGGGGGCCTGGTGGTGTGTGCCCCTGCACTGCTGGGGGGTGGGGGTGGTGGGTGACATGGGTGGGGGCCTGCTGGCAGGTGCCCCACAGTGCTGGGGGGTGGGGGTGGTGGGTGACATGGGTGGGGGCCTGGTGGAGGGTGCCCCTGGTGGCTGGGGGGTGGGGGTGGTGGGTGACATGGGTGGGGGCCTGCTGGCAGGTGCCCCACAGTGCTGGGGGGTGGGGGTGGTGGGTGACATGGGTGGGGGCCTGTTGGAGGGTGCCCCTGGTGGCTGGGGGGTGGGGGTGGTGGGAGACATGGGTGGGGGCCTGGTGGTGGGTGCCCCTGCACTGCTGGGGGGTGGGGGTGGTGGGTGACATGGGTGGGGGCCTGCTGGCAGGTGCCCCACAGTGCTGGGGGGTGAGGGTGGTGGGTGACATGGGTGGGGGCCTGTTGGAGGGTGCCCCTGGTGGCTGGGGGGTGGGGGTGATAGGGGACATGAGTGGGGGCCTGGTGGAGGCTGCCCCTGGGGGGTGGGGGTGGTGGGAGACATGAGCAGGTGTGCAGGGTAGTCCCCTGTGGTGTGTGCTGCCTGCAGGGGCCGTGGAGGGTGTACAGGTAATGCCTGGGAGCACACAGCCAAATCGCGTGTGGAACTTCCCGCCCACCCCTGCAATCCACGTACACGGCCAAATCGCGTGTGGAACTTCCCGCGCACCCCTGAAATCCACGTACCCTGCCTAATCGCGTGTGGAACTTCCCGCGCACCCCTGAAATCCACGTACCCTGACTAATCGCGTGTGGTACTTCCCGCGCACCCCTGAAATACACGTACCCTGCCTAATCGCGTGTGGAACTTCCCGCGCACCCCTGAAATCCACGTACCCTGCCTAATCGCGTGTGGAACTTCCCGCGCACCCCTGAAATCCACGTACCCTGACTAATCGCGTGTGGAACTTCCCGCGCACCCCTGAAATCCACGTACCCTGCCTAATCGCGTGTGGAACTTCCCGCGCACCCCTGAAATCCACGTACCCTGACTAATCGCGTGTGGAACTTCCCGCGCAACCCTGATTCCACGTACCCTGCCTAATCGCGTGTGGAACTTCCCGCGCACCCCTGAAATCCACGTACCCGGCCATGTCGCGTGTGGAACTTCCCGCGCACCCCTGAAATCCACGTACCCTGCCTAATCGCGTGTGGAACTTCCCGCGCACCCCTGAAATCCACGTACCCGGCCATGTCGCCTGTGGAACTTCCCGCGCACCCCTGAAATCCACGTACCCTGCCTAATCGCGTGTGGAACTTCCCGTGCACCCCTGAAATCCACGTACCCTGACTAATCGCGTGTGGTACTTCCCGCGCACCCCTGAAATACACGTACCCTGCCTAATCGCGTGTGGAACTTCCCACGCACCCCTGAAATCCACGTATCCTGACTAATCGCGTGTGGAACTTCCCGCACACCCCTGAAATCCACGTACCCTGCCTAATCGCGTGTGGAACTTCCCGCGCACCCCTGAAATCCACGTACCCTGACTAATCGCGTGTGGAACTTCCCGCGCAACCCTGAAATCCACGTACCCTGCCTAATCGCGTGTGGAACTTCCCGCGCACCCCTGAAATACACGTACCCTGCCTAATCGCGTGTGGAACTTCCCACGCACCCCTGAAATCCACGTATCCTGACTAATCGCGTGTGGAACTTCCGGCGCACCCCTGAAATCCACGTACCCTGCCTAATCGCGTGTGGAACTTCCCGCGCACCCCTGAAATCCACGTACCCTGACTAATCGCGTGTGGAACTTCCCGCGCAACCCTGAAATCCACGTACCCTGCCTAATCGCGTGTGGAACTTCCCGCGCACCCCTGAAATCCACGTACCCGGCCATGTCGCGTGTGGAACTTCCCGCGCACCCCTGAAATCCACGTACCCTGCCTAATCGCATGTGGAACTTCCCGCGCACCCCTGAAATCCACGTACCCGGCCATGTCGCGTGTGGAACTTCCCGCGCACCCCTGAAATCCACGTACCCGGCCATGTCGCGTGTGGAACTTCCCGCGCACCCCTGAAATCCACGTACCCTGCCTAATCGCGTGTGAGACTTCCCGCGCACCCCGGTATACACGCACACGTTTTTTTTTCTGTCAGCGCCTGTCTGTGTTTGTGGGTACCCCTTTGCACGTCATTTGTCCTGGAGGGCCACAGTATTGGCCATTCATCATGGCTGTATATGGGTGCTATTTGTTGGCGCACCTTTTGGCGCACATTTCTTCCAGGCGCAGAGACGCTACCGCCTGCTTTCTTGTGGCGGTCGTGTTTGTGCCTGTGCTCTGGTTTGAGCGTGCGCTTTTTTGCCCTATTCTATTCCATGAATACGTGTTGGAGGTGAGCGTGTGGGCGTTCCGCGCACTTGTACCCTGTGCTTCCCCCGTGACGCCCACTTTTTGGCAAGTTGTTCCCCATTCCGAGTGTTACGCCCCGTGTTACGCCTACTTTTGTTGCGTGCGCCGCGCTATGTGCGATTTTCGCTGTGGCCTGTGCGAATTTCGCTGTAACCTGGCGCACGCCGTTAGATGGCCTGTGCGCCAACGTGCGCCGCGCACTTTCTTATCGCACATCCGATGGTCTTCTCGCGCACGGCCTTCCATGAATCGATGTGCGCTGCTTTTCGTGCAATTTTCGCACTTGCACTGCGATTTTCGCTATTCCACTGCGATTCGCACGTTTTTGGCCACTTGCGCCGCGCTAATTATTCCATGAATCGGCCTCTTTATTTCGTCAGTGCAACATAAAAGTCAGCAAAGCTCAAATACAAGTACAATACATATTACATAGATACAAGTCCCTAGAATACAATCTTGGCGATGTGATAAGAATTATCCGAGAGTGCACGTTTGTGAAACAAGTGATATCAAAGCATACACAATAGTCTGTAAACATAATAAAATCATCTATAGCCCAACAATGAGCATATACTCGCGTGAGGTTGTCTAGATCTTTTCAACGAACCTCTAAAAATATATGTTGCCACTGCAAACACATGTGTGCATTATCAGTTCTTCGACAAACTAGCATCGCTTTTCTCGTTAAGCTGATACCAAACTCTCAAAATCTTGGTTTCAGGTACATCCTCCCATATGAGGGGTACAAAGGACAGGCCAAAAATAAGTTCTCTACAGATTCAGCCCTATCTGGCCAATATGGACATATACTTGTTTAATTAGCATTCCAAGTGTTACATAACACAGCTATTGGAAGGATGCTAAAAATACATTATATATACAATAAGCATAAAGACCTTGGTCTCATAGGATCCAGGTATATTTCATATCTCCTAGTGCACTTATTTCCCCAATAAATTCTCACAGCTGTGGGAGACTGAGTGGTGATCCAGCCGTCTTGATAAACTTTCTGCCAATAGTTTATCTTAACCCTTTTTCTTATTATTAAGCTTATATCAGCTGGATAATGCCATAGGTGACTAAGGCCTAGCACCCACATCCAGGCTTTAATGTGTAAAAGCCACCTCAAGGATGACCCCCGTAGTTTACCCAGAAGGTCGATAACAGCTTATTTATACTTGGAGAGTGGCTCACTACTCCACAGTCTAATTCAATACTGGACTGGCATGAGGGCCACCACATCCCCAATGGCAGATAAACATATTTAATCATGGTTCAGAACTGTTGATGTCTCTTTTCGGAGTTACAGAGTTTTTTTTAGGAACCCGTTCTCTACAGTCCCAAGTTTACTAGGTTTTGTTACCGCCCCCCCTCCCGAGTTCGTCACTGTATATGGTAGCTTGTCTGGCCTGGGCCTTGTAAACTTGCAAGAGCGGTTTTACTTTGCCAAATCTGTAGCTTAAATATTATTTAGTGATGGTCCCACTATGCTTGAAAAGTCTGTTTTCCACTCTTGTAAGTTGCTGATCCCAGTTGGATTAGGTGACAAAACGTAAACCAAGGCAATCATAGTAATTAGCTTGCTCAATAATCTTGTTATCTATAGCTACCTTATAATCAAGTTTTTTCTTTCTCTTAGAAAAGTTCATGGCTTTAGTCTTCTCTGTATTTGCAGCTAAATCCATGTCCTTACTAAGTTCTATAAAACATGTACATTTGTAGTTTTAAACCCAAGACAGTTTGCGAAGGTAAAATACTGTTGTCCGTAACCAACAAAACCTTGAATTTGTCACCAGCCAGAACAGGTGCATCTATGGGGGTCCTCATGAGTCTGCCTATTAAACCATTAATATACAATCGACACAAGGTTGGCAACAACACGCATCCTTGGCTTACACCCTTTTGGAATTGTATGGGTTCACTGTCTCCCAACGTCCCATCTTATCACTCCATATTTTATTTTCATAAAGCAATAATATGGCAGACAACAGCTCATTCGGTATACCTAGGGGCTGCAAAGTTTCCCAAATCTTGACATGTGGAGCCATGTCAAAAGCAGTACATACATATTTACATACTGCATATATGTTAGTTTTCCTTAATTCCACATATTTGTCCGAAATTAACTTAAACCTAAAACAATGGTGAACTGTGCTGATGCTCACCCTAAACCAAGGTTGCTGGTGGTCAATATTTCTGGACACAACCCAATCTTTAAGATGGTCCAAAAATATTTTTGTGAATAATTTACCTGCCGAATCAAGAAGGAATACGGGCCTATGATTGCACGGATGTTTGCAACCCCCCCTTTTTTATACAGAGACTATGTCAGCTTTAGAGAAGATGCTGGTACTGAATTCTCCCTTGTTACTGCATTGAATAACTTCATTGAGTAACAGTCCCAAATCGGCATTTCTTCCTTAAACAAATCCCCAGGGATCCAGCCCAGGGTCTTATTAGACTTCAGCACAAGGATCGCTTCTCTAATTTCAGTGAGTGTAAACAGCAAATGGAGTGAAGACAGACTTCCCCCTGAGCACTGGATATAAACCCTGCTGGGAATTCTCTAAAAAGCTCCCCAAAATGTTCAACCCAGCATGCAGAGATAATCCTTCCATGGATGACATTTCCAGGTGACTCCTGACCAGAAGTAATACGTCCTCAGAACCTTGATGAATCTTTGTTTTAAGAAGCCATGAGTAAATATTCCCACTTGCATGATGAATAATATTTCTTTTTAAATGATAACTGTTTCTTATAATCAGTTCTGGCTTTACAAAGGTCATCCCAATTAATGGAATTAGTTTTAGCTGCTTATTTTAAAGTTATTTTGGCCTCTCTACATTCATTATCATATGGTATGGGTATGCTTAACAGCAATTTTCCTGATTTCCTTACAAGGGGCTGTTACATAATCTCTCGTGGTGAGGGCAATCTGGCTAAAGGAATCTAAGATTTCCCTATCCATGGCATCCTCACAACATAATACCTTGCCCAGTGATTCCAATAGTTTCTTATACATGTGTGCAAGGACATAATCCATGTCTAAATTGGCCATTTCACCACCTTCCTGGGCTCCCCGTAATAACTATGGGGACTGATCCCTCAATTACACCCGTGTTCACTGCAAAACTTCCATTTGACAATGTTAGCAGAACCGGCCTTTGATCCCCGCATTCCTGGGTATGACTTCACAATGTTTACCTTGGCCCAGGCTTGAATATTGATCATAGCATAATCAATGTGAGATACTCGGTCCCTCACCACAAAAGATGGCTGAGCTGGCGTATCTCCAGGCACCTCCCATTACAAGCTCTCAGGGTTAAAGTAATCCAGGTGCACACAACATCCAAGGCATGCTTTTTCTGGTTTAGGTCGAAATTACCTAACAAAAGTTGTCGCATTGAACAAAAGTTCTAAAAATGCTACCACCAAAGGTTCGAACACCAAAAGTTCGAACCTTTGGTGGTAGCATTGAAAACAAAAACGGGGATGCTGGGGTGTCCCCTGCATTGCCCCGCTCACTATACTTCATGGTATAGTGAGCGGGGGTTGCGGGGGTCAACCCCGCAGCCTTCTGTTTATTCCGTTTAGAAAGAAAATGGGGGCTGCAAGGGTGTTCCCCGCATCGCTCTGCTCACTATACTTTATGGGTGTGTTGTGGATGTGTTGCGTGTCTGTGTGCGTGTGAGAATGTATGTGTGTTTGCATGAGAAAGGTGCAAACTTTTGGTAGATTCACACCTTTCTCATGCGAACGATTTGCCTGCTGTACTTTCAGCCGTGGGCAAATCACTCGGATTCCTTTTTCTGGTGCCTTAGGTATTCATCTACCAGGTCCTGTATGTCCCAGAACTGCTCCTCGGCTTCCATCAAGCTATCCATCTCGTGTAGTGGTTCAAATTGTATAGTTTGATTACCTAGAACAATTTTCATTGGTTTGACACAATACTTTGATTCCCATACTTTGATCTGTGTATCTATAAGAGAAATGGTTTTAGTACTTTTCTCCACTGTCAACCTGTTGCACAGATTAAATAACAACAATTTACCCCCTGCACACAGCTTGATATCAAACTGTTTTAGGTCCAAACAATCACAATCTACCTCATTGACATGATCAATGAGTGTATAATCTGTCCATGTCACTGCCTTCTGCTCCCTTGATTGCAAAATGCTTAAAAGATAAATAACCCTGCAAAATGCAGGGAGTCACACACCAAGTCTCTTGGAAGCAAACAAATGTGATGCAACCTAATAAAGTTGCACCACTCCTTATCCTTTAAATTCTTCCTTAACCCAGAAATGTTCCAAGAAGCAATGTTTGTTCAGCACTGTATTATGCAGATAAACTCTCAGAATAGCTAAGTCTCACCGTAAAATGAATATTGCCTCACACCCCATTGGAGCATCCCCTTAAAGTTCCCAACAGGCCTCAGGAACTTCCAGTAAGCCTGGTCCAGGGCTTTGCTTCCAGAGGAGCCATGGTCCAAACCTGCCCTCATTTAAAAGTGCCCATAATTCCTTCCAGCTTTCTTGTCTACATGACTGTTTGGGGCCGAGAGCAGTAAGCAGAAGGATAGTCCTTTCATTCTACTGGCCAACGTTGCCACATGCAAAAAAGGACAAACCAGATGCTCTACGCATATTGTAGTGTAGATTTGGCACTGTAGAAGTATATCTATTTCAGTAACTACGCTGACGATTTTCAGCTAACTCTGAATCTCAGTGGTGCCTATCTTGCTGATAAGGCAAAGCTTAATGACTTCTACCTACTCCTCCAGGAATGGATGATTAGTAACTTGATGTGTTTAAACAGCTCAAAGACCGAACTCATGATCTTTGGGACAAACCAAGCTAGAAGTAAACTCAATTCTACATATGCTAGCTTTATATTGCTCATTTTCACTACTCATGCACATTCGTGCCTGGATGCCCCCTAATGAGGGCAGGGTGTGATGACACTCCATGGACAAAGATTGGTGCTGCTATAGGGTGTGGATTTGCACCAATATAAAAGCATATTAACATATTACGACATAGCTGTCACCAGGTAGGTGTTGTTAGGTAAAGACTAGATATGTTCAATGCCTTAGTGAAGCAGTGGTTGTATTTCCAATTGTTGGTCAAATGAGTAATTCTATACCTATTGTTGCCACTAGGTGTGCCACTTTTAATTTGGAAGACCCTCTGCACCTACTATGAAGTTTGGTGAGTATAATCAAAGTGACAGAAACGCTAGTTAATGATATGACAACCCTCTCCACAACGAAATGTGAAGATGACAATTTTGACTAACTACAGGAGCAAGTTTACAGCCAGCAGGAAGAACTGTGTCACAGTCTCCAAAAATGTAGGCATAAGAAAAGGATGAATGTGTAGACCATTACTGCTATCAAAGTAGGATGATATGTTTTCCATTTAGATTTCCTTTGTACCGCCAGGCCAGGTGGACGGATGCATCATTCAGGCCCTCATGCCACTGTCTTGCACTTCTCTGGGGAATAGGAGACAGGGGAAGCAACTACTGTCATGTGATTCAAGGATGAGGATTCAGATTGCACCGACTGTGATATTGTGACACGGCAAGACCTTGAAGGCAGGCTGCTATTGTGGTGTTGCTGGGACATTATGATGTCGAGGTCAAAGATCCTCGGTCTGTGAGGCGATAAAGTCAGGATACTATGAAGAGTGGAGAGCCAGGAGTGGACCTAAGATGTGTCCCTGCCTGGCTGAAGCCGAGAGGAGTGTGAGGATAATTACTTTTGGATTTAGTCCAAACTTTCATTGAGTGCAACCTAGTTAGGTTACCATTCAAAAATACATTGAATGTTATGATGCATGCATCTACAAGGAAGCACCTATCTACTACCTACCTCAATAGCACTCTCTCCCAGAAGCTTCCAGTATGAGTACTTAGATCTAGTTCCAGTATCTCAGTAGTCACCCCCCCCCCCTTACAAGAGCAAAAGTGATGAAGGCACTAGTTTTAGGGACTCTGCACCATCCTTCTGGAACACTCTGCCTGTGAATGAATATCAGAAACAAACAATCTTATAATGCATTACAAAATTGTAAAAACCTGGCTCTTAGATACGTATGATTGATGTATTACACTGTATGTACTCTTTCTTCTATCCTCTGTGTAACACACGTTGTGATACCCCAGGGTTTGGGCATTATATAAATGTCATGCATAAATAAATATGTTATGTATTCAATATAACTTGAACATATGTTGTATTGATTTGTGTTTATTACCAAGCCAACAATAGCAAACTCTTCATTCTCGTATATCAGATTGCACCTGAACCAGTGAAGACACAGCATGCTTGTATGTTAATTGAGGGACAGGAATCCATTTCTTTTTGATACTGCAATGTATTTGCATATTACATTGTAATTGTTCGTTGTGGCACTGACTACATCATTGACTTCCATTTGTAGGCGTGACTGAATACCTGGGAATAACGACTTGGAAAAGAGAATTGTTTCCTATGTCTTCCTTCTGCAACCATTTCACTTTGACATGTCGAGTATTACATGTATGGGGGCGGAGGCTTATTTGTCTTGTCCAAACATGTACCCACTTTTGTGGCCACGAGGCCATTTGAGGATTAGAGCTAGTACAACAAGGTGTTTTTCTTGCCCACAGAAGTAGCTCACTGTGTGAATAAACGTGTACCTTCCCTTCCATGGTGAAGTGGCTGTTTCCTGACACTGTTTCTTGCCAATGTGTCCTGCCACTATTTCCTACCACTGCTTCTTGCATGTATTTTCTAGGCTGCTCCCTGGCTGCATGACTAAATCTGTTTTTATTTATTTATTTTATTTTTTATTGTGCATTTAGTTTATTACAACATTTAGACACATTAGAAAGAAAATAAGATCGTAACAGTAAAATAATTATAATACTATTTACATACAATACTTTTAAAATAGCTAAATGAGATTCACATTTAATCGTCAACATCCCATCGTTTCATTTCATCCCGGGATCAATTGTTATAGCTAGTTATATATCAAAATTGCTGCACAAATATGTCCATTGCAACTTTCTTAAAAACCTCTAATGTGCTGCTTTTGCATGGTTTCCATCCCCAGGTTTTTGTGCCAGCTTTGCATCTTTGATTTGCACGCTTTCTGAACCCTGTGGACTCGATTCACAAACAATCAGACCAGTAAAATAAGCACACAGCAAGCAATATGTTGGCATGCATGGTTGCGGGAAAAGAGCAGGTCACAGCATTCAGAAAGGTGACCTGGCTGGTAATGGCGGAGGCCTGTAGCCCAGCGTAAACAATGTGCTGACCTGCCCGTAACAAAAAACAGTGCTGTTGACATAGCCCGAGAGGACAGGCTGCCAGCAGCATGTGCATTTGCTCATGATGGGCTGAATGGGTACGAAGAAGAAAGACATGTTTCTATATCGGTTTGAGTGATAGAAATGCAAGGGGACATCACCTTTTCCTAGTGCTGCTGTAGGGGGAAAGGCCTTATTAATGCATCCATCCTTCGTGAATGGGCAGCAGTTCCTTTGCATGTAAGTGAAGGGGATGAACTAGTGCATATCATCACTTGTGTAGAAAAAGAAAAGGTTATGTGAATCAGGCCATTGGCATCTTTGTGTACAAACGAGGACTGCCCATGCATCTATGTGTGTGTATTCCAGCACATGTGCAAAAAAGGTTGTGCAAATCGGCCCTGTTAAATTTTGTTTCCAAGGGACAGAGCATGAACTGGGGCAGACGCATTCTTCAACTGGTCGATCCTGCAGGACCACCTGCTGGTGTTGCAACTAGTCAGGATCTGGACACCAAGGGTTTCCTCTTTTGCTGCATCTAAATGATAAGGGAACAGGCTTCCCTTGCACCTGCTCCTTCACCCTCCCATGAAGACATAACACAGGGGTACATGCCAAGTGGCAGGCCCCTCTACCCCTCACCATACCATACAGCCCCCGCTGGGCTTGAAGCAACCAGAAACCCATAGCAATACCATTGGGGATTGTCCGAAAGAGAGGAGTCGTAACAGCAGCTCATTCCATCAGGTGCACAACTAATAAGGCTGTGCAAATGGAAGGAGAGAGGAATGAGACTGAGCTGACAGAGCCGGACGTATTTTCCATAATTCTGAACATGGAAACATGGCAGCCATCTTCAGCAAAGAGCTCCTTCCCCAACAGGTAATCTACAATTCCTGCAACCCTGCTTTTCCCGCCAACAAAAGATGAAAAGAGGGGTGAAACGACCCTCTGCTGATGGCCGACTTACGCAAGAGATCTTCGAGCCAGCCCTACGTTGCTTCCTGAAACTAGCTCTGAGTGCCGCAAATACCCGTATAATATTAATAATAGTTATAATCATAACAATAGAAGGATAGCCATCCAAGTGCCCAGAAATACCAGACTGAACCTCTGTGCCTTGGCAGCCTAACTGGACCTGCCTGAGCTGCATGTAAACCAGTCCTCTCCTGTGGGAACTGGCAAAGACATGATGACAACGTGTACGATTGGGAACATCGGAGACTGGCCTGGGGAAGGAGACTTTGGCATGACCAAGTGGAAACTGACAGGATGAAATATTGTGCTGAAGTCATGCTCAGGCATGCGCCTGAACACCTGGGGCCTATTGGCGCAAACTGGATTGTAATATTATCGGTTCCCTGGAACATTTGAGCAGCACCCTGGCACTATGGACTGCAGAATGATTACTTTGACATTGAGTGGCAGCACCCTGGCATATAATAGAGAGCCCATTTGTATTGTATGTTGTGACATTTCTGATTTTGTGTAAACTAAAACAATCCCATTATTGTGCAATATATCTCGTAGTTCCGTCTTGGAATTGAAAACTGTTGCAACAGTGTATCCTGATATAACTTTTGAAAGTACTGTGGCATCTACTCGTATATGATATGGTATGATATGGCATTTATAACACGCCTATACACAAGAGTTTAAAGGCGTGACGAGGCAAGGGAGGGGGAACAGGGAAAGACAGACAACGATCTTGCTAGGCCAGGTGAAATTGAGATCGCACAAGTGCAGGGGACAAGTGCAGAGGGGAGGCAGGGAGGGGCCAGTGCATTACATGGGCATACAGAATATGATTGTGCCATTAACCCTCGATGAAAAAAAGGCACTGTATTGGGTTCTGCTTCTAGGATTCGGGACACATATGTGTCCACTGGACACTCTGCTACCATATTTCCTATCTCCTATCTCGAGAGCAATATAAACAGAAACAATGTATTAAGCAACAATTCCTTATACTTGGACATTAGTATTCCCGAAAGTGTTCACCTATTGCTTTGTAGAGTTACTGTGCAGAGTGTGTTAGTTTTAGCATTGAATCAAGCTCCTTATCAATATTAGAAACACCACTGAAGTAAACTTTGCCTACATGCAATTGCCACATTTTGTGTGAGAGGCAATTCTTAAAGTCAAAACTGTAAACACCAATGTGTATTACAGGCACTTTTGATTTCACATAACATTTGTGATGTGTAGGCTTGCTGGGAGGAGAGGACAACACATCCCAAAAGGCACATACAGATTTGTTCTCTCCCTGCATCAGGTTTCCATGCCCCTCGTCTGTCCTGCCTGAACCCAGGAATGAGGGAATATGCAAAGCAAAGAGGGACAGTGGCAGCTGGTGAATTGTTTAATGGAATGGGCGTCAATGTTTCCTATGAAAATGCGTGCGTGACCGAACATAACGAGAGAGCCCACACAAACCAAGGGCCTGTTTAGGGGGTGCTTTCCTTGAGAACATGTTTCAAATAGATGCAAGTCACCTACAGTGCAAAGGAGCATTTGCCCATGCATTTTCATGATGGCTTTTCCCACAATATATGGCAGTGTAAAAACATGTTCATCCTGGCTATGCCTATACATGTCCATGTTGGCTGCTAAAATATATCCCAGTATTCTGATATAAAAACATACTCATGTATGTCAGTAATGATACTTTCAGATAACATATCCATACTGGCATTACCAATATTTGCCAGTGTCCCTATGATAGAACATACGCCTGATCACTGTGTCGGTACAGTCAGAAAAAAAATCCAGAGTGGCTCCACCTTAAAATACCAGTTTAGCCATGTAATAAAACGTATCATGCTTGCTTTACTCTTGATGCCTAATAAAAAATGCCATGCCGCAGTAAGAAAATATATCCAGATGAGTCACCAATGTAATCCACTCTAGTCATGTCATAACACTTTTCATGTTTTCTTTACCCTTGATGTATAGAAAAAAAGGCATTCCACCGTAGGAAAATATATCCAGACTAGCTCCATCAAAGTAGGAGAGTATAGCCATGTGATTACATGTATCATGTTTGTTTTACTCTTGATGCCGAGAAAAGAAAGTAATAACACTGTAAGAAAATATATCCAGACTTGTGCCAGCAATGTAGGCCAATTTTGCCATGTAATAACATGTATTATGTTTACTTTACACTTAGTTCCCTGTAAAAATGCCATGCCACAGTAAAACTATATTGCCAGACTGGCACCATCAATGTAGGGCAGTTTGCCAATGTAATTACAGTTATTAGGTTTATTTAACCTTAAATTACAAGTATAAAATGCCATGCCACAGTAGGAGAAACGTGCTCTGGGTGCCACTACACAAATAAACCCTTCCACATCTCATAATAAGAGGCCACCTCCCAGCACACATGCATTCTTAAGTCCATTTAATTCTCTCATTTAACTGTGCATTCATACCACATACACTCTCTTTTTCACTTGCACACACTTACATAGACAAACACTGGCATACACGCATTCATACATACAAACATATACATAAGTGCATTTAGTTTCATACCTGTAACCCAGGTCCAGCCTCTCCTTGCCATGAGGGCCTCTTGTTCCCGTGCGCAGTACGCATCAGGAACCAGGAATCAGTGAAAGGTTCCTGGTTCATCAAGGCATGAACTGACGAGCCAGAGCACTTCCTCAATTCTGAGCAGCGATACCTACATGTGCAGAGAGAGGTAGGAGTACAGCCTATGCACATCTAGGCCTGCAATCCCTAATGTACTGGGGAAGCAAAACACCCCTATCCTTGCCTGGCCCATTAATAATGTGCATTAGGAACCCGTAAGATACAGACACTCGTCTCATCTTTATCAACCAAGGCATTATTTTATTTCTGGCCCCAGGCACTCCCTTCACTGGCTGCCTGGCGGCCAGTGTATTCTTTTCATGGTCCGTTGCCTACTTTGCAAATGCATTCACGGTTGAACACCTCTGTGTCTCACACAATGAACCCTTTGACAGTTAATGCCAGCCCAGTAGTACTCCTTCAGTTGCATGATGCAGCTCTTGGAGCACTCATTCTTTTCACTGGGCTGACTTTGGCTGGTCCATAATGGGTGATAGTGGTGGGTTGGCACCTCGTCACCCATAATGGATAAGCCGCACGGGAACAAGGACGTATTACGTGCAGAGTGGTGAACAGATAATTGCAAACCATACACATTAGCACCCACATGGATGGAGGGCTGACACCAGACACCCTCCCTTGCAGGTGCATGATTTTGATACATACCTGGGTGTTGGATGCATGCCCGATACTTAGACATTGGAGGGAGCAGTAAATCAGAGAACCTACAGGTGGAGTCTGAGGGATGCAGTATGTGAAAAACACCTTGCCCATTGCACACTACGGCTGCCTGTTTTGGTGAATTGTAGCCATTGTGTACATGCAACCCCTTTAAAGGAACAATATTCAATCTACTTAAATACATGTGTACAACTCGATTTGAATAATTAACCTCCTCGATCAGACCTTGTTAGTCTTTCCCTTACAGAAGGAATTGTTACCCTTTACTTGAACATCACTTTATTAAACCACTTCTTAAAAAACTCTCCCTCGACGCAACTGTAATGAAAATGATCAAGCTATAGCCGCAGGTTTACAATTGATGGACATTGAATGAAACAAACCTCTTGATCAATTTCAATTTGGTTTCCAACCCAGACATTGGACCAAACAAGCTCTAGTCTAAACCTGGGACGATTTGCTCAACCATTGTTCTACTTTTTATTATCTACATTCCACCTCTACTGTCCTTATTCTGAAATGTGTTATCTCTTACCACTCATATGTCATATGTCAATGATACCCAATAATTTCTTAAGTAATCCAGACCCTGTAATACGTTTGGTTAAGTCCAGCTCTGCCTTGAGGGGATGAAGTTATGGGTGACCAACAACAAACTTCAGCGGAACCCAACAAAATTGATATTATTCTCTTGGGTCCAAAACATCTGCTAGCTGACCCTACCCACCACCCCTCTCCTGATTTTTTTAATTTGTTCTTCCAACAACTGTCTTGACGATGGTCAAAAATCATGGAACAACTTGCGATCTTGAACTATCAATCATCAAAGAAATTAAAATGGTGGTAAAATCATCCTTTTTCTGCCTATGTCTACAATTCTGTACCCCTCGTTTCCTTCTCAAATCATATCATGCCACTGTGGATGGTTTGCTGCATAACTCCTGGTTGGACTATGTCAATAGACTACATATTGGCCTGCCAGATTCTCTTATACACCTTGTTAAACTAGTACAAAATGCAGGCACTCGTCTCATTTTCATCTACTAAGGCATTCTTCTATTTCTGGGCCAAGGCGCTCCCTTCACTGGCTGCCTGTCAGCTAGTGTTTTCTTTTCATGGTCCTTTGCCTAGTTCACAGATGCATTCACAGTTGAACACCTTGGTGTCTCACACAATGAATCATTCAGTGTTATCCCTTACACCGTCTTAGGTCAGATCCTCGTCATCTTGTATTTAGTCCTCATTTTTTGCCCAAGAACATTACTAACCTGAAGTATGATGTGTCTTCTGTAACCAAAGTATGAAACTGATGCAAACGTGGCTGTAACCTATGCTAGCAACTGTTTTAATCTATTAACTATGTGAGCTAATCATGCATGTCTGTAACTTACTACCTCCACAAGTGACCGGTAACCAACGTAAGCATTTTCTGTAACTTACTACCACGCCAGCTAATCATGAAATGACTGTAACCTACCACCTCTGTAAGTAATAACTGTAACCATATACCTTAAGAAAAAAGTGCCTAGATGCCTTTGGGTTTTGTGCGCTATATAAATGACAAATAAATAAATAAATAAAATCCTGGTGCATTACTGCAGGGAATCAGCGTTTTTCTGTAGATGGCCCTCACCGTTGGATAACTTGCCAAGTCAACTGTGGTCCTCCAATTCCCTGCTTGTGTTCAGGAATAATTGTAAAACCATTTCTGTTTACTTAAACCTTTTCTTCATTTGTCTGTTCAGCTCCAGTCCTTGCATTCATCTCCGACACCTAGATGCACTACATTTCTGCTGGGCACAGTTCCGGTGTTTTGTGCTTTACAAATTCTCAAACAGGTCAAATTGCTGAAATAAGTCAGTACGCTGCGGTTATCTGGTCGTAACTTAACATGACAATATGCATATTACATCATTTTGTTCATGCTAAATCTGAGGATTGTGCTATGTTTGCATCCTCCAGATCTGCATTTATGGTAGGTAGTTGTACCTGTTATCAATTCACTGCGTTCGTTTCTTCCTTCGATTCTAAAAAATTAAGTTTAATGTGTTCGAATGTGACGCATTACCGCCCCCTGCTGTTAGTATGTGGTTTTGTCATCATTGATTTAATGCATTTTCAGTGAGCACACGGTACAGAATTCTCATGTTTCACTTCAACTGTGTATAAAGTCAAATAGGGTGCTTACACAAGATGAGAACGGATGATAGCTGTGATCTCCGACATCTGACCACGCCCGCCCGCCCCCATCCCTCCTCCGCCCACCGTACCAGGGTATCGCCCGTAATCCTTCAGGCAGCAGCTGCTGTTAGAATAACTGTCACTGACAAGGACGAATAGAACGACCCTGAGAAAAAGAATGCCAGAAAGCCCACGATTTAAAAAGGGAAGGAAGAACTGCGAGGCCGGCAGGGTAAAGTAAGAGGCAAACAGCCTCTAAACGCTGCAGTGGGTAAGGACATGGACATAATAGATGGGCTGTTGGTGCAACAACAAGAAAAACAACGCTGTTGATATTATTATATTATCATTATTAGTACCAGGCGACGGCGCAATCAGAATGCAAGAGCCGAGTCATTACCAGGCCGGGAATCCCTCAGTCGGGATTCCACGGCCTTTGTCCCCGGCGGGGCCATGGCAGCCCCTCAGCCAATGAGGAGGCTCGAAGCTGGGCCATCCCCGATCCGAGCCTCCCCGCGGCTGAGAGGCTGCCTTCGCCCCCCGCCAGGGAGTCGGGTAAGTCTTTTTTTTTATTCCCTTCCCTCCCTCCCACTCCCCCCCACAACTTACCTTCTTGTCCCTGCGTCCCCAGCGGGGGACGAGGGAAGCTTCCAGCCGTGTTGAGACTAGGAGCGGGGCCACCCCCGCTCCGCGCCTCCACACGGCTGGAGGCTTCCCTTGTCCCTCACCGGGGACTCAGGTACGTTTTATTTTTGTACATTTTTTTTATCCCCCCCATTTCACTCCCGCCCTCCCAACCCCACTTACCTTCTTTTTGATCCTTTTTCGGGAGCGGACGCGCTTGGAACACTAGTGTTCCCAGCGCGTCCGCTCCCGATGGCCGCCATGGAAAGGGAAAACGGACTCCCTTTTCCCTTTCCATGGTGGCGGCCATTTTCTTCCTTTTTTTTTTCTCCCGAAACGCTGCAGCGTTTCGGGACAAAAAAAAAGCTTTTCGTTTTTGCGGGCCAGCGTACTAATAGCTATATGACCCTCGCGGCGGGGGCAATACTGACTCAGGTAATGCCCCGGGGCCTTCGGTAAGGCCCTCACTTTGCTCGGGGACTATACATATGGGCCCCGGGTAATTACCTGAGTCGGTATTGCCCCCGCTGCTCAGGTCATATTAGCCTCCAAAGATTAAAGTTGGAAATTCTGTACCTACAGGCTGACCCCAGATTTCAGCGCCAAACACTTGTCTTTCTGCGCTATCTGAACGACTTTCAGTGTTTTCAATGCATCTTCGCCTATTGGAAATTAACCCCATATATTGCGATATATGGTTATTTTTGTCTCTCAAGGGTGCACTTTGCAAAAAAAAAAGTGGAATTAGAATATGTCATAGCAGTAATGCAGTCAAAGATTGTGATTTACCAGATGGGACCCTAAGCTTTAAACACAAACTGATGCAACCGCTGCCGCAACCGCTGCTTCCCCTTGCCTCACGCAGGCCGCCATAGAAAGGGAAAAGTGACTCCGTACGAAGCCCCGCCTTCCCTTTCCATGGTGGCAATCTTTGTAAAGTATTTTCCTTTGTGGCCTTAAGCCCCTCGCTCCAAGTACTCGAAGGGGGGTAATGGCCTGGAGCCCTCGTTAATGGCCCTCGCAAACTTGGACTGCCGCTACCCCCCCGTACAAGCCCTTGGAAAGGTGGCTTAACGCCACAGTAGCGCCAGGCAATAAGGAAGCTCGGAACATGGTCTGTTTTACTTGGTATAAGCCTTTGTTTAAAGATCACCAACTGCTGCATGTCCCTCCCTCCCTTGCTCTCCTCCACCTCCACCATATCGCCTTCAGCACCCACGAGTAACCACAAACGTGCGTAAGGAAAAATGTAAAAGAATCAAAACGCACGCTTCTGGAGTCTGTGATGCCATGTCTGCTACAGGATCCCCCTTCAGTATTGATTAAATCATCATAGTAAAGTACTGCACATATTTAGTCATAGAGCTAATGGTGATATGACCCTCAGCGTTGGTCTGACCCTGCCAGCACCAACACTATTGCACATGTAAGGGACCCTCATTTTGCTCTGTCCCTTATCTTGTGCGGCAGGCAATTACCAACAGGGTTGGCCCGTCACCTCGGGTCACATCACCTCCATATAAAATAGCTGTATCAATTTTTCTACCAAACTGCTTGCGTGGAGCAGGCATGCCTGACTCATACTTGAGTTAGCCCGGGGATGTGCAAGGTTGGATAGCCCCTTGGACGTCCGACAATACACAGACTTAGTAATCACTAGTCAGTGTCCCAAGTCGGGCAAAATGCAGCTCCTATGCGTGGGGAACAATTCTACATGCTGCATGTATTTTCGGTGAGACATAGGCAGGTTTTTATTTAATTTGTGTTGTCACAGCCTGAGATTCACAAACAGAAAGTCCCCTCTCCAAAGTTTCACTGCATCTTTGCCTTAATCATGGTTAAAAAGAACAGACGTCTGCATTGAATAATAGTGTTGGCAGGACTTCCTGTCTGATTCACAAAATAACTCATTTTTCTAGTCAATTAGTCTGCATATGCCCTTGTAGTCCGAGAAACTCTTTGCATGTCAGTTGGTTTTACAGACATTTGCTAGTGTCTATTATTGCTTTCAATACAAATATGGAATTAACTACTTATGTTAAGGCCATTCAGATACAATGGGGCTCATTATAAGTGTGCCCGGTCAGAATAAAGGCAGTAATTCTGGCTCCAAGTTTGCCGGTCGGGGCCATGGATCTCCTGGCAGGTCTGACCTCCTGGGAGTTCAAGCCCCTACCAGCAAATAAATGCTTGAATCACTGGCACCACTGCAAATGGTGCCAGAGATCCAGGCAATCCATGCGAATTGGAACTTACTGGCTCTCTGCCGCCCATAATATCCTGATTATGTAAGGATATTGGGCAGCATAGATGGTAAGGCCGGTTTCCAGGTATTCTGCCGGAATTACTGAGAGGATACTAGCAAACCTATAATGAGGGCCATAATGTGTTGAATCTAATAAGTCCTGATTTCAGTTTTCTAAGAATTAATTGCATTTTTTCTGATGACTCAAACCAATATATTTTAAGAATCAAGGACTATGCTTATGAAGTTTCTCAGTTCACAGGTTTTTTCTTTTCCTGATGGTGCGCCCAATAAACACAGGCATTTAAGCACAAATGACAAATTCAGATTACCAATTCATGAAATGTGCACACAGATCTTCCATTTACACCCTCCATTTCTTAAACATGACCATTGTTTATGCACATCCCGCACACCGTAGCCAGTGGTAATGTTCATGAAAATGGCCACCAGGTGGTGAAGTTTCCCTAAAAATGCACCCTCCAGACAATCACTTTCCCTAAATGTTACAGTAATGGAGGTAATAATATATAATTATATATACCCACCCTAGAATAGTTGGGGAAATAATTTTAGGGGTCAGGGAAAAAAGTCGACTACATGGTGTGACGAATCAACTTCCGGGGCACCAGTGGTCCAGGGATGAATATACCCCACACCTCTAGTACACCAGAAGGGATCCAAACAGATTGGAATACAAGTAAATGATAAGACCTCTTTGTCCAATTTTAGTGACGTGGACGGAACGGCAGGCTTAACTCCGCAAGGTCATGGATCGTTGGTTAGTTGTAAAACCGCGAAAATACAATTATTACCCGATGATAACAGGGACTGTCCAGACAAGGTTGTATACAAATATCTACTTTATTATTACTACAACAGACAGTTCTAGCACACTACAATTACAAACCACACTGTAAAGGAACACTGAGGACAGCCAGTTTCACAAAGGAAAGGGATGCACTCCGGATACTGACAGAAGGGTAGTTGGTAAAGCAATCAGTCTTACTGTTGATGGTTATTTGGTTTCAACACCAAAGGGGCAAAGGATGGTAATTATCTCTAGGGGCCTTCAGAGAAGGACCAGGAGGCAGAACCACAATGTACCTGTTGCTGAAGAAGTTTTTGCTGCTCAACAGCGTCAAGGCGGTTCCAGGGTGCTTTGCAGCCCGTGAGACAGAGTTAGTGGTGGGAGACAGCATCGGGTACCAGGCGGCAGGAAGTTCCGCAGGAGAGGTTGGATGGACGTCTTCAGGCTGTCTGGTGCGGCAGCTCGGGGCCAAGAATCGTTGTGTCTCAAACGGCTCTGATGACTGCAGCGTGACAACAGTCAGCGGTGCAGCCGGATGCAGTTTGAGGACTCGACTGTCATGAAATTGTCCTTAAAAAGATGGAAGCTGGATGATGCTTATGTGGCACTGCTCTTAGATTCTTTGCAGGGCTCGTGTCCTTTCAAGGTGGACGGCCAAAGCTCAGAAGGATGTTAGCAGGCAACAGTTTTGTCCTTTGTCCAGAGCTCGCAAGCACTTCCCACCTAGGAAGCGTGATATCAGAACCTACCAGGGCACACTGTGTGCTGGCTGGGTACTGGTTCTGGAGCTGCTGCACGGGTCCTCTGAGTCTGGTATCTCCCTCAATTCCCTGGGAGAGATTTATGGGAGGGATCTTGCTTCCCTCTTGGAACTCCTGGCCTTCCTTCATTGGTGTAAGATGTAAGGTAGGCTGTACCTTCAGCTCGGGTCCAAATGAGTCCTTCTTCTTACTCCTTGCAAAGTCTTCAGATGATCTGATCAATGAGAGGCTCAACCATCTTTTAAAGCGAAATGGTCCCCAGTGATTGGTTCAGGCTAAGCCCACCTTAATGAACCAATCCTGGGTCCCCACCAACAATCTTCAGTGATGCTTCAGGTCAGAATCAGAGAGCTTGGCAACAGATAGGGGAAGGATGACAACATAAGTCCCACACATCTTCCTGTCTGCTGTACATCAAAGAATCTCCCTAATTAATTGAGCCCTATGCAGCACTTGGTCACAACATGGGCCTCCTTTGAAGTAGAGGGTTGCAGGCGACTTTAGTCTCCTACAATTCACATACTTCACTGCTCTGAAAGGAGTGGTTCCAGACAGGACATTCACTGCCCTTTCATACCAAGGAGGGGTGTTAGTAACATGTTGTTGCATTTTATTACAAGGAGGTGTTAGTCTTTGGTCTCCATTGTCACTTCCTGCACCCAGTCCTTCTGTGTGGCCTGCTAATTAACATTCTTGAGTATTTGCCACCACCAGCAAGGTGTAAATATGGAGATGCAAATCCATGGGGCCTTGAAATGGTAATCAGGCTGCCCACGGCCAGAGGCCTTTGATGTACCCACAGCTGTCAGGTGTTAGCTACACATGAGAGAGGAGGGTGGCACTGGGAGGTTCTGTCATCCCAGAGTGCATGACTATTTTTTTCTGCTGTGCAGTGAGCATGGAAAATATGTGCACAAATGGCCCCACATATTTTCCGGAGGTTGAATTCCCATCATTCTTTCTTTTAAACAAACAAGAAATCAAATATCCCAGGCGAGTGCACTCTCCCTGTGCGGATGGTCGAATTCCTCACACATGGTGACTTTTTTACAGTGACATTATCACATGGATCCCCACACACCACATGAGGGAAGTCCACAAGCATTTTCAGGTAGCCATGTTCTTTGTTTTGAACGGTTTGAGATCAAAGAAATGCATTACCTGGCCACCAATGTTTCTAACCAGGATATAGACTTTTCTTAGTCCCTGTCCTGCACATTCTTTACAAATACACTGTCATTCTGATATATATAGCAATGCGTGTTTAAGGTTTTCAATATCCATTTTTGTCAAAAGGCATGTTTGGGGCTGGTTGTTTATATGTCACTAATGGGTTACTGTGACGTGGAACAGAGATGTAGGGTTAATGGAGTAGTGGGACGAGGAAGAGTCAGGTGGTGGTAATGTAATGGATTACTAATGGGTTACTGGATCGAGGAAGAGGGAGGTGGGTTTAATGTAGCAGCTTACTTCTGGAATACCGGGACAAGGAAGAGGAAGAGGGGGTAATGCAACAGATTACTATTGGGGTACTGGGATGAGGAAGAGGGAGCTGGTGATTATGTAAACATTTTCTAATGGGTTTTAGGATGAGGAAGAGGGAGGTGGGATGATGCAACAGATTACTAATGTAGAACTGGGACGAGGAATAAGGAGGTTGGTGCAATAAAATGGATTACAAATGGAGTACTAGGAGAAGGACGAAGGTGGAGGGATTAATGAAATACTGGAACAAGGGAGAGAGAGGAGAGAGGTGGAAGTAATGGAATACTAGGACAAGGAAAAGGGAGGTGGGTTAATGTAATGGAATACTAAGGGAGTACTCGGATGAGGAAGACGAAAGTGGTGGTAATGTTACCGGTTACTGGTGGGGTACTGGTGGTGTACTGGGAAGAGGAGAGGGAGGTAGAGGTAATGGAGTACTGGGAAGGAGAACAGGCCGGTGGTGGTAATGTAGGTCTGGTATGAACAGGAGGTATGAGAAAGAGTGGGATGGGGGTAATTTAATGGATTACTAATAGAGTACTGGCATGAGGAAGACAAGCATGGTGGTAAAGTACAGCTTACTAATGGGGTACTGGGACTAGGAAGATGGTGTTGGTGTAATGCAATGCATTTATAATTAGTAACTTGAATGTGGTTGAGGGAGACTGGGTAATGCAGACAATTATTAATGCATAAAGGGACGAGGAATCTGGAAGCTGGGTTATGCAGTGGATTCTTAATGTGATACTGGGGTAAGGAATAGGGATGTGGGGGTAATGCAATCATTTATTTTTGGAGTACTAGGATGAGGAAAAGATAGGTAGGGTAATGCAACAGATTACTAATTCAGTACTTGGATGAGGAAAAAGGAGGTGGGTGCAATGAAATGGATTACGAAAGGGGTACTGGGACAAGGAAGAGGGAGGAGGGGTAAATGAACTACCGAGACACGGATGAAAGAGGCGAGAGTAATGGAGTACTGGGATGATGAAAAGGGATGTGGGGGTAATATAACAGATTACTAATGGAGTACTGGGATGAGGATGAGGGACATGGTGGGTAATGTAACAGATTACCAGTGGGGTATTGGGACAAGGAAGAGGAAGGTATTGGTACTGGAGTACTGGGAGGAGGATTAGGGAGGAAGTGGTAATGTACTGGTATATGGAAGAGAGAGGTGGTGATAATATGACAGATTGCTAATGGGGTACTAGGAAAAGGAAGAGGAATGAGAGGTTAATGGAGCACTGGGGCATGGAGGAGAGAGATGGGGTAATGGAGTACTGGGAAAATAAAAGGTGAGGTCGGGGTAGTGTAATATATTACTAATAGGGTATCAGGACGAGGAATAGGGTAGTGATTGTAATGTAATGGATTACTAATGGGATACTAAGATGAGGAAGAGGGAGGTACGGGTAATGGAGTACTGGGACGAGGAAGACACAGGAAGGGATTTGGAGTACTGGTATGAGGAAGAGGGAGGGATTGATAATGTCATTGATTGCTAATGGGTACTGGGATGAGGAAGAGGGAGGTGGGGGAGTGGGGAGCTCTTCACTGCAGACGTGCTGAGAAAATAGAGATCTCCACTGTTAAATCAGGTGAAACACATGTCCAGTCAAAATAAAATATATTAAAAAGTGATTGGAAGGTGTTAAAATAATGAAAATAAAGAGGGTAAGAAAACCTATACAGGACGTAAAAGTAATTAAATGTAGGTAGTATATCAGGTTTAATAGATATTTGAAAAAAGAAAATATAATACAGTTATTAAAAGAAACAACAGGAGGGATAAAGGGAGGCGCCATGTGTCTTTGAGGGATGGGGGTAGCGGGATATGCCACCCATGAACAGCTACTTTTTATGCCAAGTGTAGGTGGGATGTGTGTAAGGTTAGGTAAATAAATAAAAAAAACACCATAGAAACTTAAGTAGAAATGGAAACGGATTATTCTATAATCCAGTAGATGGCACTGTTAGACAATATACAAAGACTGCATTTTGCTAATAGGCTTGATGAAAACGGTAAGTCGTTATTTTTTATTAAGTTATGTAAGTGTCGTTATATATGTTATCCCAGCGTTAAAATCACATATAACCTTGAAAACATGTATCAGCACCACACTAGCTTCTTTGCGACTTTTATTTTAATGTCAACAATCAAATGAAAGCTTTAAAAGCTAAACCAGCATGACCAAAAATATAAACCCCCTAAAACAGGGATTGCTTCCTAAATTCACTTAAAATACTCTTCCTGCACCTACTAAATTTGTCCTTAATTGCTATCTCGTTATTTTATATTTGAGGAGTACTCACTTTTCATTTGTTACTCTAAAATAAGATCTCAGTAAAGCGTTCGGGAAAATGGTCTGCACTATCCTCAGAACCCAAACCTTCACAAATCCTCCTCTCTTACCCTGCACACGTGCTCTCCAGCCTTAAAACTATTCTACACACACCCTGTGATGCATTGCCATTAATAAAATGATCTGTGTAATTCCACTACATGAAGGGAAATCTGCTAATCAGATCTCCCTTTCAGTTCCATGCCAAAAGCATAGTGTACACCTGTGTCCTGCTGAATCCGTGCCCTGATCTCCAGTGACACAGACCAGGTTCAGGAGCTGGCCTGGGAAGCAGGCATCAAAATACACATCCATCCTAAAATGCCTAGCCTCACACCAGGGTGGTGCCTATCATATGGGCATATTGACAAGGGAAGGTATCGGAGTTAGCGTAGAAAGAGAAATATTAGGGAAGGAATGATTCCACCATCGTTTTTCTCTCTATCACTACCGTTCTTTCCTGTCCCTTCAACTTCCTTTAGCACAAATCATTTTGAATCTGAGGTCAGAAGGCAAAGACCACTTGTACCAATAAAACGGATTGGACCCCTAAAGGCAGGCCTGTTTTAATCCAATCACCTGCTTTGAAATAAGGGGTCACCCACTCCTTCCTTGATTCACTTTGGAAAAAACACCTAAAAAAGAATTAATTGGACCTCTTTTGGGAGAGTTAACTTTCCAAAGCCCTCCACTGAAGGTGAAGACTGAGAATCCAAGCCAATACGAGCTCTCCTCCCTTAACATCTCCAGGGCACATTGCTAAAAAAAAACCTGACTCTCTGCCAGCCACATTGGTAATCGGGAACTCTCTGCATGGCAGGACCTCTTATGCCTGAGCCCCTGGATTGGGACTCACAGCAACCTGAGTGTTAAGATAGTGAGGATTCCTGTTTTGTTGTCAATCTAACTGATGCAAGCCGTGTTTTGACCCCTTTTTACCCTGTTTGAACCAACAGGACCATCCAAAGCTGTCTTTGAGACACTCTTTTGCACACTTAAACCAGTTCACTGCTGCACCATGAAAGCAGAGTGTCATTGCCTCATCTTCAACAAGAAAATTATGATTGCTCCGCCACCTCCGAAATGCCTTTCGAACCACCACCAACTTGGTTGGTGATCTTCATTGACAGTTGACCAGACTCTGGGGGATGCAACGAACAGCGACCTTCGAATGCTGCATCAGATCGCCCGACTCATACTGCACATTCAGTCACATGCATCTTTGCCGTCAAACTGCCTGTTGAACCAACACGGGTGGCCCACACAAACCATACTTCAAAAACCTCTTTGAACCAACAGCATCAAAGCTGCTTACCTTCACCACGAATTGAATCAGCCCTGGCAGCCTCATCAAACCACGATCCTTGAATGCTGCATCGGGAATGAACCGATTCGAACTGCGCACCCAGTTCCCGGCATTGTTGCCATCAAACTGATTGTCACACCGACCCTCGTGACCCTACCGTCCCACACTTCTTTAAACTTCAACAGACGTCAACTCAACACCAGCTCGACAACTGATCACCCATCTGGAACAACACAACCACTGCATCCACTCCTGATTTGAACTGTAGGAATAGTATAAAGAAGCCTGGTTTGAACCAATAGATACAGTGAAAAGTACTATCTACTAATAACTTTCGACTCGTCCGTCTTTGGATGCTATAGACTGATTAGGTCACTTTTGATCCCTTTTCACACAAGAACATGTCCTCTTTGAGAACATGTTGGCATTGTATTGTTCTAACCTGAGTGCTTCATCTCGCTTTCTTTGCATATTCTGTGTTTTTTCCACAGTGGTGGGTTTTGTGTAGTGTTTTTCTACTAATATATAATGCAGATAGTGTTTAACTAATATATATAATATATATATATATATATATATATATATATATATATATATATATTTATAGAACATTGATTGGACATTCCCTTCATTTTGGACTGTTATACTTTGATGTTTGGGGCACACCTCTTAACTGTGTGTGCTTTACCTTTATTAATGGGATCACTAGGTACTGCCACCCCTCATCCTTCTACACCCATTGGGTTTATGTAATTTCGTCACACTCCTCATACATCATTTTAGGAGCATTTTCAAAAAAGAATCTAGATTTGAATGCCAAATTTCAAGAGGGACGAACTTTCATGAATGAAACGCGTTGTGTCCAGAAATGCGTTTATGAGATATGGCCAACTTCTTGGGGATTGGGAGCATCCCACTTCCCCCCAAATTGAAAACAAACTACTTGACAGACTTTCGCCAAACCAACAAAGGAGCACTTTGTGCCCAACTTGTTTCTCAATTGGGGAAAATCCATCCAGCGGTTTCAGCTGTTAACGTTAGCAAAAATTAGGAATTTTCAATATGGGAAAAGCCAATGCAAACATTAAAAGAAACCCCCTTCAAAGCTTTTGAACTGTACAACAGATTTGCACAAAAGTGTCCCATTTTTGGGGTTTCTTTCAGAAGAATTCCATGCTGCTCTGTCCTGTAGTTCAAAGGTTATTAGACTTAGGATGTTCACAATTCCTATACATTATAGGTTTCGCCTTAACTATAAGCCAAATAGTGTCAGCCTGCTACATATATAAATTGCAATGAATAGAAAGTAGGCACAGTTTTGGGCCCTGCACCCTGGTTCCATCCAAAGTTTGTCATAACCCCATTGTTCCCTGCAGAGTCTGAGTCCACCTCTCCTCCTTTCATAAGGACAATGAAACTTCAGAGTACCGACAGCATTTCTGCAGGTCACATAAAATGACAATGTATGTCTCCACATATTAGGCATGTCCTCACCTTAGGGATGTGTCTTTTGCTGCTACTCTCAGTCTACGTTTCACATAAAAACATACTGCACTCTCCCCCAGCAGGATGCGCAGAGTAAATGACATAAATGACTGAGGACATGTGTGGGGCACAGAGCTCACAGGGAACAACAATGATCTAAACCAACTAGAACCTTGCAAAGAGATTTAGACTCTGGAAGTTAAACGTGAATAAGGAGAGGCTTGTTATGATATGATATGATATGGTATTTATAACGTGCCTATACACAAGTGTTTCAAGGCACGAGGGGGAACAGAGGGAAGACAGAGACAACAATCTTACTAGGCCAGGTGAAACTGAGATCGCGCAAGTGCCGGGGAAGGGGGAAGGGGAAAAGTGCGGGGAGAAAGGAGGAGAGGATGGTGCAGTACATGGGATCGACAGTAAAACAAGACAAATAGAATAAATAAAAGCAATAAGTAAAAGTGTGGCCAGCACTTGGGTGAAAGATTCTCTGCAGCTCCCTCCAGTGGCTGGTAGATGCCAGCTGACAGCTTGGACATTTAAACTAAGCTTATCTCTTCAACTTGTTGAATAAATAATTATATTTATCTGAATCAAGGAATTTCTCAGGTTTTCATCCTTTAAGTGAGTCGATGGGTTGTTCATTAAACAAGTGCATTGGGGTCCTTAGTTCGGAGAACCCTAATGCACTTGTTTAATGAACAACCCAGTGACAAACCTGAAGGATGAAAACTTGAGAAATTCCCTGATCCAGAGCTTGACACAGCACTGATGATAAATGAATTGACTAATCATAAATTGTTCAGAATCCTTATAACCTTCATTTCAGGAACGGGGTCCAGGGCGTCGTATGGTCTCATAGCTTTCCACCAGGCTTCTGTACAGTGGCTCTACTACCCACAGTGTCAAATGAACATGGCCTTAGCTAATGCCCTTACCTGATAACTTCTCAGCCAAGTTCTGTGTCAATCCATCCAGTTATATTTCTGTTGGACCGCCAAAACACTTCTTTATGGGTTTGCATGGGAAAAGGAGTTCTGGTCCCAATCTCAGCCTTCCCCCCAGCTGTCAGATGTAACTCTTGTTCAGAGGAGAATTGCCTAGCATTTCGGTGCTGGACTGCCTCAGGGCAGGACAAAGACTGATATGTCTGGGATATCTCTTCTCTGTGAAAGATAGTGATCTATAGACTCTGGGTAAGTCTCTCGTAACCAGGATTAATGTCTGGCAGAGGGACTCCCAGGACCCCCCTTGTTAATTTCCATATTTAAGTAACTTTGGGTCTCACCCTAAGTTACTAGGGGAATCCAGACGTGGACCCCTTGCTCACTATTCTTAGAGAGGCACAGCTCCACCCTATTGATGAGGTCCAAACAGACTGAAACACGTGTCTGGGGTTGGTGTTGGTACTCTTGTTCAGAGGAGAATTGTCTAGCATTTTGGTGCTGGGCTGCCCCAGGGCAGGACAAAGACTGATATGTGTGGGATATTTCTTCTCTGTGGAAGATAGTGAGCTAAAGACTATGGGTATGTCTCTCGTAACCAGGACTAATGTCTGGCAGAGGGACTTCTAGGACCCCCCTTGTTAATAGCCAGATGTAACGTCACAAAACAGTGAGAGGTTAGAGAATTTGGCAGTGGGTTCACAAAGCCAAAGTGGCTTACTCGAAATGTTCTGCTTGACATCCACCATTCAGAGCTCCAGATTCTGATTTGAATTTAAAGTGCTAATCCATATGTACTGAGTTTATCAAAACTAAGAAGAGTTGTTTGGATCAACTGCAAATAATAATCCAAGTGAGGTTTTTAGCCACTGTTTTCTGCGCTACATGAGACCAAACATTCCCTTTGGGAGTTTCAATGAACTTTGGTATTTTTGGGACCTCTCTAACAACTTTGCACCTCCTTGCTGCAGAACAGACAAACACAAAATCATTAAAATAAAGGTTCCAAAGACACCAAAGTTATAACCCCCCACCCATAATTGTTGATGCCAAGGCTATCTCAACTTAGCCATAACTACCTAGGTGCAATGGGCAGGTGTTCAACAGCAATGTGTTCATATTCAGTGAAAAACATCTTGAAAGGGATGTATGGTAAAGTTTACTACTACTAATCTATTATAATTCAGTGAACATATTTTGCCGAAGGGATATTTTGCTTGCAGCACAAATCAACATAGCCCCACAAATTAAGCAGCCATAACTTGTCCTTTGCCATCATAGAACAACCATGAACATAGCCAACACCATACACTGCTCATGACGTAGTCGGTTCTGCTGATTAACATGGAAAATTGGGTCTTCAAAACTCTTGACTTGGGCTTTGTTTTCTGTTGGGCCATCAATCGAATGTTAAGTAACCAAGAACAGTTTGTGGTACACCAGGTTTCGTGAGGTATTTGTGTTCTTGTTATCCACTACAAACTGTGGTGACATGCATGTCATTTATGTGGGTATGTGTGTTGTCATTAGATGTGCATGGAAGTGGCTGAGTTATGTTTGTGTTACAATTAAAGTGGCTGGGTAATGGTTGCTTTAGGGACTGAAACGTGTGACTAAATCATACCTCATTTTAACAAAGTTTGACCATTCCCTTCAACAAAGTTTTTTTTTTATTATTAAATGTCCAAGGTATGTTAAAATAAAACTAAGCCACAAAGTCTCTTCACCCAATTCTCTTTCAATTCATGTTTTATTAAAGTAGCATATACTGTACCAACAGTGGACACTGGACAGAGCCTGAGGGCATGCCCAGAAGGCATTTTTATCCTTAGGCAGCTCCAAGACTCCTGTTGTGCCCACTGGACATTACCTAATGGCATACCCAATGTCACAACCAAGGCCTACTCAAGGCCTCTGGTGTAGCCATTGGCCATAACCTGGACTTGAAAATTAATGTTGCAAAATCTGAAATAATTATATTTACATTAAGAAAGAAAAACATTATTTATTCTGCAATCGTTTATTAATAATGATAGTGTCCTGCTAGCAAGATACTATGATTCTTTGGATATGCGCTATCAATCCTCTTTATCACCACAAATGCATATTGAAGCAATCAATGAAGCTGTTGCAGGCAACTGAGGGTGTGTTCAGGTTTTCTGCATATTACAAGAGTGAACCGGTTAAGTCTATTTCTGGAGCCTACCAGACCAAAGTAAAATCGGTGGCTACCTACTGTACTGGTATTTGGGGATTTAAACCTGTGCCATCGCGAGATGCATGAAAAGTCTTTCTGTAAGAAACAACTAGACTAGAGGCCTCATTACGAGGCTGGCGGTCCCGTAATGAACGGTGCCGGTACAGGACCGGCACCGTTCATTAGGGGATGCCTGATTACGAGGTCCCCTAGCGGGACCCAGAACAGACGTTTGGTAAAACCAGACGGTATCAGGTAATAATATCCCCAACAAAAATATTGCCGTAAATATGGCCGTTTGGTTCGCCATAGGCGATATTTTTGTTGGGGATATTGTGTGGGAGCGGGAGTTGCAGGGGTGTCCCCCGCACATTAAAAAATGATGCGGGGGCAGCGGGGGTGTCCCCTGCAGGGTCCATGTGTGAATTTCATGGCAAAAATATGGCGATATTTTTGCATTGCAAAATTGGAATTATCACATGGAACCAAACAGACGTCCTTTCCGGGTCCCGCGAGGGGACCGGGAGCTAATAACGGGCCCGTTATTAACTGGCCCATTATTAGCTCCTTCCCCATTCCATTGAGACCTATGGGGGCTCAAATGGGAATGGGGAATGGTTCTGTGCATGAGGAATTACCGGGTCCTCCAAGGTCGGAATGACCCGATAATTTCTCATTCACAGAACCCGGTATTGGAGCTGCTATGGAGGCAACCATGGCGCTAATAGCACCATGGCTACCTCCATACTCTTAATGAGGCCCTAGGTCTCCTTAATTGTGCTCCAAAGTGTACAGTTCCTACAGAATTAGGGATGGGATTCGTTGAAGATGTGATTTGAGTTCAGCCAGTAGTAGTGTATCCAATTATTTGCAAGAATACATGATTGATACTAAATGATGAATTATTGAATGAATTTATGCATAGTGAAAACATGAAGAAAATGCCATGGTTAGGTTATGTTAAAGCAATTTTGGCACAATGAGATCCTGAATCATTCCCTACGGCTGTGTCACCCCACTCCAGTAAAGAGATTGCCAGTGTTAAAACTAAGCTAAGAACTGGCCAACATTTTGAACCTGACATAGGGAGTTGTTAAAACCACCAAATGCATTTTTGGGGATGTATGCTTTTGATAATGCTATTCAGTCTTATTTGGAATGGTTCCCTTATATGAAGTCCAGAAGGTTAAGGGCAAGGCCTCATGTTCGCTGTTTTCATCTGAACGAAGCACTTTATTCTAGGAATAATCACTCCTTTCCGTCCTTTTTGCACATTTGTCCAGATCAAAGTTTGAAGTGCAACTGTTTCTAACTCCAAGAACATCGTCGCTGTGTGCCAGTTTGTCAGCTCTCATCAATCTGTTCTGTTCCACTGTTCTGTTTGATTTGTGCTCACCCAGCTGTAAAACACATTGCTACTTCTTGCCCGGTGCGTGCTCCTTGTTGGACTACTTGTGGTAACTATTTATTGCAGGTTTTTTGGAGGACCCCTGATACATTGAAATGCCACCTCTGTCTCTGATGCCTCACTCTAGCACGCCACAGTTCCTACCCCCTGGCACCCGTCCCCCCCTCCCCCGCTAGCTCACTAGATTTCAGCGGGGACACATCCCAAAGGATTTTCCTTTAACTCATTTTTGGTAGCTGAAAATGCAGTGCTATAGTGTCTAGGTAAATATAAGTCCAAAGAAAGTGGCTGATCTTTTGCGCACAAGTCCAAAAAATGTGGAGGTGGCAAATTAAGATTTTGCAGAGACCTGCATTTTGGCTGGTAAATATATCTTTCATTTGCTACCCTAGCCAGCGGTGGGCTAACCGAGAGCACTGTACAAAAAGAGATTCACTTCTGCAAATGTGTTGAAGTTGTCAAATGTTAAGCCAGTTCTATGACATTTGAAATGTTTGTGATTTTTTGTGATGAAATGCAAACGAAATAAAAGACTGTGGTAAAAACACACATATATGAAAGTAGCTGGACAAAATCCATAAGAACGTTCTGCCCAGCTAAACAATATGCATAACAGATTTTATTCATATTATGGATGTTATTTGAATATTATTTATCATTTTTAAAATGTTTTGGATTTGTTTTCAATTGTTGCAGTACTTTTACCCAACCTACCGAAAAGGTAGCAAATACACCATTAGCCAAACCTTTTTCTAACCAATACCACCCTTTTTTAAACTGCCGTAAATGTATTTATACGACATATGAATTGACAGTTATTAATGTGTTATGCATTCCAAACTATGTACCAATACATATTGAGTTTTCTTCTTAACTACAGTACTGTTTCGAAATTTAAACGATGTTTGCTGTTTATTAATGATTGTTTCACAAATAAAATTATTAATTGAGTGCATTGTACAAATATATTTTAATGTTAATTTAGTTTGCAGTTATGGACTTTATTTTGTCAAACTATGTTTGTTTTTAGTCCTTTTTATACATTCAATTTGTTTTATTCCGTAGTATTATATTGAGTCACACTGCAATGTTCTTCCAGATTTAAGCATTTTTTTTTTAATGTGAATCCCACTGTGTGTTGTCAGCTGGTGCCATCTCAGGGTCAGCAGTGGAAAGTGTGAGCTGCTGAATTGTCAGTAATCTGATCATACACAATCCTTGTCATATTCCAGATCCGTAAAGCCCTGAAGGGGTGGTCAGAGGAATAAGAACAAGGAAGTCATAGCAACTAACACCACTGGGTGCCTTTGGTAAACTAGGCCATTGCCACTGGCCATTCCTGGTGCCCACAGCGGTTGTCTCGGGAGGCATATGGCAAAGTGGGTGTCATGACTAATGGCATGAGGGGGCTCGGGGCATGGCCACTGGGTATGGTCGTTGTCCATGCCCAATGAGCTCCGAGGGTGGCTTGGCGTGCCTGGTGAAATGCACTGTCTCACTCAAAGTGCCCACTTTGTATGGCCCAAGGACAAAACCTAGTGATACATACTCTGGGCATTGCCCCAAACAATATCCAGAGTCAACAGAGGTGGTCTTGAGTTATCAGAGAAACCCAACACAGTATATAAAATGGTACATTAAAAAAATATAAAAGTCATGAATATAAACATTATTAAAACACAATTCTTCCGCAAGTCTTCTCTTTTCTTTCAAGATTAAATACCATGACACATTCAGATATTTGTATAATGTCCATGTTGTATCCTTGTAAATATAATGGATTATGTACAAAATATATGAAAGGAGGGTGGGTCATCAGAAAGCAGTCTCTCATAATGCACGTAACATTTTCTTCTTTCTAAGCTCAGCATAAGATGGGCAGAATAGAATAACGCGACTCAATGATTCCATTATGATCTGGACAAATGTGCAGAAAGGACTGAAAGGAGTGATTCTTCCTAGAATAAAGTGCCCCGTTCAGATGAAAACCGCTAACACGAGGCCTTGCCCTTAACCTTCTGGACTTCATATAAGGGGAGACCATTCCAAATAAGATTGGATAGCATTATCAAAAGCAGTCATCCCCAAAAATGCATTTGGTGGTTTTAAGAACTCCCTATGTCAGGTTCAAAATTTTGGCCAGTTCTTAGCTTAGTTTTAACCCTGGTAATCTCTTTACTGGAGTGGGGTGACACAGCCGTAGGGGATGATGCAGGATCTCATTGTGCCAAAATTGATTTAACATAACCTAACCATGGCATCTTATTCACATTTTCACTATGCATAACTTTATTCAGTAATTCATCATTTAGTATCACTCATGTATTCTTACAAATATTTAGATACACTACTACTGGGTGAACTCAAATCTCATCTTCAATGAATCCCATCACTAATGCAGTAGGAACTGCAGACTTTGTAGCACGATTAAGGAGATCTAGGGCCTTCAAACTTTGCATATTTGCGATTTCCACAAAGCTTACTTGTTAAAATACGTCATACCTCTATAGCTAGACATACGTTAGTCAAAACATGATTGGAACAAACAGATCTGCCCTCTCCCAGCTCATCTCCTCCCCAAGTGGCACCACATTGCTTCCCACTCCTCCTGCAAACAGTTTGTAATTAGAAAAAGTCTGTGTGCTGACCTCTGGTCCTTTATTCACCTGCCATTGATCAGCACCACATGGAAGGAATACAAGGCACCCTGAACTAGTGGGAAGGGAGACATTCACATGGCACCTGCAAGATATTAATCTTCACGAACACTGTAGTGGACACTCTGTGGGCTGGTTACTTCCAGGGACACCAGAACTTACTAGAAATGTTGATAGATGAAAATAAAGTCAATGATAACTGAGTCATAATCCCCATCAAGTGGCGTTTCACCCTTTCTCTTACACCGCACTGCTGTGACCTTGTGGATATCTGTTATAGGTGTCCATGCCCTCCTTTCTTTAAGATTTACAGTTGTGGACATTGCGTATATGACCTCATAGGGACCACAAAATCTAGGCTCCTGACACTTCTGTACAACATTACAAATGAAAATATTATTCCCTGGATAGAGGAGCTGAGCTTGCGGAAAGTCCTCCTTTCTTTGGGTACTTGTCTGTTCTTCAACACTGGTCGGCCAACACGTTGAGCATTTCACCAGGTGGGAAATGTGTTTGACGACATTGGTAATTTCAATCAAGTACTTGTCCATTTCAGCTCCTAGAACATCTGTTGTTATATCAGCATCCAAAATTGGACGTGCAGGAGGAACAGGCACGTGCATTCTCCTACCAGTTACAATTTCATGCAGAGTCGAACCACTCCGGGTGATTTGCGAAGAGCAAAAACTGCTAATGGGAGGCAATAAAGCCAATGTTTGCACTATGAGGATGTTAGCTTGGCTAAGCGTTCTTTAAGCAAGCCATAGTCTCTCAAAAATCCTGTTTTCCATGCAGCCGTTACAGTGTACATAGCCTGTGTTTTATTCCCAGAAGGTGTGTTATTTCCTTAAAAAGGTTATTGGCAAAATGCTGCCCATTGCCCAACCTTATCTCATCACAAACCACCACCTGGGAAACACTTTCCTTACTAGGAAGTTTGCAGCTGACTTTGCATCATTTTTTGCACAGGGCCTCACCTCAAGCCAATGTGAAAATGGACAGAGGATAACGATCAAGTACTTGTAAGAGGAACATCTATCTTGCATATCAACTTAGTCAATATGCAAGTGTCGGAAGGGCCCTTCCGGTTGTGGTAATGTACCCTTCACAGTCCTTTATGTATGACCAGAAAAAACAATTAACAGACCACACAATTTCCCATAAATTCTGCTACTCGCTACTGTAAACTTGATACATACCACCCTTCATTGATTTCAGCTGCTATATTCTCTTTGGATACATGGTCACAAGGTGCAGCTGTTCAAATGTTACCCCTAGCAGTTTCCTGGGCATCACAGGCTTCCCTGTGTTAATCTGCCTCAAGATCCAGATGGTTGGTGAAAGGGAACCTCTGCTTGCAGCTCTATAATCAGAACAATTGGTATTGTATTGAAACATTCCTCCTTTTTCTCTTTCCTGAGCCTTCTTCTTTTCTGCCACCATCAATGGTGTTTTCCATTTCACCCCTGGGGATAGTCTCATGCTTCCCTTAGGTAATTAGGCCATTTCTTTGGCTGCTCTGTTGGCCATTTTGTTTCCTAAGGAATTTGGTCTTGCTCACATGTATGGGCAGCACATTTCATTATGGCCACCTCCATGGGGAGTTTCAGTGCTTCAATCAATTGCCCAAGCAGTTCTGCATGTCGTACTGGGGACCCGTCACTTCTCCTGAACCCCAATCTCTCCTACCATACCAATGCTGAATGTATTGTAGATGTTACATAGGTGGAATTCGAAAATATGTTGCTGCATGCCCTTCCATCATGTTTAATGCACTGATCATTGCTACTAACTCTGCTGCCTGTGCTGAACAATGTGATGGTAATCGTTGCTCGGATGCTATTGCATATTCCCCATTCCCGAAGCAGACTATTGCAGCACCAGTAGGTCTCCATCCAGTGTTGGGGTCTATACTTAATGACCCGACAATATAAACTCTGTCTGCCCCTACTATTTCTTTGACATGTATTTTCCCTTCCATTCTGTCCATATGTGCTGCACAGTCCATTCTTTGTGAGGTTCTGCTATGAATGCTGCTGGCTTTAGCACACAACACCTCACTACCTTGCTGGATGGGTTTGTCAGTATCACCTCATACCCCGAGGCCCTCTGTGTCCTCAGTGTGCTTTTTTGATTTTTCCAAGATGACAAATAATGAGTGTTCAACGTACAGTACTACACGGCACCCCATGGTGATTATTTCTGCCTTCTCTATTGTAAATGCTATAGCTGTGAGAGCTTGTTTGCAGGGGAAGGGCACTTTGCAACAGTTTTTCTAATTGTATAAGGGCCTAACAAATAACCAATACAAGAAAATAATAAAAAAATAAAGTGTCCCTGCATCACTGGGTCCAAAATTCCATTGTAGTAAGCCAATGGCTTGTACTCCTGTGGCTTCTTTTGCTTGAAGACCGCCGTCATCAATGAGCCGTCAGAGTGGGAGAACAAGTAACATTTCTCTTTATAGTTAGGTGTGGCCAACACTGGCGCATGGGCCAATGTTTCGTTTAGTTCTGTGAAGCTTTCTTTCATTTCTGGTGTCCATTTTAATCCTCTCTTCTCTTTCTGTGCTTTCCTAAGGGCCTTCAATAAGGCTTTTGTTATGAAGAGTAGTCAAATACGCATGCACTGAAGTAATTGCATAACCTCAGAAACATTTGCATTTCCTTCAATGTGAATGGACGGCCCTTTATTCATATACTATTGGTCAGCACCACAGCGGAAGGAACATGAGACACCCTGAACTAGTGGGAATGGAGACAATAACACAGCACCTGCAAGATATCAACCTTCACAAACACTGTAGTTTACACTCAGAGGACTGGCTACTTCCCAGGGACACCAGAAGTTACCATCTGATTTGTTCTTCAAGGATCTCCCTGTTCCCATTCCCGGTGGCCAAAGGGCAATTAAGACTTTGTGAGTGTTCCTCTGGATCAGGTCGACTTACCCAGCTCCCACAAGCAGCCATGGGAAGGGCTCACCGACCTTGATTACATCACTCAGTGCTGTCTTATCGACTATGGTCTGCTGGAGACGTGCAGCTGGAGTTCAGCTTCCCCACAACCTAAACCATGGTGCATGGTTCATGTATTTGAAGTGGGCCTTTAGGGTGAAGTCTAGCCTGTGGCATCCCCACTGAGTGCTTCTATCTGGGGTTTCCCCTTCCTCATACTTGTGCATACATGTTCCTAGTGCCATTGTCATGTACAAGGTATCCCCATCCCCTTTTTCTCTCCCAGACCTAATTTGAAGCCTGACTACAGCTCCCAGAGCCCGCTTCTTCCCCGCTAGAAGGTGTCCCAGCCCATCCTCCTTATTCTCTCAATTGGTAGGTGTCTAGCGCTAAATCAACACCTTCATTACATAAGTGTGATTTTTATTTAAAGAAATAAGAAAAACCAAGTTTTCCCTAGTTGTAGAGGGTGGTCCCTACCTATGGTTCAGCCCTATGGGGGCTGAAATGGGAATGGGGAAGGTCCGGGCCCGGGTTCCTGGAGGGAGGAATTACCGGGCCCTCTAAACTCGGAATGGCCCGGTAATTCCCCATTCTGGGAATCCAGACCCAGACACGATTGGCATGGCTACCTCAGAGGTCATAATGAGGCCCTATGTATGTAATCAGTCACCACTAGGCACCCAGCTTGAAGTGTAAATAAGTCAGCTAAGGAGATAATTAGAGGGGGTGGTAACAATAGCCAGTGTTAGGTCCCTGCTTGCTCCAGTTAACTACACAAACCAAGAATTTGAACTGCATCATGGTAAAGAGTCGTAGTGCATGATATGGTCACATCAATAGCACTCTATGGGCCTCATTACACGGAATGCGGTAAGGGTTACCGTTACCGGTATGGGTACGGTACCAGTAAACCCTTACCGCCTTACTACGAGGTCCCTTTGTGGGACCCGACCTCAACGGCTCGTTTTAACAGCCGTTAAGGAACAGGCCCGCATAGGGACCTTGGAGGCAATTACGGTACCGCAGTTTGCGGTACCGTAATTGCCGCCTTCCCCATTCCCATTGAGCCCTGTGGGGGCTCAATGGGAATGGGGACGTGCCATGGTGAATGGGGAATTACCGCCCCCACACACCTCGGAATGTGGCGGTAATTCCGCCATTCACCATGGAGGACTCGGTACGGTACCGGCGGCAACCATGGCTCTAATAGCGCCATGGTTACCGCCGTCCGTGTAATGAGGCCCAATATCTTCAATCTGCAGGGCCCATGTAGAAGAGCACTCCCATCTTCTCTCATTTGAAATAGTTTTAGTTTAACCAGGTGAAGGCTCAGAGGATATAAGGAGCTGAAACCCAGATCACATGGACTTAGCATTGAGGTTTCAATGGCATTTTGCTGAATGCCTTTCAGGCATGGGACTTACTTTCCCCATCCCCCATTTCTGCTTAGAGATCAGGGATTTAAGGCATACCCCAAAAGCAATCAGTAACTGCTAGTATTGACACCAGCCCAAGCATTCTGACTTCAGAAGCGCACAAGGAAACAGAAGAAAGCATGTTTCGGGAACAAAAAATGGAGAAGCAGCACACAACATAGACTGTACCACTTGCCTGAACAACCATGTTCCGCTCAGGTGGATAAGTAGGAACATCCTATCACCTATGGCGTATGAAGTGCACATCAGAGCACAGAGCCTACGCTTTGGGAAGATATCTCAGCCATTAATACCTCAGCTATCCTGCCTGCAAACCAAGGCACTCCTTCTTCGGGAGAGATGTTTGCTTTCTTTTGTTTGCACTGCACATTCTACTAGCAACTTCCGATGCTATGCTCCAAAGTGAAAGCTAAACAGTGGAAACATTATTTCTGTTTCTTGTGCAGAATCCCTTCCCTTTAACATTATTACCAATTCATTCTCATTTTAAAAACGGTTCCAGATCAACCAAATTTACAATAAAGCCCCCTACCAAATGAACATGTCCTTGTTGCACCACTAGATTTTTTTTAAAGTATTTAATTTAGTAGCATAAATTTTCTATGTACTCACCTCAACCCTAAAGTAACGTTTTAACGTAGCACAACTCCAAAACCGGTCATTTAATGTGTGCTAACTGTCGTCTTTGCATTCGGATGGGACATCATCTCTTGGGATGAAGATATTTTGCACATCCAATCGACCACAGCTTTTCATTGGGCCTTAACTTGTGGGCAGGTCATTATCGAACGATAATGACACCCTCCTGAGCCAATATTGCTACATTAATGTGACATGAGAAAAACACGTACAGTAATCTGTTATTTGTGAAAACCCCTCCTTTTGTCTACTATTTCTAAAATGTGCACCAGTCCAACAGGTCCTAATCTAACAAAGGGATGTTCTAGTACTGCTGGTGGTTGTTGGATGTGTATGTATTGGCAGAGTGAGCTGGTGGTGTTGTTTCTTGCACTGTCATATGTGCTATCTAATTGATGTACTATTTGAATCTGCTCCATTAAATACACCTGTTACCTGTAAGCATTGTATGATATGATTGTTTTAATAATGTTTATATATTATCAATGTTGCTTTGTTGGTGGCTCTCCTTTTTCGGTACATAAGATGATGATTCTTTTGATGACGTCTATTGGTTAGGAAGCATGTCGTGCTGCTTCCATCCACCCCCGTACCCCCCTACTTCAGTCTTAAAGAACGTGTGTAGGGCAGGAGGCTGGAGGGCCTGCACAAAGAGAAATGCTTGCTTAACATTTCTCAGGCCAAGCATGTATCAAGCAAGTGAACTGTTGACCCCAGGCAATGATAAGCATTTCACTTCTACACACACTTCATCTATTGTCCAAGCGTTGAGTACACGCACAGTGTATTCATTAGCATTAAACAGTTACTAAAATGCTTATAACATCTGGAAAGAATATGATATCATTAAATGTGTAGTTCCATAGCATTACCTAAAAATGGACAGTCCTCTTTAGGCATTTGTTCATACAGCAGTTGATAAGCACCCTTAAGAAAATAAACGACAGACCTCCCGGGAGGATAGCTCAGCGGCAAAGTGTTCACTTTGGAAGCAAGACGACACGAAGCAACACTGGTTCGATCTTCGAGTCTGTTCTTAGAAACCTCTGGGTATTTAAGCGCGTTATAAATACGCAACTAAGATAAAAAAATAAAATAAAAATGATGCAAAAAAATTTAAAGATCCTGTAACAGCGCCTCGATGCCAGCGGCCTATGTGAGCGCTTTAAAAATGCAAAATAAATAAATAAAATAAAAATAAATAAGAATATGGTTTACATTTCCAAACCAGCATATGCGCATTGCCTAATTTAACATGCTCATGCCCTATAAAATCTATTTAACGTGTAATGGACTACGTCATGTTTACAATTTGCTTGCTTAGCTAATGCCTTTAATTTTGTCTAGGGCAGCGACTTTTGTCTCAACGTCTGAATGTATGACCTCACACAACAAGATATGCAACGTTAATGTGAAGATTTTTCGTGGTGTTAAAATGGTATATAGAGTCAAACTGCAGGACAATTAGGAAACACGTCAGAGATTGTCCAAAGCCTGTTGACTACTATGATTTCAGTCTGTCGCATTTGTGCATTGCATCAGCGGAAGTGTTCACACACCAGTAAATGGGTCTCTTCATTTGCACAATGATGCCTTTGCAGGCCGCCTGCACGGTTACCTCTTAGCTCCACCGTGCCCTGGAGTCTCCCAGGCTCTCCTGCTGTGCAACGTTCTGCATAGTAATGAAAGGTATGGCTTTTTGAAGGCATTCCCTGTCCTCAGAGGAACAAAGCAGCACTCTCACAGATGGAACACTGACCCAGTTAGAATTCGTTCTGAATGTATCTCAGTTAAGTTAACTTGCCACTGTTATCTAACAGTAAGAGCTACCCTGGGGCACATGGTGACATTTAAAGTAGTTAATGCTTTAGTTGCACTTGTTCCATCTTTAACATTACAGCTGCTGCTTGTCGCTGTTCAAGCCCTAGAAATATTCGTTCATTCCCTCCCTCCCTCCCTCTCTCTGTCTTGTCATCCCAATGTTCTCCCTCTTTCTATATTTCTGTCCTGTTTTCAGCTTCCCTCTTACTGCCCCGATATCATTTTCTGATTCTCTATCACTCTGGCTCAATCTCTACCCCAAATGTTTTCTATTCCTTCATTCTCTACCCCAAAATTATTTCTATTCATTTACTGCCCAAGCAAAAACGCATCCAGATACCCCCCACTCACCTACATCTTCTCGTTCTCTTTACTCATTTTCCTCCTTCTCGCTCTATCTCCTCTTGCGCTTCCAATGTAAACCACTCCACCTTTCATTTTCCACTCTTTTTCACTTTCCTCACACTTTCTTTCCTCCACCTCTTTCTTGCTCTATACCCCTTTCTAACTCCTCTAATCTCACTCAAACCTTCTTTGCTTTCTCTCTCACTTATCACCTGCTCTTGTGTCTTTCATTAATGCACTCTGTCTCTCCCCGTTTCTTTCCTTATCATCCTGTAATAAAATACGGTTTTCTCTCTCCACTTTCCCTTAACACCAGCTTGATATGTTTGTAGCTATGCGTCTGCCTTTTACATTACATGCTCTTCCCTTTCATTCCATCCGTTCAATCTGTACACATGCAGCTTTTTATCTTTGTATCTGAAACGCCTTTCAGGTACTTCTCTTAGCCTCCCCACGTTGGCCCGTCTGAAACATAGTAAAACTGTTAGACTTGACTCTTTACATGCAGGCTATCCGTCCCATTTCTCTTGCAATGCGGTTTGTTTGATTATTCTAGATCCTCTCCTTCCTTGCCCACATCCTCTCCACCAAGCTCTCCCTCTTCCACATCCCCACCACACCTATTGCCCTCACCGTTCATCTTTTCTTTGTTTAGACCAACCCTAAAAACATAAAGGGGGTGATTAACAAAGAAGTCATCAGGAGTAAATGTTACAGGCCCTCATTACGACCCTGGCGGTAAGGGGTTTACGCTAGCGTTAGCTGCGCCGACCCCTTACCGCCAACTACGAGTTCCCAGAGCGCCATGGTCATTTTTCCGCCCGCTTTTTGCGGGCGTAGAAATCCATGGCGCTCTGGGACCTCGGTGTTAATTACGCCACCGTAGTGTACGGTGGCGTAATTAACACCTTCCCCACTCCCATTGAGCCCTATGGGGCCGAAATGGGAATGGGGAAGGGTAAATGGGTCAATGGGGACTTACCGCCCCGCCGACCTCGGAATGGGGCGGTAAGTCCGCCATCCGCCATGGCGTAAAGGGACTTTGCGCCATGGCGGAAAAGTCCGCCGATGGCGGAAAAAATCCGCCAGGGTCGTAATGAGGGCCACACACATTTACACACACTTTCTTTACAGCCACACCTTACATCCAACAGTTAAGATTATAATGCACAAGTGCAACTAAAGTGCGTTCACACTCATTTCGAAAGAGAACTTCACAGTTTTCTAAATAGGTGCACCTTAGTCTACAGCAGCAGACATCAATGACAATTCTAATTGGCCACATTCCTTTCCTACTGCTTACCCCTCACGCATCCTCATTTCCCTCTCTCTTTAATCATGACCGCATCAAATCTTTGCTTTCATGACATCAGCATTGGTATGATTTGATATGATGAGTCAATTATAACGCGTCTGTACACAAGTGTGTCTAGGAATGACGAGGCAAGGTAGGAGGACATACGGAGGATGAAACACACGATCTTACTAGGCCTTGTCATCCAGCAAGTACTGGGGGAGCGCTGATACTTTTACTGGACCGATTACTCCTTTTTTATCCCCTGAAATAATGGCACATCCCCCGTCGCCCATGTACTGTATGATCTCTCCTGGGCCTGCCGCCGGGCCCTTCTTCTTCACACTAAACACCACTTCCCTCAGCAGACTAATTCCCTCTTTTGTTTGTAATACCATTCTTTTACTGAAAACCTTTGTTGAGAGTCTTGCATGCACATACTGGTCCACATTACAATACCGGTGGTAGCCGTGCCAGTAAGACAGGCACGGCTGCCGCCGTTATCATTTTCTTTCTGTGCTCAGGAATGTGCAATTACCAGGTCATTACGGCCCCGCCGTACCCGGTAATTGGCCACTCCCGGGCACCGGTAAAAAATGCTCCCCTTTCCCATTCCAGACCCATAGGGCTCATTGAGAATGGGGAGGATGGATGCACCGGCACCATTCTGGATGCATCCGGCATGGTCTGCTCGCGGGTGCAGGTCCGGCCCGCTGGTCATACCTGGCAGGCGAAAAGGCACCCGCGAGAAGAACTCGTAGTTTCCCAGTACGGTAACAACGGTACCAGCAAGCTTACCGGTACTGTTTTTACTGTACCGGCAAACTTGGAATGAGGATTGTTGAGCTTTACTCATATTATGAAAGCACTGCAAATGCTTGCACATAAATGCAACACATGTACCATATGAGTGTATTGATTTTAATTGTGTGTCTGAATGTTCATGTGTGATCCACTAAAAATAATTCATATTCATTGGTAGCCCTGTATCTTTCGATTATGTTGTGTGGTGTGTTTGTGTTTGTGTGTGACTCTTGGGCATCAGCAACTGGATGGCACCATGTTGCCTGATGCACAGATTACTAGCAATTAAGGTATATTCTCCCCTTCTTCCAAATCCACTCACATTCTACCCTTATATATGTGCTTCCTCTTTGACCTCCTTAAACCATCATCCAAAACTCAAGCTAGGGTTATCCTTGACAATGACCTCAACATTTAACAGTTCATCACATCTACTGCTGGTGTTGATCTACTAATGATTATGCCTCCTGGTGGGATTCTCCCTCAAGAAAGCAGTGAGCAGTGTCATCCACATTCTCTACAACTTCCCATGAGTCTCATGTACTTTTGCTCACAACTCGATCATCTTGATTTGATCCCAGGCCCATCTCAAACCATGTTACCCTCTTAGCTACCATATGATTCCACCCACTTTTTCCCTTTCACCCTCCTGCCCCCCACCACCAGAACTTCCTACACCTTGAGTGTAAGTGCACCCCGACATTAAATGATTTCAAGAGCGCCTTTTCATGACACCCGCCTCTTGAAGTAGCCCCAAAGCTGGGCATGTGCACCACTCCCCCTACTTGAATACCAAGCCATGGTGAGACCTCCTGTGTATAAAGGACACTGTGTACTTTACATTGGAGATGTGCTACTGTTATGATTTTCCTTATAACCCATATTCCAGAGCCCACCCTCCCCTGTGGGGCAGTGGCATGTTGTGCCGTAAGGAAATGTTCAGTACCCAATTCTAGGCTCCATAGATAGTTGGATCTATGGCCTTATAAAAATAGAACTATTGGCCAAACACATTTTTGTTGGCCTATCCCAGAACACCTAGTAATCAAATAGTATTAACCTTGTGTGAATACATTATTAACATTAGATGTCATCTATATTCCCTACATAACGTCTATCACTAAAACACACATATAATACTCACACATTTCTATTTAGCAGTTTTGTTTATGTATTCTCTTGTAGAGATAGTATATGAGCATTAAACATAAATCCCCATAATTAGAATTAGAATTCAATACTGTTATGCTCCATTATCAACATCCCAGGGTATCTTGCATATGGTATCCGTCTTCTAGATCTCAGGACATCAAAGAACACTCGTCATGGTAGGAAAATACTCCTCAGTAGCATTTACAAGGGAGAAGTGTATGGAGGTTGGCTCCATGAATAATCAGCTGGAATCATCTGAGGGAACTACGTTTCCCATCAAGCCGCCACACCACTGCCATTTGCTGTGGCCACCTCTTCTAATCTAACATGTGGATTTATTGCGGCAGTGGGTGGTGATTTTAAGATTCCTCATATTGTTCTTTTGCTTTGCACTGAATGAGAACTCACGTTTCAGAGAATTACGGTATTAAAAAAACGAGAATGTAAAGTTCAAGGTTCACAAACTAGATAAACAAGTCCTCATTCAGTGTTAAAATCAACACACTCCTCCTCCTGGCTTTTGTAACATCAATTACTTCATTGCTCCACTAATGTAAATCTACAACCAATGAGATTGTTCAGCACACCATCTGACATGTTCTAATATGTTTCTTTTCGGAACACAATGTTCTTTGCTTGAGAAATAAATACTAATACATGAAATACTAATTACATACTTTTCTGGGTGTGTGCTTGCTGAACTTAGAGTAAGTTATGCATCCCTGAGTTAAGTTTGTGTGCACAACGTACACCAAAATGTAGGGCAACAACAAGTCATATATTTTTGGTAAATCACCAGAAAGCCTTTTTGTGAATCAGGAGTAAGTATAAGTTACTACTTTTCAGGGTTAAGTCAGTCTTACCCAAAGAAACCCTTTGCGAATTGACCCATTCGAATTCAGTGTAGAAAATACTTAATGTAAGAAATTGTAGAAAGTCTCAGGAAACAGACAATTCAGAGATCAAATTCCACTGCTAGGCTTCAATCTTCATAAAAGTGCTCAAGAAGACTGACAGGGAACTGGATCAATATGTATTGCACATCTACCATTTTCTGTAGCATGTATTACTTGTTTTCTTTTAAGTTGTGTTTTATAGAGCTCCCATTTCACATTAAGGCTGCTTCCAGGGTAAATCAAGTTTGTACCGTCGAGAATTGAATGGTATAAGCTACGTGATTAGGTATGTTTATACAACTCACAGAAAACAACCGGATTAAGCTGTTTGGAACATTGAGGTGGATTTGTCCAAATGCAACCCTGGTTGTAAACGTTTCAAAAACAGGTTAGTTCTGACTCATTCATGGAATGACATTTTAATTTATTTCAGCCTGAGATGGAAGATGGAAGATTAACTTTCATCAAACCTGCGTGGATGTCTGGTCATTTCATGGAATATGAACTCAGATGTCTCGATGATATGTAAGAGTAGAAGACAGTTGAGAGGTATCCTGGGTTGTTTCCATGTAACATTGTGTTAACTAGAGTAAGCTAGTGTGACATGGTCCACTTGATTCGGGAGAAACATAAGTGGGTGGCTTAGTTCTATGCTCCTTGGAGTTTTCTGGCAGTCAATATTATAGTCCAACACACCAGGTGTTCCAGGAGTCTAGGGATTAAGAGCTGCTATGATGACCAAGGCAGTACAGTGTTGTGTTGTAATCAAAATAAGGATGTGCCATAGGATATGGTGATTTTGTTGAACACTAATTGTGAAAGCAGTGGCATGATGGGTGAATAAAGAATTGGCATTAACCACAACTGTTAGGTAGTACGAGTTCTTGCAAGATTGGGATGAGAGGAAGAGGATCCAAAGAGGATCAGCCTTGGGTGACTAGCTATGACTTTAGTGCTCTCCTAATAAGGAGCAAGCCTTAACTTCACAAGTTCGAACCTCGGCACAGCGACTGACCTTGCCTGCTGATAAGAATAGTACCATTGATTTGACTATTATTTAAGCACTTAAAAAGTGGGAGGAATAAAGTATTCCCACCCGGGGAAGGCCGCCCAATATACATTCTCTGCCCACTCTTTTCAGCCAGCCAAGGCCCTTCCCTGGGTGGTGACATCTTTTTTATTTTTGAATGTGGGGAGGCAGCAGGGAGCCGCTTCCTGTTGCCTCCCCACCCTCTAACCCCCCAAAACAAACAATATCCCTTCCCCATCTCCTCCACTTTCCTGCTCGACCACAACTGTGTGCTCCGGTCCCGGCGCTCCTCCTGCTCCCAGTCGCCATCATAGAAATGGAAATGGGCTTAGTCCCTTTTTCCTTTCGGCGTCGGCCATCTTTCTTTTTATCCCCCCTGGAGATGGACGTTGCTTTGCAGCCATTTTCAAGAGGAAAAAAAATAAACCATTTGCACCCTGTATAAACATGCTTCTCTCGGCCTACCTAAACTCTGGCTGTTGGGCCGTTCCCAGCCATGTCCACTCCCCACAGCGGGGGTGAAAGCGGGGGTGAAAGCCATATGAATCACTATATAAACACATGATATGTAATTATTATTGAGGAAGAGTTTTTTTTGGTTCATCACATTGTTAACTTTAGTCAGGCGCGTAGCGTAATGTTGAGGGTTGTTTGCTATGTAATTACAGTTCAGATGTAGCAATGTGTCATCAGCGTTCAACTAGAATCTAATATGTATTATCTTAATAATGTGAGACAAGGGCATCATACATACATCTAGCCACTATATAGAAATAGAAAAGGAGCATTTCATAAACAATTTGAAAATCAGGTCAGCCAAACTCGGGACATTCCATTTGAAAGGTCCCCCAAATTATTCTAAAAGTAGGTCCAGATGCCAAATTAATACAAATGTTGTTTTGTACTTGTCATTTATATAGCATCTTTTACCAATGCTATATTCTCAATGCGCTGTTTGTGGGAATGCCCTCGGAGGACCGAAGTCCAGAGATTTGGAGGTCAAGGATTAAAGTTGGAATGCATGCATTCATTTGGCCAAATACGGCTTAGCAGGCCTGGCCAGGCTCTGGCACAGAGCAGCCCACGTGGACAGGCATGTGGGTGGGTGCTGAGAGGAGACAGAAGATGGCTTGAGTGCTATATAAACTCGCTATAGCACTTTCCCATGCACTTGCGCGTTCTCAATGTCACTGGACCTAGTAAGATCGCTGTTTTGTTCTCCCCTGTTCCCCTCCTTTGCCTTGTCGCGCTATGAAACACTTGTGTACGAGCGCAATATAAATAAAATATCAATATCAATATCAAAATGTGTCCAATGTGCCTGATTTTGTCATAGCTCTGTGCTGCATTCTGATGTCAGAGGTGTTGAGGTGTAGTCTGGTATGAGTAGGCGGAAAGTTATGTGAACAGCACAACCCAATTTTGTTATAGTCCTTGCTGTATTCTGATGTGTGCGAAGAGGCCAAGCATGCAGCCAGAGTAGACCAGAGTGGTGCATTATACTTACCTGTTAGAATTCAGTGGTGATTTGTTGTTTTGTCAGCATGCTTAGCTAATAGGCTTCTACTGTCGATTATTGTGGCTGCAATAAAACTGTTAGCGACAGTCTATGCTCCAACTATTTGCAACAAGAGAAACACGGGTTGTACTTCCAGTTTCTTCTAGGTGGATAACGTGGCGAGCCTACCCAGCTATCAAGCGCTTACTGAACCTTTTCAGTTGTTACTTTTATCATGGGCGGACCATCTATAGATAATACATGAGCAATACCTGCGATCACCCTGTTCCTTCCAGAGTGATTCCGGGGCTGGTTTGCGATTGCCCTCCTGGAGTATTACAGAACACACACACACTTAAAATACAGGGATACAAATACATCTTCACGTTATGTATTATACATGCATGGTTACACAAATACATCTAAAACCAACATGCTCATAATATGCGTAACCACAAAAAATACTTTTAGAATATGCGAAAATCACAATATGCACATGCAATATTCTTGTGATAAAACAACAAATACACTCACATAATGCACCAATCACACAAAATATGTTCAGAATTTAAATAAGTACAATATGCAATAAGCTTGAATAATGTATACACACAAAACATGCTCAGAATATGCATATAGAAAGTGTGAAAGTGCTCTGTCTGAATATGGGTGCAGTTATTGTAATGACATAGCAGGTCGGAGGTATCCGCAAGCTAGACAAAGGTGGACCCGGGGTCAGCATATAGGGGATTCCCTGGCCGCTATCACATTCTCCCTAAAGCTTGAGAGGGGTTAGTAGCTTGGAATTTGCTAAAAATGTTGGCCCTTTAAGGAGCTCTAACATAAGAGGTCATTCCCCAAGTATTAATCTCATCATGGACCCTGTCAGTGAGTTCTCTTCAATAGTGAAATGCAGACCAGAAAAAGACACACACATAGCACAGGATGAGGCAGAGTGGAGGCTTTCCACGGTTGCAACCGGTGTTAGAGAGGATGCAATTCTACTGCCAGAGAAAGGTACTCTCTTACATGCATGCATAAAATGTTCTAGAGAGATATGTAAGAGTTGTAGGAAGGAAGAGAAGGAACAGTTTGCCACACTCTCAACGTACCAACCTCTCCCGTCATACATCTGGGGTTTTGGGAATTTCCAAGGCCTATGCTCTGGGCACTCATTCATTTGCCTGGTTGCAATGAGCCGACTGCAGAAGAGAACCCAGATTAATAAAACTTGCCTAACATCCTTGTTAGGTCCCATCACACATTTTGCAAACTTAGCTATTAAAGAATGCCATGTGCCTAAGGTATTAACGAAAGCTTGGGTCACACCATTGTTAAAGACATCTAGCCTGGATCCCTTCATTCCTCTGAACTATCAGCCAATCATTAACACACCGTTTATCTTGAAAATTCTGGACAGAGTGGCCTATGGACAGATCTCAGAAGATCTTGTGAATAACAATATGTTGAATAAAAGGCAATCAGGTTTTAGGCCGGGGTATGGAACTGAGACAATCTTGCTGGTTCTCAAATCCAAAATTTTGCAATATGTGGACAAAAGTCAGATGGTACTTTTGTTGCTGCTTGATCTGTACACAGCTTTTGATTTGGTGAAACATCCAATATTGATGGAACGATTGCAGACTGTTGCAGCCTTTTCTAGGGAAGCAGCTGAATGTGTTAAGTCATTCCTAGAAAAACGCCTCATCAGAATAACTACTAATAGTGCAGAGGCTGCCGCAGTGCAAATGTATTATCGGGTTCCACAAGGGGTGTGTCTCTCCCCCTCCTTCTATAACATTTGTATGGTACCACTCTCCCATATGCTTGAGGAGAGAGGGGTGCACTTTACAAACTATGCTGATGACACACACTTCTTGATCCCGTTATCTGCATGCTACTAAAAAGATGTTGAGACCATTAATTCATTAATTCAGTATATGGACTGAGTTAGGTTTGGATGGTTAACAATGTTCTGGCCTTAAATGATGACAAGACAGAGTTAATGATCATTGGCACTGGCAACACAATTTGTAAATTGAGGGCAGATTATCAAACTCTGCAGGTTACAGATTGCCAGATTAAGGTACAACAGAAGGTTAAGACATTGGGTGATGAAAACCTAAATATGCAAGCCCAGGTAAACAACCTGGTCTTGACATCAGCATATTATCTCAAACTGTCAGCTCAAATACGAATGTTTCTCTCTAAAAAAGGGCTGTTAGACAATAGCTATCGTGATTATCAGCACAAACATTGATCATTGTAGCAGCTCCTTGTTGGCATTAGCAAAGGAGACAGTGCGAGACTCCAAGTTATTCAAAATAGTATCATAAGAACGATTGAAATATTGAAGAGAAGAGGCCATGTTTAGGAAGCCCACAGAAACCTGCATAGGCTACCAATAGAAGCAAGAATAACATGTCCCTAGTTATCTATAACACATAAGTGTTTGGTAGGGATTAACCCAGAATCCCTGATATACAAAGGAAATCGGTGCAGAGAATAATAATGTCTAATTACTAGAACATTTTGGCTATCCCTAATTCTAAACTGGTCAGAAACTTCGCCTTTTTTTGCAGCTGTGCCAAGGGCTTTGCGTGCTATTCCACCAGACCAATGTGAAATAGCTTCACATGAGCAATGCAGGAAAAATATAGAAACCTTATTATTTCGATGAGTTTCTGGACCCCCGGCGAAGCTCTGCGATCTTTCTTCAATCACTTTTATCTACCTTAGTATTGGTTATGTTTTTTGTTTCCCCTCCGTTGTGCCTTTATGCCTCTGGGCCGTTCTTGTGTGCGTTCTAAATGTATTAACATAACATAACAAAAGCAATGCATCCCTTTCTGGAGAAATGAGAATCTCATACTTGCCAGCTCTACAGATTGGTTACTGCTTTTTGTGCAGTCCTACCGCCTACAGAATTACTCTTCAGATCCTACCGCTATTTATTGAGTCTGTCAGGCTGAGGGGCAGGTTTATGGGGCTCTGACCAGGCCTGGCTGCCTATTGGCTTGTACCTAGGACAGCCAAATGAGCTGCAGCAGCAATCATATTCACTCTGTGGATTTACAGGGTGGGGTGAACTTAACATTCATTTGATTCATGAAACACATGTGATCTTGATGTCACAATGCAAGAGTGTGATGCCACACAGCCCTTGCCTCAGCTACCTGCCTGAACTCTGTTCTCTGTGCTTGTATTTGCCCTGCAAGTATTAGCTTTCCATCTGCTTATATAGGGCAGAGTAAAACACGTTTTCTCTGTCTTCTGTCAGTGATTCTTCTGCAAAATGAGTCTGGTAATTTTGAAATCAGCTATTTGTTATCTTGCCGAAGAGGGCTAGTGCTTACAAGCTTGCATGTGCAGGATAGACCCGGAACATGTGATCATTGCACAGGGCAGTAAATGTACATGATTTCAAACATTGAGAGTGGCAAACAACTGAACGTTTCTTGATTAGTTGTTCTATGAGCTATACTTCTGATCGTGATGCCAATTAGTATTAACTTCAAAAAAATACATTTCAAATTGACTTGCAACGTATTATGCTCAATATCAGAATTCTAAAGCCAAACAAATCTAGAAATACAGATGGCCACTGCCCACTTTAAGAAAATCTTAGATCACTACATCATTCAAACCTTTAGACATTACAACTATGCAGAAACAGCTGTCAATCACTTTCTGCAAGCCCTTAAAGGTGATTTGTCATTCCTTTGCAGATTATAAATGCTTGATTATAAATACCTAAACTGCAACATGATAGGAGCTTAAAAGCTAGGAATTATCATTCACACCAGATATTGGAAAACCTTTAAATTGCCTTAACCAGTACTAAGGTCATACTAAATTAACGCATAGTTATCAACATGGTCCATTACAATATGAGGTTATCAATTACTGGGTTTCTTTTCCTTCTGGGACTTTTATTTAGTCTCAGTATTATAATCGGAAAAGCAGAACAACAACTCCCAGAATGCAAAGAAATAAACAGCACTGGATATGCATCTACAGATTGGAATGGAGCTTTTAAGTCGCGATTTGGTGAAGCATGCATCTTATTTCCATATACATAACATTCATAAACTTTGCACAAACAATCATCATTATCACTTCACCCAAGCAGAAAACCTCGAGATGGAAGAGGCACCCCCTGGTGTTTGCAGCAGCTGTTAATTAAACTGCCCATTACTTTACAATTATTGAAGAATTATGTTGAATTACTAATGTGTCTGTAAATAGATAAATGTGTTACTGTGGTAACAGCTGTGCACAGTGCTCAGAGGTCACTCCTAAGTGTTACATGGCTAGGTTGTCCTCCATTGGTTCAGCCAGTCTGGACATGTGTTCCTATAGTTGCATGTTATTTTCGCAGGCAAAAATAACATGATGAGTGGGGATACTGCATCCAGAATGGACATGCATGGACATGTATGAGCAAACCAGCATGGAAATGTTACTTGTATTAGATGTAATATTGTGGGGAAAGCATCATGTGCATGTTCCTGTGACCTGTGAGTGACTGCATCCATTGGGGGTTTTCATGAGTCCCTACATACCGATTACAAACTGTGCTGCTTTTTACTAAATTCTCCAGAAAGTGTGCTGCAAAATGCACAATTTGAACGTATTATTTGAAAAATGTTTGTGGAACCCCAAACGAAGAGAAGCCCATGACACAGTGAAGCCCAGAGAGATTCTGCTGACCGTATCCTACCTTCTTCTGGGTAGGGAACCCTAGGACAAACCCCAGGCTTAAGAACATTCAGGTTGAACTTTTAACGTTTGGTTAGTCCAGACCATTTGACTGATCCTGACCTTTTATTGTAGGTGTAATCTTTCATTGTTTATTAGTATGCCTGATACTGCATAGAAACCCTGTTAAGCAAAGCTAAACTTGAGTGCCTGTATTATCTCATCTTTTGATCAGTTTCCATAAAGTGACAACCCTTACAAATACCACCCAAACACACAGAGGCACAAACACACACAGAGTAAAATGAATGTGGCCAAATACCTAAAATAATGCCCACCAGTAGATTAAGCATGCATATTAAATAACTAATGACAACTTCCCAAAAGAAAGTACTGAATAAGCATATTTGTATGTAATATGCTCACATTATAAGCACAAAATATGCACACAATATGCTAGGGAGATAAGAAAACACAGAGGGCCTCATTAGGACCCTGGCGGATTTCGCGGTGCTAAATGCACCGCGAAGCACGGCGGAAAGCCGTCGATAGCGCCATGGGGGTTGGCGGATTTACCGCCCCATTCCGACCTTGGCGGAGCGGTAAATCCCCAATCCCCATTCTGCCCTTCCCCATTCCCATTCTTGCCCCATAGGGTATAATGGGAGTGGGGAAGGAGTTAATTACGCCACCGTAAAATACGGTGGCGTAATTAACAACGAGGTCCCGTAGCGCCATGGTTTTCTCCGCCTGGTAAAACCAGGCGGAGAACGGCGCCATGGCGCTAAGGGAACTCGTAGTACGGCGGACGGGTCCGCCGCGATTAGCGCTGGCGGAAACCCACTCCGCCAGGGTCCTAATGAGGCCCAGAGAATGATATGATATGATTTGGCATTTATAATGTGCCTATACACAAGGGTTTCAAGGCACGACGAGGCAAGGGATGGGAACAAAGGGAGGACGGACAGCGATCCTACTAGGTCAGGTGTCATTCAGATCGCGCAAGTGCTCTGAATATGCATCTACATGAACAGTATATTTAGAATATGTGTATGTACCGTCCACACACACCACACACCCAGCCCACAAAAACAGAGCTTCATCCCAACACACACACACATACACACATTCCACACCTGACATGCATACATGCACGAATACACTTGGGGTTGGGTTAATAAAAAAAACACAGGCGTATGTGGATTACACATGCACATTCCCACACATGCACACACATCTATAAACAAAATGCTCAGAATATGCCCACATGTACTATGCACAACAACAATATGCTTGAGATATTTAAACAGACTCTCAGATCCAACACACACCAACGATGCACTCGCACACACACTCACACATGCATACAAACACACATATAAACACAAACAACATCTGTCAACACACGCAAATAGTAAAAACACAACATACAGATATCCACAAAATACACCCTTCTGTGGATTGGGCATACCCATTCACACCCTCACACAAGAACTTCCAGCTGCACATCTGTAATATGTGCATGCACATATAATACATTCAGAAATTAATTACACACAATATGCCTACATACAATACACTCAGAATCTAAGCAAAAAAAATCACTCAGATTGTGCATGCAGACAATGTTCTGAGAATATGCACATTTACACACACACACACTCCCACCCATATAAACGCACATATCCCACACAACACACTCACCCCATGCAACCTTACCCGATCCCCCAAACACTTTTCAGATGCCAGCCCACTGATATACAAAATAAAATGTCTATACATAATGAGAAGTACACACACATGCACTCACATTAGGATACACGCTCATACACACCCATACACAGTCAAATGCACAAAAAGGAGGAACAGAGAAAAAGGAAACATTTACTAAAGGCAGCTAAAGCTATTACTTAGAAATGGTTAAAGTTTACAAACTTTGGGAATGACAGTGTTAGTCCTACCAATAACTCTTAAAAATAAAAAAGTAAAGTCTACACATGTTACAATCAGCTATTTCCCCTAATACAAATAAATCCACCCTATTGCATGTTAAACCTTAACTCATACTACCTCACACTTGAGTTTATATAAGGTTGGGACCAGATAATTAACATTCTGCCAGCAAATGAACCAGCAAGCCAAATTTAAAGATATCGCAGGAAGCAATGTCAGATAACAAAGCGATGCCATGTGAACTTTGACACACAGGACACAACAATAAAATGGATCTGGATATTTGCCTCAAAATCCAAATTAAAGACTAGTATAAAATGATACAGCATCACGCTCACACATTTCAAAAGTGTTAGCATTGTGACAAATCAACTTCCGTGGCACCTGTGGTCCAAGGATGAATATCGGTTTCTAAACCATCAATCAGCCCCACACTTATAGGACAACAGAAGGGATCCAAACAGATTGGAAACACGAGAAAATTATAAAACTCCTTGTCCAATTTTGGTAACATGGACGAAACAGTAGGCTTATCTCCTTTAGGCTGTGGATCATTGGTTAGTTGCAACACAGTGAAGATGCACTTATTACCCAATGACAAAAGGGACTGTCTAGTCACGGTTGTATACAAATATCTACTTTATTATTATCACAACAGACACTTCTGGTAACAGTGTGAAAAACAACCCACCCTGTAAAGGAATGCAAAGGACAGTTTCAAAGCAGGAAAATGGATGCACTTTGCATACTGACAGGAGGGTAGTTGGTATAATAAATGATTGCAACAGTTCAAGGTTATTTGGTTTCAGCACAATGGGACCAATGGGTTCCTAAATGTCTCTAGGGGTCTTTAGAGAAGGACAAGAGGGACAGAATCACAATGTACTTTGTGCTTGCAGGTGTTCTTGGTGTTCAACAGGGTCGAGTCAGTTTCAGTGCACATTGCAGCATCTGTGACAGAGTTCAAGATGTGAGACAGCTGTGTGTATCAGGCAGCAATTAATTTCACATGCAAAGCCGGATGGATGGGTGTGGGCTGCCCTACATGTCAGCTCTGGTTCAGGAATCATTGTCTCAGTACTGGTTGGCGGTTCTGAAGCACTGGTCGAGGCAAACCTGGGTCCCCACCAACAATCTCTTCTATGCAGATCAGAAACTCATTACTTTGGAACAGAAAATAATCTTTAAGACACAAAGTCATATAAATGGGCTAAATGAGGACATTGAGTATCATAATGCTGGTCATCCTCAGAGATGGAACATTGTGGTTATTTCCAAATCACTCTAGAGATGCAGTAACTATATTCAACTGGGTGGACCCCAAAACAAAACAAAAAAAACCCTCTTTTTTCATCATGTGTTGGGGTCTTTATGTACACCACTTGTCAGTGTTTCATTAAATGTCTGTGGTTTTGGCAATTTTTTTTCAGACTATGAACAAACTAATTAAAATGCCCTGTTGTATGTGTAACTTTAACCAAATGTAGCTTGCTTGTTACATCTACTTTACTGGTATGTAATTAATGTGTCCTAGATAACATCCTGTACTATTGGATACTTGAGTTTGATAAACACAGACTTGACATCCCTGTATTCCGCATGTAATATCATTGTTGATTGCTCATGTAATATCATTGTTGATTGCCCATGGATTTTGTAAAAAAAATGTGTATTTCCCTTTAAGAGGTGACGAATGAGGAATAGTGGAGAACCACACTGTTGCAAAACGATAGGTATGACGTTCGTTTTGGTCTTGAAACTCAATGTTAAATATACGTAGACATTTAAGGGTGTTGGGGCCTCATTACGACTCAGGCGGTAAGGGTTTTACGGCGGCGTAAACAGCGCCGACCCTTACCGCCTGAGTACGAGGTCCCTTAGCGCCATGGCGGATTTAACACCTGCTTTTAGCAGGTGTTAAAATCCATGGCGCTAAGGGACCATGGAGTTAATTACGCCACCGTAATTTACGGTGGCGTAATTAACGCCTTCCCCACTCCCATTATGCCCTATGGGGCAAAAATGGGAATGGGGAAGGGTAAATGGGGATTGGGGACTTACCGCCCCGCCAACCTCGGAATGGAGCGGTAAGTCCGCCAACCACCATGGCGTAAACGTAGTTTACGCCATGGTGGTAAAGTCACGGCCCAGGCGGTAACTTACCGCCTGGGTCGTAATGAGGCCCTTGGTCCGCATTCATGGGTATGTGTGGATAGTTTCACAGTGCATCCTGCACCCTACAGACTGCCCCGGCAGGGAACGTGCATCTCTTGTTTGTGTTTGGCGAAATGAAAGTCGCATGGGATCGTGTGCAGCCCTCTTTCTAAGACTGATTAGGGGAATGCGGATGTGCCGCAGAACAATCGCAGTCTTTCACCCGCTAGAATAAATTGCATGTGGAAAGACCATACGTGCTTTTGCAGAGTGGTGCTGAGTGATGCACTGTACGGCCGCCACCTAAAGGTCAGCGTATGAGAGGCGTTTTTGCAGTACCTGTGAATGGAGCGGGTAGGCCCATTTCTGTGGCCCGACCTCGCTTTGAAACATATGTTAGTAACCCCTGTGCAGCTTGTTTAACTAATGAAAGTGCATTGGAGATCAAACGATTTTAAACTATGTTAAATGTGTTTTTAAATAGATAAAGTGAGTGCTGGGTCACATGCCTCTGAGAGATTGTTTCTTGTGTATTTATTTTCCTGTAGGGTTTGGAGCAGGGGAGTTGCTAGGTCTGGAAAAGACCTGGGGCTAAGCTGATGCCGGAACTGTTGGGACTGGGGGCTAGCTAGTCTTTTGGCTGTAGCTCCTGAGATTCTATCAGGGGCTACAACCAAAAGATCAGGGGCTATAGTCCCCTTAGCCCCCCCCCCCTCCCCTAGTAACGTCCCTGGTTTGTTGGAATGAACTTTGATGTACCGAAAAAAGCTTTCTTACATTTTGGACATGCATTTAAGGTGCTTTGCTGACCGCACCACACGGAGCTCCACTGTTTAAGAGGTATGACAAAAAAATGGTGTAAATGTGCCTGCTTTAGGTGTGTTTTAGTGTGAACTCTGTTGGCTATATGGCAATATGATGTACATGTTGAGCTGTGTTATGTGCAGTGTGCCTATCTCGGACCCATTAAAAGGGTGTATCTGAAGTAATTACAAAGTCCTACTGAGAAGGATTTTCGGAATATTTGCTCCACATTGAATGGAACCTCGTAATGCTACTATAGCAGGTACATGTCAGCAGTCATTTTTGATAGTATGCTTATTAATGCACACCAGGATGCTTGATTAACCAAGGTCTTTTTTGGTGATTGATATATTGATTTATTTCCTGGTGGAAGTTGGTTTGGTGACTTGGCGTGTGTTTTTTTAATGTTTTTATCATTAGTGTTAAAAAAAGTGACCCCCTTAAGGATACAAGTGTTTGGACACAGAATAAAAACTGACAGGATACCCCCTGATGAATGTCTGACTTAAATGGTCTTTTTGACACAAACATGTTGGGTTGTGTGTAAACACAACAAATAGACCTATGTGATATTATATGTTGTTGCTGTTGTTTGTTAAGTCTACTGCTTAATGGTGTTTACAAAAGTGCATTTTTGTTGTAATGTGTTTGTATAGGGTTCTAATGAAAACATTTTTGTAATTGCATAACATTTTCTATTTTTTACGGAATGAAATCAAATAAAAGTGTATATTTTCTGCAAAATACATTTTTTCTACACTGGTTTTTAGTGTTTTAGAAAAAAGTAGCGTGTCAACATTGAAAGAAACGGTATTGTTTTTCAACCTCCTTGATTGAAATTAGAGGGGATATATAAAGCACATACTTATGATATGATATGATATGATATGGCGTTTATAACGCGCCTATACACAAGTGCTTGATACAATATACAAAGCACAGATTCAAATGCATCATTAATTTCCTCTAAGGTCAGTCAATGCCTCATTTATCTAGTAAATTCATCATACACAATGCTCATCATCACACCTGTCCCTGGCACTATAATAAGTCAAGTGCAACATCAAATGCCTCAGAAATGATCATGCAGTGCCAGTTGTTGCCTCTGTAAGAGGATTCAATTCAACACTACAGCTAAGTCAATGCCTAGTCTGGGATACTGAATGGAAACCCTTATTGATATATCTTTATGTCCAGTTCATGCGTTCTGGATGACTACTCCTATATAACACCCCTCTCTTGGAATCCCCCTAGCCCCACTGAGCCAAGAAGTAGTTCTGTTTTGCAAGTTTAAAGGTTTATTTGATAATTTAAACAATATATATATATATATATCACGCTTTATAATAAATTAATAATTAAAAATCACACTTAATCTGAGCAGTAATCAATAATGGATAGTCTGGCACTAGCACACTTGTGAATAGGAACAGAAGAATAAGGTGGTAGAGAATGCTTTATATAAGTTCAGATGGATGTAATGCTGAATGAAAATGCAATGCAGAACAACACAATGTAATCACTTTTCTCTGGCAATCCCCTCTCCCCTTTATGCAATGCAAGGAAATGGAAGGAAAGCACACAGTTCTCAGAAATGCAATCAACTGTAATTCAGTTCACCCCAGCAAGCTTAGACTACAGAAGTTTACAACACAGGCCCAAAATGCTTTTATATGTGCTGGCAATGAAGTGAAAAATACGCTAAAATGCTTTTAATTCCCTCTAGAGGTTCAGGGTGAGTGGTATCTAGTTAATATTGGTCCAGGCTCACTCTAGCAATGATTCAGGGATGGTTCTTAAGAGGCAAACGAATTTTTAGCAAGAAAACTGCTGTTTTCACACATGGAGAAATTTTCAAATAGCGGTAAATTCTCGAGTGCGTTTTTCGCGATTGCGGCAAAAGTATCGGGGGTAGGAATGCGGTTTTAGGTTCGTAGGAAAGCCACGATTCTAAGCTTTCAGAGGAAAGTTACTGCAAGTTTCTAAGACAAACGGTCACGGAGATATGAGCGATATGGTAAAGGTCATTTTTCAGATTTGAAATTTTAAAGTTCAAAAAGACAAGTGACAGCTAGCAACTAGAAAATGACAGGTGACAGCTTTGCAAATGACAGGTGACAGTTAGGGGGCAGTTCTACTTAGATTAAAATAGATTGAATTATATTATTTTAACTAAGAGATTGGTTCTGCGCAGTTCTGCTGGGTACTCACAATATATTTTTGAAATAGAATGGGCCTCGCCACGGATCTGGTCAGGTTTTAGACTGGACTCTGGTCTGGTCTCTGCACTTCACAGTGATCTGGGTCAGCTCTCTGGTTCTGCTAACAGTGGTCTGGGTCAGCTCTGCTCTCTCTCTGGGTACAGCACTGCTTCTGGATCTTTCTGCACAGCTTTCTCTGGAGATTGATGGATTTGAAGTCTGGATCTCTGGATGTGGTATGGTCCGGCAGAGCGCGTTGCAGCAAATGGAATTGAATGTCCCTATCTGTCCTGACTGTCTGCTTTTATGTGTTTTGAAAATGGGTGTGTGTGCAGCATCACTAGGCTCTACCCGTCTCCACTTGTCATTGGCCACTTCATCCTCTTCCCCTTGATTGGGGAATGAAATGAAGTGTCATCATGATGAGGTCTGTTTATGGTACAGAGAACCCACCCCTGTCAAATTACACACAATCTATATTTTGACCCAAAAGACATATTTGCACAGGTACACATTTGTTTAAAATTACATGCACCCATCACATATCACAGGAGGTATACCCTGTCCAAATCTGCTCTTCCTGGGAGCTTGCATTCAGAAATGGCAACATATTTCACTTTTTGGTCAAGTTACCAATATCAGATTCTTACTCAAATTTACCCAAATGTGTGCAAGGCATGCAGGCATTAATTGGTGAAGTATCAGATTTTTAACATGCACACATTTTAAGTAATACCCTCTTAACTGCTAGTTTGCCCCCAGATCATGCCACCGGTTCTAAAAACCTCTTAAAATGTGGGCAGAAAATCACAAGAATTATGGTATCATTTAAATAATTATGACAAGTCCGTACTATGAGTTATTCATCTTTTTCTAAAACCATATTCTGGCTACAGGGGTGTGTCTTTTCAGGTCACATGGTACAGAAACCAGTCTTTCCACTTTCTTCAAGCTCAGCCTCTGTCTCCAGTTTCTCCCCCTCCCAGTTTCTGCCAAGAGGAAGCCATTTTTATTACCCCTGCAATAAACCATCTACCTGGGCCCTGGAAGGCCCATTGTTCAAGAGGAAGCCATTTATGACCACTTCAATAAACCCTCGGCCTGGGTCCTATGTTTAGTCTCTAGCAGTCCCTTGATAATCCAATCAGAGAAGTGTCATATCCCTTTTGGTGGGAGCAGCAAAAGGGCAGCTAGGCCTGGGAGCACAGCTGTTGTGCAAGTCTCATCTCCTGTCGGGGGTAGCTGGTGGGCAGAATTCAGTTCCTTAAGCCAGGTTTCAGATAAAATGTCACTTTTGTTCCCCAGTTTAAGTCAAGACAATTTTTTACATATGCAGCTAGGATGCTGATTCTAAATTTAAACTATGACATTTAAACAATTGCAACCTATGTGACACTCAAAGTAGGTCACTCATTTCTTTTAAACATTTAGATTTTTAGTGTCTTTCAGTCCAAATTTACTTAAACTGCTGAAATCCACAGCTCAGCCAGTCTTGTTATAAACCTTCAAGTCACTTCAGAATATAACTTTAGATTGTATCCACCTCTCAGTAAGTCTTTCTTTGGCCTGCCTTGGGTTCATTTATTCAGTTTTACACAAAAAAGAAAAAAGTCTGGTGTTGTTTTAAACCGCCGGCTTTCTGATAGTGGTGAGTACTGGTAATGCACCCATTTTTGGGATTTAAGAAAATGAATTCCCCACAATTCTAGGTTGCTTTTGGCAATCAGCATTGCCATTCCCAATGGTTTCAGACTACTGTGTGGGTAGTCCAATGGTGGTTTTAGGCAGTGCCCTTCTGTGCCCATAACATCGGCAAAAATGAGTGGCAGCCTATTCTTCATGCATTTCCCTGTGCATTTTCTGGGAAGCTCTGGCCATCATGATGTTTTCCATGTCAGTACTGCACAGTTTTGAGGTAGGGCTTGGATGCGTGGATAAAAACATCCCACAATCCCCCCTCTTGCGATGGCCATTCTGTTTCACTGATGGGACTCGCAAGACCTGGGATGTTTCCTCATCTTTTTCCAATAGATGGCACAGTTCAGCATCTTTTCCTCCATCCGGTCGGATCGATCGGTTCTCCTCGCCGGTCCTGATGGGAAGATTGGGCGGTACCCCGGGCCCCTTGCGTCTCTGCTCCCGGTCTCCGGATCGTCCTCCTTGGCCAGTCTCGAGGTTTTCTTTCTCCTAGGACGACAAAGGAAGAGCGGCAATACCTATTCATAGACATTCTTCCCCCACCATTGATATGGTGGGGTGGCATATAAATTTATAGTCAAAACATATGGACATGCACATTTCTTTTTGCATTCAAAAACGAAAACACCCACATTGAGAAACTCAGAATTTGATAGGCGATATGTAGGATATTTTAAGTTAGAACTGAATTAATCTGAGACAGTACCCTCTAGGATTCCAGAGGATTCCTCCAGTTGTTGCAGAGTGTGCCTGGGATGGCAACACTTCAACTGGTTTATGTGGACCCACTTGTCTTCCCCCTCTGCCAAACTGCCTTTGGGGATGCGGATCTTGTAGGCCACAGGGGAGATTTTGTCTATAATCTCAAAGGGTCCCTTCCATGTAGGCAAAAATTTTCGCTGTTTGGCCTGGTTCCTTTGGAAATTGTATAGATAGACCCGGTCCCCCACCTGATATTCCTTCCTGGAAGTCTTCAGGTCATAGTGGGTCTTCATGCTATCAGCTGATCTTTCTAGATTCCGCTGAGCATAAGCAAAAGCATGTTGAAGGTGTTTCCTTAAATTCTCCACATACTCATGAGTTGTGGAGGCATTTATCAGTGTCTGCTCTTGGGTCCTGTAGAGCAAATGCTGAGGAAGCACCATCGTGCGCCCAGTCATCAACTCAAATGGTGACATTTTGGTTGCAGATGAAGGGGTAGATCTGATGGCCATTAGGACCAGAGGTAATCGGATATCCCTACTTGGCCCAGAATCTGCCACAAACTTCTTTAATATGCTCACAATGGTTCGGTTATATCTCTCTACTGCCCCAGAAGAAGCTGGCCTGTAAGCAATATGCAACTTCCTTTTGACCCCCAGTATCTCCCACATCTTTGTCATTACTTCACTGTTGAAGTGGCTACCCCTGTCTGACTCAATCCTTTGAGGTAAACCGAAACGGGAAAAGATGTGGTTAATCATCAGGGCAGCTGCAGTTTCTGCCTTGCAATTCGGGGCTGGGAGACATTCCACCCACTTGGTAAACAAGCATGTCACAGTCAACATGTACTTATTCCCCCTAGCAGAGCGAATCACGGGGCCTACAAAGTCGATTTGTAAATCTGACCATGGCTGTGTCATCCCCCTCTTTTGGAGATGCGCACGGTGCGTGAGGGATGATGGCTGAAATTGTGCACACACAAGACACCCCTTCAAGTATTGGTCGAGGTCCTGCCCCATGTGTGGCCAGTATGCAACCTCTCTTAAGATTTCCAGCGTTGTGTGAAACCCCCTATGACCGGCGGTGGCCGCATCATGGGCGTGACTTAACATCAGGCTTCGGAATGAGGTAGGAACCACCCACTGATCGTGGCCAGCTTTGGATTTCCTTACCAGCAAACTGTCTTGGATCAGGAACATTTTTGGACATTTCATCAACACCCTTAGGTCCTCTTTCCCAATGTAATCGGTATCCGTCAGGGGAAAGTTCTCAGGGTCCTCAAGGTGCTGGTAAAATTTACCAATTATTGGATCCCCTTTCTGAGCTGTAATTAAATCAGCATCAGGGGTCTCCTTGCTCCATTGGGCAGTTGAAAGATCATGGTGAGCATTTGTCTAGGACCTAGTGATAGCAGTGACCTGGATTTCCCCCAACAGGGACTCAATCTCAATTAGATCCCCTTGGATGGCCACGGTTTTGGCCAGCTTATCAGCTAAGTCATTTCCAGTTTTGTCTGGTCCCTCTACTTTGGAATGACCCTTGATCTTTTTCCAATAGATGGTCATCTCATTCGAGGTGACCAGATCATCAATGTTTTGGATCAATTTCCCATGTTTCAAGGGTTTGTTGTTAGCACATAACATGCCTCTGGCTTTCCAATTAACCAGGTGCTCCACGAACCCGTTCCGTACATAATCCGAATCTGTGATTATGACCAGTTCGTGGAGTTGATGCTGGACAGCAGTGAGGATGGCCTGATGCACAGCCATCAATTCTGCCACCTGACTACTTCGGGGACCAATTTTGTACCCAGCGGAGGGTTCTGGGAACTCCTTCACCCATGCATTCCCTACGCCGGCCACCAGTTCTTTCTCCCCGTTGTTGTCAACATGGTAAGAGCATCCATCCACATAGACAGTGGGCATTCCCTCACACTTGCCTCTTCAAAGACTTTGGGGGGGGAATTAAGGTATGCCTCCATGTTGTCCTTTATTTTTAGACTTTCGTCCTCGAGACAGTTTTCTCTGGCACAATCATGCAAGTCAGCCAGATCTTGCGCGAGGGGACTCTTCTTGTTTTGGCCATATCTGACCTCCACAGGAAAGCCTTGCATTGACATAATCCAGGAAGTAATTCGGGAATTACTCACATTTCCGGCCCGGATTCTGTCACTTTGGAGATATTGCAGAGGCTGGTGTGGAGTCTCCACTATGATGTGTTCCCCCTGGATAAACGGGCGGTAATTCTTAAATGCCCACACCGTTGCCAGGAGTGCCTTCTCACAATCGTTGAATTTTTCCTCCACAGAGGATAAAGTTTTGCTCGCATAGGAGATTACTATATTGACCTTGTCATGCTTTTGGTATAATACTGCTGTCAAGCACGTATTAGAGAACCCCGTCTCCAGGAAGAACTCCTTGTTTCTGACAGGGTAAGCTAGGCAAGGCGCTTGTGAGAGGCTTCTCTTGAGTTGTCTTACTGCCTCGGCTTGTTCTGGACCCCATTCCCACTTGACCCCCCCCTTCAGGAGATGAATCAGGGGTCTGGTGATCTCTGCGTAGCCCTCAATGAACTTTCTGCTGTAATTAGTCAGTCCAAGGAGGCTCCTTAGTTCCCGCAGAGTTGTGGGGTCATTCAGTTTCTGAAGTGCTTCCACTTTCTTTTCCTGGGGACAGAGACCCTGAGGAGTAATCTCATGCCCCAAGAAATTAACACAGGTTCTACACCACTGTGCTTTCTGAAAGGAAAGTTTTGCTCCGGCGGCCCTCAACTGCGTCAGAACATAACGGATCGCCGCTATGTGTTCCTCCACAGATGAACTTTTGATGAGGACATCATCTACATAAGCCAGGTTACCCCTCGCACCCAGGTCGGGCATGGCCTTATGTAGGAAAATGTTGAATTCATTGCCGGAGTTGAGGTATCCGAAGGGAGTCCGGGTCCATGTGTATTGCTGGCCCCCAAAGGTAAAAGCCAGCTTGTATTGGTCCTCCCTACTGACAGGCACAGTCCAGTATCCATTGGTCAGGTCTATTGCAGTGAATACCTGTGACCCCTGGATCTGGGCCAGCCCTTGGTCAATGTAGGGCAGAGGCCATCGGGAAGTATGGACCCGTTTGTTGAGCTCCCTGAGGTCGACGTAGAGTCTCCACTGGCCGTTTGGCTTCAATATTCCCAGCACCGGATTATTGAAGGTGCTGTGGACTGGACGGATTATTCCCCGGGACTCAAGGTTCTTAATTATTTCAGTAAGGGACTCCATTGATGCGAGAGGCAAGCGATATTGCTTCACAAACACAGGAGTCATGCCAGGGTCCGTGGGGATTGTTGTTTTGTGGATGTCGGTGCGACCACAGTCATATGAGTCTACCGCAAAGAGATCTTGGAAATCCAAGAAGACTTGTTTCAACTTTTGCTTCTGTTCCAGAGTCACACAGGCATCAGCTAGGTTGACTCTCTCTTCCACCATCTGCCTGAAGCCTGGAAAGACTTCTGGTTTGGCTATCTCAGCGGCCTCCTCCAGCTGGGTGGAGAAGTCCCTGGTCAGAGTGCTGATTTGGACCGGAGGCTTCAGGTGGGACAGGCAGCCCTCATGGACCTGGAAAATCACCTCATCCATCCTGAAGTCACAAGTCACCTCTTCCTTACCATAAGGGCAAGAAGTGTACACCAGGAAGTTCCCCCCATGCCGGGTAAAAATCCTGTCTGGTGTTGTATTGTCATCACTGTCACTGTCAAAGCAGTCCTTGGGGATTGGCCCTAACAGTTCATTACCTAAATCTATGGAAAAATGTCGGTCATCAACCGCCATTCCAATAATAGTGCCTGCGGCTAGAGTAATACTCTTTAAGTCGCTGTTATCCACCTCTATTGGAATGGTGTCATGTTCTATGTTGACTAATGGAGTTGGGTTTACCCCCAACCCTTGCTGTTGGAGAGAAGCATTTAGATGTATATAAGCATCAGGGTTTTTCAAATGTTGTCCTCTTTTAGCTTTCACTTCCAGGGAGAATTGTCGGGTCCTTTCTGGGATGGTGACTTCCTCTTTGATCTGAATTTCAACTGCATACGGTAGCAATTGAGCTGACCTAAATGCTTTTTCTGGATCATCAAAGCCCATGGGATTATCCGCTAATCGGGACCAAGCTTTGAAGTTTATTAGGTCCAAACTAATGGCAAAGCGATTGAGAATGTCACTGCCTAAGTAAAAGGCGGCAGTGACGTCTCGCACGACCCAACAATTATGGACTATGCTCTTGTTGCCAATGGAGATTTTGAGCATACACCTGCTTGGCAGGAGCTGTTTGGAATTAGGTGCTTCCAGGTCCATTTCCCATTTGTCTATCAGTTTGAATGTGGGAATGGCTGGATCTTTTGGGAGTTGGCGGAACATGGCTTCGCTGATGAAGCTCTTACCGTTGTTCACACACACTCGAGCGAGAACAGAGTCCTTCCCATCATTTAATTGGACAGGGATGAACAACTGCTCTCCAATTTGCTGAATATCAGCCAGGCTCTGAGCTGATTTCACATCTTTCTGGACTATAGGAGTGGGAGTTTCTTATTGTGGATTAGTAAAGAATTTCAGGGTGTTTCCTTCCAGTGTGGAATACCACCTTAAACTGGAAGGAAGGTTGATTTTCAGAAATAGAGAGGACCCCCCATCACCAGTCTGTTGTCCTACTGCTATTACTGTCACGTCTGGAATTTGGCTATTCTGGAAGTGAAATTCTACTTGGTCAGATTTTTGTTCAACCATGTGGCAGGTGCCGTTTAAACTAACATGGTTGACACTCTGTTTTAATTTTATTGGTCGGCTAGTCTGGGTCCAGAGGACCTTGTTTACTCAATCTATTAAGGGTGACAACCTCCTCAGGAGGTCATTCCCCAGTAAACAAGGGGTGCCCTCTGGAGTCACAACTATGACCGGGTGTTTCAACTTGTGTCGCCCAATTTTAATGTCCAAATCTGCCGTCCCCTCGACGGGAATTTCCTTCCCGTCAAAGTTCTGGAGTTGTCCAGGAAGTGAGGTGAGAGGAATTTGGTAATTCCCTCCCCTTCCTGCATTCAGATCATCAAAGGCCCTTCTGGACAGAAGGGTAGCTTGAGATCCCGTGTCCACCAGTGCCAAAATTGTACCCTGTCCCTGTACTTGTACCGGGGCATAGTATCTTCCCTCCTTCTCCTCAAGGGGGCACAGATAATGCACATTTTTGGACAACTGGTGGGCTAACTTTCTGGTTTTGGACATTGCTAGAGAAGAGATTTGGGCGGAATTCTGTGGAGAGCCTTGGGAATCTGAAAGAAAAAATTGGCAACTGGAGATCAGAGCCATTGTGGGTTCCCCTGGCTCCGGTTCCGGGCCGCCCCCCCCTTTTTGGAGGCAGTCACCAGGATGGGTTTGAACCAGGGGATTTTCTTGCTGTTGGTTCTGGGATGAGGTGATGGGCGGCGGTAGCTCAGTCTCCACATCTCCCCAGTCTGGATATGCATCCCTAGGGACCCATTTTTATTTGGGAGGAGTTCCCCCCTCTCTGAAGGAGAAGATCCTTTTCCCAGGATCCTCTGAGGATCCCTCTCCCTCAAATTGGAAGATCTGTACCTCCTCCTCAAACTGAGTCTGTTTGGGTCTTTTGTTTCTCCTACCCCCCCTCTGCTCCTTAGGAGGCAGGCTTTCAGGGGCAAGAGATTTTGTTTCCGGTTCCTGGGTTTCCAGGGGCTGTTTACAAGTGAGGAAGGAAGCTTCTTTCAAGGCTTTACAACTCTCTTCCCTTTGTGCCTCCTCCCTGGGAACCGGTGAGTTATCGGGGTGCTGCCCCCATCATTGTTCTGGAGCACCAGGTCCAGAGTTTGGGGCATTCTGCGGTGGCACGCTCATCTGAGGGTTCTGTTGAGCCCTCAGTATGTGACCCAGATCCCGCGCCATGTTTTGAACCTGGCGCTCTAACTGGGAAACCCGCTGAGGCTGATACGGGGCCCTGTTTTCTCCCCTGGGCTGATCCCGGGAAGGGTAGCTATCCCTTCTTTGGTAGTACCCCTGGTTGGGAAGATTTGGATACCCCTCCACCCTTGGCCTCCCCTCTCCCGGATTAGGTTGTCTGGGCTCAGGGAATTGGGGAAAGAAGGATGGATGATTTTGGGGCTGGAAATTGGGTGGATACCTGGGGAAAAAGTTCTGCCCAGGATTTGGAGAATTTCTGCCCTCCTGTGGGAAGTTGGGAGGGAAGTTCCCTGGGTTAGGTGCTTGGCTGGATCCCCCCCCTTGGGCTGGAGGAGTCCACACATAACCCAGGATGGGTCGATTTCCCTTGTAACGGGGACTTACATAGTCAGGAGAGCGAGGGACCCCATTTGTGGGACTACCTCCTTGACTCCCTGTTTGTGACTGGCCCGAGTACCTTCTGGGCCTAGCATTATTAGGTACAGGTAGGTTTTTAGGCCCCCCCATCTCCAAATCCAAAACGGGGGCAACCTTTACCTCTGCCACCTTGGCAGCAGCAGGGGTGCTGTTAGTTTTGGGGTTTTTGGGCTGGTTTTTGTTTTCCACCGGTTTCTGCACCTCGTAGATGCGGGTGGCTTGTTCAATGACCCATTCTAAAGATCTTTTCTCATGAAAATCTCTCACGAGCTGGGTCATTATGTATTTGGGCAAGGCATGGAAAAACGTATTAATAAATTCTCTGCTATCCGTGCACACCCTTCTGGTGGTCTGCGCAAAGGCACGTTTCAGTTCTTGCACAAACTCTTGTGGGGCCTGATCCTCCCCACACTGCAAATTGTAGGCTGCCTTGCGAGCCTCTTGGGGATTTCTGTGAAGAGAAAAATGTTTTAATATGGCCGTCCTATAGGTGGACCACCTGGAATGATTTTGGTCCTTCAGCCCTGCAAAGAAACTGGAGTACTCTGTTGAGAATGTCCACTTTACATATTGGATACAGCTTTGGCTGTCCTTCAAATGAAAAGTCTCCATCATTTGCTCATAGAGCTCCAAGTGTTCCCAAACAGAGTACTTGGCGTTCTTATGATAAGGCGTGATGACACTCCTGATTGCCTTAATCTGTTTCAATGGGTCCTTAATCAAGGCCCTTTTTGCCTTATTGGCCTTTTTGGTTCGGGTAACCCTTGTCCATTCATCTTCTGACTCAGAGGCACTGCTCCCAGAGGTTCCCGTCTGTTCTTCCAGGTTTTCCCGGATTCTGCGAGCCTGGGAATGGCTGGCAGAATGTGGGGACCTGGTCTCCTGTGTCCTGTACCGCTCAGAGGAGTCTTCAGATCCCTCCTTGCTGCCAGGATTTGATGGGTACCCCCCCCACTGACCTAACTGGGCAGAGGTTTTCAGGATGCCCTTAATGGGCCTACTCTCCTGGGGTTCCCCATCAAATTGCACTGTACTTGGGTGCCCATACCCGGATGCCCGCCCCTCCATTCCTGGGTGGTACTGGCCTATGAGCCCCATGCTTCTGGCTGGATAGTAATCTGCCATCCCTGTGGCCCTGTGCTCATGTGCGCCAGGGGACATGGGGGTGGCAGAGTCCAGGGACTGAGAGAAATAAAGGCCTCTGGTACTAGGGCTCCTGGGGTTATGCTCAGGAGTTTCTCTTTCCCAGCGAACCTCATCTCTATCCGCCCCTGCTCCCTGTTGCAATGCAAGAGCCTGCGCCTTCAGTTCCTCAGTTAAGGCCTTACTAGACTCTATCAGTCTCTCCTGCATCGCTACCTGTTGTTGGAGCCTATCATTGTGCTGGCAGAGAGCCTCATTCTCTCTCTGCGTTTCCTGATTGGTCCTGGAGCACTGGGCCAGTCTTTGCTGCAGGAGGGTTACCTCCTGAGCTGTGTCCCTATTGGCCTGCTCCTTTCTTGCCAGAGCATCCTCCACCCTCCTGGTGTGCTCTAGCAAGTCCTGGTGTTCTTTTTGGAGGTCACCCAGTCCCTGGTGGGCCAGGTGATTTTCTTCCATTTTTCTCCTTAAGTGGCAGACTTCCTGGCCTAAGGTGTCCCTTTCCTGACCAAGAGCTTGAATTTGTGACGCCAGGTCGTCCCTTTGCCTTTGGAAGACAACAGCTTTCTGGCGCTCCTCATCAAACTCTGCCTGGGTATCCAGGTCTTTCAGGATCAGTTTATTGCTCTCCTCTTTCTCTCTGTCTAGTTGGATTTGCAGGGTGGCTACCTGCTCTGTGCATGGCCTGTTGAAATTGATCTGTTGCTCCAGCTTTTTCTGGCTCTGCAGTAGGGAGTCCAAACTGTCTTGGCGTTCCTTCTGCAAAGCCAGAATTCTGGTATCCTGGTCTGTCTTTTCCTGTTGCAGTATATCCATGTCCTCTTTTATTTTAATGATATACTGCCTACTATCATTTTCTGACTCCTGGCTCCCCTGCAGCCTCTGCTCAGAAGAGACCAGGTCAGATTGGACCTTCTCTAACGCCATCTGTCGCTTGTTCGCCAGATCTTGGCTTTCCGTACATTTATCCTGCATGTCTCCCATATATAGGTACAGGTATGCCGCCATCCTAACCATCTTGTCTTGTTCATCCTTAGCTTTAGGAGCCATGTATAGTTCACTCAGGGCCACATGTAGGGGACCCTGATCTCCCCATATATCTGACCCTGTTTCAGTGACCTGTTGCGTGATGGCCTGCAACCAGACCATGCGGTCCTGGTGAGTCCACTCACCTCTCACAAATAACTTATGTAAGAAGTGCTCTCTGGCTATTTTCATGTCTACTAAGGTCGTCATTCTAGAGATTGTTCTCTGTCCTGACTTACAGAAATTAGTATTTTATTTTTGCAAAACAGACCTTTTCCTTAGAGCGTGGTGATCCGACCCGATATGTGTATCTGGTCAGCTGGCACACTGTATTAATCTGCACAAGTGATAGATCTAATCCAAACGTCCGGCCCGAGCCCCCAATTTGTAAGAGGATTCAATTCAACACTACAGCTAAGTCAATGCCTAGTCTGGGATACTGAATGGAAACCCTTATTGATATATCTTTATGTCCAGTTCATGCGTTCTGGATGACCACCCCTATATAACACCCCTCTCTTGGAATCCCCCTGGCCCCACTGAGCCAAGAACTAGTTCTGTTTTGCAAGTTTAAAGGTTTATTTGATAATTTAAACAATATATATATATATATATCACGCTTTATAATAAATTAATAATTAAATATCACACTTAATCTGAGCAGTAATCAATAATGGATAGTCTGGCACTAGCACACTTGTGAATAGGAACAGAAGAATAAGGTGGTAGAGAATGCTTTATATAAGTTCAGATGGATGTAATGTTGAATGAAAATGCAATGCAGAAAATACTCAATATGATTTCAACAACACAATGTAATCACTTTTCTCTGGCAATCCCCTCTCCCCTTTATGCAATGCAAGGAAATGGAAGGAAAGCACACAGTTCTCAGAAATGCAATCAACTGTAATTCAGTTCACCCCAGCAAGCTTAGACTACAGAAGTTTACAACACAGGCCCAAAATGCTTTTATATGTGCTGGCTATGAAGTGAAAAATACGCTAAAATGCTTTTAATTCCCTCTAGAGGTTCCGGGTGAGTGGTATCTAGTTAATATTGGTCCAGGCTCACTCTAGCAATGATTCAGGGATGGTTCTTAAGAGGCAAACGAATTTTTAGCAAGAAAACTGCTGTTTTCACACGTGGAGAAATTTTCAAATCGCGGTAAATTCGCGAGTGCGTTTTTCGCGATTGCGGCAAAAGTATCGGGGTTAGGAATGCGATTTTAGGTTCGTAGGAAAGCCACGATTCTAAGCTTTCAGAGGAAAGTTACTGCAAGTTTCTAAGACAAACGGTCACAGAGATATGAGCGATATGGTAAAGGTCGTTTTTCAGATTTGAAATTTTAAAGTTCAAAAAGACAAGTGACAGCTAGCAACTAGAAAATGACAGGTGGCAGCTTTGCAAATGACAGGTGACAGTTAGGGGGCAGTTCTACTTAGATTAAAATAGATTGAATTATATTATTTTAACTAAGAGATTGGTTCTGCACAGTTCTGCTGGGTACTCACAATATAGTTTTGAAATAGAATGGGCCTCGCCAATGATCTGGTCAGGTTTTAGACTGGACTCTGGTCTGGTCTCTGCACTTCACAGTGATCTGGGTCAGCTCTCTGGTTCTGCTAACAGTGGTCTGGGTCAGCTCTGCTCTCTCTCTGGGTACAGCACTGCTTCTGGATCTTTCTGCACAGCTTTCTCTGGAGATTGATGGATTTGAAGTCTGGATCTCTGGATGTGGTATGGTCCGGCAGAGCACGTTGCAGCAAATGGAATTGAATGTCCCTATCTGTCCTGACTGTCTGCTTTTATGTGTTTTGAAAATGGGTGTGTGTGCAGCATCACTAGGCTCTACCCCTCTCCACTTGTCATTGGCCACTTCATCCTCTTCCCCTTGATTGGGGAATGAAATGAATTGTCATCATGATGAGGTCTGTTTATGGTACAGAGAATCCACCCCTGTCAAATTACACACAATCTATATTTTGACCCAAAAGACATATTTGCACAGGTACACATTTGTTTAAAATTACATGCACCCATCACATATCACAGGAGGTATACCTTGTCCAAATCTGCTCTTCCTGGGAGCTTGCATTCAGAAATAGCAACATATTTCACTTTTTGGTCAAGTTACCAATATCAGATTCTTACTCAAATTTACCCAAATGTGTGCAAGGCATGCAGGCATTAATTGGTGAAGTATCAGATTTTTAACATGCATACATTTTAAGTAATACCCTCTTAACTGCTAGTTTGCCCCCAGATCATGCCACCGGTTCTAAAAACCTCTTAAAATGTGGGCAGAGAAATCACAAGAATTATGGTATCATTTAAATATTTATGACAAGTCCGTACTATGAGTTATTCATCTTTTTCTAAAACCATATTCTGGCTACAGGGTGTGTCTTTTCAGGTCACATGGTACAGAAACCAGTCTTTCCACTTTCTTCAAGCTCAGCCTCTGTCTCCAGTTTCTCCCTCTCCCAGTTTCTGCCAAGAGGAAGCCATTTTTATTACCCCTGCAATAAACCATCTGCCTGGGCCCTGGAAGGCCCATTGTTCAAGAGGAAGCCATTTATGGCCACTTCAATAAACCCTCGGCCTGGGTCCTATGTTTAGTCTCTAGCAGTCCCTTGATAATCCAATCAGAGAAGTGTCATATCCCTTTTGGTGGGAGCAGCAAAAGGGCAGCTAGGCCTGGGAACACAGCTGTTGTGCAAGTCTCATCTCCTGTCGGGGGTAGCTGGTGGGCAGAATTCAGTTCCTTAAGCCAGGTTTCAGATAAAATGTCACTTTTGTTCCCCAGTTTAAGTCAAGACAATTTTTTACATATGCAGCTAGGATGCTGATTCTAAATTTAAACTATGACATTTAAACAAGTGCAACCTATGTGACACTCAAAGTAGGTCACTCATTTCTTTTAAACATTTCGGGGCCAATTCATAGAATTCGGCGCACAAGTGGCGCACGCGGCTGGCGCACAGTGTGCGCGTGCGGTAGTCTGCGCCAGCCGCGTGCGCCGAAACACATTCAGGCGCACAGCGTATTCATGGATTCCAACATCCACAACCAGCCGTGGCGCAGAGTCGCGCAGCGACCCTGCAGCAGCGTCAGTTACGCCCCCAAGAACGCCCCTTGCGCAGGGAAAAGCCATCAAAATCCCCAATCCAGCGCAAAGGGCAGCAGCAAACGCAGAGCGGGGAGCGTGTATTTCAGGGGTGTGCGAGAAATTCTACACGCGATTGGCCTGGGTACGTGTATTACAGGGGTGCACGAGAAAATCTACACGCGATTGGGCTGGGTACGTGGATTTCAGGGGTGCGCGAGAAATTCTACACGCGATTGGCCTGGGTACGTGTATTACAGGGGTGCGCGAGAAATTCTACACGCGATTGGGCTGGGTACGTGGATTTCAGGGGTGCGCGAGAAATTCTACACGCGATTGGCCTGGGTACGTGGATTTCAGGGGTGCGCGAGAAATTCTACACGCGATTGGCCTGGGTACGTGGATTTCAGGGGTGCGCGAGAAATTCTACACGCGATTGGCCTGGGTACGTGGATTTCAGGGGTGCGCGAGAAATTCTACACGCGATTGGGCTGGGTACGTGGATTTCAGGGGTGCGCGAGAAATTCTACACGCGATTGGCCTGGGTACGTGGATTTCAGGGGTGCGCGAGAAAATCTACACGCGATTGGGCTGGGTACGTGGATTTCAGGGGTGCGCGAGAAATTCTACACGCGATTGGCCTGGGTACGTGGATTTCAGGGGGGCGCGAGAAATCCTACACGCGATTGGGCCTGTGCGAGTGGGGCAGTGTATTACGTAGGTGTGCGGGAAGTTGAAGAGGTGAATTGCCAGTGTGGGTCCTCCCAGGTCTCCCCTCTACCCCCTCCACGACCTCTGCAGGCAGCCCACACCACAGGGGACTACCCTGCACCCCTGGTCATGTCCCGCAGGCAGCCCATCCACCATGGGCATGCCCCCCAGCCAAGCCACATGTCCCCTTGCACCCCCACCCCCCAGCAGGCCCCCACCCATGTCTCCCAGCACCCCCACCCCTCCAGTCACCAGGGGCAGCCTCCACAAGGCCCCCACCCATGTCTCCCACCACCCCCACCCCTCCAGTCACCAGGGGCAGCCTCCACCAGGCCCCCACCCATGTCTCCCAGCACCCCCACCCCCCCAGTCACCAGGGGCAGCCTCCACCAGGCCCCCACCCATGTCTCCCACCACCCCCACCCCTCCAGTCACCAGGGGCAGCCTCCACCAGGCCCCCACCCATGACTCACACCACCCCCACCCCTCCAGTCACCAGGGGCAGCCTCCACAAGGCCCCCACCCATGTCTCCCACCACCCCCACCCCTCCAGTCACCAGGGGCAGCCTCCACCAGGCCCCCACCCATGTCTCCCACCACCCCCACCCCTCCAGTCACCAGGGGCAGCCTCCACCAGGCCCCCACCCATGTCTCCCACCACCCCCACCCCTCCAGTCACCAGGGGCAGCCTCCACCAGGCCCCCACCCATGTCTCCCACCACCCCCACCCCTCCAGTCACCAGGGGCAGCCTCCACCAGGCCCCCACCCATGTCTCCCACCACCCCCACCCCTCCAGTCACCAGGGGCAGCCTCCACCAGGCCCCCAACCATGTCCCACTCATGTCCCCTTGCACCCCCACCCCCCAGCAGGCCCCCACTCATGTCCCCTTGCACCCCCACCCCCCAGCACTGTGGGGCACCTGCCACCAGGCCCCCAACCATGTCCCACTCATGTCCCCTTGCACCCCCACCCCCCAGCACTGTGGGGCACCTGCCAGCAGGCCCCCAACCATGTCCCCTTGCACCCCCACCCCCCAGCAGGCCCCCACTCATGTCCCCTTGCACCCCCACCCCCCAGCACTGTGGGGCACCTGCCACCAGGCCCCCAACCATGTCCCACTCATGTCCCCTTGCACCCCCACCCCCCAGCAGGCCCCCACTCATGTCCCCCTGCACGCCCACCCCCCAGCACTGTGGGGCACCTGCCAGCAGGCCCCCAACCATGTCCCCTTGCACCCCCACCCCCCCCAGCAGGCCCCCACTCATGTCCCCCTGCACCCCCACCCCCCAGCACTGTGGGGCACCTGCCAGCAGGCCCCCAACCATGTCCCACTCATGTCCCCTTGCACCCCCACCCCCCAGCAGTGCAGGGGCAGCCTCCACCAGGCCCCCACCCATGTCCAACTCATGTTCCCCACCCAACATGTCATCACAATCCAGAACCCTGGTCTCTATGGTCAGCCCCCAAATGCAAAACACCCACCCGAGTATTGCATCCACCCACTCATAATTTGCAATCACATCACAGAACACCAATTGGAAGTTCCGAAACAAACACATGTCCCTCACATACACCCAATGGGTGTCAGTGAATCTCAAAACACATAACATGAAATGCATGAAAACAATGAGATACCACACATTGAAGTTCAACAAAAAAATAATGTATTAAAGGAAACATGAATAGAATCAAAAATGAAGAAACAGAAATGTGAATGTAAAAAAATGAAAAGAAGCATGTCCGTTCAAAATAAAAAAAATAAAAATATATTGAAATCCAAAGTAATGTTGTACAAAGTCAATGTCCACAAAACAAAATCCAATGGGAAATAAAAATAAAAGCCATTGATCCATGGAGAATGTTAAAAAAGAAAGTATGTACAAGTCTACAACTATGTACAATGCAAGAAGCCAGGGTCCATTATCCCAACAAAATAAAGGAAACCTATCTAACTACACTAACTAATAAAAAAAATATATACAAAAATGTGGCCAATGTCCAAAAGGTCCAAATGAAACAAAAACAAAAATGAAACCTAACACTACCTACATAACTATGTACAAGGGCAGCGGGCTAGTTCCACGGCTCACTTCTGGATGTGCCGGGCCAGGGCATCATCGAACTCCTCCTCAATGTCCCGGAGGCGGTCCTCCTCCATGGCCCCGAGGGTCCGCAGGGCCGTCGACGTGTCCACCTCCAAACCCCTGCGGATTGCCTCGAGGCACTCGGCCCGCCTCAGGGCCCTCTGCATGGAGTTCTCCGCCCTGACCATTGAGAGCCGTGCCTCTTCCGCCCGCTGCCGCTCCGCATCTATGGCGTGGCCCAACCGCTGCCACACGGAAGACACTTTTTGTCCTGGGTCCTCCTGCCCTCCGGCCGATGCCTGCCCCTCCGATGTCGAAGGCCCCGAGCCTTCATGGCTCCCACCATGGTGCTGCTGCTGCTGTGCCTCTGCCCCTGCACTGCCTCCTGCTGCCTGCACATCCTCCGCCGGCTGGGGTGCAGTCGTTGACGTGGCCACCCCTGCTGGACGTCCGACTCCCGACTGTGGCAGGGATGCCTCCTCCACCAGCCTGGCCGCACCGTCAGAGGCAGCTCCACAGGGCACCCAGGTGACTGATGGGTGGGAAGATGGCACAGAGGACGACTGGCACGTAGGGGGTCCAGCTGAGGAGGGGGTCGTGGCAAGCCCCATCAGACGGAGGAATCCGGCCTGGGTGACCTGTCCCAGCAGGCTGACGTGGTCAACGAGCCATTCGAGATGACGTGCAGTCTCTTCATGAAAAGACTGCAGGTCACCTCGCATGGCCCGTTGACGCAACGCCACACCAGCCAGGACAGGCTCAATCCGGGCCTGGATAGCCACGTCCGCAGGCAGAGGAAGGCCAGTTGACGTCAGCTCATCCCCTGCCTGAAAACTGGTCTGGACATAGGCATCCCTGCTGGTGCAAGATGATGCAGGGACAGGATCAGGGACAGGATTGCACACAGGCACCTCCGCGGCGGCCTGTGCTGCCTCCTGTCCCTGGTCCTGCACTGCACCACTAGCACCAGTGGGATCCCCACCCCCAGACCCCGTCTCTGGTGCTTGCACGGCCTCCTCCTCCACCAAACCCCCCACCAACCTGGATGACTCTGTGCCATCTTCCCCCGTTGGGCCCTGTGGGGTCCCAGCTGCCCCTTCTGCTGCCGAGGAGTCCAACTGCAACCTCCGCCTCTTGGACCTCCCCCCGGCAGCTGCGGCCTGGGACGCGGCACCGGACTCCTCACTCCCCGACGAGATGACAACATGGGAGGGGAGCCGGGCCTTGCGTCTCCGGCTGGCGGTGGGATCCCCGCTGCTGTGCTCCACAGCACCTTCTCCGCCCTCTTCATCAGTTGACGCTGCAGACAGGGAGAAACAAAACACACGCATCAGGGCAATGTACAATGGACACATACACACATGACAGTTGTACATGAGTGGCATTGGCAAACCTCAGACATGTCATCACGATCCCCAACACACATGTCATTACAACTCGCACACACGAGCCATACCACAGCCATATTGCAACTGCCAACACCATCCATGCACATACAACAGCATGAGCAGCCAAAGGTGAGCCAGACATCACATGCAACACAGGAAGTGCACCACACATGTACACACACCACCACACTTGCATGCATGTGTACACCTCTGCCAAGTGTCGCAGTGTTCAGACGGGCATCCATGTCACATCTGCCCATCAGGCTTCCACATACCGCTGTCACATGCATCCATGTTGCATCACTGTTGCACCCTTGTCAAATACACACACATACACATGTACACAGCGCTGATACATGCAGCTGAAAACAACATACATGCGTGACATCACGGACATGTCTACTCACATACACATTCATACAAACTTGTGTGCCCACACAACTGCATTTGGCATGCAAGCCCACACACACAGGCACCATCCATGTCTCACACATTACAGCCCTCGCATGTGTCAGCCCCAAGGACCTGTACACCCGCACCCATACTCGACCCCATACAAACAGATGTGCAACCTGCACACTACTGAACAATCACCACACGCACTGCTCACAATCAGGATGCATGTACACTCACCGCTCGACTCCAGACGGGTCTGCCTCTCAAGGACCTGGACGTGGAGCGCTGGGGATATGTGTTCCAGGACCCCCATCTGTTCTTCCGACAAGTGGCCCCGGCGCCCCTTGGCATCCGCTGCCTTCAAGAGGCGCCGGGCCTTGTTCAGGGTCCTGGACCTGAAGTCCTCCCAGCGCTTCTTGACATGTTGGAAGTCGCGGACTGCCACCCCCTCCGCGTTGATGGCAGTCACGATGTCAGTCCAGATCCGAGTCCGTCCTTCCTTGTCGGCGCGGGAACTTCCGAAGAGGGCATCATACTGCCCCAGGACTTGCTCCACCAGGACACCAACTTCGGTGGCACTGAAGCTGGTGCCCCTCTGCCTCTCTGGCCGGGGGTTGTCAGTGGTCACAGATGGAGTTTGCCCCGACATGACAACCCCAGAGGCAGGAGTGGGTGGGCAACTGGGTCCTGGGGCTGGGCTGTGGAGCGATGGAATCCCAGTCGGGAGTCTTTGGTTCCAGCAGGGGTGGTCACACCAACAGCACCCCTGGCTGATGTGCAGGCAGCAAATGGCAGGGCACGTGGGCAGCAGGCAGTCAGGCAGCAGCAGATGGCAGGTGGGAGCGTGCTCGGGGCTCTGGGGGGCAGTAGTTCGGCCTTCTGGGCAGGAGCGTGGTCTTCCGTGTGCTTACGCGTGGCCAGCTTGATACGGAGTGATTTGGCACGTGAAAATTCTGCACGTCAGCGTGTAATTCGAGGAAAGGCCCTTAGCGCGTAAGCGCGTCTGCACGCATACGCATTTTCATTGGACCAAAGGCCCTCAGCGCGTGAGCGCGTCTGTGACGTGACGTGCGAGGGAGTATCCCTCATTGCACGTGATGACAGAACACACGTGGATTTCAGCCAATCGCGTGTGAAAGTTCACGGCACCCCGGAACACACGTACCCAGGCCAATGGCGTCACGTACCCAGGCCAATGGCGTGTGGAACTACCCGCGCACCCCGAAACACACGTACCCAGGCCAATGGCGTGTGGAACTACCCGCGCACCCCGAAACACACGTACCCAGGCCAATGGCGTGTGGAACTACCCGCGCACCCCGAAACACACGTACCCAGGCCAATGGCGTGTGGAACTACCCGCGCACCCCGAAACACACGTACCCAGGCCAATCGCGTGTACGCTCGCTCCCCTCCGATCACACGCGATGACACCCGAATACGGGAAACCAACGAGTCCGCCCACACGGAGGCGTCCCGCGCCCGCGCACAGCATAAAAGTGCGCGCAAACAACAAACGCGTATATACAGCGACGATGAATGCCCCATTTGTTGCTGCACTGATTGTGGGACACCGCAGGAGGAGGAGAATAGCCAGGGCACGCATTTTTGCACCACGGACAAGCCTTTTTGGGATGCCTGACGACCAGGTCTACGGCAGGTATAGGTTTCCACCCCATATCATCCTAGACCTGGTCAGGGAGTGGGAAGATGACCTCACATCCCCCACCCTTTGCTCCCAAGCATTGAGCCCCTTGGAGAAGCTGCTCAATGTCTTGCATTTTTTGGCCACTGGGTCGTTTCAGCGGACCACTGCCATAGTGGGGGGGGTCTCACAGGCCACGCAGTCACGCTGCCTACACCAGGTACTGGCAATCATGACAGCGCGCCCCTCAGTCCGCAGGCACATATACATGCCCAGAACACCCGCAGAAAGGCAGGCCGTTGTCCTGGATTTTTTCAGGGTGGCACACTTCCCCAAAGTGCTCGGTGCCATAGATTGCACCCATGTGGCCCTACGTCCACCTAGGGCCACTGAGCACATCTACCGAAACCGCAAGCACTGGCATTCCATCAATGTACAGGTGGTATGCGATGCAAAGGGAATCATCACCTCTGTCTATGCAAACTACCCTGGCTCCACCCATGACAGTTTCATATACAGAATGTCCGCCCTGAGCCGGGCCCTGGAAGCTGGGCAGCATGGCGACACATGGCTCCTAGGTCAGTACAAATGCCCTTGCACATGCATGCAAGTCACACACAGACAAATATCCCAACCCTAATAATCTCAATTATTATCACCTCCCCAGGGGACAGTGCCTACCCTCTGAGCAACCACATGATGACGCCAATCCGGAACCCCACCACACCACCCCAGGTAAGATACAACGCCGCCCATATTGCAACCAGGGGCATAGTGGAGCGCACATTCGGAGTGCTCAAGTCACGTTTCCGCTCCCTTGACCGCTCTGGTGGGCAACTACTCTATGCACCACCAGTAGTGTGCAGGATCATTGTGGCAGCATGTGTCCTGCACAATGTTGCAACACGGCAGGGCGTCCCGGTGGACATGGTGGTGCCCCCACATCCCCAACCACAGGCACAGGCGCTGCCCATGGGAGGGGACAGGGCACGTGGCGAGGAAGCCCGGACCCAGCTTGTGGCCACATTTTTCACCTAAACTCCCACCCCTGCGGAGTGCACACAGGCCTGGCACATACCAGGTGACAATCGATGATGACAAAGTGACAGTCAACTGTCACAACCCTACCACCCTGAGATAGTTGCCATGGAAGTGCCACATCGTCTGCATCCCTAGCTACTTAAACACAAGCTATCCTGTGCAACCAAAATGCACACATATGACATGTGACATGACATGGGCCATACACAAGTATTCCAAGGCCCAATGAGGCAGGGGGGGGGAACAAGGGAACACAGAGAACGGTACTACTAGGCCAGGTGTCATTGAGATTGTGCAAGTGCAGGGGTAGGGGGAAGGGAAAAGTGCAAGGGGAAGGGTGGGGGGGAGTCCAGTACAGGGGAAGTAGGCCAAAAGAATAATACATAGGTCACCTGGTGGCAACTGCAAAGATAAGTGCAGACAAGTGCTGGGAAGGGAGGGCTGTAGGGATAGAGAGACAGTACTGCAGTGCAGGGGTTGCCAGGGTGGCAGTGCAAGTGGACAGTGGCTGGGCCAGGGACCGAGGTTGGTGAGAGTGTCCCAGTAGCAGCTCCTGTGCAGTTCCAGTGAAGAATTCTGCAAGGGAGAGGCAGAGAGTAAGCAGAAGCAAAGAGGAAGGTCTTGAGGTGCTTCCAGAACTGGAGATGGTTCCCCTCAAGTTCAAGTCAGCCAGGAAGTCTGTTCCAGGGGGAGGGCCCTGCTGCGGAGAGAAACATACCCCCAGCTAGTTGCTCTGAGAAGCGGATGACCTGGACATGCAAGGTGTGCATCACACACACCTGCAAAACAGGCCATGGCCATCACTGTCATGTCACTCAAACCCTCCCAAATATCAACATGACATGGCAAGCAATACCCATACACTGACGCAGTAACAATAAGGTACACATTGCCATGTCCTAAATGTACAGTGGCATCGGACAATGATGCCTGACCCGGAATCAGATGAAATGACAGACCAACAAAATGTCCCACCCAAAATAAGTCGTTTCCAAATGCATTGCAACAGTCGTAGACGTAACATCACAATGAATGCCTGTCTATATGCACATTATGCATTGCAAAATCAACACTGCAGCTCATGTGTGCAGTGTCCCACTCCTGCATCACACTGCTCAGCGCACAGCACAGTGAACAGCCATTGCGTGTGATGCACACCCTGAGCATCACATCTAAGTGACAGACTACATCAAACATCAAATTTTTGGCATGTACTGGAACCATAATCGGTCACAGAACATGTGCTGCCGGGACACAGTGGGCACCAGAAGGCAAACAGTGTACACGTGGATATGCAAGGGTGGGAGTACATGGAGTGCATCCGAGTGCAAGTGTGTGGTTCTGCAGGGACATGCACTCCACATATGCATGTGCACTCAAGTGACCATCAGTGTTCCCTACACATCACATGTGAACATCCACCATGTGTACACCCCAGCATGTCAAACCACAACTATCCCCTCGCACCTGAAAGGAAAACACAACACATGAACAGGCATTGATCAGCAGAACACAACATGTACATAGGACAACAACATTAAAATGTCAGAGTTCCCATCACACTGCAGGGCAATGCAACTATCAACAACAACCCCCCCTCCCGCGCAAATGACCATGACCCGCTGAACAACTGCACCTGGGTCATGGAGCCTCCAACCCTCATTTCCACCTGGCCACAGGATCACCTTTACCCTTCGTGTCCATCTCCCACCTTGTGTGTAAAAAGATGCCTGAACCCTCAGAATCCACACTCATTTACAAAATCACAAAATCCAAGGCATGAAAACGAACCCAAACACCCTCCAGTAGATGACTTGACGTAGCAGTACCTCACAAACGCCAAGTACTACCACAATGATGCAACAACCAAGGTAGCACAGCAGAACAATGTCACGACAGGATGTGAGACATGTGTGGTACATGACATAGGATGATGCACAATGAATGGATGTGTACTGTCACAGGTCCCCTGTACAGGCGCGGGAGTCTCATGAAACAACCACCCACACCATGTCCCGGGTGCCTGCAAGGTCAAACTCACACAGGCCCCTGAGATCATGGTGGGGAATGAGGTTCAGGGATATGCAGTCGGGACAGGTGTAGACACACTGGATGACTGGAATGAGTGGCAGGTGAGGGGAGGAGGAATGACACATGAAACTAGGGAATGCACAAAAATGTACAACCTGCATGAACACATACACAATCCAAACAAACTTGGACATCATTGTCATGACATTCTGTAGTCCAGGCTCAGGAGTGGTACGAACCAACCACCCCCTCTAGGGTTTTGGCGCCTGCAAGTTCGGGGCTTACACAGGCATCCGCAACCCCAGTGGGGAAAGAGGGTCAGGGAACGTTGCTTGGATAGGCACGGGAAGCATGAACACCGGGTAGAGGGTACAGGTTTCATAATTGCATAGGATCACGGGTGATTAGGGAAAAAAACATACCAAATAGGACCACACATACATCCGTGCATCAGTACACTCCCCAGCAAGCCTATGCAGGGCAGTTTGTAAGGAAAACAACAAGACACTTAGCTCTGGTTTTGAGTGCTGGCCTCCTGCCTGCGCACTCTCAGGGCCGGTTACAGGAGCACTCCAATGCTGCAAAGAGAGACACAGTCAACAACCTGTATGTGCCAATTACACGAAAACACAACACAAAACATGCCCCATAGCAACAAACTACTCTACAAACAGACAATCAGTGCTCGATGCTTCGTACCCATATATAACATCACCCCTGTGACGGGTCATACACAGTCAATGCAGTGAGTCAGGCGCTGGTGGGTGCGTGGCAAATGGAACACCAATGTGTCACAATTCACACAACATGCAATGTTCCCTGGGTAAGCAGACAGACCCATATGGCAAGCCATGACTACAGAGCAAGTTGCGTACCACCATGACCAAAACAAAGTTGGCAGTGCATTTATCATGAAGTACGTGGAATAGACATGCACTGCACCCAAGTATGTCCCTTGCTGTATGTCCCTGTGAGCTGCCCCTTTCCATGTCTCTGAAGGCTACATGGTTGATACAAGTGCCTCAATGAACCTTGGTGTACCGCAGGGTATGTGCCACTGCCCCTGCATGTGTCCCAGACAACCCTACTATCAACAGCCATCAGTCCACAAACACATCTGAGCTGCATTGTGTGCTTCAACACCAATATTCGTCTAAGCTCACCCTCAGTGCTGTGACTAAGCCTGCATGTGCAACTCGCCTGGTGCAAGCTTTGCTGTGTCGTGGCCCCCCTGTGATGCTCACCTTGCCTGGAGTTCCTTGGAACATGTCAGCAGTTCTAGGATGTGGGTCTGCAATCACTGTGGCTCTGCTCGTGCACACATGTGCATGTGGGCACCAACAAACGGGTCAGGAATTCCGTCGTCCAATGGGCCATGTCTGCTGCCAAAGGTGCTCTGGTGCCTCATCCCCCTGCAGAAAGTGCATGGAACAAATGATTAATGCATGAAAGTGATCTGTGTGTGTCTCATCAGGCATCTCATTACTTGACCATGTCAGAGAGTCACATCACAAATCACACCATCAGTCCGTCTTTGACTTCCAAAGTGTGGAACACTATCTACAGCATGAATTGCAACAGGCACGTGTACAGGAAAGAAATGAGACATAATACACAATGCATAGCAATCAATGTCCACATTAATCATGACACACCCCATCTAGCAAAAGCTGAACAGTGGACAATTACACCTAAATCATCCCCACTAGGGGTGTCAACACAAGTCACAAAGCACCAGACATGCCACAGATATGACAGTCCAAAGCCCTTGTGTAAAATTCTGTAACACCGAACCATCCTTGCGAGCCCATGGATAAGGGAGGCAGGAGTGGCATATGTGAGTCAAGGAACCCAAGCAGCAAACACATACACAAGACAACCATGAAGGGCCCAGCTGGAACAGACAGTGGATGCCTTCAAAAACCACAAGGCACCGCACTGTCACATGAAAGCACAATAGACTACAAATTTTAAACTAACTCAACTATTAACTAATTACACTAACTATGGAAAACCTACATTACCTATTTAAACTAACTATCAAACAGAAACTTAACTAACTAAACTAAACGAAAAATCAAAAATGGCCACATACGACCCGGGGGGGAGGGGAGGCACCCAGGAGGGGGGAGGTACAGGGTGCTGCTCAACATCCACATGCGATGATGCTGAGCCAAAAAAAAATACCTCCATGGGCTCAACGCCTGCACAGCACGACCTATGTGGGAGATAGATGGTCGTCCGAGTCTGGCTCATCCTGTAAAGGAGGACGTGGCACAGTAGCCTGGCCACGCCTAGCCGCAGCTTGCCCCTCGTCGGCAGCAAGTCTGCCGGACAGGTGAGCCTGGTTCTGTGTGGCGATGTTACATAGGTCTGCATGCAGAACCTCACGTGATACACGTGCGTCCTCTTGCAAGGTAGCACGTGTAACACGGAGTTCCTCCTGCAAGGCCTGGCTGGACAACCGCTGCACCTCCCGGCAAGCCTGTAGCTCAGCCGAGATGGTGCGCTCAAGCTGTGCAAACCTCTCCTCTGCCTGCTGCCTCTGGGACATCATAAGGACACCCAGAGTGGATCTGAGGGAGGCATACTCCTCCCTTAGGGCATCCATGTGCGCCTCTGCGTGAGCAGCAATTGCTTGACGCAGAGACGACATTTCAGCCTGGCGTGCCCTGTCTGAGGCCGCCATGCCCAGCCTGAGCGAGCGGGCCGTGGACCGTGCCGCCTGCTGCTGGAGAAGCACCTGCCTAGCAGGGGGGAGCACAGATCGGGCCACACGCTCCATGCTCTCAGCGATGTTCTCCATTGCTGCCCCCTGCCGTTCGGTATTGGCAGTCATGTCTTGCTCCCACTCAGTATACAGCGGTTGCGCGCGGCGACCGCGTTGCCGGGCTTGACCCCTGCGGGACCCAAGGACCGGAGGTCCTCGCTGTGTTGGCACCGCCTGCGGCTGCACGACTACATGCCCCCGTCGACGTGATGTCCCAGGCACATCAGTGACTGGTGTGGAGGGTGACCCTGCGTCCCGATCCACCACGGGCGGAGGAACCAAGACTGTCTGATCCCTCAGTGCAGGTGTCGCAGACAGAGGAGTGTCCACATCAGAATCACTCACCCCTGACACATGGACTTGATGGTCATCCAACTCAACATGGACGTCAGAGTCGTCATCAAGGCTGGACTCATAGGCAGCCAGAGACAGGATGGACTGCAGCACTTGGGGGGTTTCGTGGCCTACCACCCCACGACCCCCACTAGTGCCGGGTTGATGTGGTCTTACCAACCCTGTGTCTGGCGTGACAACACCATCCTCTGCATCCATTGCGTCATCACCTGAAAAATAGAGAGGAAAAGGTAACTACACATGTCAGAAGCACACAACACACACACACACCGACAGCAAAGGCATCCGGCAGACATGTGACACACAACATATGACCTGGCATGCATGCTGGGTCTACTTAGAATAGCCACTGTGATCAGACCTGTTGAAAGGTGGCAGTTTGCATGGAAGTGGGTCTATGCAGTGCTGAAAATGTGTACGCCACTCACTACCTACATGTACAAGCACTCCATGGTGTGTGCCAGGAAATGTGAAGGCAGTGCAATGTCAAATTCAGACATCACGTGCATTGTGTATTCAATGTGTACCATGTCTAGCAGCCAAGCACCCCTCCACCCCAGTACCAAAGCAGGGATGCCTAGCATGGTATCAAAAGGCTGCCCATACACCTGTGTATTGACAAGCAGTGTTGACTGGCATCAACAGCTTAATGTGAATCAAATTACAACACTGCTAATGATGCTGGGACAGTGGGCAGGACACATGATGGAAGATCCGGAGGCCAGCCACGTGTGAAGAAGACACGACAAGAGTTGGACAGAGTCATTGGCCATTGAACAGGCTGAGGCCTGTGAGCCACACAGATTGTCATTGCCTAAACATGTGTGCAACGCAGGACTGAGCCACAGTTGACATGGGGAGGCCGATAATATGGCAGGCAATGTATGTAACCAAGGACTCATATTACAGTGCTCATCCAGTCAAGGACACATAGGGGCATGCGTGCAATGCACATGGAGCATGAATGGGCACTCATGTCCCTGCGGGACATCTGACCCATGCACAGTACAAGTGGGATACCCTGCATCGAGTACTAAGGCTGTACCACACGGCATATGTCTGGCAGTTTCTAAGCTGGAAGTTAGCATCTACACAGGACACATGAACAAGAAACTACACATTGGCAAGAATGTAGCAGACCAGTGCAAAGGTGGAACTGGGGTGCAGAGTGGCGGAGGAGGGGCAAGGGAGCATGCCCACATGGAGTCCCGCATGCAGGCAGAGGAGACATGCATGACGGTAGCATTGCATTACTTACACCTCAGAACCATGTACACGTCACATGTAGCAGCAATCATGCACAACACATCCCACAAGTGAAACACACACGTCCTCAACAACTACGCTTCAACACTCACTGGACTGGGCATCAAAGTCCAGCATCTCTCCCACACCTTCGACCAATTCTGGTAGTATGAACTCCGCAACGAGAGCCTCATGCGGAGTGAGTTCTTCCTCCTCTGGTGCAGGCCCACCGCCAGTCACCAGAGTCAAGTTGTAATTTGAGGCACGCTTAGCCTTAGTGCTGCGCTTGATGTCATTCCAGCGCTTTTTGCACTCCTGCGCTGTGCGCACCTCATGGCCGAATGAACTGACATGTTCCGCAACATGCTTCCAGTGGGTGTCACGTTGGGCAGCCGTAGTCTGACTATTGGCACCCACTAGCATGTCACGGCTGTGTCCCCGCACGTAGTCCACGAGGAAGTCCAGTTCCTGCTTACAGAAAGGCTTCTTCCTCGACGTGCAGGAGGTCGTGGCTGTGTGTGGGGTCCCAGCCTGTGCTGCAGGTGCAACCTTCCTCCTCTTGGACTGTGGCGCAGACCCTGGCTGGCTAATGCCGCCCTGACCAGTATGGCCAGTGGGTTCGGTGGATTGAGCCGAGGGAGTGGCAGGTGGAGGGATGACCAAAGGCCTGACTTGTGTCAGTGGCAGCTGGGTGCCCACTAATGGACCCTGCGCAGCAACATCAGCTGTGGCAGGGTCATTGACCGCAACGGTCCTGGTTGGCAGACTCACAACCGGGGTGCTGTTGGGTGCATCTGCCCCTGCACTTGCCAACACCCGGCTGTTCGGGGCAGCAGATGACATGACTGCCCCAGGGACACGTGTCTTGGTCTGAGCAGCCCGGCGTGCCCCTATGGTTTCCCCCCTGGCCTGTTGGAGATCTACCAAGGGCTCTTCAAGTGCCAACGCAGCCTGCGCTGGCAGACCCTGAGCCTGGGTGGCGGTGTCCACAGCTGCACCTGCAGCTACCGCTACCCTTGGGCCCGTGGCAGTCGATGGAACGGACTGCTGGGTCATACGGGTGCCAGTGCCAGATGCAGGAGCTGCATCCCCCGGAACCACAGGGGGTGGTGGCATGGCTGCACCGACACATGGCACAACATTGTGCTCAAGTGGCGCACCCCTGCCTCTTCCCCCTCTGTGGCTGCCCTGGACACCCTGGAGTCCCCCTACTCCCTGGTCACCACGGCCACGTCCCCGACCACGCCCGCCACGAGGAGTACGCCCAGCTGAGGCGCCCCTCACCTTTGGTGGCCTCCCAACCATGGCACAGATGTAATAGTGCTGGCACAGATGGAGTGGTGCCAATGGGAGGTGTACACCACAATTGTCCTGGGCAATTGGGGTGAAGGGGGTGGGAAGCAAGATGTTAACAGCCCCCCTGCACCTGCAAGGCTGTATGTGACCCCGGTGATGTGGTGACGGGTCACGCAACGCTCAGGCACCCCAAAACTGCAGTAAAACCGTGCACGCAACCCTGCAGCCTACGTGCGTGGATTTGACCTCCCGCAGTACGCGGTGGCACCCAGTAACACGAATAACGCGTACGCGTGGGACACGCAGGCTACGATGACATCGAAAATGGGTGCAATACACAGGGGCACCCGCAGTGGGAAAAGGAGCGTTTGCGACTCACCGTCTGACTAGCGCGATGCAGAAAAACACGCGTAGCCAATACCCCCGCCAAAAGAAGAGATACGTCCTTGAGAGCTGTGAAGTAGATGGCGCGCGAAACAACTGGAAGCAGCAACACACGTCGGTCTCCACGGAAGGCACGTACAGCGAACTGCTGGGCCCGCTCACCTTTAACCCGTGCTGAGGGAAACGCACGCGCGCGTCACGTCACATGCGGACGTGCAGTTTTTCATGCGCGATTACGCGCATTACACGCGGACGTGCAGTTTTTCACGTGCCAAATCACTCCGTATCAAGCTGGCCACGAATACACACGGAAGACCACGCTCCTGCCCAGTAGGCCGAATCACTGCCCCCCAGTGCCCCGAGCAGCCTCCCACGTGCCATCTGCTGCTGCCTGCCTGCCTGCCTGCTGCCACCGTGCCCTGCCATTTGGTGCCTGCACATCAGCCATCTGCAGGGGTCCAGTTGCTGTGTCGACCCCTGCTGGAACAGTAGACTCCCGACTGGGATACCATCGCTCCACAGCCCAGCCCCAGGACCCAGTTGCCCACCCACGCCTGCCTCGGGGGTCGCCATGTCGGGGCAAGCACCATCTGAGACCAGTGGCGACCCCCAGCCAGAGAGGCAGAGGGCCACCAGCTTCAGTGAGAAGGAAGTTGGTGTCCTGGTGGAGCATGTCCTGGGGCATTATGATGCCCTCTTCGGAAGACCACGCGCCAACAAGGAAGGACGGGAGAGGATCTGGGACGATGTAGTGGTTGCCATCAACGCGGAGGGGGTGGCAACCCGCGACATCAAGCACATCAAGAAGCGCTGGGAGGACTTGAGGTCCAGGACCCTCAATAAGGCCCGGCGCCTCGCGGAGGGGGGCCGGGCACGCCTGAGTGACATCGAGATGAGGGTCCTGGAACGCGTAGACCCAGCGCTCCACGCCCAGATCCTTCGGAGGCAGATCCATCTGGAGTTGGCCGGTAAGTGGCCAAGCATTACTGTGTGAGACAGGGCATGTTGCAGTGTGCTGGTTGTCTGATACCTGCCTGTATGTGTGACATAGGCCATGTACGTATGTGTGTGTGCAGGGACATCATGGTCAGGCATGTGAGTACAGTGATGTGTGAACCACATGGTTGGTGCATGTGTTCTATTGCAACATGGGGGGCTCTGTGCGGAATGGACACATGGAAGCATGGCAGTCTCTGTTCCTGGACATGGGTGGGGGTGAGGGATGGGTGCTGGTCCCATGTACACGTATGGTGCCCATGTGTGTGTGTCTGAACTGCGTGTCTGTGACTTGTAACTGCCATGGATGCATGACACATGTCTGTGACAATGTTCAGATTCACTGATGCAGCCTAGTCATCCTTGTATCCACTGCGTCTGTGGTGTACGAGGCCAGATGGATGGAACTACGGTGAGGTGTGTGCATGTGATGGCAAGACCCATGATGCATGTGAGTTTAAAACCAACATTGTATGAATCATGAGTCCCTTGGTCATGTATGCCAATGTCCATGGCATGCGCCATGCCTGTTACTGTATGTGTTTTGCCTGCACTGACCCATGTGTTGTGGCGGGACATGATGGAAGTGATGTATGACAGTGCCACTCATCTGCTGTTGCTTCCTGTCTAGGGGACCATTGTACAGTACCCTGATGCTTGTGTTCTATGTCTCCCTCTACACAGTGGCAAGTGAAGAAGAGGGCGGAGAAGGCGCTGTGGAGCAGAGCGGCGGGGATGCCACCACGGCTGCAGCGGAAGGGGTGGGTGAGCCCCCACAGGGGCTTGCACCGGTGGAAGACGGCGTGGAGACATCCAGGTTGGTGGTTTCCACAGAGGGGGAGGAGGCCGCTACTGAGCCACACATGGGGCCTGGTGGGGGCATCCCCGCTGGTGCAAGTGGTGCAGTCCAGGGCCAGGGGCAGGAGGCAGCACAGGTCGCCGTGGAGGTGCCTGTGCATGTCACTGTCCCTGACACTGTGACTGCACCACCATGCACCAGCAGGGATGCCCCATCCCAGGCCCGTCCGCAGGTAGGGGAGATGTCCATGTCATCTGACACTCCTCTACCTGCGGACGAGGGGACCCCTGGCCGTGTGGAGAGGGTCCTGATTGGTGTCGCGTTGCGCACGGCTGGCATTCGTGATGAGGTGCATGCTTCCCGGGAGGAGCATGCACATCATCACGAAGAGCACCGTGCGTACGTGAACCATTTGGGAGCCGCCATGGTCGGGGGTTTCCTACATGTGTGTGGCCTTCTGGCGACCCTCTCCTCCTCTGTGGAGGCTATGCGCCAGTCGTGCTCCATGCCGTCTTCCGGCCCAGATGCCACCAGGGCCCCCTGTGGACCTGCCCCGACCAACGCAGCCAGCTCGGTGGGGACCCCATCCCTGCCACAGTCGGGAGTCGAAGGTCCAGCAGGGGTGGACACACCAGCAACTGTCCCCCTGCAGATGGAGGATGTGCCGGCATCATCTGGCAGGGCACGTGCACGACGGCATCGGTGGATTCCATCAGCCTGGATGCCGTCGTGCTGGCAGAGGCAGTGGCGTCGGAGGCAGAAGCAGGCTCGACGTGGGAGGCATCATGGCTCGGGGCCATCAAGATCAGAGGGGCAGGCATCGGCCGGAGGGCAGGGGAACCCTGGGATGGCAGTGTCTTCCGTGTGGGAACAGTTGGTCCAGCGGATAGGTGCGGAGCGGCAGCGGGCGGAAGAGGAGCGGCTCACCATGGTCAGGGCGGAGTTCTCCATGCGTCGGGCGTTGAGGCGGGCTGAGTGCCTCGAGGAAGCTCGCAGGGAGTTTGAGGTGGACACGGGGTTGTCCCTGCGAGACCTCGGGGCCAGGACAGAGTCCCGCCTCCGGGACATCGACATGGAGTTCGAGGATGCCCTGGCCGGCAACATCACAGAGTGAGCCGCAGGACTTGCCCGCTGCCATTGTATATAGTTCTTTAGTTAGTTAGTGTTAGGTTTCCTTTATTTTTTAAGTTTTTTTTGGACCGCTCGGACAATGGCCACTTTTCTGTATATATTTTTATTATTAGTTAGTAGTAGTAGGTTTAATTTATGGTGTTGGGCTCATGGACCCTGGGATATTCTTGTACATAGTTTGATGTTTGGAAAACATTTGTTGGATTTATATTTGTGTTCACCATGAGGCAATGGTTTTTCCTTATTTTTCCCCCCATTATTTTGCTTTGGACTACATTATTTTTTGGATTCCTTTGTTTTTTGATTTTTTCTATTTGTTCTCGGACATGGACCATTTGTTTTGTCATCCCCAATGTTGTGTGTTTTATTTCTTTACTTCATTTTCATCTTTAATACATATATTTATTACTTACATTTGTGGTATTTTCTCATTGGTTTCATGCATGTCATGATATGGGTTTTGACATTCACTTGCACCCATTGTGTATGTGTGTGTGAGGGACATGTGTTCATTTACATACTTGCCATTGGGGTCGTATCATGTAATTGCATCTACTATGTGGGTGGATGCAATCCTTGCCTGGGTGTTTGTGCTGGGTATGCTGCCCATTACTGCCATGATTGCGTTTCGTCAGGACCTGGGGGCAGGGGGACATGAGTGGGGGCCTGCTGGGGCGTGGGGGTGCAAGGGGACTTGAGTGGGACATGGTTGGGGGCCTGCTGGCAGGTGCCCCACAGTGCTGGGGGGTGGGGGTGCAAGGGGACATGAGTGGGACATGGTTGGGGGCCTGGTGGCAGGTGCCCCACAGTGCTGGGGGGTGGGGGTGCAAGGGGACATGAGTGGGGGCCTGCTGGGGGGTGGGGGTGCAAGGGGACATGAGTGGGACATGGTTGGGGGCCTGCTGGCAGGTGCCCCACAGTGCTGGGGGGTGGGGGTGCAAGGGGACATGAGTGGGGGCCTTGTGGAGGCTGCCCCTGGTGACTGGAGGGGTGGGGGTGGGGGTGGTGGGAGACATGGGTGGGGGCCTTGTGGAGGCTGCCCCTGGTGACTGGAGGGGTGGGGTGGTGTGAGACATGGGTGGGGGCCTTGTGGAGGCTGCCCCTGGTGACTGGGGGGTGGGGGTGGTGTGAGACATGGGTGGGGGCCTGGTGGAGGCTGCCCCTGGTGACTGGGTGGTGGGGGTGGTGGGAGACATGGGTGGGGGCCTGCTGGGGGGTGGGGGTGCAAGGGGACATGGTTGGGGGCCTGCTGGCAGGTGCCCCACAGTGCTGGGGGGTGGGGGCGCAGGGGGACATGAGTGGGGGCCTGGTGGAGGCTGCCCCTGGTGACTGGAGGGGTGGGGGTGGTGGGAGACATGGGTGGGGGCCTGGTGGAGGCTGCCCCTGGTGACTGGGGGGGGGGCAAGGGGACATGAGTGGGACATGGTTGTGGGCCTGCTGGCAGGTGCCCCACAGTGGCCTGCTGGGGGGTGGGGGTGCAAGGGGACATGGTTGGGGGCCTGGTGGCAGGTGCCCCACAGTGCTGGGGGGTGGGGGTGCAAGGGGACATGAGTGGGGGCCTGCTGGGGGGTGGGGGTGCAAGGGGACATGAGTGGGACATGGTTGGGGGCCTGCTGGCAGGTGCCCCACAGTGCTGGGGGGTGGGGGTGCAAGGGGACATGAGTGGGGGCCTTGTGGAGGCTGCCCCTGGTGACTGGAGGGGTGGGGGTGGTGGGAGACATGGGTGGGGGCCTTGTGGAGGCTGCCCCTGGTGACTGGAGGGGTGGGGTGGTGTGAGACATGGGTGGGGGCCTTGTGGAGGCTGCCCCTGGTGACTGGGGGGTGGGGGTGGTGTGAGACATGGGTGGGGGCCTGGTGGAGGCTGCCCCTGGTGACTGGGTGGTGGGGGTGGTGGGAGACATGGGTGGGGGCCTGCTGGAGGGTGGGGGTGCAAGGGGACATGGTTGGGGGCCTGCTGGCAGGTGCCCCACAGTGCTGGGGGGTGGGGGCGCAGGGGGACATGAGTGGGGGCCTGGTGGAGGCTGCCCCTGGTGACTGGAGGGGTGGGGGTGGTGGGAGACATGGGTGGGGGCCTGGTGGAGGCTGCCCCTGGTGACTGGGGGGGGGGCAAGGGGACATGAGTGGGACATGGTTGTGGGCCTGCTGGCAGGTGCCCCACAGTGGCCTGCTGGGGGGTGGGGGTGCAAGGGGACATGGTTGGGGGCCTGGTGGCAGGTGCCCCACAGTGCTGGGGGGTGGGGGTGCAAGGGGACATGAGTGGGGGCCTGCTGGGGGTGGGGGTGCAAGGGGACATGAGTGGGACATGGTTGGGGGCCTGCTGGCAGGTGCCCCACAGTGCTGGGGGGTGGGGGTGCAAGGGGACATGAGTGGGGGCCTTGTGGAGGCTGCCCCTGGTGACTGGAGGGGTGGGGGTGGTGGGAGACATGGGTGGGGGCCTTGTGGAGGCTGCCCCTGGTGACTGGAGGGGTGGGGTGGTGTGAGACATGGGTGGGGGCCTTGTGGAGGCTGCCCCTGGTGACTGGGGGGTGGGGGTGGTGTGAGACATGGGTGGGGGCCTGGTGGAGGCTGCCCCTGGTGACTGGGTGGTGGGGGTGGTGGGAGACATGGGTGGGGGCCTGCTGGGGGGTGGGGGTGCAAGGGGACATGTTTGGGGGCCTGCTGGCAGGTGCCCCACAGTGCTGGGGGGTGGGGGCGCAGGGGGACATGAGTGGGGGCCTGGTGGAGGCTGCCCCTGGTGACTGGAGGGGTGGGGGTGGTGGGAGACATGGGTGGGGGCCTGGTGGAGGCTGCCCCTGGTGACTGGGGGGGGGCAAGGGGACATGAGTGGGACATGGTTGTGGGCCTGCTGGCAGGTGCCCCACAGTGGCCTGCTGGGGGGTGAGGGTGCAAGGGGACATGGTTGGGGGCCTGGTGGCAGGTGCCCCACAGTGCTGGGGGGTGGGGGTGCAAGGGGACATGAGTGGGACATGGTTGGGGGCCTGGTGGCAGGTGCCCCACAGTGCTGGGGGGTGGGGGTGCAAGGGGACATGAGTGGGGGCCTGCTGGGGGGTGGGGGTGCAAGGGGACATGAGTGGGACATGGTTGGGGGCCTGCTGGCAGGTGCCCCACAGTGCTGGGGGGTGGGGGTGCAAGGGGACATGAGTGGGGGCCTTGTGGAGGCTGCCCCTGGTGACTGGAGGGGTGGGGGTGGTGGGAGACATGGGTGGGGGCCTTGTGGAGGCTGCCCCTGGTGACTGGAGGGGTGGGGTGGTGTGAGACATGGGTGGGGGCCTTGTGGAGGCTGCCCCTGGTGACTGGGGGGTGGGGGTGGTGTGAGACATGGGTGGGGGCCTGGTGGAGGCTGCCCCTGGTGACTGGGTGGTGGGGGTGGTGGGAGACATGGGTGGGGGCCTGCTGGGGGGTGGGGGTGCAAGGGGACATGGTTGGGGGCCTGCTGGCAGGTGCCCCACAGTGCTGGGGGGTGGGGGCGCAGGGGGACATGAGTGGGGGCCTGGTGGAGGCTGCCCCTGGTGACTGGAGGGGTGGGGGTGGTGGGAGACATGGGTGGGGGCCTGGTGGAGGCTGCCCCTGGTGACTGGGGGGGGCAAGGGGACATGAGTGGGACATGGTTGGGGGCCTGCTGGCAGGTGCCCCACGGTGCTGGGGGGTGGGGGTGCAAGGGGACATGTGGCTTGGCTGGGGGGCATGCCCATGGTGGATGGGCTGCCTGCGGGACATGACCAGGGGTGCAGGGTAGTCCCCTGTGGTGTGGGCTGCCTGCAGAGGTCGTGGAGGGGGTAGAGGGGAGACCTGGGAGGACCCACACTGGCAATTCACCTCTTCAACTTCCCGCACACCCACGTAATACACTGCCCCACTCGCACAGGCCCAATCGCGTGTAGATTTTCTCGCGCACCCCTGAAATCCACGTACCCAGGCCAATCGCGTGTAGATTTTCTCGCGCACCCCTGTAATACACGTACCCAGGCCAATCGCGTGTAGCATTTCTCGCGCACCCCTGAAATCCACGTACCCAGGCCAATCGCGTGTAGATTTTCTCACGCACCCCTGTAATACACGTACCCAGGCCAATCGCGTGTAGATTTTCTAGCGCACCCCTGAAATCCACGTACCCAGGCCAATCGCGTGTAGATTTTCTCGCGCACCCCTGTAATACACGTACCCAGGCCAATCGCGTGTAGAATTTCTCGCGCACCCCTGAAATCCACGTACCCGCTCAATCGCGTATTTAACTTCCCGCGCGCCACTTTTTGGATGCGCTGGGACTCTACCGCCTGCCTTCGTGTGGCGGCCGTGTTTCAGCTTGTGCGTGTCTTTGGCTGTGCGTGGCTTTGCCCTATTCGATTCCATGAATACGTGTGGTTCGAGTGCGTGTGGGCGTTCCGTCTGCTTCCCTGCAGTACATCCCCAGTTACGCCCTTATTTTCGCGTGTTGTTCCCCATTCCGCGCGTTACGCCCCATGTCCCGCCCACTTTCTGGTGTGTGCGCTGCGGTTGTGCGCTTTCACTGTGCGCGTCGCGCACGCCTTTCGCGATGTTGCAGTGATGTGTGCGCCATGCACGGGTTTGGCGCACATCCCGAGGAAGACACGCGCAGGGACTTCCATGAATCGCACGCGTGCGCGTGCGCCTCTTTTTTTCCGCTTGCGCCTGCTTGCGCCTGCTTGCGCGTAGATTTTCGGCGCACGTTTGTTCCATGAATCGGCCCCTTAGATTTTTAGTGTCTTTCAGTCCAAATTTACTTAAACTGCTGAAATCCACAGCTCAGCCAGTCTTGTTATAAACCTTCAAGTCACTTCAGAATATAACTTTAGATTGTATCCACCTTTCAGTAAGTCTTTCTTTGGCCTGCCTTGGGTTCATTTATTCAGTTTTACACAAAAAAGAAAAAAAGTCTGGTGTTGTTTTAAACCGCCGGCTTTCTGATAGTGGTGAGTACTGGTAATACACCCATTTTTGGGATTTAAGAAAATGAATTCCCCACAATTCTAGGTTGCTTTTGGCAATCAGCATTGCCATTCCCAATGGTTTCAGACTACTGTGTGCGTAGTCCAATGGTGGTTTTAGGCAGTGCCCTTCTGTGCCCATAACATCGGCAAAAATGAGTGGCAGCCTATTCTTCATGCATTTCCCTGTGCATTTTCTGGGAAGCTCTGGCCATCATGATGTTTTCCATGTCAGTACTGCACAGTTTTGAGGTAGGGCTTGGATGCGTGGATAAAAACATCCCACACCTCATAAGTGTGAATAATTAATTGTCTGTAAGTGTGTGCCTGCGCATGCAGCTGCTGCCATTATATGCCAAACAGAGCCTCCAATTCTTTAGTAAATGGCCTATAAATGTAGGTAATGTTTTATAATCACAGAGTAGTCGCAGTAGGAAAGGTCTATATTACACATTTTAGCAGCACAAGGGAATACATCCAAGAAATATTCTCCTAAGCACCAATATGCAGCACATGATGTTCACAACATCTAAAAGATGTCTAGTCTGACACACTACAAATAAGATACTTTTCATAAAAATGTTTTGTTGAGTTTGCAAATTCTAAAATGTTAATAATATAGCAGCCGTATTGCTTACGATACAGATAGTTAGGAATTAAAATAACAAATGGGTGTGTTATATTGTTGTGATGTGTGAGAACACTATGTTGTCTCTTCATGACGCGTGGGGGAAGAATGTGATCTGCCAAAAAAGTACATGAGGTGTCCTTTATGCTGTGAAGGATCCCCATCTGGCAAGGATTTAGAAGCCCTAACTTTTTCAGATTTTTATTACAATCATGCAGGTAATTCTCTCAGGAAGGGAATACTCCTAAAAGGGCCCCTTTTTAGCATACTCCATGCCAACGATGGAGTGTATACCTGTGCCCTGCTGAAGCAGTACCCGATCTGCAGCACTTGCTCTACAGTGGTACAGGGCAGGTTCAGGTCACAGGTCCCCTTACTTCCACCAAGTCACTTCAGCACATGCTTAGAGAGGCATCAGCTTCACCTCACTGATGATCCCCAACAAGGGTGAAACACGTGTATGGGGTTGCTGGTGGTACTCTCGTTCAGATTGGAGTTGCCATTGTATTTCGGTGCTGGACTGCCCCTGGGCAGGACAAAGACTGATATGCAAATGGATATTTCCCATCTGTGAAAGGCACAGTGAGTAAAAGCAGTGGCTGCGAACTCTCAAGTGGTTAATAACCACTGAACAGGTTATCATGTCTGTTCTTGCGAGAGAGGGGCGCCCGCTACCTTTGTAAAACTATTTGTTAAGGAACCTGGGATTGGTAACCCTAGGTCTCCTGGGGGCAACCAGACGTGGTCTCCCTCTCACTGTGCTTAGAGAGGCATCAGCTTCACCTCACTGATGATCCCCAACAAGGGTGAAACACGTGTATGGGGTTGCTGGTGGTACTCTCGTTCAGATTGGAGTTGCCATTGTATTTCGGTGCTGGACTGCCCCTGGGCAGGACAAAGACTGATATGCAAATGGATATTTCCCATCTGTGAAAGGCACAGTGAGTAAAAGCAGTGGCTGCGAACTCTCAAGTGGTTAATAACCACTGAACAGGTTATCATGTCTGTTCTTGCGAGAGAGGGGCGCCCGCTACCTTTGTAAAACACTTCAGCACATGGGCTGCATTTAAAGATGTGCACCTCTGTTTCCAATGTATACCTGGACATCTAATCTATTAACAAGACCATACATCCCTACGTTTACCTAACATTCGCATGATGCCTTCCATTAACAGCACACAGTAACTGCAGCCCAGGATGAGAAGGCTAATCAAAGGCTGGATTATGCAAATTAACTTCCATAAGCCCCCACTCTCAGCATAAGAGGATTCCTGCCTCACACACCAATATAATCATTACCTTAAAGGCCAATGTGAGGACTCAGGAAGCTCAAGGAAGGCCGGACTGAGCTTCTGCTCCCAGGGAAGCTATGGTTGAAATCCCACCCTCAATTGAATGTCCCCAAATTTCCTTGCAGTTTTCCATATATAGAATCTGGACATTTGTCGCCATTCAGGGTTTAGCGGATTAGGTAGCAGAGCTTTGCTCACTGTTTTCTATGGCATGGTTTTCTATATTGCTTGGCTCACCATGACACTGTCGAAGGTTGAAAATCTGGCAATATGCACTTTGCACCCCCCTTAAGGGTTTTGGTAACCGTGACATAAATGAGGAAACAAAAAAGTGAGGGTTGTTTGCTTGTTGTTCAGGGAGTTTCTGAAAACTTGGCAAATTCGGATTTCTGACATATGACCCCTCACAGATGTTGTTGGGGGTCTAGGGAAGTAATCATAAGGAATTTGCCCAGGATCACCATGCCAGTGAGAAATGTGCAGCCATACCCCCCTTGCACAGAGAATTCCTACTCTCCAGCTATCTCTCCTCTTGGTGCTGCACCCCACAGAACACAGTTGAGTACTATAATAAATATGGTCCAATTGTACACATAGCTCCTCTACCTTTTTCTTCTCAGGCCTTCCTGAGCCCTGTATCTATCCCTCGCCCTAACTATCTACCCGACATTGCTTCTCACTTCCACTACGGAATGTTCTATCATATTCTTCCTTTGCCTCGCTGACAGGTAAAAGCACTTCAGAGCCATGAACATGGTCAGATGTACTGTACAAATGCATGCTAACATAACCTAAGATAATTGATAGTGTATTGGAAACTTTAAAAGAAGCCTATACATGGATTACTGACGAGTTCAAAGTCCATGTTTTCATTCAAAATTAATTATGTATTTAACAAAATTACATTATGCATCTCATAGGTAGACAGTACAGTTAGCTTGTTGGCTGTTGCTCTATGAAAGATTAACGTGGGATTGAATTATACGGAGTTAGTTAATGCTGCTTCAGAATTCAGCTGCACTAGAATTGCAACCTGCTGCTTTTGAATTTAGCCACACTACAATTGCAATCCGCTGCTTTTGAATTTAGCCACAATAGAACCGCACTGATTCGATGTCCATTGCTTTTGAAAAATGTCACGGGAGGATAGCTCAGGTGCAACATGTTCGCTTTGGAAGCAAGAAGACACAGAGCACCACAGGTTCGATCCCCGGGTCCGCACTTAGAAACCTCTAGGTATTAAGCGCGTTATAGATAACATATCATCAATCTAACCATACTTGTATTGCACTGATTTATTTGTTTAGATTTACTTTAGACGTGCCACTCTGCAAAGCATACACCAGGACCAAAGCAAACGCGGGACAATATACAAGGATGAACCGACAATACAACTACTCGACACCCAGAGATCACCTGAAACCAACTATCCACCCCTTCTCCTCTCCACATAACTCTCACGTACTACAAACGCCCAAAGGGCTAGTGAAACAACCCACCAAAAATATTGCAAACCGCACACCACTCTCAATCATACTACCAACCCAATACATGCAAACTACAAACAACGCAGACACTGGAAGCCACCCTTGCAGACACAAGTCCAGTGCACATAACAAAGTACACCCAGAAATCTCATATGCACAGACACTAGTTCCTCCTGGTTCTGCATGCATCAACAAATTCTAATTGCCTCGCCCACCACCTTTCCCATATAATGCAAATGAGGTTAAGAAATTTAAAAAATGTATGTGCATTAACGATTTCCAGCTTCACATTGAGAATAAGAATGAGTAGAAAGTAATTGTTAAAAATACTTTTTTATGGTTGCAGCTCATGTAGGTCATATTGCTTCAATACATCCGGTGGTGTTCCAACAATACAGCTTCTGCCATTGGTAAACTCGGATTTGGGTAGTTTTGCAGAAATAACACCAGCAGAAGGTATGCAATAAAAAGTCTTCTCCGAGACAACAAGAAAAAGAAAGACACTGGAAATCATTTTATGTTGCCCTTTATCAACACATAGTCTGTCACAACTACTGCCATTGAAGCCAGCGAGAGGGGAATGAGGCATTGGATCTGCCCTATCCACATTATTTCCATTAACATTACTCTGTGTGTGTGTGCGTGGCAGTTTTCATTGTATGCCTTTTCTGTCACTAAGACAGAAAGGATTGCTTATTTTCTTAGCAGTTAAAGACAGTTTTGGTGTTGTTAATAAATGTGAATCGCAGCTGTGTGTACTTTTGTTGGGTCATCTAACAGCTCTGATAAGTAATTTATCTGCCTTTTTAATTCTTCGCTAAAACAAGGAATTTTTTTTATGGAAAATATAGACGACTCCATGGGCTTCATTAGGATGATTCCAGTCCGGAAAAAGCTGTACCCGCACCTTCTCTGGATTGGCATACTACGAGTTTGCCATTGGGGCAGGGAACTACCCACAGGCCTAACCTGCCAGTAGTTCAGCCCTCTACTGGCAGATAATTCACTGAAGGACCGGCACCATTAACAACGGTGCCAGTGCTTCAGTGGTTCCCATCCAATGGAGTCCTATTGGACTTTATGGGTATGGGAAATTACTGTAACTCCGCAGCCCATAATATCCTGGTAATACCGTGATATTGAGTAACAAAAACGGTAAGCCTTGATTGCCGGTAAATTGCCGGTACTACCCGCGGTTTACAGGTAATCTCGTGATGAACCCCCCATGTGTTTGTATTCTACCATAGACTGTGTAAAGGAGTGAAATTCCAATGTGTTGTCTATGCTTATGTGAATTATAGGCAATAGAGAATTTTAAAAGTGTGTAATTTGTATTCCAAGGTTCTGCCTTTTCCTGGAGGTGTCGAGAAGCCAGACATGCAGATATGGCCCAAATGATGGCCTTTCCTGCCTGGGAATAATCATTATGAGGGATGCAAAGAGATGATCATCACATAAAACGTAAAACCCTAACTCTCTCATCTAAAAGAAGACATCAAGCTTTGGTCATTTCTACAATTTGGGTCTGGGCATAGCTGAACCTACGACAGATGACAGTCGTGCTATGTAGCTTGCATGGACTGAACATCTTTAAGGTCTAACTATCAGATTTGTTAATGAGTAGAAATGGACAATATAAAAGGGGATGGTGTTCTACTGAGGTATTGATTTCATGTGGAAAAATTAGTAAAGAAGAAGTATGCCACACAGTATGTTCACCAGCCAGCAACACGTGTTTGAAGTTTGTAAACGATAATATCTAATGTAGTCGAAACATATTGGGCCTCATTACGATTTTGGAGGTAGACATGGTGCTATTTGCGCCATGGCTGCCTCCAAACTCGGGTCCGGGTCCGGATTCTTTGAATGAGGAATTACCGGGTCATTCCAACCTTGGAGCACCCGGTAATTCCTCATTCCAAAAACCCATCCCCATTCCTATTTGAGCCCCCATTGGGCTCAATGAGAATGGGGGGGGGGAGCTAATAATGAGCCCGTTAATATCGGGCCCGTTGTTAGCTCCCTGGTACTCTTGCGGGACCCGCAAAGGACGTCTGGTCTGACCAGACGGTCTGAGCGGGTCCCACAAGGGAACCTCATAATAGGGCGGAATGGGTTTACCAGCACCGGCACCATTACCACCACTGTTAAACCCACTCCGCCCACCTCGTAATGAGGCCCATTGTTCATTAATTTCAGGGAATAGAAATGTCAATTAAAGAAATTGAGCTTTTTTTCTTTAATTCATGCATTAAAAATGTTTCTTTAGGGATTGCTCAAATAACATCCATTGGATCTGTCCTGTCATTTCAGGGAATAAAGAACGATCACAGCGGACCAGGCTCAAAAGTATCGAAATCTATGAGGCCAATGAACTGGAGCAATGTAACATCATACGTGTGGGGGGGTCCTTTTAGCAATCTCTGCTTGGAATGTATCGACAACTACTTTTATCAAATATCTTACTGATGACTTAAAAGTTTAGAGGATTGGAAAGAGGAGTTGGGAGAAGAAATCTGCAAAGAGAAATGCAACTTGGAAAATGTACAATATCAAGTTACTGCCCTGGACCTGATTTGGAAATGTGCCTTGGCTAAACGTTCAGTGTCACTTATGCTGGTGGAATAAACATGCATTCCCACACTATGGAAAGACATATTTAAATGCGTCTACTTGGTGACTGGGAGCAAAATCAATGAAGACCCTACAGTGTTACAATTCAATGACTTATCATCAAATGCAACCATCTCAGGCCCAGCAAAACTGGGATTTACAAAATCAAGACTGACAGGTAAGAGAGTGATTTTGAGACACTGGAAAGCCACGAAAATATTGAAACCAAAAGACTGATTGAGGAAATAGCTAAGACTTTGCAGTGAGTAAATAATAAACCAAAAGGAAAGGAGGGGGCAGTTGAGGAAATGTGGAGAAAATGTCTGCACATATATGTCTAAAAGAAGATTTTTTATGTTTCAGCAAATGTTTGCACAGATTTCAACCAAACTATATAGCCCATTTAGGTACTAATGTTGTTTTGTTCTTATCTTAAATGCAATATATCCACACCATCCATTATTTGTCATCTTTTAAAATGTGTAACTTGATACATTTTACTACTAAATTAAAACTCAAATGTTTTTTAAAAGAAATCTCCATGGTCCTATGCCATTACATTAATGTGACATTGCACAAAGCACCTTGCAACGTATTTGCTTCACAAAAGCTCTGGCCAGATCACATAAAATAGTTGATCGTCTACATTTGTCTACATTCACCAGTGCTGCTTCCAACAAAACAAAAAAAACTCTAGAGTTTTGGGCGCAAACTGAAATGATTTTGTAATTATTAAAGCTAATACTGTATTGTATGTAGCAATGCATGAATGCGTGATTCAAATAAAAATAACTCTTAGGGGGTCATTACGAGTTGGACGGTAGGGGATACCGGGCACCGGTAAGGAGAAAGGTGCTGGTAATCCCCTACCGCCCGATTCCAATGTCCCCTAACAGGAACCGCAAGGGCTGTGTGGTAGGACCACACGTCCCTTACGGGTCCCGTTAGGGGACCAGGCCACTAATTACAGGCCTGCCATTAGCAGGCCCGTAAATAGTGCCTTCTCCATTCCCATTGAGCCCTATGGGGGCTCAAATGGGAATGGGGAATGGTTTGTTCAATGGGGACTTACCGGTCCCGCCAGGGTTGGACTACACCGGTAAGTCCCCATTGAACAACACCGGACTCAGACCCGTTATTGGAGGCAGTCATGGCGCAAATAGCGTCATGACCACCTCCAATCTCGGAATGAGGCCCTATGTTTTATATCATCCTTAAATATCTTTATTTGATTATGTGTTCATTATGTATTGTTAAGGAATGGGTGTCTTTGTAGAAATAAATAATCATAATAACATGATATAAAGCATACATGCTGCTCACAACCCCAAAGTCAATTGCCCTTTGATACTTAAACCCTTAAGTGATAAGGGTGTATCATGTTGTCCTGAATTACATAGAAAGCCATTGTAAGCTCCACCCACTTGCACAGTCAAGTTTGAATTACGGCTGATACCATTACCTACTGAATTGTACCCATGTTCTCTGACTAGAAAATATAAAAGGATGATATGACCTTTCCAGGATTTGAATCAGTAGCCTAGACATTGCACAAAGGCACACCCGTGGAATTATCTTATCAAGTGCCACACAATGCCCAACTTCTTATCATACACTTATTAACAAGCATACTAAATATGACTTGAAACATAAACATTTTCATCAAACATGTTAGAAGATAATAACATTGTCACACCTCATTAATGCACTGCTAGGAAGGCTACCCCTCTTCTCCTCTGTTCTTTGGGATGTTTTAACACACTTCTGCTCTGCTATGCTGCAGCACTGTGTTATGATGGTGCCATAAACATCAAAATGGCCGCAAAACCCTTGTGCGCGCCAAAACCTCTGAAAATTGTGCTTTGCAATGCAATCTGCCACGCATGTTGTCAGTGGTGGTACAGAGATCTCACTCCTGAAATATGTCACTGAGCTCCACAACAAGTAATAATGGAGTACAGAAGGAAAAATAGTGTTGCTAAATGAAAACCCAAAATCTTGCTTTAAATCCCTTTTTCTTTGGTGCTGAAACTGCAGAATGCCGGTACAAAACACCCTAAAACATCCAGAATTCTTGCTGGGTGCTACAATTCACTTAGTTTAAGAAATCATTGTGAACTTGCAAGGTCCTGAAAAGCTGAAAGCATAAAGGGATTTCCACAGCAAAAGTGGCCTGTCTGTGGATGTCAAAAATCTCTGTGCAACAAAGGACTGCTGTGATGACAGCTGTCAAGAGCCTGCCTGATTAAACTTTAAACATGTATAAACTGAAATCACATGTTTGCAATCTAAGAGGCCTGAGAGTAACCATCTTGTAATTGTTTTGATCCCATGGTTTAAAATCTTGAATCAGAATTCTAGCTACTATTTTGAAATCACAAGTTTGTTTTAAGCTAAGGGAAAATGCAAAAGAATTAACAATTAAATCAAGCCTGGCAAAAAGCTACCAAACTGGAATTACAGGTTTCCTCACAGAAGGAAGGTCTTTCCTTCCAGCAGGAAATCACACCAAAGCGGTAATTGTAGGGTTTGGAAAGAACTTAGTCTACAGAAGCAAAAGGGAACAATGAACAGCTGCTGCTAAGGAAATGTGAGGTGTGAGGACAGTCGTAAATGGCATCTGCAAGGAGAAAACATGGGGGATGGCTCCTGGGCTTCCAGGGAGAGACCAAGTGGTAAAGCTAAAACAACCATTTGGTGCTTAATAAGGATAAAGAACACATTTTAAAAAGATGGATAAATTACTGTTTAAAATTGTGAAAAATACAAAAATAACAGATTTGTGAATCTAAATTTTGGCTGCATGTTTCAAGAGGCGGCAAAATATGTGACATGTTCTGGAGAGAAAGGGCAATAAATGTGATTTTACATAAAATGTATTTCTGCTAGAAGTATGAAACTTTATACACTTATGCCCATGTTAAACGCACACACTTGTAGAAATTTGCTTATAAATTGGACATTGTGTTCCTGATGAAAAGGGCAAAATTCTGTGAAAAGCCAAGACAAGATCCCACAGCTACAGGGTTTTGAGGTTAGCTGCTATATAAAATATGTAATATGTATATGTGATTGTTATATAGGTTGCACATGTGTAAATATGTATGGTGCCAAAAGTAGATTTTGTGTTCAAGACGCTAGGGGTGGATTCTCAGCCTCATAAAATCACACCATAAAGGTGACACACTGTTTCTCTCCTCCTATCAAGGCAGAAGGGAGACTCTGACCCTATCACCTGTCAAAGGGGTGCGCTTAGGATAAACCAGCCCACACACACCCCTTTAACATAGCATAAATAGAGACATAAACCACTCAAAAGGACAGACAGATTAACTCACTATCCTGATACTGGTGGAGCACCCTGCTGCTGAACTCTACATCTACATCTTCATTGCTCCAGATTACAGAAACTTGGCAAAGCAGAAACCCATTGCATAGCTGAACCATGTTCAGCTAGGCCTCAAATTCCAGAACCAGAACCCCACAAACCTAAGGGGAAGCATCAAAATACAGTTGGGCTGCGCTGTACTGCTTGCCTGCTGAAAATCAAATTCATCCTAACCAAGAAGGGCAGATCCAATCCACTCCTGTGCCGTGCTGTGACCAGAGTGCATTGCAGATCCAGTACAGTCCTGTGCCGTGCTGTGGCCATAGCGCTTTGCTGATTGCAGATCCAATCCGATGTGCCCAGCTGTCTGTCCTAGAACCAGATCCAATTCCCTGACCAGAATCTTGACGGACCAGAATCCTGACGGTTCTGTTTAAAACATATCTAGTGAATATCTATAGATAGGTGTTACTAGTATATGTACCTTGCTTAGTTAATCCCTATCTTAAATTCATCCTATCTTCTATTTAGAACCTGTGTTGTTAGGAGTAGTTTTGAATTGTCTGAACTCTCTATCCAAACCATCCAATCTTCCACTGTACTAGTACTGCTAAAACTATCTTGGCGCTGATCTTTTCTCATCTGAAGAAGGCGAGTTTCCTCTGCAGGCAGTCATTTTGATCAACTGGTTGTCTTCCTGTGTGGTATTCGTTTTGTTCATAGTCATCCTCTAGTGTAAGCAACCCATTTTTCATTTTAAAAGTGCATTCCTGTTACCCATTCTGCTTGTAGATAACATCCACAGCTTTAAATCGCACCCAAACCCGCATTCCAAATCCATACGGTTATCCCGTAATTGTGATTATCGCGCAGTGAAAAGTTTGCCGCAAATTTTCATTTTGGGAAATTCTTACACGTGTAAAACAGCTTTTGATTGCTTCCGACTTGAATTTTAAGATTTCAAATTGTTTCTTGGTATTAAATCATTGCTTTTGTTTGGGTGCAACTATACAAAGCGCTTCCAAAAGAATTTATAGCAATTTCGACCTTATTTGGTGTTTTTGCCCAGTCCATTCTAAGATAACTTTAAAAGCCATTCTGACAACTTGACCGTCAGTTCCGTTTTTCTCTTGTGTTTGCTGGGGGAAAGTGGGATTGATATTCAGTTTGAATTCCGCCATTCCTGAATACCTGCTCTCTCTTATCTCTTTACATTGCATACTGGGGGTTGAGCGGTGTGCAGGGGGAACCTATAACCACAGTGCTATCTGATCTGAACACACACAAAAGTATTATTTCTGTGCTGAATTGTTTTGCTCACTATTACTCCTTGTGTATTAAAGAGATTATTCAGTGTTACATCACCCCATTGGAGATTATTGTGTACCCATTAAAACATAGTGTGATTACATTGTAATTACATAAATAAATATTTTAACTTTGCAAACCAGCCTGATTCCTGGTTCAGTGTGACCGAGGGGGGGGTGGGGAGGGGTTCCAGGAGAGAGGCGTGATATGAGTGGTATATCGTTCAAAATAAAGAACTTTTAAAGAAAAATAAATAAGGATTTCAGTTGTGCATTACACGCTAGGCATTGACTTGGGTGTGTGCCGGATTGAAATCACTTACAGTTCATGTGCCAAACTGTTTTGGTGTCTGCTGATCAGGGCACCTTGCATGGAAAGGTGGCTTGTGTAAATCACACTTTTTCCTCCGATTTGTGGGTCCACTTCAACATAAGAATAGGCAGGAGAGTTTATGCAAAACTCTAATCCTTAGAAATTTCAGGAACTTAGTCACAAAACAAGTGTCTTAAGAGAAAATCTGAGTACCAATTCGAGCAATTCACTGCTGCATGCCCACATCTGGTAGCATTCTTTGCACACCTGGAAAATTGAAAGTGGGACAGAGCAGCCTACACTCCTTAACCTCAGCTAATGGACACATTTGAAGAGCTATCTGACATAATTGCACCAGGCAAACATGCTGGGTCAGAGATTTTAACAAGCCCAGTCATAACATCACTTTGCCTGTAGCTCTCACATCACTTATTTCTACTTCAACGGGCCACCCCACTTCTTCTGAGGCTTTTAACATGCAACAAAGTATCACACAAGACCCAAACATCTCTTTCTATGCAATGAGAACCTTGGTATAAAATTGGCAGTAGATGTATTGCCTGTTTCCTTTTTAGAAATCCATGGCTTCCGACAGCTCTGGTTGAACCCCACTGGGAAAATCAGAGTCAACCCTACTGAATTTCCATACTATGTCCTTACCCATCCGCCAACTCACAACATGAATAAGAACGTCTTTACTTTATGGTGGAAGCCTAGATGCCCTTCAATCCCTTGCAGATTTGTTGGTAAAGGATGCCACAACCGGGCTACCTGAATTGAGAAAGAACAACCTCCCCATTTCATCCATCTAAAGGTGGGAACGAAGAGTAGATTGATGGAGGCAGAGTGCAAACACCACGCTGGAACATAATGGCCGAGTTTAGAATCAATGAACATGGCCAATTGACACCACAGTGCAGAGTGCACAGTGCACAGTGTCTTAAACTTTATCCAACTCTCCAATGGCAAACAGTGAAGGGCTTGCAAAATTGGTGAGATTGTTCTCTTCGACCAGCTTTCACCAATACACTAGCAACTGCATTTTGCATTCTTTGGAAATGGCCACTTTTGTTGTGCCAAAATAGAGGGCATTGCAATAATCAAGCCGGCTAGAGATGAATGCATTTACAATTTGAATGTTATTTGTAAAACTGAATAACTCAAAAAGATACTTAAGGGACTGCATAAAGAAAAAAACATACCTTGGAAACATGGGATATCTGGCTCTCCAACGATAATGAGGAGTCAAGCCAAAAACCAGAAACTTCTAGTCAATGGCACCACTGGGTCGGGCTGTTTTGGGCTAGACATTCATGGTCAGGAAGACAGTTGGGCTGCCTGGGCCTCATTCCGAGGTCGGCGGTAAGTATCGGAATTTACCGGCATGGCGGAAAGAGCGAGTCCGATCTGGCACCACGCCGCTATTTACAAGCTATTCCGACCTCGCGGGCACGAGCTTTCCGTCATGCCGGTAAATACCCTAGTGGCATACCGCTAAAGGCCCCGTTAAACCCCTTACCGGCATGAAGCGAGACGTATTTACCAACACCGCCATCGAAGCCTTGCAGACCGTAATTAGCGGTGACCGTAATTTACGATAACCGTAAATTACGGTCACCGCTAATTTACGGATACGGAAATTACGTCATCGCACAGGAACGGGAAGGAGCGCGGCGGCCATCTTTAAAAACACAATCCATTGCCATCCTCTCCAGGCAGCAACCCTGGGACGAACCTGAACCTTGGAAAAGGCCCACACTACCTCCAGCCATGCCCAAAGCACCTAAGAAGTCAGAGGACCGCCTCCGCAAGCAGCGCTTCAGCCCCGAGGAGCTGCAGGCCATGGTGGGCCACCTGGAGGAACACGCAGATGTCGTGTTCAGTAGCGGCATGCGCTGAGAGCCAGTGGCCCGGAAAAAACAAATATGGGCAGAACTTGCCCAAAGGGTGAGCGCGGTAGCCACCACCCCACGCACCCCCAGGGACTGCCGCAAAAGGTGGGACGATTTGCGTTTGAGGGTGCGGAGCCTCCTCTCAGCCAATTGCAGCCAGGCACTGCAAACTGGAGGTGGACCAAGCTCACCATTGAAACTAGCGCCATGGGAGGAGACATGCGCTGCATTAATCGGCACAGAAGCAATCAAGGGCATCAGAGAAATGGAGTGTGGGGCTCTGTCGTCCGCTGATGCAGGTGAGTGTCCAAAGTCAACACCGCCAACGGCAAATGCATGCTGAATACACCTCCAAGCCCCGTCCAATGCACCCTGTCATACTGCGCTCCACCCATTCTGATAATGGCAAGACAACTGCCACCAAAGGACCAGTCCCACCACATAATGCTCACCAACCATAGTGCAGTAACTGGCACATCCCAATAAGCACACTGTGCAGCAGGCTTGGCAGTGTGCGAGTCAGACTGCACATGACCAGGCCAGGATTAGTGACTTCCACACCTGCGTACATATCCGACACATGCGTACAATCCAGTGATGGAGTAACGGCCAAAATGCCACCAACCCAAAATGACTGATATGTAAATGCTGCCATCAATGACATTAGCGTCCCACACAACCACTCATGTTGTACCTTTGTTCTACACCCACAGGCAGTGAGCATGAGGGCGATGAGCCAGAGAGAAGCTGTCCCACCACATCCAGTGCCAAAGGCAGGGACCAACGCGTACTGGCCAGGAAGGACCAAACCACCACAGCACCTCAGAGGCACATTGAGGTTGCACCACCCCCATCCCTCACTCCACCTGCGCCTGCAAATATCGCCACACAACGATCTGAGGATTCCAGCATCTCTGAGGAGGTGGCAGCCACGGCCCCTCTGCAAATCGTGGACAGCCCCTTGTCAATTTGTGGGGCGTCAGAGGAGGAATACTACCCCACTGTACACACCCCCGAGCCCTGCAATGTCCCCCAGGTGTCATGCAGTGACACAGAGGAGGGTGACACACCAGTGCGAAGTGCACATGGAGATGCACCGGGAGACGCAGATCCCGCGCCCAGTACCCCATTTGAGGCCCTGTCAGGGCATGCTGCCCCAATCCCCTGCAGGGATGATACGCCATCCCAGGATGCACTACGTGCCGGACAGCTCACTGCCCTCATTACCGAGTTCAATGAGCAATATCGCCTGGGCAGGTTGGAGTTGATGGATGAGCTCAGGCAAATGCGTCAGGTGTTCACGGAAGGCACCAACTGTGTGTGTGAGGCACTTGGACACATTGCAGACGCCCTTGTGGCAGCACATCCCATCCATGTGACTCAGCAGGAGGACACCCCCTCAACCAGTCGCCCCACCCCGGCAAGCCCGGTGCGCCGCTCGCTGCGTTCCCAGCGGCACAGGAACATGCCCCCCCGGTCCCTGGGAGCATGGATGAATAGGCAATGCTGGCACCTGTGGACTCATTGTGCTACACGGGACTAGTGTTGCAGAGTTGGGGGGAGGGGGGTGAGGGTGTGTATGGGAGTTGGGGGGAGGAGGGTGAGGGTGTGTATGGGAGTTGGGGGGGATGAGGGTGTGTATGGGAGTTGGGGGGAGGGGGGTGAGGGTGTGTATGGGAGTTGGGGGGGTGAGGGTGTTTATGGGAGTTGGGGGGAGAGGGGTGAGGGTGTGTATGGGAGTTGGGGGGAGGGGGGTGAGGGTGGTGGTGGTGTTGCTCATTTTGGAACCTATTAATACAATACACTGGTTGTGCATACAAATATCAGAGTGGACATTGTTCAAAGTGCATGTGTCTTCTAATGACTCACAGTACATGGTGTACATGTATCCCCACAACCAGTGCCCGATGCCCTGTCATCCTGACACCCTCAGTTGGCTTGAGTGTCAGTAATATTGTCGAATCAATGATTGCCACACGGCACATCCCTCCTGTGCATCTGCACCGTGATGCTGTCCTGCCAAATCTTACTCCACCCCCTCATCATCATCTGGCGGTAGCAGTTCCAGGTCAGGGGGCAGTGGCACGTTCCGACGGATGCACGTATTGTGCAGCTTTACACATGCCATGGTGATCCTGACAACCTTCACGTGGCTGTTGATGAGTGCTCCACCTGAACGGCTGTGGCAACAAAATGTTGCCTTCAACAGTCCAAATGTCTGCTCTATGGCCACCCGTGTACGGGTATGGGCTCGTTTTTAGTCCTCCTCATGCCTGTTCTGTGGGTTGCGGATAGCGGTCATGAGCCACGGCTTCCAAGGGTAGCCACCATCACCTGCATTGAAGGGGGATGAAGGTAAGTGTTTGTACATTGATGGTGGGGAACTGTAGCGTTCTTGCATGGCAGCTGGTGATACCTGGCCATACACACATGTCGCTGGTTGCATCAACCCCATCCATGGCCCGGCTATGTGGCCTGTGCCATGGAATGATGGAGGGGATAGCTTATTCCAAATGGCTCATGGGTGCACCCACATCTTGTTGCACGTGCACCGTATATGCGTGCTGCAGTGTTGGCCTGTAATCATTGATGTGTTGGGTTCTGCGTGAATTTGTGGCAGGGGGTGTTGACTGTAGTTAGTAGCATACTTGTCTTGCTGCACTGATCAGTACCATGGTGACTTGCACCACTGCTATGGGTGTGTGGATCCAGGGACACGCTGCGGTATCCCTGTTGGGCTCACTTCTATGCACTCCCGGGGACGTCTGTCTTGTGTGGTGGGATGCAGGAGGCTGCGAGATAGTGCATATGCGGTGCATGGTGCTGGATGCCCTTACGGTGTGTGTGGTCCGCAGATGAGTGTTGCTTGTGTTGTGGTATTGGGCCAGGTTACCTGTCGGACGAGTGATGTTGTGTTTTCTACATTCTGGCATCGCTGTGAGGTTAGGCAGTCATGTGCCATGTTGATTTCCTTGGGGCACTGTGTTCCGTGGGGTGCACATCGTGCAATGGCGTCGACATTCCCTCGCAGGTGTAGTGTGCACCCCCCCCCTTTCCCACCAAGTTGGGGTATGCATCCACCCCAATCATGGCACCAATGCGCTGCCATGGCCCAATCAGGTGACTCACCAGGCAGCCAGGCACGTTGTCCAGCATGTTGCTCCATCTAGCGTGGTAGCGTGGGTTTGCGCAGGACCAGGGGTCCATGTCTTGATCGGGCGTATTGGGCACCGCAATGTGTGATGTCTTTAATGGCATTTCACACCATCTGGACGTCAATGGAGTGGTATTGTTTGCAGGTGAGATACGCCACCACCATTGCATGTGTGCAATTCAATTCCACGTGGGTGCAGTCGAGGACACCTATGCTATTTGGCATGCCTGCCAGTGCATGGTAGGCAACTTATGTATCCAATATCTCCTGGGGTGTCCTGGGTAGGGATGTGTAGTCCCTTGTGTGTTTCAGGAGAGCATCCGGCACTTGGTTGACTATCTGTGGAAATATGGCCTGTGGTATGCCATGCATGTGCCCCACTGTATGCTGCTATGTGCCTGTGGCAAGGAGGTTGGGTGCAGACACTACCTTGAGTACAGGGGGTTTTGCAGTGTTTACTTCTATGAGGCTCACTATGTCGTCATGTGTCAGGTCCACTATGGTGGTGAGGGTGTCCCGGTCAGGGCGGTACAGGGTGTGGATCTGCTCTGGTGTGAGGTTGAAGGGTGAGGCCCTGATGCGAGTGATTGGGGGCTGCCGGCGTGGTAATGGTGGCTGCGCCGGTGGGGCATGCCGGGCCTGTCGCACCCTCCTTCTCCTCCTGTGTATCCTCTGTGGTGGTGGCTGTGGTGGTTGTTGTTGCTGTTGTTGTGGTTGCTGCCTTGCATGCAGGGCCTCCGGCTCCGGTAATGCTGCTACAATTGGTGTCTTCTTGGTGTGGGAGGGGGTGTGGTGGGTGGGTGGGCTCCTTTTGGGCTGTGTCAGACTGCACTGAACACACCAAGCTGATTGTGTGCACCTGTGGGTCTAGGAACCACTGCTCAGGGTTCTTTGCTCCTTCTCTGAGATGCCTGTATGTACTCCATGCCGGTAAGGTACTTTACGGCCTTGGGGATGCCGTAATTTACGTGTGGTCCTTACTTGGAATCAGCTCCGGTTAACGTCATGCCGTAAATTACGGCATGGAGGGTCGCGCGCACTACCATAGACCGTAAATTACGGCACAGTATTTTACGGTGCCGTAATTTACGGTCTGAGGGGTTGGAATGGCATGGAGCGGAAAACCATGCAGGTAAAGTGTTACCGGCATGGTTTGGAACTTAGCTCCAATCTCGGAATGACCCCCAGGGTGATGGAATCACTTTATTGTGCGTTATGGACAATGAGCTGCAGTATCATCTGACACACCCTGGTGGTCCGCCTCAGTGCCGGAGGATGAAGTGCACTGGCTACATATATAGCACATGATTTGCAATTCTTAAAAGCTTCATTGTGCCATGGCCTGCAGTGCTTGTACATCGAAATAGTATCAAGGGTGATGTTAGTTGTATTACACAGATCGACTATCTTCTTGCAGAGAATGCATCTTAAACTGTCAGTAACACACTCCAGGAAGCTGAAGTTGTATCACACCTATGCCCAGATGGGTGTGATGTTATGCATGGGGATGATGGCTATCCGGCCTTCATCCTCATAAAAAAATGTGTGCTTCCCTCTCCCCACATGCAGGCATCTGTGACTTGTGAATTGTGCCCACTGTATCTACTTCAGGTAGAATAAACAATACTTTGCATGTCATCTATTTCAAATGTATCTTTTTAATGAACCTATTTTTGGTAATGCTAAGAATGTCCAGGGACACTTCTGAAGAAACTGAACACTGCCTGCCCTTCCTAAGGGTTGGAATTTCAGAAAAGTTTATTTTTGCATGTTATGTCATATTATTTTACAGGCCTTGGACCTCATTAGAGGTTTGGTGGTATTCCGTCGGTAAATCCGTCGGGATACCACCAAACAGAATTACTGCTACCGACACTTGGTCTGCCAGAATTACTGGCAGGTTCCAAGCACCAGTAAGAGTAGTTAATCCCCATTCCATGTAGTGCAATAGGACTCCATGGAGGGAATGCTGGTATTACCGGCAATGGTAGTACCAGTGCCAGTAATCCAGCTGCTTTGTGCCGGTGGGGTGACTGACGTTCCTCGAGCTCTTGACTGAGCTAACTCAAGCCTCACACCAGCAAATGTGTACTCTGCCGGTGCAGTAACGTGTCGTAATGAGGCCACTTGTCTCTAAATTCTAAAGGACATCTCTCTCAAAGTCAGAGATTATTTCATTACGACAGAATGTCAAATGTAGAGGAAAAGTATTTTTGAGAATAGCAAACTATTGTGTTTTTGCTATGCATTTCTAGTACTTAATAGAAAGCTAATCTTGTCTCGGTGGGTTCATGATGTGCTGAACAATAACATTATAACAATTATACAACAAGCTAAAGTGCATAAAATGTAAAATTACCATAATTAAATCACAGCTAAAAACTGAGCCCGATTGAACAACAATAAAAGCTACAGAAGAAAATAATATGACATCATGAGCATAACATTAGTGAAAACAGTGTGACCAAGATATACACATTGCAAAACAGTGGACCCATGTCAGACCATAACTTTTTTCTTGTCTTTCGATGTAATCCGCTTGGTGTTTGCAATGTGTACATGGTGGCCAGACTGTTTTCACTAATTGTATGCTCATGGTTTGATATAATGTCAGAAGTTATGTAGTTAGGGATGATTTTGAAATGAATTGTATTGTATATATGTATACAGATTTTATTTAAATTGATGCATTGCAGTATACTTTTGTCTGCATCTAGATTATTAAAATTCTCTTTATGGCACAAATATGCTTATAGTCATATCTGTTGCAACCTTGAGGAGTGAACAATTTCAATGTTCATTTATGCTTCATTACTAAAGAATCTTAATTTATTTCATGTTAATACTATTACCCCGGGAGTCCATGTAGTTAAGGGGCCACCCACCTTTATTCTTGACAGATCGATAGTAGCACAACATTGTATTCTGGATAGTACCTCTGCTTGAACCAATGTCTTTTATTGGTCTGTACCTAAAAAGTAACCACATTGGTTTATATTGTACAGCATTCTTCACTGTAGAATCCAGCTGCGGGGCGAAGGACAACTTACTGTCAATCAACACTCCTAGGTTTCTGACTACCTCAAATGTGGCAGAAAGAATTCCTAGACTGGCAAGGTACATATGATGTTCTCCCGTGAGTTCCCCAACGGTAAAACTGTTGTTTTGCCCCATTAAACCGAGTAGGCTGCCCTACGTCCATCTCTGTATGTCCCCAGACATTCTCCCACTTTCTTAGAAGCTGTATATCCTCTGCATATACCTGTCAGTCAAAACAACAACTTTCAATCATTTGTGCCTGTGGGGATACGCATTAAAAATAAGAGGTGAAAGCACTGGGCCCTGCGGCACCGCACAGGACAACCTTTTCCTAATCGACATAAAGTTTCCAAGTTGTACCTTTTGACATCTGCCAGACAAGTAACATTTTAACCAAGCCAGTGCTTGTCCTGAATTACGCATCTGAGATTTAAGTTTCTGAATCAGCATTTAATGATCCAAATGATCAACAACAAAAAAACAGGAATGCAGATTAAGCTGATTCGTGACAAGACACAGCCTCATCACGACTTGGGCGGTAACGGTAACGCTATTAGCGTGACCGCCATAGCCCCCGGCGCTAATAGCGCGGGATTACGACTTTGGCGGACTTGGGAGTCCCCATTCCCCATTGAGCCCATTCGGGAATGCCCCATTCCCCATTGGGCTCAATGGGGAAAATTTGCGCTCTTACCGCCGGCGGATTTCCCGCCGGCGGTAATAGCGCGAATCTTCGGCGGATTTCCCCCCAGCTAATGGCTGGGGGGAAATCCACCGAAGTCCTGATTTGGCGAACCCTTAAATCCGACGGTAATAGCGCTACCGCCGGATTTAAGGGTTACCGCCAAAGTCGTGATGAGGCCCACAATGATTGTTACGAGTGAGTTAGAGCATAATTTGCCTGCACCAATCTGCTCTCCACACTTCAGCTAGTTACATTTAAGTGAGTCTAGTCTCATTATCACACAGATAGAGCAAGACGCGTGTTGACAATGTCGTACCAACATTACCTAATGACAGGAATCAAGATACTAGTAGTAAGTACAGAAATAGTGAATTCATGTAATAGACAGATCGAATCATAATGAAGCAGTACAAAAGATTGCATGAAGTGAAGCCTATGGTTTTATAGTTGAAAAGTCCAAAGATCATGCAAAAGTATAACAAAAAGAAGCCCCATAGAATGTGTGGCTCCCAGTAGCACAGAGAAGTGTCCTTAGAAAAATGTAAATAGAAAAGAAAAAAAGTCTACTTATTAATCCAGATATCATTGCTCGTTATAAGTGAGCATCAACCCCCTGAAGAAGTTCCCTAGATTAGAATTGAAGATAAAGGAATGAAACATGTCGGGTACTATTAGAGATACTAGGTCTATAAAAGGATCTGTTAACTAATTCCAACATTTTCACAAGAAGATGGGAATCAAATTGGACGCACTTAAATATGTAGACACTTTAACTTGCACATTGCACTTGAGATTGGTTTTGTAATATGTGTTTTTTAAATCTACAGTTGTTTTATGAATATATGGCGATATCTGGATGGTTTAACTAAAAGAGACAATGTTTTAAGAAATTAATATAAAAACATTTAATCAGATTGGTGTTGAGGGATTTGTGTGAAATTGAAATTTTGGACTTACTCTATACAAGCAGTCCATGAGGGTTTGTTGTATTATAAAGGTGTACAAGTCCAGGGAGAACCCCCTCTGCTGCATTGCCAAAGTAACCCTGGTATCTCGCATAGTTTAATTGTCCACTCTTACCTCCCATTTTAGCTTGCTCACCAAGAGGTGCAAAGAGGGAGCTCCTGAATATGATCAACCAGCTTACATGAAAGATAAGGATGTGTAAGTGTATCATACATACTGCATATTTGTGTCACATGCATTCAAATATTCATGACTCCAGAACCCAATTGGCCACTCCTTATCAGGAGAGGAAGAAAGGATAGAGAGAGAAAAAAGCAAAACTATTTCAAATGTAACAAAGGCAGGTTTTTCCATTACAGCAATGCCGGACAGAAACATTAAGGCTCTCCAACTCCAAGAATGCCCCATTTCCAGATACCAAATGCTGTTATATCATTTTAAAGTTTAGTTGTTTTTAGATTTGTATTTGTATTTGTATTTATTATGTTTATATAGCGCATTAGGCCAAAGTGCTTTACATTATAACAACAACGATACATAGAAGATGATAACAATAGAAGCAAATTACAAACATGAACCAAACCAGTACAACAATATGTAGAACAATGTACATAGGATGATAAACGAGAAAAGAGGGGGGTGAAGAAAGGGGAAAGATGAGGGAGACAGGATGGGGCATAGAATTAAGATGCAAGTGAAGGGATGGAAGCGTAAGAGGAAATGGAGCAGGTAGGGAAAGGTAAGTAGGGGAAGACATGAGGGGAGTGAGAGAGAGTTGAAAGGAAGAGATAAGGGGTATCAGGGTGGGGAATGGCAAAGGAGAGATTTCAAGGACGCACAGAAGGAGGAATGGGTGGAGATGGAGCGGAAAGGAAGAGGTAGAGAGTTCCAGTGTAGGGGGGCAAGCATCTGAAAGGAGCAAAAACGAGAAGAGGCACATGGGGATGGGGGAACAGTGAGTAGGAAGAGACTGGCAGATTGGAGGGAGCGGGAGGGAGTGTTGAATGAAAGGAGAGAGGAAAGATAGGGGGAGCAAGATCGTGAAGAGATTTAAAGACAAGACAGAGGAAGTGAAAGTTAAGTTGGGAGTGAAAGGGAAGCCAGCCAAGGTAAGAAAACGAAAAGGGAAATGGAGTCGTGAGGAGCATCCATACAATAGAAATGGTGTAGGAAGATCAAAGTCTTCCTCTGGCCCTAAATGACAGTGAAGAATACTTAGGAGAATTCAAACAAAAAAATCAAATGTTCATCAACATAAATAATGTATTTCGGCATAAGCCATAAAAGTGTAAGGAAAATAAAATGTTACCATAACATCAGTATTAAACCTGATCATAATTCATGTGCAGTACTACAAACCAATAGAAAGACATTGCATTACATCAGCAATTGAAGCACACGTTTGAGCACTAGTCAAAAGGCACCTGCGCTTCCTCCAATGAGCAATGTTTCATGGTGTCCATCTGATGAGATGTTCTTGAAAAGAAATGTAGATTTCTGTGCCACTATTTTGAATTGTGGCAATATATAGCCACCTTCGATTTTGAGATTATTCTCTCTTTTCCCCAGGAATAGGAATCCAAAGAGCATGCTTTATGACTCATGTCATTGTTTTGGTGAGGAGGTCTCAGCACACAGATCAATGCTTGCAAGTGAAATTCTTCCAACCTGAAGTCTCAGGGCATTCTAGATTGCAAAAAAAGCAATACACAGCCCACTTGGGAATGCATGTGATATTAATATCTGCAGAAGAGCTGGGATTCCATACAACACAAGAATTGCTTTACTTACGAAATGCCATGGAAAACATGTATTGCCCAGCTCCAACATGCCCAAGAGTCTTCTCGTTATATTTATGGTAACAGGCAAAGGAATCTAAGCTCGAGCGCAGAAGGAAAAAGCCTGTGTCACTGACCAGGCAGTTAATACAGGAAGATGTAGCTACATGAGAGTACACACATGCCCAAGGCACTGTCTGACCTTTGGAGGCGGCATGTGAGCAGGATAGCCGAGCCTGCCAGCGAAGAGCTCTGCATGTGTCATGCTGCGGAAGGGACCCAAGAAGGAGTCCGATGTGCCATATGCAGATCCTGCCAAAGACTCCTGTCAAATCATTGCAATTAACAGATGAGCAGATCGCCCTGATGGGGTGCTCATAATCTTAAATATCTTAAAGAGGAGTGCATGGTGAACACATCTGTGGTTTCCGTGTTCATAATCTGTCACAGGTCTTGCAGACTGTTACTTGGCTTGGCAGGACCGGGTCTCACACCTGTTTCTCCCTCAACCTGATGCCTTAACAAGAAGACATCAAGCTCATGTTTTGTAAGATCTACGTTCTTATATGACAGTGACTGATCTGGGTTTTCAATGGTAGGTAATGAAATGACAAGTGTTATTAGCTCCAATGTCATTTACTAGAGTTATCTAAAAAGCAACTTGCTTGGCTGCTGAGAATGGAACCCACTCCATTTCTTAGAGCTTCCATGGGTACTGTCTGATCCTAATTCTCTGCATTTATAAGCGCCCACACCCAACTCAATGAATCCCATGGTCTGGATTTAGCCATTTTGTTTGCCACTGTTTGAGTAACGTCAATGCCCAGTGGTCCACCCTTCCTTCTGTCAAGAAGCCCCTTGAAGAGGTTTAGTTGGTGAGAATGTTCTGTCAAATTTTCTCAGTAATTCATTCATTCAAAAAGTGTTAGATGTGTAGGTGGTTGTGTATTTTTGTAAAAGTCTGACTTGCCTCTTGTAAACCCAAAAAATCAGTGACTCTTTTTTGAATCGATACTAGTGTCACTGCAACCATTAAATTAGATCCCTTGCCTTTCCCTGATTTATCGATTTGTATTGGGGCTGAGAGGGGCTCCTCACACTTATAAATAGAGTCCAAGTACCCTCAGGCTTTATTCGATGGTTCTGTTAAAGGTCAATCTGTCATTTTTAATTTATGATATTTGCTCACCTTCTAGGATGTTTCTATCAATATCCTTTGAAGAAGGTTCATTTGTTGGGAGTCTCTGACGTAGGGATAAGGTCATCATCATGGCTGTAAGGGTTTTTGACCTCCGGACCTGCTCAAGTAGAGTGGGTGCAGCGGACCAGGCTACTTATGTGACAGGGCAGATTACCCCTGTGTGAGTCAGAATTACCCTCGTTATTCTATTTTTTAATACAAATCAAACAAGTCAGAACTTTGAACCCTTGCCAGATGGCAATTCCTCAAAGGTATAAGGCTATTAGCAAAGATTTCAAGACACTTCCACACCAGCTGGCACACCCTCCAGAAAGAAAAACCAGGCCAAAATGGCCACTATGGAAAGGGAACAGGGAGCTGTGTATCAATTGATAGAATGATTCTGTCATATCTAGGGTGGCAAAGTGGGCAAAGGAGCAAGAGGACAAGGAGGAGGTGGATGGAACCAGGAAAGAGGGCAGAGTGAGGCAGCAGTGTAGAAGAAGAAGCAGGACAGAACATGATATGTGGAGTTGCATCAGGGACGGTGTGGTGAAATTAAAGATGTCACATACATAGCGTGTATTGCCTGGGTTCAAAGGCAGAAGATTGGTGGAACTGCACCACTCAGGTGGTAATTTGCCTCGTCCAAGAAGGGGTTGACAGCCATCAACCTGAATATAAGATTCACAGAGTGAATTCTGAAAATTCTGTGTGTGCCGCTTAATTACCAGAACCACATATTGGTTTGTCAGGTGAATATAATCCTCAGGGGTTTCAGGAGGCCACCCCCTTCATATCTGATATCTGGTTATAGACAGTTCTTGCAGCAGGAAGAGATTAGCAAACACTGGGCACCAGCATGCACTTTTGGTTATAAGAAACAGAGCTTTGGTGATCCTCAGCATGGGTTTAAAGCTATCAAGATGAAATATCAATACTTCTCAGTGTGGGGCCAACCCTTTCAGAAGGAGAGCGTTGGCACTTCTCAGTGAGAAGCAGGTACAGGGGAATGGTGAATACTTGCATTGTGGTGCTTCCATTACAACACTGAGTGTCCAATACCATTGTGTACAGTGAAAGTGCATCATCTCACACAATACAGTGAAAGTGCATCATCTCACACTCTTGTTGTATAAATGAGGAAATAAATATGTATTTCACTCATGTAGTGGAGCCATGCTTTATATAATATTTTATTTATATGTACATATACACATGGACATAGGTTTGAGGGAGTGAAACAATATATAAGAGCGAGATCCATAGCATGGTCAAGAGAGTGGGTGATGTGCTTACGGAAGGCAATTGGTGCATGCTAATGCATTGTAAAATAGCTGGTTCTTGTGTAAAGCAAATCCTGGCAATGTTGCTGCCGAGTCAGCAGATTAGAGGTTCTGCGTGTGAGTGAGAGTAGAGGACTAGAATACGATGGTGATAAGAGATGGTGCATGAGGAGGATATCAAACATGATGTTTGTGAAAGAGGTTGGAGCTGAAAGAGAGAATGACTGTAAATAAGGACGCACATTAAGGATATCCGAAATATCACCTGTGTCCTTTGCCAATTCCGAGTAATTGCGCACCAAATTTCGCCAATTTTACAAACGTGACAAAATCTTGCAAAATAGAAGGAAAATGTTATGAGTATATTTGTGGTTTTCATAACCTGCAAAAAGCTGCAAAATTGCGGCAAAAGGGTTGTCAAGTGATATTTTATCAGCAGTGAACGTTTTTACTTTGCTGAAAAAAGATTCAGATAAAGGGTATATTGTGGTAATTTTTGATGAGTTTTTATTTTTATTTTTATTGAGCTATGTAAAAACTTAACTAGATTGTTCACTTTGTTTGCTAAAAGTGAGTGATTTTTGAAGAATATTTTTTTCGGCTCGTTTCACCTGAGGCATAGGGGGTGTTAAGCAGCTTCACTTCAACACTACAGCTAAGTCAATGCCGAGTCTGGGATGCTGAGGCAAACCCTTATTGATGTATTTTTAGGTCCAGTTCATGTACTCTGGATGAAAACCCTTATATAACATCCCTCTCTTAGAATCCCCCTGACCCCACTGAGCCAAGAAGTAGGTCTGTTTTGCAAGTTTAAAAGGTTTATTTGACAAAAATAACAATATATATCTATCACACTTTTATAATAAATTAATATTGGATATCACACTTAAAATATGACCGTGATCAACAATGGATAATGTTCTACTGGTAAACTGATTTGGTTACTTAGAAGTAGTATAGAGGATGAGGTAGCTGAAATGCTTTATGGTTTCAAGGAAATGCAAGGTGGAATAAATGCAGTACAGAAAATAAACTGATATGGTTTCACAAGAGATAATATGTTCACTTTTCCCCTGGTGGCAATTCACCACCCCCCTATATGCAATGCAAGGAGATGGAAGCAACACACACAGTCTTCAGGAATACAATCAAATACAATACGGAATTCAGTCCCCCCCCAACAAACTTAGACAACAGGTATGCTTTTTAAAACACGGGCAAGAGTGCTTTGTAATGTGGTGGCAAGGAAGTGAAAAATGCTAAAATTGCTTTTAATTCCCTATAGGAGGTTCAGGGTGAGTGGTAGACACTTTAAATCAGTTCAGGTCAGCCCTAACAATGGTTGAGGGATGGTTATTAGGTTGCAAACGAATTTTAGCAGTTCAGGCAAAAGCGGCTATCTTTTTATAGATGACGAAATCAGGCCAAATCGCAAATCGCGGTAAATTTTGCGAGTGCGTAAATCGTGATTGCGGTAAAAGTATAAGGAGTAGGAAGTCGGTTCTAGGCTTAGATTCTAAGCTTTCAGAGGAAATCTCGTTCCTAGGACAAACGGTTCCAGAGATACGGACGATTTTGTGAAGGTAGTTTTTCGGATTTAAAGTAAACTCAAAATGACAGGTGACAGCTTGCAGCTGCAGAAATGACAGATGACACGATTTCAAGGAGGCTGTTCTAATTAGGATAAAATAGTTTGGATTAGATTATTTTAACTAAGAGATTGGGTTCTGCACAGTTCTGGCGGATACTCACTCCTAATTTTGAAATGAATGGGCCTCGTCACGGATCTGGTCAACTGGAATGGACTTCGGGCGGTTCTGCTCACAGCGTCTGGGTCAGCTCTGCTCTGCTGGTCTAGCCTCTCTGGATACAGCAGCCTCTGGTTCTGGATACTGCTCTGCTTTCCGGTCCGGATCAAGTGGATTCTGGATGTAACACTGCTTTCTGGGTACTGGCAAAACTTCTTGGCAAAGAATTCAGACAGCTCGCCTGTGGAATAGTTTGCAAATGATTTTGAGACCTGCTGACAAATACTTTTGCTTGCAGTGGGCCTTCTTGATTCAAAGTTCTGTAGTCTCTGTTTAGCTTGGAAGTCTAAGTGTTGGATCTCTGGATGTGAAGTCGTCGGTCAGCACGCTCCGCAGCAAATGGAATTGAATCCTCTACCTGGGTTTCAATGTTCCTTTTATGTGTTTTGAAAGTGGGTGTGTGCGTAGCATCACTAAGCCTTCCCCCTCACTACTTGTCATTGGCCCAATCCTCCCCTCTCCCATAATTTGGGGAAGGGAATGGATTGTCATCATGATGAGGTCTGTTTAAGGGTCAGAGGAACCTCCCCTTGTCAAATTGCACACAAATCTATTTCTGATCCAAATACATATTTCCCAGATACACAATTTGTTGAAATTACATGTACACATTATATATTCCTTATGGTCCATGCTTGTCCGCCTCTGATTTTCCTGGGGGCTTGCATTAAAAAATGACAACATTTTGCGCTTTTTGGTCGGTTTACCAATATCGGACATTTACCAAAAATTACACAAATGTGCGCAACAAGTATGGACAGTAATTGATGAAGTGTCAGATTTTTAACATGCAGACATTTGGAGTAACAACCTATTTTCCGCTAGTAACTCCCCAGAACATACCACAGGGTCCCAACACCTCTTAAAATGTGCACAGAAAAATCACAAGGATAATGGTATTAATTATATATTTATGACAAGTCCGTACTCTGAATTATCCATCTTTTTTAAAATTATGCTCTGGCCCAGATGGGTGTGGTTTAGGTTCCAAAGCACATGGGGGAAGCTTCTGTCTGTCCCCGCCTCCAGCTCAGGCGGCTCTCAGAGGCACTTCTCCTCCCACTTCTCCCAAGAGCAAGCTATTTTACGACCCCCCCCCAATATAACATTTGCCTGAGCCCAGGACAGTGCATTGTTCTGTGTCTCTGCCCTAATCTAATCAGAGAGGTGTCATCTCCTTTTGGTGGGGGCAGCGGGATGCAGCTAGGCCTGGGAAGAGTGGCTGAGCATGTTTCTCCTGTCGGGGGTAGTTGTCAGGCAGAATTCAGCTAAATGTCACTTTAGTTCCCAGTTTAAATCAAACTTACAATTTTTACATATACATTAAATAATTACTTCCTTCAAGTCATTTCAGAATATAGTTTTACATTGTATCCACCTCTTAGCAAGTCTTTCCTTGGCCTGGTTTGGGTTCATCTGTTCAGTTTTACCCAAAAGTCTGGTGGTTTTAAAACGCCAGTTTTCTGATAGTGGTGAGTACCGGTATTGCATCCATTTTTGAGTTGTCTTGAATTTGACAGGAGATTTTTGCTATTGTTTTGATGGGCATCCTTACATTTGAGTGGTTATGTGGAACCCCCCCACAAGAAGGTTGAATCTTTAGAGTGGTCTTGTGCCCATGATTTCAGCAAATGTTTGACATCAGTAAAACGGATTTTTTGAACAAAGGTCTCCGGTATTAGCTATCTTGCAATGTTTGGAATGGACATTTGGAGCTTGCACTCAAAGAAACAGAGGTGATTTAAAAGTGCTTTTGCTCTGACAGGTGCTGCTATTTTTCCTTTGGCACCATCTTTCACCGCTGGTGTTTTTGGTATGCGCACAACTGCGCGGTTCTCCTGGACTCTGGAATGGAATGATGGGCGGCGACAGCTCATCCCCACATTTACCCAGTATATTGATTCAGCATGGGTCAAAACCCTTCACAGGGGTAATTCATAGAAATCGGCACACAAGTGGTGCACCCAGCAGTCTGCACCAGCCGCGTGCGCCAAAACCCATTTAGGCGCACAGCGTATTCATGAATTTTAACAGCCATAAGCAGCTGTGGCGCAGAGTGGCGCAGCAACCCTGCAGCAGCGCCAATTATGCCCCCAACCCCGCCCCATGCGCCAAAAGCATCGCACAAATCCAGTACATGGCGCAAAGGCCAGTGGACCAGTATACAGCCCCCAAACCACGAAAATGCCTGTAAAACTCCCCGTGCACCCCCAGGAATACACCTATCCCGCTCGCACCAGGCCTATCACGTGCAAAATTCCCCACGCACCCCTCGGAATACACGCACCCCGCTCTCGCCAGTGAAAATGCACGTAAAACTCCCCACGCACCCCCTGGAATACACGTACCCCGCTTCACATGCAATTTGGTATCGGGGGCCCTCCCAGGTGTGCGGATTCCCCCCTCCCCATGCCCTGCAGGCAGCCCACACCACAAGGCCAGTGGACCAGCATACAGCCCCCAAACCACAAAAATGCCTGTAAAACTCCCCGTGCACCCCCAGGAATACACCTATCCCGCTCGCACCAGGCCTATCATGTGTAAAACTCCCTGCGCACCCCTCAGAATACACGTATCCCGCTCGTGCCAGCGAAAATGCATGTAAAACTCCCCGCGCACCCCCTGGAATACACGTACCCCGCTTCACATGCAATTTGGTATCGGGGGCCCTCCCAGGTGTGCGGATTCCCCCCTCCCCATGCCCTGCAGGCAGCCCACACCACAGGGGACTACCCTACAATCCTCACCATGCCCTGCAGGCAGCCCACATGACACCATGTACTTGTGAGCGCACTTGTGAGCCCCAACTCATGTCCCCCAACCCACCCACCCCCCAACAATGATGGGCACCTGCCAGCAGGCCCCGACTCATGTACCTCCATCCCACCACCAGTGACGGGCACCTGCCAGCAGGCCCCGACTCATGTCCCCCCACCCCACCCCCAGTGACGGGCACCTGCCAGCAGGCCCCGACTAATGTCCCCCACCTCACCCACAGTGACGGGCACCTGCCAGCAGGCCATGACTCATGTCCCCCCACTACCCAGTGACGGGCACTTGCCAGCAGGCCCCGACTCATGTCCCCCACCCAACACGTCATCATGATCCACACTCATGTCCCTTATGGACACCCAAATCCCACCTCACGCCACCCCAGTCAAAACACCCAACCAAGCATTCCATCCTCTAGATTTTGAAATCCTCATCTCATGATCGATCACAAATGACATTTAGGCACATCAATACATGTCCATCACACACACACAATGGGGGCACGTGAATGAGAAAACCCACATTCTGACATGCACGAAACTAATGAGAGAATACCACACAAATGAAGTATGAAACAAAAATGTATTATATACAAAATTGAAGGAATGAAAGAAAATCACAGAAGAAAAGAAATAATAAAGAAAAGTCTGGATGTCCAAAATTAATGAAAAAATGTGAATGCTGAATCCAATTAAATACAAATTAAAATGGCTCCAAAGTGTTTGTCCATTAAACCAAATCCAAAGTGTAAAACATTTTTAAAAAAAACATTGCTCTATGGTCAAAATAAATTCAATGAAGTCAAATCCAGTCCCAAACTATATACAAAGTAAAAATCCAGGGTCCATGAGCTCAACAATCCAAAGGAAACCAACCAAAAAGCCTACCTAATAAATAACTATATACAAAAAGGCGGGACATAGTCCATACGCCCCAAAGGAAAATAAAATAGAAAGGTGGCGGGCAAGTCCAACGGCTCACTAGTTGATGTCGCGGGCCAGGGCATCATCGAACTCCTCTTCAACGTCCTGGAGGCAGGCCTGTTCCCTGGCCCCAAGGTCTCGCAGGGATAATGCCATGCCCACCTCCAACTCCCTGTGAAATTCCTCGAGGCACTCAGCCCGCCTCAATGCCCTGCGCATGGAGTTCTCCGCCCTGACCATAGTGAGCCATGCCTTTTCCGCCTGCCGCCGCTCCGCATCTGTTTGCCGGCCCAACCGCTGAAACATGGAATACACTCCCAATCCAGGGTCCTCCTGCCCTCCGGCCGATGCCTGCCCCTTTCATGTTGATGGCCCCAAGACATCATCACTCCCACCTTGAGCCTGCTGCTGCCGTGCATGTGCCCTGCCTGTTGATGCCTGCACGTCCTCCTCCTGCTGGGGTCCAGTTGTTGGGGTGGCCACCCCTGCTGGACCTCTGACTCCTGACTGTGGCAGGGATGTGGCCTCCACCAGCCTGGCCGCTGGGTCAGAGGCAGCTCCACTGGGTGCCCAGGTGATACTTGGGCAGGAAGATGGCACAGAGGACGACTGGCGCATAGGGGGTTCAGTTGAGGAGGGTGTCGCTAGAAGGTCCAGCACACGGAGGAACCCAGCACCGGTTATTCCTCCTAGTCGGTCGACGCGGTGAACGAGGCATCTGATATAACATGCAGCGTCCTCACGAGAACCCTGCATGTTATCCCGGATGACAAGTTGACGTAACGCCACCCCAGCCAGGAGAGGCTCAACACAGTTCTGGATTGCCATGTCCGCAGGGAGAGGAAGGCCAGATGTTGTTAGCGGATTCCCTCTCTGAGAACGTGTCTGGACGAAGGCATCCCTGCTGGTGCGGGATGATGCAGTCACAGGATCGGAGACAGGATTACACACAGGCACCTCCGCAGTCGCTGCCCCTGGACCGCACCACTAGCACAAGTGGAATCCCCCCTCCAGACCCTGTGTGTGGCCCTTCCACAGCCTCCTCCTCAACCAAACCCTCCACCAACCTGGATGACTCAGTGCCATCTTCCTCCATAGGCCCCTGTGGGGTCTCAGCTGCCCCTTCTGCTGCCAAGGAGTCCACCTCTGACCTCCGCCTTTTGGACCTACCCTTGGCAGCTGCGGCCGTGGATGCGGCACCAGACCCCTCAATCCCCGACAAGATGACAACCTTGCGTCTCAGGCTGGTGGTGGGATCCCTGCTGCTGTGCTCCACAGCACTGTCCCCGCCCTCTTCATCAGTTGACGCTGCAGACAGGGAAAGACAGAACACAGGCATCAGGGCACTTACAATGGTCTGATACACAGATGACAGTTGCGCATGAGTGGCAGTCTCAAACTTCACACATGTCATCACACTCACTCCCCAACATGCATATCATTTGAACCCACACACATGCGCAAATTAACAGGAATGTTGCAGCAGGCAGCACCATCCATAAACATACAACAACATGAGCATCCGAAGGTTAGCCTGATGTCACATGCAACACGGGGAGTGCCGAACACATGCACACACGCCACCAGACATACATGCATCTGTACATCTCCACCATCTGTTGCAGTGAAATCATCACCATCCATGTCACATCTGCCAATCAGCCTCCTACATGTCGGTGTCACATGCATCCATGGTGTATCACAGTGGCACATATGTCAAATACACACACACACACACATGTACATTGTGCACATACATGAAGGTGGAACCAGCATCCATGTGTCACACCACAACCATGCCACAGTACATGCACATAAATGTAAACATGTGTGCACCGACACATGCATTTGGGCACCATGCATTTGTACACATACACCATTGATGTGCCACACACATGACTGGAGTCACATGCGGCAGGCTCATGTCCCTGTACATAAACATCCATACATGGGCCTTCCAAGACATATGTGCAACCTGCACATTCATGCCACACCTCAACATGCACAGCGTCCAATCAGTATGCATGGACCCTTACCGCTCGACTCCAGACGGGTCTGCCTCTGAAGGATCTGGAGGTGGAGCGCTGGGTGTATGCATTCCAGGACCCTCATCTGGATGTTGGTAAGGTGGACCCGGCACCCCTCTGCATGCTTTGCCTTCAAGAGGCACCGGGCCTTGCTGAGGGTCCTGGACCTGAAGTCCTCCCAGCGCTTCTGGATGTGTTGCATGTCGCGGGCTGCCACCCCCTCCACGTTGGTGGCAGCCACAATGTCTTCCAGATCCTCTTGCATCCTTCATTATCGGCACGTGAACTTCCAAAGAGGGCATCATAATGCCCCAGGACTTGCTCCACCAGGATGCCAACTTCATTGGCAGTGAAGCTGGCAGCCCTCTGCCTCTCTGCTCAGGGGTTTGGTGCCATATGGTGTTGTGTCAGACATGGCCACCCCCAAGGCAGGTGTAGGTGGACAACTGGGTCCTGGGCTGGGCTGTTGAGCAATGGAATACCAGTCGGAGTCTCCTGTTCCAGCAAGGGTGGTCACAGCAACTGGACCCCTGCAGATGGCTGACGTGCAGGCACCAAACAGCAGGGCACATGGCCAGCAGGCAGCCAGGCAGCAGCACATGGCAGGTGGGAGCAGGCTTCGGGCTCTGGGGGACAGGAAAATGGCCTTCTGGGCAGGAGCGTGGTCTTCTGTGTGTTGTTGCATGGCCATCTTGATACAGAGTGATTTGGCACGTGAAAAAACTGCACGTGAGCATGTAATTCGAGGAAAGGTCCTTAGCGCGTAAGCGCCTCTGTGACATGACACGCGCAGCCTTTTCCCTCCACACGGGTGCATGTTGATTGTACATGTGCAAAAACTGCATGTTCGGGTGTCACTGCGTGTAATTGGAGGAAAGGCTCTCAGCGCGTAAGCGTGTTTGTAACATGACATGCGTGGGCTTTCCTCTGGCACGGGTTGAGATCCCACGTGCGTTTCCATCGCTCTGTACGTGCTTTTCGTGGGAAGCTGTGCGTGTGTTTTCCAGGCGTTGGGGTTCACACGCGATTACTTCACAGCGGGTGGGTGTTGGCTACACATTCTTCTTCTACACGCAAGGCAGACGGTGAGTCACACACACTATTTTTCCCACTGCGGGTGACCAAGTTTGTCGCATACCCATTTTTTTACAGGCATGCTAGCCTGCGTGTTGATCGCGTATGTATTTTTTGGGCTCCTGGCTGCCACAGCATACTGTGTGTGTTTTTTGTTACACGCACGTGGGCAATAGGGGTCACTTTTCTCTTGTTCTTGCTTTTCTGGGATGCCTGTGCGTTGCGTGACACGTCATTTCTCCTAGGAGGCCACAGAATGGGACATTCATCGTAGCTTTATATACATGTTTTTTGTTTGTGCACACTTTTGTAAAGCGCAGGGACGCTACCGCCTGCCTTCGTGTGGCGGACATGTTTAGGCCTGTGCATGTCTTTGGCCGTACGTGGGTTTCCCCTATTCGATTCCATGAATACATGTGGTTCGCATTTGTATGGGCATTCCGTGTACTTCCCAGCAATACATCCCCAGTTATGCCCTTATTTTCACATGTTGTTCCCCATTCTGCACATTATGCCCCATGTTCTGCCCCCTTTTTGGTGTGTGCGCTAACTTTGTGCGCTTTCGCTGTGCGTGTTGTGCACAGCGTTCTGGATGTTGCAATGATGTGTGCGCCCGTGTGTGCCACGTACGGATTTGGCGCACAACACGCGTGGGGCCCTCCATGAATCGCACGCGTGCGCGTGCGCTTGTTTTTTCACGCTTGCGTCGGCTTGCGCCACGATTTATGGCGCACATTTGTTCCATGAATCGGCCCCATAGTTGGAAAAATAAGTGATAATTACACAATTCAGCGAGGTGAACAATTACACATTTCTCCTGATTACGCCATCAGAAGATACATTTTGCACATCTCCAGGTGAGGGCATTTGGAGAGGATTGAAGAAAACCACTGTAAAGTGAGATTAAATATGCTGTATCTGTGGGATTTCTACCCCTTCAAGTGTCAAACGAGAATCCCCTCCAATGGACCGCCATGCCATATGTAAAACTGATTCAGATAAGGCAAATCCCAGAAGGATTACTTTACTGGCTTCCCAAACCTCAGCCGCTATTAAGTGGATGAAAAGCAAAGCTAACTGAAGAGCATGATGGGAAAACCTACTACGGTTCTTCCAGCTAATACACCACAGAGTTGCTGACATGTGTATGTCAGGGGCTGAGATTGCAAAATGAACACTTCCACCGTGTGTCCACTGGGACCAGGGTTTAACAATGTATTGGGAAAAATATCAGATTTTGCAATTTCTATTTATAGTTTTTACAATGGTACATGAGGTTTGAAGCGTTCAAAATGTTTACACACATAATGTACACACTGAATATTTTAAAACTTGTTTTTATTATTTTCAGATTTTCACTAACTAATAATGTGCTGAACAAAATACAATACATGTTCAATAATATCAACATTCAGAAATAAAGGATTTTACAGTGATGTCATGCATGACACAGTGTGGTCGATACTGTTACTGCTTATCTACTAATGACAGTGATGGTTTGAATATTCATGTAATGGTAGCGTGCGAATGCTTATGCACATTTCCAAATCTGTTTCAATGAATTTCTTCTGGGGTGTTTACTCCTTATGTCTTACGTCATGTCTTCACTTAGATTGTATTTACTGGCCAGGTCTTTTCAACGTATTTCGTAGCTCCTTCTCTTGCCCAGTCACATCCAAACCCGCCTTTTTGAAGGAGGTTCCACCTTCAAACTCCCCCCACTGCCACTGGCACCCATCAAGAAAGCGGGGTGTTCAACCTTACCCTTCACCCCCTTCTTTAATCGTGCCTCCCACTACTTCATCAAACCCAATAAAAAAAAAATGACCTTCGTCTCCCGCTGCCAGTCCAGTTCTCCAACTTCGCAGCTCCCAGGCTGTGTATACTATGTCAAGTGGTGACTCAGGGTGTATACTATGCAAATTCTGACTCAGGGTGTATGCTATGCCCAGTCATGACTCAGGGTGTATATTTATGTATTTATTTATTTATTTCAATGTGTATAAAGTGCCACATGCCCGTAGTCGTCAGCACAACACAGAACAGAGACAAAGACAAACAGAGTGATCAGAAGTCAGCAGGATCAAGGGAGGACAAACAGGGTCAGTTACGGTTCTGATTGAAAAGGAAGGTCTTTATTTTTTAAAACAAGCTAAGCTTTCAGTCACGTGTATATGTCCTGGTAGATGGTTCCAAAACAGAGGGGCTTGGACATTAAAGGTGGTGCCCCAAAGTTCACCAATGTGTACCTGGGTTGAAGGAGAATAGGATAGGCGTGGGAGCAAAGCTCCCTACGTCCAAGTTTGGATTTCATTCTGTCAGTAAAATAACTGGGACGCAAGTTTTTTTTTTTTTTTTTTTTAACATTTAAAGGACAGAGTCAAAATCTTATGAGTGATCCTAAGCATCACAGGCAACCAGCGAAGTGACCTTCTGGCCTCTGAAATATGGGCACATTTAGGAAGACCCTGTATTGCACAGACCGTATTGTTTTGTGCGACCTGCTGGGCTTGAATATTAGCTTGCAGTGTGCCACCCAGGAGACTATTACAATAGTCGAGCCTAGAGTTGACTAGAGCAGTGGCGAGCAGGGCACAGTTGTTAAAGGCTACAAAGGGATGAATATAATTAATTTAAAGAAAAGTCAAATGTCTGTTCGAATTACAGTGCTCCAATGCAAATGTGTCCGAAAGCAAAGTTGGTGTTAAAGATGTTTATTCTCAGAGTTGGACAGCCGGCACGTGTTTCGACCGACAGGTCGTTTTCAAGGCTGTGTTAATACCACATCACAAGTAATAGAAATACATGCTTACAAAGAAAGTGAGGCATACCGTCCAATTTCATACAAAAAAAACAAGAAAGAAAGGAGCAATTGAGAATCAAAGTAGTAATGCAATACACATGGTACCAGTAATGATGAGAAAGTTGAAATCAAAAATAATTATAGAAGAAACACAACATACCAAATTTGGGATTGCTGGAGAGAGATGCACAATGTTGAAAGAGCATGGTTTGGGAGAAAAGATGGTAGAAAGAGGGCAGAGGAAAAGAAAAAATTAACAAACCCTATAATAATTAGCTGTTCATATTAAATGCATGCAGATCCAATGCCATGGTGTGTTAATCTATAACCAAGGGGAAGAAAAGCCAAATAATGAGCAACGCCGGCTCGACTTTTCACCCAGTCAATTGTGAGGTGAGAAAAGAAACGAGAATATCCTCTAAATTGACGTGTGCCACCAATTAGTATGGTTGGTCAAGAAAGTGGTTAACCTAGATGCATGTGCTAGTGTGATACTATGAATGGTTCTAAAAGGTGATGTTACAAATAAACTTACCCTAAATCTTCATTACAGGTAACCAATTACTAAAAAAAATAAGGCGATGGCAAAAGAAATGATGAAGAGAATACAACATCAAAAGAGATCCAACCTATGAATGTTGCACCACATATATACATGCAGCACACCTGCTATTGAACAGAGTAACATTGTTCCCTCTTGAGTTGCTAGCTGTTATCCGCGCAAATGCGTGGATGAACATACGTTTGGAATAGAGAAAAGCCTACAATGGGTTTAGCGAAGAATCAATGCCAGGCATCATACGTATTCCTGGAACCAAGGTTACATGTGTCTACATTAGACTTGGGAGAAGGTAAACGCTGTGCTAATGCAAGTGTATACTGTTCATAAAACGTAAAGCTTCCCCAGCTGTTTGCATGGGATTACGTATTCAGTGAAAAACAGACACCTGTGTCCAATAGACATAACAGATGTTTGATAGTATAAATTCATTCTAGGTATACAATCCTCAACAAGATGAGAAAAGTTGTATACCAATTGCCCATACTGATGATGCTCATAGCGCTCATAATCACAATATGTTTTGTTTAAAATACACATACTTAAGTGGTGCCCACTCAAAGCAGTCTTCTATAAGTACAGTTCGGTAGAGTAGTGTTGCTACTCTCATTAAATCTCTTACCCCCTTGCAACTATGTATTTGGTGTGTGTTGTGCTATTTTATACTTTGCTCTCTTGACACTGCCCCGGTTGCTGCCTCTTGACCCTGCAGCTGCATGCACACCTGCTGGTGGCCCACACTTCCTGCCACAATCACTAAGTACGAAGAAAATACTTTGTACCCTATGTGGCGCACGGAGTGGCCTTATGGCGCGCAGAGTGGCCTTATGGCGCTTATTGCAAATAATTCCTGTTGGAAATAGGTTTGTATCTGATACTCTGTAATGCAATATAATCCTGTTTCAATACACGAGGAATGTCAGCCAATACTGAATTGTTTTTTTAATTGTGTGGATTTAGCACTCAATACCGCTGAGTCATGCTTCCTTCATAATTCCATCGATGTAGCTCGTTCATAGTGTCTCTATGTCATTGACACAGTGATGCCACCATTAGCTGTTGGAGGCTCTCGAAGGCAGCGGAAGCGGTTGATGTGTTGCCTTGCAGATCTTTTCCTCTCACAATTTCTGTCATCATCAAAATGAAAGAAAAGACGGAAACTCCAGCGTGAGCAGTTTTTTGGCGGGTGATTTGTCCTTTGTGCAGGGCTGACATCTCCGGCTCTGCTGCTGCAGGCTGCTGGCAGGGGCCTTGTCCTCTGGCCCTTGTTGGCGCGCTTCAGAGCGGGCACAGCGCCAGCTCGCCTCTTCTTGGGAGCTCGCCACTGATTCATTGACTGTCTAGGATTAAAAGAGCTGCAGAGTAGCAGGGAAAGGAATAGACTATCTCAGCAGTCTATACAGGTTTTTGGGGCGGGCACGGCATAACTGCTGGACCCATATGCCTGCAGTAACAATAACCGACCCTGCCCTCCCTGTGAAGTAAGGTGGACCACACAGTTTTACAAGTGTTGGCAATAAAAGGCCGTAGGATTTTATTGTTACAGATATGGTTATGCAAACAATAACAATAATTGCATATCCTTATGGTATCATACTTTTGGGCACTGGGTCCTGAGGTAACCCCCTCTGGCCTGTGCCACCTTCTTGTCCCACGACTTGTTGTGCTCACCGTTCAGTGTCCTGTTTTTCTCTTTGTTTGTTCTTCTCCCTTTTTTTCTAGGGTTGGAGGGTTTTGGGAAAAGAAGAAAGAGATGGAAGACACTGAGTTAACAGTGAACTTCCTGACTGTTTGGGTCCCCATTCAGGGTTGACAAACAGTTTGTATTTTGTGAGAGCTATGCAGCTCTTTTTAATAAGACCCAGAGGTAGCATTGGGTCTTTGAAGTGTGCCTGTGGGGGCATAAGCCCAACCCCCAGGCTGGCACTAGCCGACTGTCTGGCCCCCACAGTGGGGGAGCAGGCATTGTGTTCTCCCTGCCTGAGTGGTGGTTTCCTCTGGGTGCTTAGCACCCTGTTGTTTTGTGGAAGGGTGGGGTGATTGCTCATACCTCACCCTTCCCTGTTTTTGTTGTGAGGGAAACTGCGTGTCTCTGGCTGTGATGAGGAGAGAGGCAGGCATGGGGGAAAGAGCTGCCCCTCTCCTGGGTCTGCTGTATGGTACCAACAGTTACCCTGCCTCCCTTTGGGAGGCCCTGCCGCATTGCCCATCATTGACTGAGTGGGCCGTGGTACCCGGAGGAATTACTCAGGTTATTCTTTTCTTTTTTTTCCCTTGTTTTTTTTTGTTTTGTGAGGGAGCCACATGTCTGCTACAGCTCTTTCTGTGATTAAATCCCAATGCAATGCACATTCAGCAAACTGCATTCCTCCACAGCACCTCCAGTACAGAAAAGTGCCTTATCTCCATGTAGGCTTCTAAATGAGCAATGATTGTACACCCTAAGGACCTCATGATAAGTTTTGCCGCTTTTCCCACCCAATTTCTTCAGACAGTAATTACTGTTAAAAACTGTGGATAACCTAAGGTGCCCTCAAAATTAGGATTTTACCTCCAGTAGGGGGATGTCATAGGGACTCATTCCATTCCAAGCATGGTGGTGTGAGAAAAAAGTGGTGTTAGCGGAATTACCACCACTTTTCCCGCTACGTCATACTACGAGTTCAGCTCTGGAGTGGGTGATGCTGGAAGTAAATCCTTCCACCTTAGGCTGAAAAGAAGACGGAATTACTGCACTGGTAATTCTGCCTGCAGTAATTCTGCTGAAATCCCCAATGGAGTTCTATGGATTCATGGGGACTAACACTGCCACAACACTGCCACCATTATTTGTAATCCGGCGGTAAATCCGCCAGGCCAAGTGGTGGTAACTGTGAATCCATTGGGTGTTATTCCAGTGGATTTACCACACGAATACCACCCAACTGGTAATAAGGCCCATATTCTATGTATGCACTCACTGGACCTCATTACAAGTCAGGCATTAAGGGGTTAACGGCGCCGTAAACGGCGCCGGCCCTTAACGCCTGATTACAAGGTCCCTGTAAGGATATTTGGCGTGTTACAGCACAGAGTACAGCACTACTGCAGAGGTAGCAATTTTTTTGATGCAGCACCACCACATGGGTGTGGTGCATTGCTATATGTGTTGCCAGATTAACATGTACATATAAGTAAAGACAGGCTATTCAGTCAAAAACGATTTTAACATATAAGATGCAAATCTATTTTTACAGTTAAAAGCACACGTGCACATTCAAAAATGCACACTATTTTTCACCTGAAATGCCTATGGTGCAACAGACACATTTGAAAATTAATAACTAACATTATTAATAAATAACCTGACTAATAAAACTGCATTTAACATAACCCACTAATAAAAATGTGTCTCCACTGCAGAATTAGGCCTACTCTGAAAGTGAACTTTTAAACGCACATTCATTTTTTTCTTTTTCTCTGCTGCTCTGTCCACATAACTACAGGAAGCAAAAGGGCTCGAAGGAACAGGAAATCAGTTGGTTACAAATAAATACTGTAGAAATGAGCCATTGTGTAGTGAGGGAGGAGATGGCATGATTGATTTCTGATTGGAGCAGCGTCATAACAAGTATCATGCTAGAGACAGTGATGAGAGTTTTGCTGGGGGAGCTTGAAGAGAGGGGGAGAACAGTCGGGTTTTGGCAGAGCTGGGAGGAGGACCTGTTTCCTGGCTGAAGCATTCCTGCTGCAAAAGCTGAGAATTCCAGGCAATAACACCGGTTTGAGAATGAAAGACGCTTGTTTTCACTGGGGTTAATCTTCAAGGGAGCCAAATTCAGAAAGAGAACAGCTGAAGAAAACTCATGCTGAACAGATAAGGTAATTACAGAAGTGTGGGGGCTGAGTGTGTACGAGAATATTCAGTCAGTGTAGGAAAGGAGATTCCTGTGCTTTAATCACATGTTTAATGTTGCAAATTGAGTTCTTGTCTCCGCCACTCTCTTTTCAGTGTATCACAGACAATGGTGTTACTGTGCTATTTTATTTATTTCTATAAAGAGTGAGATCGTGTTTAAATGCAACTTTTATAATACACAAAAATATTTGAAAGCAGACGGGTGGTGTGTTTTATATTTACCAATACAGTGCTGATGATGTGGGGAGATGTTTAGACAGTGCAATTGTCATTTTCAAGGTAGCTAAACGTCAAATTTGCTGCAGCCGGGTGCACAATGTAATTCAGTATGAGCAATTATAACTAACTGTGTGTGTTGTAGTTTGTCGGAGGTCTATGAGTCGGCAAAAAGGGAGGCCCGGGACATAGTTCACTACCGTATATAAGATAGTGAAAATACCACATGATAGCTCGCTGCCGTAGATAAGACAGAGAGAAATTGCCCATGGTGGCACGCTAAAAATGAAAATGTGGTGTTCCTGAAATGCAAGCCTGAGGTCTCTCTAGTGATTACACGAAAAATCTAAGCAAAAATGAGGGGTTCTGGATATTGGGTCCACAAATAAAACAAGGGAATTATGCTCACCAAAATACCACCAACCACGCATACCAACCACGCATACCAAATACGCATGTCTGTGTGCTGAAATAATGCATGTCCACTGTATTATTGTTGTACATGGCCCAATCTGAATACAAGGAGTGATTGTTGCTAAGTTATTTTTCGGCGGTAAGAAAATACCGTCAGGCCCCAAATCTCCACAAAATACCCTACATCCCTTAGCGCCATGGTGATTTTAAAGCCTGCTTTTTGCAGGCGTTAAAATCCATGGCGCTAAGGGACCATGGTGCTAATTACGCCACCGTAATTTACGGTGGCGTAATTAGCGCCTTCCCCACTCCCATTATGCCCTATGGGGCAAAAATGGGAATGGGGAAGGGTAAAATGGGAAATGGGGATTTACCTCCCCACTCACCTTGGAATGGGGCGGTAAATCCGCCATCCACCATGGTGTAAATGTAGTTTACAAAACACGCCCACCAAAGGGGAAAAAGGGTTCATGCGAACAAAACCATAGAATCGATCAGTGGAATATACTGCCCACTGTGAAGGAGCTAAACATGGGGATAGACCAGGTCAAGGAACATAGAAAGGTATTCAATCAATCTTTAATAAGCACATATTCAATTACCATACACATGATAAAAACAGCATAAAAACACATAATTAATGCTGAACATATCCAGTTAAAGTGCATATTATTTTAATAGCCATCCTAGGATGTAAGCATAAGTGCATTGTGCATAACATAATTCAAGAGTACATAACATCCGTAGACAGCAAAAATCCTCAGTTGGTGCCCAATCTGTATTCAACCAAAGGGATATTTTGTAACCAGAATACAACCAGGCAAGGGGAAAAAGAAAAAAATATATATGCAACAATTAAATGCAAAAATGAATTAGGGAGGCTTAAGGAGGTATACAAGGCAGCATAACCACGAAGATCAAAATAATCAATATTTTCTGCGGGATAGAAAAGGTTGTACCTTAATCAAGCCCACCAATTCGTTATTGAAAACAGACAAGCGGGGTAGCATCAATATATACTACAGCAAAACCTGTGCTTGTCTCCAATCTGACCAAAGTAGTCTGCTACTTTTTTCTTTTTCCCCTTGCCTGGTTGTATTCTGGTTACAAAATATCCTTTTGGTTGAATACAGATTGGGCACCAACTGAGAACTTTTTAAATTACTGGATATGTTCTGCATTAATTATGTGTTTTTATCATGTGTATGGTAATTGAATATGTGTTTATTAAAGATTGATTGAATTCCTTTCTATGTTCCTTGACCTGGTCTATCCCCATATTTAGCTCCTTCACAGTGGGCAGTATATTCCACTGATCGATTCTATGGTTTTGTTTGCATGAACCCTCTTTCCCCCTTGTGGGCGTGTTTTGTTTTGGTTCTCCCCTGGGTTCATGGTGTTGGGGACGCCTATTCTGGATTACATGTAAATGTAGTTTACACCATGGTGGCAAGGGTACGACCCAGGCGGTAACTTACCGCCTGGGTCATAATGAGGCCCACTATCTAGAAATGACAGCACAGGGCCAGTCTTTGTGTTCCCAGAGCACCTCCAGGCTTAGGAAAAAGAGGGTGGTTCCCAATATACTGCCCTCAAATAATCTTTCATTTTCAGTTCCATATTTTACACAGATGTGTTTGCTTAGAAGGAGACGGGAAGGGGGAAGGGAGATCTGTCTGCAGAGTATCTTGGGGAAATGAAGGGAGATGTGGGAACAGAATGACTGTGCTTCCTGCGTTCTCTCCTTCAGGCCCTCATTCAATGCTCTCCTTGGTCTTTGGCCTTTCTCCTGATGTCATGCCTGGTTTTTAATCTTAAATTCATGACTTCATTATTTTCACCATTATCCCTTAGAATTCAGGCTCACCTCTCCCGGAGAGGCTAAGTGAAAAAAGCCAGTGACATGGCAATGGGTGGTACGCTTAAGGTTTTTCAAAGCTGGAGACAGTGTGTGAGATGTTAGAGGTTCAGCTGACAAAGCTTGATGAGACCCAAAAGGTTAAGATCTATTTGTTTTCTATATTTTTGTTTAAAATATATTGCATGGGGCAAGCCCCTAGAGGTAGCAAAAAATCTCAAATAATAAAAATAAAATAAACGTACAGCAATCAAATAGAGGGATGATTATAATGACATAGAAGAACAGTCATCATCTGAGTGAGGAGATGGTGGAGAGGATAAGATAGAAAAAACAACAAGAGCAGGTTTAAGAAAGAGAAAAATGAGAGATTAATGGAGGAGGAAGAGAGAGAGAGAGAGAGAGAGAGAGAAAGAGAGGGCGGGGAAGAGAGGGAGAGAAAGAGACAGAGACAGAGAGAGAGAGAGAGAGAGAGAGGGAGAGAGAGAGAGAGAGAGAGAGAGAAAGAGAGAGAACGAGAGAGAGAGAGAGATAGAGAGAGAGAGAGAGAGAGAGAGGGAGAGAGAGAGAGAGAGAGAGAGAGAGAGAGTAAAGTTAAGGGTCCAGAAAGACAAGCACGTTTGGAATGTTAGTGTTCAATTTGCTTCTGAAAGTGAAGACAGGAGTAAAAAAGTCTAAGTAGAAGGGGAAACACGGTCTGATCATGGAGAAGAAGAAGAACTAGACACACCACACTGTAGCTTTTGGCCGTCTTAGAAGGTCAGATGTTCAGAGTTTCACTGCCCCATAGTAATTTGTCATATGGTTAGAAATGTGCATATGATCCAAGGAGACTTTGCCCTTGTAGGAGCTGACAGGGGTAACCAATGTTAATCTTTTGAGTGTTCAAGTGATTACCTTTCCTCTGACTGGTGATCAGCCATGCAACAATAAAGAAGACAACTCTTAGTAGTCAATGGGTGGTCAATGGGTGGATCAGGGATCCCAGCGGGATGGACATCACCAACATCCATGTGCAAGAGTCCTACAGCCTGAATGAGAGAGTGGAAGTAAGAGGAAGGCAGATGGTGCTTGATCTTTCGATGAGGCTCCAATTAGAAAAAGCTGTTTGGGATTTATTTGTGACATGGTCCTTAAACGAGAAGATGTGTTTTACTTCACAGTGAAAGATGTTGCTCACGTGGAGGGAGTCAGTGTGACAATCTCTAATGCCATGATTTTAGCCAGACCTGAATCTGAAGATGGGAAGAATACACCACTGTTGTTGCTTGTGATGTGGACAGCTGTGTCAACCACATGGTTATATCCTGAATGTGAAATGATGAACGTGAGGGAGATGTTAGTATTGTGTGCAGCACTGTAACGGAAGGTAGAGTGAATAACAATGTAGATGGGATTTTGAGTGACAGGATCGGGTTTTGGGCATGTGAGTCTCCTAGCGCCTAGTGATGATTTAAAAGGGAAGAGAGTGGAAAGGGGCACATCAAAATGCATGACTTCAGTAATGACATAGTCTGGTTTGCGAACAGTTCTTCATGAGTTTTCAGGAGAGCAGTGTCCATGCCTCGAGATGCTCGGAATCCAGATTGATGGTCATGTAAGCAACCAGCAAGCTCAGTGTGTTGGGTCAGTTGGGTACGACCAACTTTTCCAGGGGTTTCACAATGAAGGGTGTAGTAGAGATAGAGCGATAGTTGGCCAGACAAAAATGGTCGGCTGAAGGCTTTTTAGGAGGGGGTGCAAAAGAGAGTGCTTGAGTGATGAAGGGAAAGAACCAGAGGCTAAGGAGTGGTTGCAGAAGTCAGCAAGAGCCAGAGCGAAGGTGGAGATTTGTCCTTAATGGTTCTGTAGGAGCAGGGCGATACCTGTTTGGATGAGACCTTCATAGAGCCGGCTAGTCTAGAGACCTCAGCCTTTGTGATAGATTAGAAGGAGGAGAAAGTAGATTGGGTGGTAGAGATGCCACAGGAGGCAGGGGAAGGAGTGGAGGAAGAGGAAGGAGAGAGAGAGGTCAGGATGTACTGAGTTTTGGAGGTGAAATGGGTGGCCATTGCAATACATAGGGCCTGAGAAGGAAGACGAGAGGTGGAGACTGCAAATGGATTGGCTAGTTCCTTGCAGATTTTGAAGAGTTCAGCTGTGTTGTTTCAGGCTCTGGAGATATGGGTCTGGATGTGGGCCCTCTTTTGGGATCGAATAGACGATATTGTCTTTGGAGTAGGTGACAGGCCAGTTTGTCAGAGAATGAGTCTGAGGTCTGTCACTTCCATTCAGTAACTCTGCACATGCGTTTCAGAGCAGCTAGAACTGTGGATTTCTATTTAAATTTCTCTGAAATCTATTTTGTAAAAGCAGATTAGTGTTTTGGGATATTTGTCGGTACAACCTCTCCTGTTGGCGACCTAGATTGGTTTAATTCAGCTTTTCAGCCGTGTCGCATCCTATGTGGCACTTGTTGGAGGAACCAGTCCCCTACCTCCTTGGTTACTCATATGAATGAATAATCTGCCACTCAAGAATTGCGCCACACTTGTCAGTTCAAAAACTCAAAAGAACATCCTTTATTCCTTATTTGCCCTTTAATTCTTGCTAACACGTGTTTCGGCGACTCAAGAGCCTTTCTCAAAACAAAACAGTAATGCCATTACTGATTTAAAAGTAATGCCATTACTGATTTAAAAGTAATGCCATTACTGTTCGAGGCCGACGCGAGGAGACGGATTGTTACTAAGCAGAAGGGAATTACCCGGGACTTATGGAATAAGACGGAATATGATGTGTACCCTATCAAGCCCTGTTTTGTTTTGAGAAAGGCTCTTGAGTCGCCGAAACACGTGTTAACAAGAATTAAAGGGCAAATAAGGAATAAAGGATACTATTTTGTAAAAGGCCCATTATTTTACAGATATTTTTTGGGGGGAATGGACACCTACACCCCATAACCACCTTGGTTCTCAAACTCAATTATATTCAGGAGAGACATTTAAGACAAACTGATTTAAAAGTTAACCACCTGCCACTGAGGATAATTGTGTCTTCAACATGACAAACTGCAATGGACCCTAATGCCCAGGCTGCCTGATGCAAGCACAGTTTGGAAAAAAAAAAATGGAAAAAAGCTTAACCTTGGCATCCATCACTCAATCCATAGTACAAAGCAATGTTTCAGGCATGACATTTTAAACACAGTTTATGCAATAGCTTGGCTTTACGTTCTGGATACAAGGCTCCCCCACCAGCCCAGGATTGAAGGGAGAAATAGTACCACAACCTGCGCTCTTTCACTCTGATCAGTAAAAACTCAACCCCATGTCATCTCCAAAGTGGGACCAACCCCAAAGTGGAGGATGATGTGCTCACAAAACCATAAGGGATCTTATAACATTTGCTTAGTTTTCCAAACTAAAACTCTGTAGGGGGCAGGTGCTAGAACTCTACATTGGCAAGACGGTGGTATATAAATTAAGAAAAAAGCAAGAAGGTTAGAAATCCAACTCTGATAAGCAGTGGTGCGGTGTACACTTTAGTGGAGGGGAGTTGGGCAGGATAGTGCGAAGGGACATCATTTCACCAAAATGTCAAAGTAGCGGAAGTGACATCACATGACCCTTGACCTCTGACATCACAGGAAGTGATGACATTTGACCCCACCCCAAAGTGACATCATGGTAAGTGATAGAACATGACCTTTCACCCCTTTAATGAGTCCAGCAATTATTGTATATAATTCCAGAAAGATACATTATTTGTTATTCCTATTGTTTCTTATCCAGGGTTACTGCTCAAAGTGTTACACTGGTGGAACCCCCTGTTATTTTTTAAGACGCCTCAACATAGATTCCAACCACTCCAGAAACAAAGAGCCACATGGCACTGGCCACAGCCCAGGATCTTCAATGTAAAAAAAAAGATATGTATATATCTTTTTTTTTAGGGGTAGCAAGGGAAACCTCAGGGGTCGCAGCTGTGACCCCTGGTCAACCCCAAATGAGATCTCTGGTAGTGCACGCAATAGCAGGGCTTTGACTACTGAAGCTAAAGCCCAAGATGGGTTAAACTGTGATGTCAACAGGTTCTAAGGTATGGTGCCCCCCGCCCCGCTCACCCCGAGGCACACTTGGAAATGTCTGATGCAGAGAAACCTGCACTAGTGAGGCATTGATGTTTCAAAGAACACTACTTGGAAGGGGCTAGAGCCATAAGTCCTGCACTAGAAATCAATGGCAAACAATACTATATTTGAAGGGCAGAGGCAAAAAGACCTGCAGGAGGAAGGGATTAACATCCAGAAGGGCAAATCGAGGGAAGGAATAGAAGGCCAGGGACCTGCAAGCACTAGCAAGGGCTCACACAAAACCCTCTGTAAAAGGCTGGAATCCTTAATGGCTGCAATGGAAAACTGTTGACATAACAGACAACCTCCTAAATATGACAAATGAAACAATGCAATGAGGGTCGGAAAGCATTTACCTCTGAAAGCCAACAATTGCCCCTCACAAGGTACTTTCTGAGAAGGGCAAGAAGCCATAAAGCCTGCTAGACCAAGAGACTTGCTATCACATGAACCCCCCAGACAGAGTAAGGTATCCACGCCTGAGCACAAAGTGGCAAAACCTGTAAGAAGAAATATATTGCCAACCCCAGCCATTAAACCCATGGGAAGCGGTGCGTGGAAGAAGCAAGAGCACGCCCCATCAGAACCTGTCCCACTCTGCACCCTGTATGTACAAGTGCTCCAAGTCAGGTCTTCCAAAGCACTGTGGGGTGAATGTCAAGGCATTCAAAGGCAGTGCAAGCAACTAGACTGCACAATTGCACTGAAGCATAAGCAACAGCTTCGGGTGTAAATTGCATTAGAGAAATAAGTCACTGTAGACAGTGGTCGAAATGAGCGGGAGCGGTCGGAGCGGTGTTCCTTTACTTTTTTAAATTACGTTTTACAGCTCCTATACTTTTATTTTTAAAAAGAAACCGTTCCGAATGGTTTCGTTTTAAAATAAACGTGTAGGAAGATGTTGCAGCTTACACTTTCAGTGCACTACACTTAACGTTCCCTTAAACAACAGGTGCAAGTGTTTGGGGGTTTGTATTGTGTGTGGGAGGGGGTGTGGTGATGGGGTTTGTGGGGAGTGGGTGCAGGCCAGCAGGGAACATAGTTCCACTACTTCTTTTCGTACACTTCGACCACTGACTGTAGATAACAGTAGACCAACAAAGCGCAGCACAGGCTTTATAAAAAAAAGAACAGAGCAATAACTACATTGAAAAACCAAAGGTAGAGAACATAAAAGTCTGTCAGGCTGAAGTTTGCTCATTGCCTAATTCTTGAGCCATGGTAATAATGTGCCTTGATATTTTTGAGCCTTGAAAGCCTTTACTTTACACAGCAGAAACAGGTGTCAAGATAAAAAGCATGGAATGTTTCCTTAAACAGACTTATAGGTTCCAAGGCTGGCAGTGTCCTCATTGGAGGAAGCCAATCTTGTCATTTTCAAGTGCTCATTTTTTGCATAGAGGAGGATGTTTAAGGCCAGCAGTGCTGAAAACCTCCCCGAGCAGAAGCGCATTAAGGCGGCATAATTGGAAAACTGGAAATGGAGCAAGGCGATAAAACCAAGAGACCTTGGCCAACCTCCAATCTTCATCAAGGGATCCCACCTCTTGCTGGGATTCAACAGAATCCCCAGACTCTGCTTAGCCGTCTGGTCTACAAAGGATGAGGCGATGACAAGCGGCAAAGATGCGGGAGCGAGGCGAGGCGCGGGGCGCAGAGCCTTTCGGATTTTCCTTAGCAAGCTGTAATGTTCTATTAGTCTGAGTAAATCACCTTAAATGGGGTAAAATATTTGCACACCTTATCAAAGCGTTCAGACCGTTCGTCTGCGACATAACTGATCTGAATGCAAATGACTTTGGGCAGCGCAGCGTTGGGCGAGGATGATATGGAGGAGATGTGAAGCCGCCTGGTGCATGCCGGCATCAAGCATGGGGTGGATACTGTGATATCATTCACACATGGAACTAAAAGGGAAGCGGCTGTCTGCTGAGTATGCTCATTTATTGGCAGAATAGTGCACCACCTCACTGTACATTATAGGAACATTATAATTCACAAAGGAGTTGGGTTCCACCGGTGCACTGACATGTTGCATGCATTATACAGGCTCGGAACTGTGAGCTGACTTCCAAAAGCATTAACATTAGCATTGATCGAACTGGCTGAAATCAAATGTGTGCAGAACGGTTATGAGCTACACGCAGGGCTGTCCAACTCCAGGCTTCGAGGCCCTGAAACATGTTAGACTTTTAGGTTACCCCTCATTAATATTCATAAGATTTATTTGTATACAATGATTCTAAATGTTCTCATGAACAATAATGAGGGATATCCTGAAAACCTGTCGGGTTTGCCGACCTCGAGGCTTGGAGTTGGTTACCCCTGATTCAGTGAATTAAAATGAGCAGAAAGCTAGAAAGCTTAAACCATGACCTGAGCAGCTGTTGCAATTGATTCTATAGGTTTAACCCCCTCAAGAGTGAGATCTGTAGGGTTATGATTGACTCCAAGAGCCATGAGCTATTCTTCCAATGATTCAAGTCTTGATGCCAATTGACGGCATTGATACTACTTAACATGTCCTTAATGGGGCACATTATTCTACAGAATAGCACAATGGAAATAGGTATTGTTCTTTTCAAGCAGTTAGGGTGCACATTGACATGAGGGAAGCACTTCAATGTTCAGAAAGTCAGCCTTTTGTTATTGGCAAAGGCAGGTTAGTGCACACTGGAGATGTTGTCTCGGAAAAGAAGATAGGCCACCATAGACTGCAGCCATCTTTAAAGATGTTGGGGATCATTACAAGTATAGCGGTGCAGGGAAAAATTGGTGGTAACGGAATTAGCGCCACTTTTCCTGTCCTGCATACTACGAATATGGCCCTCGAGTGGGGGACTGTCCTCCGGCATAATGCTGGAGGTAAATCCTCACACTTTCAGTGGAAGATTGGCATTTTCACAGCAAAACCTGTTTAGTGGTGGCAGGTCATTATCCTGCAAAAATAACCCTTCCCTTGGTCTATAAGGCTATATTAATTTAAGCTAAATTATGTTGCATTCTGTACTATAAAGTGACAATAAAATGATATGTCATAAAGACTACAGGCCCAATAACTGAGAAGTTCCTATGAGTGGGGGCAGAAGGGAAGGGGCAAAGGCTACGTCGTAGGGACAACAGCCATGAGGAACCACATTGACTGGTGGGCGAGGAAGATGTACCAGACACATATTTCCGGCAGTGGTGAGGAGGAGAGATAGTATCCTAGTATATGCTAGGGCAGCAATTAAATATTGTGGCGACATCGGCCCCACCATACCTAAACCCTACTCTGTCCAGCCTATCAAATCAGTGCTAGTGTGCCAGTAACTGTGTCTAGTGACAGGCCCCTCTTTCAAGTGTCACCCGGACAAGCAGTTGGGGGATGTGCCGCACCAGCAATGTGCTTCATGGACAGGATTCTTTTGACTACACCAAAAGGCATTGAGTGACCTACTGCCTTTATTATAGGAGCTCCCTTAGTCAGGAAGCTGGACCACAACTTGAGGAGGCACATGGAGACCCACCAGACTTCCCTCCTGCAGGTCATGGTACACAGAAGAAGGAATGAGGCTGTCATGGGGCAGGGGGCATAGGTATTTGCACTGCTTGAAAAAAGCTGTTGAGGATCATTGATTGAAGTGCAAAGGACATAGAAATACTTTTGTTTGGCTGCAAACATTTCTTTGTGATAGTGGATGCAGATGTCTCTCAGAACTAGCTGTTGCCCAGGGTGTCTGTGTTTTCAGTTAAGCTTTTTTTAAATTACTAGCATCTTTGCTTCAGGTGAGGAAATGATGCTGTAAATGAAGTTTTGATTTATGACCTACACCTCTACAAACCAACAGTGATTCCAATCTTAAAGGTAAAACAGGCACAGCTAAGAGATATAGCTCCTTCACCTTTGTGGCTTCAGAAGAAGACTCCCTCAGTCGTGAGAGTAAGCGCGGTCTGTGTGATAGCTGGAAAACACTTTATAAAATTCTCTGATAGACGTGAGAACCTTTGTGAGTGGCTGTGCCCTGGAAAAGAACTCAAGAACTCTAGTGGGTGGCTTTGCCCTGTAGAAGTGTCTGAGAGCCTGCCTCTGTGGGCAGGTGTGCCCTATAAAATAGCTCAAGAACCTAAGTGCATGGCTACACCCTGTGAAATATCCCAAGAAACTCGATGGGTGATTGCCCCCTGGGAAAGTGCCCAAGTACCTTAGTTGGAGGCTGTGTCATGTGAAAGAGCCTGGAAACTTTAGTCGGCAGCTGCACACTATGGGAGAGAATGAACACATTTTTCAAGTGTGTGATCAGTATCTGAAAACATTAGTTGAGCAATAGTCAGTGCACTGGCATGTGTAAGATAGCAACTGGTCAGGGATTCACAGTCACTAGTATATCTATAGGTTTCCCAACCACATGCGCCATGAATACACCTGGATCCAGTTTCCAGTGTATGACTGAAGTAGGGGACCTCCAGGAGCCAGGTGAGGTATCCAAAAATAGTTATTTATTTTCATAAAAGGAATGACGCCCCCCTGCTGCAGATGAATCTAAGCAACTTGTGAGATGGGCACACATTTATATACAGCACAGTGGAACCCTGCAAAGCATTCCATATACCTTAGGAGACATATGTGAGTTAATATGTGTTACATACATGGCAACAACAGCAAGATGCACCTTTAAACCTGGCATGAGAGCACAACATGTGTATACAAACGGTTGATGAAATAATCAAACCATGTTTATTTACCAGGATGTGTACGACGATTTAGTGATAATGGATCATAACAAGTTTGCTAAGATCAAGATGCATTTTACTCAGCAATAATTAATGAGCATATAAGGTAAATGTACTTTTACATCAATGTTATTAAAACCACCATTTCATTAAAAGTAGGAATGAGATATAACAATGACATGTACTGATTAGCAAATCATGGTCATCCCCATCATCATCTGAGCTGGCCTGTTGGCTATGGGTCAGTGTTGTTCCACAATCTTCAGTAATGACATGCTTGACCATTTTTATGAATGCCAATTGCTCAACATGCAGCACTTCAAGGCTTCTCTGCACTGAAACCTTGCTCAGACTGCACACTGGTGGGGCGAACAGCTGTGCGATTCTACAGTAACTTACGTAATAGCAACAGGCAAGACCGCTGCTTGCACCAGTACAAGCTTGCAACGCGTGTAAGTGATGCAATATCCATTGAGCCCACTGTCATCCATGAGCTTGCTATTCCCAGTGTAAATGGCAAAATGTGAGCCGCCTGTAGGATTCATCCTAATATAGCCATAACCTTGTTGTACAACTCTGGTACCACTTCCCACTGGTGATCAACTTTTCACATATGGCACCGGAATATAGGTTATTCCACCAATGTGTAGGGTAAGAGATCACTTACCAACATTACAGCCCAGTTAGCATTGAAGAGGAAATGTCTGTCATGGGACTTGTGTTGTGTTTGGCCACACTTACAAGCTTCCACAACAATGCCCTGATGCAATGGAGGTTCACTGTTATGTGCCAATTTGGTACAGGGGTTAGAGCTTGGTAGACTAATCCTGATGCAGTGGACATATTTTCTGGGGTAATTGTGAAGACGACTGGTGGTATGCTACTTGTCTGGTGGTATGGGGAAGGATGCACCTGTGATATTTTGATTTCTTCCAGTGTCTGTTCATGGTACTCTTGCATGTGGGACTACATTGATGTAGTACTCAAGTTGGTCTGTGACTTTACTTTGCACACTATTTTACAGTGAACAGTTGACGTGGTGAGAGATTGGGTTGCTGTTGGTTCTCTGTGAAGTACTGCCATGCTTTTCATAGAAGGCTAGAATATACTCTGAGTTCATGAAGGTGTAAAGGTGCTGGTGGTGGTGCTGCAACTGATGTTCTGGATGCAACACACTCTTCTATTAACACAACAGCTTCTGAATCTTTGGTTTCATTCTCCTCTTCATCCTCAGTCTTTATGGTTGTCTAATATTAGCACCCAGACGAGTGAAGCAGGCAATCGGGTGGGTGCAAACACAGGCTGAATCACCAGATCCAAGCCTGGGTTCGGAACAAGCTACACGCTGCTAACACTGTGCTCCCATCTTCACCCACCTGCCCTTCCCTGAGCTCCCCACCTCCATTCCCACTCACCTGTTTTTCATTTTGGTGGCACAGCACTGCTCCAAGAGTGGCTTTGCATGGAGCCCCACCTTTAATTTCCATTATGGCCATCTTCAGGAGTATTTGCTTGAATCAACAGGTTGCAACGAGTGGGCAACCGGCTGATTCAACCAAATACTTTGCTATTAGCACCCAGGGACATTACCCTGGGGTGCTAATATCATCAATAACTGGGTATCTGGTAGAACCCCAGGGACCCTTGTTAAAGACCCTCACAATGCTCAAGCCTATTAACTCAGTCCCTGGGCCATCACCATCTGTTACAGCCCATGAAACAGGTTATTATTGTAGCAGTAATGATTCTTCCGGTCTGGACAATAATGGAGTAAAGACCTTGCTTAGATCATCATCTATATCATTAGCATTACCCCTGGGCTGTGGGGGGGCTATAAGGGGACACATAACTTCGACCTCACTCACTGATTTTCCCAACACTCTTCCTTCACTACTTTAAATGCACTCTACTTTATTAAGATGTCCTTAAATTGTCTAAAGCTGCCTTCAGCAATGCCCCCTGCATCTTTGAATGTTGCTCAAGGCTTAAAATGAACTCCAGCTACATGTTCCCTTTTAAGCCATGGTGTAAATATTCTAAAGATCCTTTTGAGAAGCTTGTTTGAGAGTCACCCTGGATGAACCACACTGAATTCAAGTGATTCTAGTATGTTGTAGGGACGCTCATCCAGATGTAACCAGAACTACCCATCCCACACCTCACTGCCTGTCAATTTACCCCAAGACCCTGTGCATCACCCTTAAAACTTCCCAAATCTAAACACAGACTACATAATATGTGTTTGGTAGTGGGGGGTGTCTGCAAATCAGATGCCTCCAACTACATAGAACATGAAAACAAGCACACATTATGTTGTTTTTTGTCACACACTTTTCCTATAATTAGGTTTTCCTGTTTTCAGTGAAATCCGATAAACACCATAAAAACACCCTTGGAAGAAAAAGTGTCTCCTAGGTTCAAACTGAAAAACACTGTTTATCCGACCAGAGTGGTGCCTTTGTTTGAGCAGAAATGAGAGGATGTTTGGGGGGGCAAGGTGAAGGGGTGGCTGGAGAGAGGGCTTGGCAGACAATAGGAAAATGGCCCTACTCCCCCTCATGTATGCCTCTTTTCTTGCTGCCATTGCATCCCCTCCCATCCCTTCACCTTATTCAAAAACACTGCACATTCGATCTTACATCGTTTTATTTGTTAAAAAAAAATATTTGTATTTGGCAGTGGTCAGAGCTATTTTGAGGAATTGTAGACACATTTGCGGAAGTGCGATTGTGAAGTGTCTTGCTGTCAGCCTCTTTTGCCTGAGTGCCTCTGGAGACACAGATTTAATAACCAGAACCGTTGCCGTGTGAGGACGCAGGAGAAAGTGTTGAGCTGCCTGCTCATTGGACATTATTGTTGAATCATCGCCCCGCCTCCGTTCCCTGGAAGCATATCATCAGCGTGTTCGCGCATCCGCTCGCGCACATTTGCGGAAGTGCGATTATGAAGCAGGATTGTGCTGTCTTGCTGTCAGCCTCTTTTGCCTGAGTGATTGTAGACACATTTTAGCCATTTTTGTGATTGCTGAATAACTTTTCTGGTATTGGGATTTTGTTTTCATGGGGATGTTTCACTACAGATGTATAGGTTTAAAAGTTGAGCACCTTTAATGCTTTGCCAACATATTTATAGAACATTTCCTCTCTCAGGTTATTTTTCGGGTGTGAATTACTTGTTTTATAAGTTCAATTCTCTTTTGTCTTGCGCACTTTCTTTTAAGTGGTAGGTCGATGGAACTACATTTGTATATTTCACTTTAAGGTAGGTTCACTTACTGTGCCTATATTCATGGGTGTCAGCCTTTGATTTTTGCAATGGGGGCAAATGTTCCCACACTGAGTGTAGAGAGGGAGCTGTGCTCATTCCCAGTCCAAACAACACATTTACATGTTGTAGCAGAAATAGGAGAAAAACCATATGATTTACAGGAAGGTATAAACATATAACATCTCAGCAGCAATTACCTAACCTGCTGAGTTGCCTCTGCTATAGGAAACCCTGATATTCCCTCACCTGGCAAACATTTTTGGCCTGCTCACCCCTCCAATTAAGGCTCAAGGTCTATATTAATGAGACTCCCTTTGCATTTTGTAGCGATCAGCACTTGATGAACAAAGTTATTATCTGCTTAGAATGTATTTCTTTTGACAGTCAAAATAATCATTATCTCCACCAAACTTAGTGCTACTGGCAAATCCTTTTATCACACTATGCCTTATCTGCTAAAATTAGAAGTCTCTACAATGTAGAAAGGTTGTTTCACAAATCAAAGCCTTCATGGCAATAAAAGAAAGGGCAAGGATGGGCAGAGTCCCTGAAAAAGTATTGCATGATTTACTAGAATAGTTGTGAATTGTAAAAATGGTCATTATTACTGGATTAACACATTCATATTTATTCTCTGGAAAATGTTCATAGCATCTTGATCTGAGAGATTACCCTTCTCATGCATACCATGAAACAATAAATGAATATGTATGTTTACAGTGCAAAAAACAGTTATCAGCGATTTTTTGAAGGGGTAAATGGGAAAGCACTGATATACACAGAGTCTGATGTGTTTAAACCACTGAAAAAACACCCCAGAAGAAAAAATAAATAACCACCTAAAACAGGAAACCCGTGCTATAATTCATCACAAAGTTTATTTCCCTATCCTATTCACCATCAGGAGAGCTGAACAGTCTCTCATTGATGACTGAGCATGTCTAGATGTCTATAGAAGGTATCACATTAAGAATCCACTGAATGTACGACATTACTGTGTTCATTGGGTTGTTATTGAAGATGACGTACACTGGGTTGGAGATTGTAAGGATATAAGATGGCTAACATGCTTAATGATTGAACTTCTTCTCTCCTCTCCTCCGGCGGGTAATCGTGTCCACGAGGATCCGGCATCTCTGAGGTATTCCTACAAGAAGAGGAGAAGCAGTCTCTGCTGCACATTTGCATACTGTGCACACCGTGAGTGTGAATTTATTTCTAGCACAGAATCTGCAGTGCGCTACTGAAGAGCTGCTCCAATGCGGGGCATATGGCACGCAGAGACCCAGCACTGGCTCATAGCCCAGTGGTATTTAAAGAATGGGTACTCCCTGTTTTTTGATTTTGGGGGGTCAACACTATCAAATGGGAAACTATTTGACAAAAAACCAAGTGATAGGTCGACTACCCCTTCCTTTAGTCCTTGAGGAACACAAGGTTATATCCAAACTAATCTAATTCAATTTAAGATTCGTCATACCACAGCTATTGTACATTGAAATAACAAATTCATTTATTTGATGCATCTTTTGCAAAAGCTAAAAAGGGCTTAAAAAAAAGTCCTATACACATAAAAACCAAATCTGTGCTATCCACTTACAATCTAACTGGTGTACTGACACCATACCTTTCATGATCAATAGGGACAAATACAGATAATTCAAACTTAATTCGTTAAAAAACGTGAAAAGCAGTATAAAATACTGTAGACACAATTACGTATTTTTGTAACCAATTCAAGGATCAATGACCTTGATCCCAACAACATTTATGCATACAACAAAGGTTAATAGGAGCAGTTGTTAGTTTGTTCTTTTCATATACCTCTTTAACAACCACTCTATTTTATTCTACCATGTCGGTATAGGGTATAGGGTTATACATTAAACACAAAATACCCTGTATTTTATTCTTAAATTGAGAGATAGGAAAAAGGTAAAACAGGATTCCTATTATCAAGTCGACATATGTTTTGGCCCTTCCAATTCATACGGTACACTCTCTCAGGGCCGTTGGTTTTGATGTTGATGGCCGTCTTCAGGACAGAATATCACTTTGTTTTTTCTCATAGCCCAGTGGGCCGGATGTATTGATGGGTCCCGATCATCTCCCAACATGGCTGCCGCCATCACCATAGGAGGTGAGCCTCATTGCTGGCCCACCTCATACTTTTGATTGTGCCTCAACTTTCTCATCTGCCAAATCCCAGAGGCAGGCAGGTGTTGAGCCAGTCCCCAGACAAGGCTCACACCTTGGTCCCCTGTCTGGACCTGTCCGAAGCTGGAGGGAGAGCCCCCTCCATGCCACCGCTCCAGAAACGTATCCACTTCCCACGTTGCCGAGCAAACTTGCAGTACTCTAACCTTTGGTGACCATGGGCTATTCTGTCTCTACTTTGCACCGGTAAGCCCCTTGGAACTGACCCACAACTCTGTGCCTGGGTGCCATGGACTTTTGTCTCGCTTGTCCTTCTAGAATAACTGCAATCTAGATCTTGTGGAGTGAATATTCTGTGCAGCTGCCTAAACTCACTCACTGCTTATTTTCAATGGCTTGTTAGTGCCTTCCTTTAAAACTGCTCTCTACATTCTCATTACACCTGTGCATCTTCGTCCTGCCTCCCTTGGCTGCTAGGCCACCTGGTGAGTTTACCCATGGATTGTGCAGCCCCTCCATCCTCTCCCTCTTTCCCCCACCTCAATGGCACTCTCTATCCCTCCCATCTATTCTAACTGTAATCTATCACCTATCCACCATCTCGCTCGAAGTCTGGAAGAAAATATATTTAAACATATCTTCTGGCCTCAAATCCTGGCCTACCTATAGCTGACATCTATGTTAGAGCTAGTTCCAGACAGACTATCACTGATATTCTCTTCTCTGTTCCCTCTCCAGACCAATGGACCCCCATCTGATCTCTCCACTCTCCTCGTTTTCCTCCTCACCCATTATTTATGGCACCAAATGGGAAGTACTCATGGCACACTTCTCATCCCCTAGGTGCATCATTTCATCATTGTCGTCTATCACAATGGCACTGTCATGGTCCAGGGTCCTCAACCCAATCTTTTTCTCATTGACTGGCACCTGCCTGCTCTCATCAATTTCCTACCTTCTCCTGCTACTCCTTCTACCTCTCTCCCTGCACCTTCTTCACCACCGCTGATGGGCATAACACCCCTCTGTACACCTCCTCTGAAATCCTTCAAAGGTGGTGACAGGCTACACCTAACGCTCAATCTGCTGTCAAACACTCTTCTGATATCTGCCTCCTTCTTGAAGACTTGTCCTCGCTCGCACCAAGACGTGGTTCAATGCCAGCTCTGTCAATGCTTTTGACTCCCTCCTCCCTGACAGCTACAAGATCCTCTCCAAGCCTCTGATTGACTGACCTTGTGGTGGTGTAGCCCTGATCTTTGCTGAGTGGGTCCCTGATCCATCATACCCATTTTGCCCTATTCCTCCTTTGAAAGCCTTGTTTTCAATCTTGTTGTCTCTCCTATACTCTCGCTCACCCTTGTCACTATCTGCAGGCCCCCTGATCTTGTCCCTCTCTTCCTCTCGCAATGGGCCAACTTTACCTCCTCTCTTCTGATGTCTTCCTCTAAATGACCCCTCCTTGGTGACTTCAACATCCACCTTGACTCCACTGTCTCTGCCTCCACGCACTTCCGTGATCTCTGTACCTCTCTCTCCCTCACTATTTTCCCTTCTCCCATACCCACTCGGCCGGACACACTCTTGATGATTTCCTCCCTGCTGATCTTCCTTTCCCTAGCTCTCTCACTACACCTCTCTCCTTGTCTGACCTCTCCCTCCTCTCTTCTCACTTGGAACCTCCTGGAGACTGACTACATGAAGTTCTGAACAGCATTATGTCAGTTTGACTAAAACATTCTGATGTGCTGTTTTTGATGACTGTTGTCCTGTTTTTGACGACTTTTAGTGGCAACTATAGTCACATAGGAAATGCAAGTACTACATGATTAAAAAGAGAAAGAAATACAAAATGGGGAACAATTAAAAGGAAAGGCATGCTTAAGGTATAGGCAGGGGACAGGGAAAGTGGTTTGGGAGTTATCCTCATGTATACATATCAAAAAAGGAAAACACAAGGCCTTAAAAAGTTATGTCGCCTGAAGGGACATTTTGAAGGAGTTATTCTGACATGGGACCATTTAGAATAGCACTCAACAGGCATTTGTTATGCTTACTATGTGAACACTGGCGTAATACGTGTATTCCTCTTGGTCAGTTTCCTGCTTTGCACGTTTCGTGGTCTTTTTCCTCGAATTCTTTATTTAAATATATTGTATGTTTGTGTTGGGGGGGTTGGTTGGTGGCAGAGTGACGGGGCATGGTGTGCATTAGAAGGGGGGTTGGATGTTTGGGGGAAGCCTCGATTTAATAAAAAATAATTGTGGACAAAGTCAACGAGGAATAGCGCACGAGAAAAGTGCAAACGAGAAAAGTGACTACGAGGAATAAAAGTAGAACTGAACTCCTACATTCCTGAACTTTAAGGGTAACAGGACCTTTACTCAACCGACCTTATATCTCCCCCCTTGGTCACTCATCTGAAAATGTGTTGTTTAGTGCCCATGCAGCAACGCGAATGCTGCTAAAAAAAATCCCAAATCACGTTTGAATCAGACCACAGACATGATTCCGCAATGAACAGAAATGTTCTCTGGCGTGGTGAGCGACCGGCAGGCACGGGGCACAATCCAATCAGATTTTGTGAGTGACACTGACGCCAAACCGCCCGTCCAATCAGCTCCAAGTACCTAAGAAAATATAGCACACTTTCAGGAGAATGAATCTGGTGCTGCCAGTTACATCTATTCAGAGCAGGCATAATCACCTTTAAAATAAATGTCTCTGTCTACATCTGGGTGCAAAGGCAGTCATGGGAGACCAGCATAAACTGGAGAGCATATTTTCACATACTCTTCCCATCAAATCTGTGCCCTAATCCACTGTGACAGGGAAGAGATTAAAGAAGGGAGAGGTGAAAGACATCACACAGACCCACATTAACCTCTCAAAACCTGCATCCAGGGGTGGCCTGGGAACAAAAAGAGGCCCTGGAAATAATGTTCAAAGTGAACCCATATTACACATGTTCAGCGAGCCCAACCCTTTCCCTACGAGGACATTTGGAAATAAAATAGGTCATCACACAAAAGAGGCCCAGGGTACAGAGGCCTACCAGGAATTCTCCAGTGCTCCCTATAGGCCAGTCCCTGCCAGCATAATTTCTAGACAGGCTCCTGTACTCGGGAGTCACCCGCTGTCTGTCCCTGTAGCCACACACCAGGAACACACCAGGAACAAATGTATTTGTCCATTAAAGTGTAGAGGAGTGTAATGCCTTCCCAAAGCGTCATCCCATAAAAAATGACAGGACAAAGTCAAATAAAAACAATAATAAAACATGAAGGGATGGGCCTAGCAAAGTGCTTTGAAGAGGAGAAGGGCCACATTTAGAGATTAGCAGAAGGAGGTTCCACCAATGCTGTTGGCACACCGCCAGCTCTGGGTGATTTAGGGGCTGCACTACCATCAGCTCTGCTGGCGTTAACCTGCGCTCGCCCTGTCTCCCATTCACTGCCATGAAACCAAAGAGCAGAAACTGCTGTTTGAATTTGTGACCAGTGGAGGGCGCTGGTGGGTGATGGTAGAAACACTGCTGACACTGCCAGCTCGGGGGGGGGGGGCGTGGGGGGGGTGGCAGCCCCTCCTGCTCTCACAGCAGGTATCACTGATGCCAAGGAATTCCCCCCACGGCTCACCTGGACATCGCTGCCAAGCAGAGGGAATCCCATTGGCATCAGAGATGTGTGCAGGAATTGTGGGAGGGAGCAGCCCTAAGTAGCTGGTTTGCCTCCTAGTGCAATGTAAGGCGGATGGTGGCAGCTATCTGGTGGTGCTGGTAGTCAGAATTTGGAATCACTTCAACAAAATGGATAACCACTTCGTGGCTGACAGTCCAATTTAATAATTGGGCAGTAGCCCTGCCATTCTGCCTGGCGACCAAGAGGAGGAGCAGAGACCTTGCAAAGTGCTGCTTAGTCTTGCTCTCTGAAATGGAGTCCTTGTTGCAGCAGATGCATCTCAAACAAGGGGCTCTGTACACAGAAAAACAGCATGCTGTGTGGGTTCCAGTTCAGACAAAATCACAGGAACAATTGGGTGGGAGGGCAGAGTCTGAGCACATGGATTAGGGAACTGCATGCTAATGGTTTAATAATGAATGGCACATATTTAGAATTTGAAGCCCAGGGGGATGATCATTTCACTGATGTTTGGTGAAGGGCCCAAACTGGGAAGAGAACCCAAGTTTACAGCTCAGCAACTAAAAACCACTAAACCAAATGCTCACTTGTACATCGCTTGATGTCACAAGTGATGTAGTACTTGGCTCGGCTCAAGCTCCACCCTGGAGGCTAGCACTTACCTTACACTGCACTTCAACTGTTGCTCACCCATGAGCACACTAGCACCTATCCCATTCCCACTCCCTTCTGCACTTGCACACTCTAAACACTCACAAGGCAGAGTAAGTTCGCCCCCCACTGTATTTAATAGATTTTATGTATTTTAAATTGTTTCTCATCCCCTTGTCCCCTCCCTGTTGCCCTGTGGGCTCTTTGAAACAGTATTTACTTCCAGTATAAGCGCCTAACAAGCGAACAATAAATAAACAATAAAGTGCTATTATTACCTAATCAAATGGTACTCAATTGACCAACCTTGAAAGGATGAAGTGCTAAATTATCTACATGATCTTTATGCACAGCGCTATCTGGCCTCCATATGTCACCAGATCGAGGTATAATGTTTTTTTTTCTAGAGTATCTCAAATCTTTAGTTCCATACTATATTTTGCTGTGGTGCTCTTATACCCCCCTCTCCTTATTTTCTGTTAACATTCCTTTCCTTTAACCTATGAAACTGTAGTACCCATATGTAACCTGATCAAGTGCATCATTTCGCTCTTAGCAAATGTGTCCCCTACACGTGGAATGTGTACATTATGGCCCAAAATGATATAGCGGGCTGCTGGCCCTTGCACATTATGCATTATGAGCAGAGAGGCACCGGCGATGTATTAGAGGTCCAGAGAAAGACAGGGAACCTGCTCCATCTGCTGGCTCCTATGATCACTGGAGCGGAACACGGATACGCCCAAGCTAATGGCCTAGGGACAAGATACATGTATATTGTTTGATAACATGAATGGGTCAATCTCCTGGAGGTTTCATAAGGTGTGAACCTTTGTGTGGGGTTAGAGGCTGGCAGTGCACCAATTCCTTTGGTAATCAGGTTGTAAGGAATCTATAAATGGCTCTGTCGCCGACACACAGAGCTGCAGGTCAAGCGCTACATCATGGTATGGGATCCCAATTTGGGAGGATAGCTCAGGGGCAATGCACTCACCTTGGAAGCAAGAAACGTGGAGCAGTTCAATCCCTGGGTCCCTGCTTAGAAACCTCTGGGTATTAAGCGCATTGTAAATTACCAATTTCAACTAACCATGTGTTTTTGCTACCGAGAACCTTGCTGCACATACAGTCAAGATAGACGTTTACTCTTTCTTTTCCCAGAGATCATATTAACATCGCCAACATTTATATTTGTATTTTTTAACTGGGATAATTTCCCCAAATGTAGGGGGCACCAGCAGATATTGCAACCCCTCACTGTCGAAATAACATGGCAACAAAAATGCCCCTTATGATGCAAAAGGGTGCTGTCAATGTCATGGGGTAGAAGGTGCTGCGGCCTGGCAGGAAGGAGTGCCATTACGCAATGCTGCCAGTCATAGGAGGAGGGGCACGCCTATGGAAAATATCAATGGCCGGAGCCCCGAACCATCAATGAGGGAAATACAGCCCCACTAACATTTCCCACCAGCATCAACTAATAAAAGATATTGGGAAGTGGGCAGTAAGCATGGAAAAACCACCCCGGTTTAAACCACTTATTTTCTGATCTACATCATGGGCAGTGCTGGAAATGGAACGATTTAGCTCTGGGAACTCCATCCCAAGATGAGCTGTACCCTATCTCTTCAGGGAACCCAATCATGACGATTTGCATAAAAGCATTTTGGGAATCCAAGTATTATCCTATTTTGCATATGACATATGTTTGTGATAGTGATTCAGCATGGACCCTTTCTGATCAATAATCTACTTGGGCTCTCTGCACTTTTTAATTGTCTCAATACTCACCCTAACAGAAAAATGTCTGTAAATCCCAAGACATATATGTCTATCCATCTATGTCTATCCATCTATCCATCTATCCATTCGGATAGCTTACTCAAGTAAGTCTTGGGAAGCCTGTGAGAGCTCCCAAAGAAACCTGCTTGTGGGTGAGGTGGGTGAGAGAGACTGATTGGCTGGCAGGGGGTTGGGCATCTGGCCGGAAGGCACTACTGAGTCTTCCCAAGCATGTGGGAGTGGTGCAAAGGAAATGGCTGAGTCAGTGGAAATAAACAACAATTTCTGGTCATTTTTTCCAACCCTGGCTGAGTGAAATTAATTTCTGTAATCCGACTACTCTGGAGATTACTACTATGTGACAATTCGTACTTCTCACTTGGGCAGATCTTATTATGTAATCCTTTTGCATTTGGTGGTCACTGCCCCATATATAATTGGATGTTTGTAATGTGCTTAAAATCCGGACCTGGGGATCGAACCTGTGTTGCTCCGCATTGTTTTGTTTCCAAGACGAGCGTGTTGCCCCTGAGCTGTCCTCCCAAGGATCAGGATATTTGCAAGAAGGGATTGGCTACTGCAGGCACACAGGACCTACAATGTAATTTTTAGATTTCCATCTCTGTACCATATGATGATATATATATAAATAAAAGACTCCAAGCAACATGAGCAGTTTCTATTAGGGGCAGGTCTATGCAGTCATGGGTCTCTGTTTGGGCTACATACAGCACGGAAACGGCTGCAGTGGCTGCTGCTTCCCGGAGTGCATACTGTACTAATCAAGAATAGGCACAATGAAGAGGAAGTCCCTCCTGAGCCACACCCTTTACCCACACATTCTGCAGGTTGGATGAGCCTGCCCCCACTGACCCATTTTTGCAGGCAGATTCACTCTTGATAATCCCTCACCCTACAGTAGGCAGGATTAAGTGCACTTGCAAGTGTGATTGGCAAGCAAGTGAGCAAGCGTTATTTGTCAATAGCATCGGAGAGAGTACTCACATCCCTATGGCCATTCCCATCCACTTGCTGCTCCTCCCTGTCCAAAATCAACCTCCTGGGATCTCTTTCAGCTAACCTTATAAAACTAACACTCAAAGTGCCTGCCAGGCGTTTTACAGAGGAGTTTTCTGAGAGTTAATGGTTTAATTGGTGCTGTAAACATGCTGCTGGTGTAATAAAAATGTCTTAACTAGGTCTGCCTTCAGCCACTTGATTTACAAGCAGTATGCATATCCTACAATTAAGTCCTGTCAAAAACAAGCATTAGCAAAGCCAACAGTTTTGGCTTGTGCATGGGAATTAGATAAGCATTTGACAGGCCCTGCTATCATATGTTCAGGTATGTGCACAATTTTCAAGGTCCTACCATTAATGGCAAATTAGTACAATTACAATAATGCCAGGAAAATACTTTCCTATATCTACACAAAAGACAACACTGTTGGCATTGCCAATGCATGTTACTCTTTGAAGGAATAGTAGTATTTAATGGAAGCAGGGTCAAAGGCAGCCACTTGCACATAACAGACACTTGAGCGAATTGAGGGCCCAATTCTTAACTGGTGTTAAGTACCGAAAAGGTTGTTAAAAACGTTAACAACCTTTTCGGTACTTAAGACCTATTCTGAAGGTAGCGCATTCTTCCAAAGTCGGTAGGAATGTGCCATTTTCGGAATACATGTGGCAGTTGCTAGGATGGGTTGGAAACCAACCTAGCAACCGCCATATTCGTTACCTGACTCTTTAGACTGGTATTCTTTTGGCAGTGAGCTATAAATCAAAATCACTTTTTTCTGCATGACCGATTTACCATCCGTGCTCAGAATTTGTCAGGAGGACATATTACTAATTATGAAGCACTAGGATTGCAGTCCTACTTACGATTTCATAAAAGTCATGATGGGGCATCTGAACTATCCCCGGTCATGTTTGTACAATTTCGAGTACAACAACAAACGAAAGTGAAAGAGTACTGGGGGGCAGCGCACAAGGACGCGACTGCTGAGCAACACAACATCACTCAGCAGTGAAGTGCTGGGTGCGCCCAGGAAGGGCTAGCGCAGTGATGGGGGGCAGTTTCAGAGATGGCAATGCCAGCAAGAGAAGGAATCCATGTAGGACCATGTATTGGTGAGTGCGTGGGTGGATGAGGGGTCAAGAATAGAACAGAGCTGGCGGATTTGATAACATATTATTATTATCATCATCATTAGGGTATTCACTGATCACAGATGTATCTTTGAGAAGCAATGGAGTGCTTTGCAAATCAATGGGGGAAGAACGTGGTGTGGGAAGCAGAAATACAAGCGAGCAGGGAGCTAACAATGGGGGATCAGGAGACGGAAACATAGTGGAACAGAGTGGGAAAAGCAGAGCAAGGAGTGGGGAAGGGGAGAGAAGAAAAGCATGGATGATCTAACAATGGCGGAGCAGGAAACATAGTGGAACAGAGGGGGGAAAGAGGAGCAACGAGTGGGCAAGGGGAAAGAAAGAAGAGCATAGAGGATCCACAGGGAGCACTGGATAATGGAAAGCAGCAGAAAAGGAAACAGCAAGGGCAGAAAAAACAGTTGGTAAGCTTGAGACAATGTGCAAAAAGAGCAGATGTAGAGAGCAAAAAAGAGCAATGAGCAAAGGGAATTTCACAATGCATTCATTGTGAAAGGGACACACAGAAGCATCTGCGTATAGTTTCACATGTGTTTTAAATATTGTGGGAAATCTCTGCCCGATCTTTTCCATCAAGAGATTTCAAGGTCCAAGTTATTTCAATTTGGATAGATGGCAATGCTTTCCAGTGTAGCCTGGATCACTTTAGCACATTTGAACTCTCTCATGAAGAAGGAATTGTTCTTTGGTTTGATTTCGTTATATTATTATCTGTCTTAAAGTGTCCTTGTTATGCAACCATTGAGTGAACCGCTGACAGTAGACTTCATGTTTAACAGCTGGAGGTATGTCACAATGGAACAGATGGGATTGGGTGCTTGGTCAAGAGGGATGGAGCGACTAATCATTTGGAAAACGGGGGTGCTTGCGGTGCTCTGGGCTAGTGTTGCTGTGGAGTGGTGACATGGGAATGAGGTAGGGTGGCTGGACAGTGAAATGGGCAATGTGGTGGTGAGGTTATGAGGTGATACCCAGGTGGTACGGAGGTGAGGTTGCATGGCAATGTGTAAAGGAGGGAGTGTGGTGGTGGCATAGAATTGCCAAAAACATGAATGTTTGGAATGCTTTACTACTGTATTAAAAGGGTTGCATGAGGCAGCTCTATGGGCTTGGTTCTAAGAGTGCAAGAGAATGTCCAGCATGAGATAGGACAGTGTGTGGCATGTGTTGTGCAGAAATGAAAAGAACCATTCAAACTCCTCCATACTGACTAAAGGAAGCAGTAAAGGCCCTCACAATTCAGAGGCTTTATTCCTCTACCTCACTATGCAGACTCATTGATATGACCTGACTTTATTCAAAAGGAGACTGTTCTGGCATGACAGAGAGAGAGAGGCAGATATCAAGTTCAGAATGGGACTGCAGATACCTGCCCCTTCATTAACTATACTGTGTAAGGAATGGCTGTGGGCTCTTTTACTCACCTCAATCTACTTTTGAGTGGACTCAACCACATTTGAGTTATCTTCGAGACCCTGCATGCCACCCACAGCTGCATTTGACAATGATCACTTTTTGATCCAATTTGAGCCAGTGTGCCAATGAATTGACCATCACTTGCCCACGCTCTGGCCTTTTTTGAGCTAATTACCATTGAAGATCCACATTGCATCTTTGTACCTAGTTGACTAATTTGGGTGCTTGGAGTTACTGATTGAACTGTCTTGCCCGCTCTTCACCCAATTTGAGCTGATCACTGCTGCAGGACGGCATTGCATTGCTGGAATGTGTCGAACTGACTAGAAATCTCGACACACTCAATCCATTGGGAACAAGTGACAAGCATCTTGACACCACTTCGACCCACTGTAATGCAAGTAGAAGCCTGTCTCGATGGTTTTAAGCCTGAAGAACAAGCATAACATGTACGTGCAGTGGCTCTGTCTGCAGGCCTGTCTTAAAGGCCCTAGTGACATTGAATAAGAACGCACTCCTTGCCAATTTAAAGGCAACTTGGTTGAACTTGAAGATTTATGGTGAAAATATTGCCTTTCTTGCCCTGTCTTCAAATCCGAAGTGTCTCTTTAATCCTAAAGTCTACATATTTTGTGTATTCTCTTACAGGGTTTTCATTAGTTATGTGTGGTTTAGTTTTACTACAATCTCCTTGCTCATAGAAGCTTGATTGGGCATGCTTCTCCTTTGGTAGCACAGAACTATTGTTGTAATGATGCTTCTTTGCCAGATCACACCCCTATAGTCTGCCCTTTGCCCATGTTACCACAAGAGGCAAAGATGAAACCCCTGTCAGGCTGTGCCTTTTGCACCTTTATGATTGGGATCACTGCTCGTTTAGTAGTAGTGTGGGGCCGATTGGAAGTTATATCTACTACTCATCCCTGTACTCCTTCGGAGAATTGTCATGTCTTAACACCAGTAAAGTGTTTTAGTGCAGGTACCTGCTTCTATGCCAGACATCTCTGCCTCCGCCCATTTAGGCTGACATGCCGGAACAAATGGGATGGTGTCAATATGGACTGCATTGACCCCTGCAGATAGCCACATGCCCCTTCCCCGTAAAGCCCAGGATCCCGTAACATATCTGAAAGTAGGACTGGCCTCCTGAAATGGCTTTCCTGCGTGTGTGGAGGGGGCAGTTGCACTTGTCGCAGGACTCCAGATATATTTCCATGCACTGCTATGAATTGACTCAAGAAAGAGGGCCTGAGAAAGTTGACTGAAGGATGCAGGATTTATAATCTGGCACCTGCATCCATCTGGTGCCCCAATTGGCCACATAGTGTGTAACTGGACAGAGTACTATGGGTCAATTCACAAAGCCAATTCGCCATTGGAACATGACCAAATGCAAACACGTGCAATTAAGCAATGGACGTTTAATATTGTATCTTATAGGAGTGTGCAGTGTTATGCCACTTTTTCTGCTTAGTCTACAATAGCTCAAAACTGGACATGTTTACCAACATGTTGCCCTATTAATGGTGAATAAATGACCGGGCTTGGTATGGGTAAAAGTATAATGCAAAAAGGGGTCATTCCCAAAGCACCTGTGCAGTGCTTCAGCTCTAGGAATGCAGTTCACAGAGTTTTATAATTATTCGTACAGACCTTTTACAGCCGATTACGAACAATTGTGCATTTAGAGAGTCTGGGCCTCCTGATAATTGTTTCTTATGAGGAAAAAGCCACCTCTCCTTTAAAAAGCCAGCTCGTCTCTGGTAAAATTTGAGGTGGCTTTTGTGAAAAAAGAGACAATTTTCTCTTCACAGAGAGGACACATTGTATTGTGCACGTGTTCTATTATGTCTGTACTTGCCAAAAAATGATAGCGCTCTATTATTGGCTACATATCTATATGGAATGCTTTAAAAATAAGTGGAAATTTAAGGTGAAGAATTACAGTTGGAAAAAAATCATATACATTTCCAAGATGCAAAGGTAACTTGTAAGAGTTATGGAGCAACGTACAAAGATAAATATACAAGTAACACATTCTACTAAAATACTAAAGGTAGAATTATAGATGAATAGTTGTCACGGGGATACACTTCACTAAGCAGTTCTGAGCGATGTGTTATAGAGAACAAAAGTAAAACTCCATTTGTCTCTGATGTCAATTGGAAATCTGAGGTGAATGGCATCCCATAGTTGGAAGTTACCAGTCTATTATGTATTTTTTGTACTGACCCTCTTCCCCCAAAGTGCCCCTATGTCATAACCAACATTGTGGGGGAACAAAGTGGTGGCAGGGGAAACTCAATGCAACCTTAAAATACCATAATTCTTCTATTCTAACACCACAGCAAACCAAAAAAGCACATTTAAACACCCAGCAGAGAAAATGCAGCATCCCCCCTGCTGTGATGTCATAATAGTGGATTAGGAATTGCATAATGTTCTTCCATGACATCATAGTAGTAGAACACCTCATACAGAAAGGGAAGCTTTTGCCATACACTGCAGCACAATAATTTAAAGGAAACAACTTCAGACTTTATATATAAAAGTACACAATGCAAGGTTAACAATCACACGGTAGAGTTCACTCAGAAAGACCTCCGAATAAGCCCAGAAGATGTTAAGAGTTAAAGAATCCTAAAGGAGACACAGAGGCAATGGCATTGCAACACGTTATGATGGGGAAACATTTCAAGAATCAATAGGGTTTTTTTCAGTTTTTTTTCTCAAAACTTTATTTATAAAAACACAATCACACTTTACATGGCATTGTAGGCATAGTTGCTTCAACAAGTATCACAATCTCCTTTCTGAGTAGCCGTACTGGCGAAGTTCCACCTGGGGTCAGTGATTGTGCATTTATATGATTCAGTCCAACTTCATTTATAACATTTCCAAACCATTAATCCCCGCCACCCTCTTCCCACCCTATCCCCAATCGGTATGGCCCCTGTTTAGGTTTTTAAAGACGTATGAAATGCCAACGAGGTGCCAGGGACACGGGTTAAGAGATTCATGACACCGTGAAAGGAGAAGGCTTCAAGGCAGATGGAAGACAGGAGATATCTTTCATAGCATTAGGAATCTCAAGTCTCATAATATCACCACTAACGGGGGACCGCCCCATGACTTTCCACTTCACTGCCAGTGACCTTCGTTGGCTATGAATTAGTGTCTTACGTAATAGCCCAGACCACTCACCTTAAAGAAAATGCATGCTTCACGCCCTGTAGATAAGCAATATACCACCAGCTTGTACTGCCTAAAAACCAGCACATACATCAACATAAAAAGGGTAGTAAACATATGTCAAATAAAGAGGAAACAGCCGGCATATAAGAGCCAGACTCCCTGTTTTGACCACATGGTTGCACAGACACGTTCAGGAAACCAGTGCCACAGAAATGAGCTCCAGCACTGTCACTGCCTGAAATGACGAGTACTTTAAGGTAAACAAGCACCTTTTATTTTGCATGAATTGTTAGGTGGGAAGAAGTATTTATTACAGATGAATCTAGTTTAGAGGTAAAAACATTGTTTATTCGCCGATTATTTTACTCCCTGAAAATCTTTTTATTACCAATTTCAAAATATTGGAAGCATATTTCCACATAAACTTCTACCTTGAACTCTGCCTTCCAAAGTAGTCAGAGCACAGAGATAAAAAGGGGAGCGATAGGGCCACCACTGCTCCGCTATATTTTTGATCATGTTGCTGCATGAAATATTGCTTTAAGGGGGAGGGTGTAGGCTTAGGCATCTCTTTCCGGGGACTGTGTAGATGAACTCCACCATCGGACTTTTAGGAGTACTCGGAGCAAACAAGAATGTATGTTGCTCATCCTTTTAATAAATATTGATAATATCTGTTCAATTTTGGTTGAAAAAGTCTGGCCAGGTAACATTAAGAGGGCCATGTTGTGTTTTGGATTTCTTTGTTGTGGTTCTCTGACCATTGCTACGTATGACTGGTCTGATGTGAGGCTTTCCGCGCACAATGCTGGCTTGCACCTACTTCTGTGTATTGCTCGCATAGAGCTGCGTCTTTGTTGAGTTTGCTTAGAAGCCAGAGAGATGTTCCGAGGATCACGCTGAGCAGAACTGACATGAAAGCCAAGAAAAGAGCAACCGCTTAGGCTTCAACACACAAAGAGGATAATGCGAGGCGAGGTTTCCAGCAGCGGAGCGGAGCAAAGAATGCCCTGTTTGCGTCCATTGTTTCAGATGAAATTACTTTCCCAGAATATCATTAGGACAATAGAAATGAGAGGGTTATTAAAGAATGAGCCTGTCAACGATCTGGATGTACCCAAGCAAGTGCCGAGAAACTAAGCAACTACTAGCCAGCATTTTAATTTAATGGAATTATATATATGCATGCTTGCATACTTCCAAAACCAGTAAACTAAGTCAGTAACTTAAGCGCATACTTAAGAGAGAGTAGAAAAACCTGCATTCACGAGGTATGGTATGGTAATGTTTATTTGTAAAGTGCATATACACAAGGCAAGTGTTTCAAAGGGCTCAAGGAGGGAGGGAAAAGGGGAGAAAAATAACAGTCGTTCAGAGCCCTGCATTTCTGAACAATACAAGTCTGCACAGGCAGAGTAAGTGCATATAGTACAGTTAACAGTGTAGATAGCAACACATAGGTCTGACGACGCGATTCTGCAGCTTTTCAAAGTGCATTTAGGTGCCACCATGCAAGAAGAGGAGACCAGGAGGATAGATAGACGATCTTCAAGGCATGGTACGTTCAGATCGTGTAAGTGCACAGACTGTACAGGCGAGGGAAGGGGAGAGAATTGCTGCAGTTGGTGGGGGGCAAGTGCGCCCAGTCAGTCCGAAGCGGGGGTAATTGCTGAGAGATGCCACTCTCATGGGTCCTTAGCCAAGTGCAGTAGTGGTGAGGTAAGTGCAGGCCTGGAGGCAAGTGCACGAGGACTGGCAAGGGTGCCGGGGACCTCTGTGGTTCTGAGGTACACAAGGCGGCCAGTCAGCAAGTTGTGCGGAAGAGGAGGGGGAGTGGGATAGAGCAGAGAAGAGGTTAGCAGGGTAGAGGAATCGAGAAGGAAGAGGAGAAAAGGAATGTCTTAGAAGTTTCCAGAATTTAAGGAGATTGGGCTCAAGACAGAGCGTGGCAGGGAGACTATTCCAGAGGGAAGCCCCTGCTGAGGATAAAACTCTCCCTTCAAATCTCTGCTTGGAGAACCGGCTCACTCGCAGAAGGATCGAGGTAGATGAGCCGGGGTCTCGGAGGGACAGTATTTAGGTAAACATTGTTGCAGATAGGTAGGTCCCAGGCCCCAGAATGCCTTGTGGACGATGCAGAGGATCTTGAACTCGATATTTGCAGCCACGGGGAGCCAGGGAAGGGATTTCAGAGTCGGAGAGATATGGTCCTTGGGCTTGAGGCCAAGGATAAGTCTTGCAAAAGTTGCAAAGGGCGAAAAGCAGAGGCAGGGAGGTTGAGAAAGAGGTGTTGCAGTGGTCCAACCTTGAGAGAGGGCTCTGGAGACAGTGAGCCACTGATGGAAGGTGAGAAAAGGAAGAGTACCTTTGAGGAGGTGCAGCTGGTAGTTGGACTGTTTAGAGATGTCTGAAATGTAAGTGCAGAAGGAGAGAGTGGAGTCAAAGATAACCCCGATGTTTTTTGCCTCACAGGAGGGTGCGGGCATAGGGCCAAGGTTGGCCGGCCAGAGGGAGTGGGAAAGCGGGAGCAGGAGCCCCAAGGTGAAATCCTGGCATGGCCAATCCAGCTCTTCATACTCTCTTTGTCTTTCTTTTATATTTATTTTCATTTTGGAAAATGTTGAAAATAACTGAACAAATATAGGATATTGGTCAAATGTTAAATCATTCTAAATCTCAATTAGCAGTCAGGTAGGACTGCTGTCTGTTGTTAGGGGATAGTGGTAGAACCACAGTACACAAGGAAACACAGAAAGGGGAGGGAGGGCAGTGCACAAGCTGCCACTCAAACTCACGCCAACCAGCAAATATACCAACCTTAGTCCGAAAACAAATCAACATCACCCTTAAAAATCGTTTTGTACTGGTTTCTGCACCTCCGAATTTGAACATCACCTCTCATGACCATTCAACGGTGTAATTTATATATTTATGATTGGTTAGTCAGAGGATTCTACCAAAAATGATATAGGTATGACAACTTTATAAAATGCAGAGGCAGTCATTTCGGAACTTCAACAGTAAAGGAGTAAAAAATAGTATAGCTGAGAGTGAGCCAGGTGAAGAAAGACTACACAGAAAGGGGAATTGCTAATCAGGGAACATACATACTTATGGAATGGATTTAGGCATCAAACCTATATTTACATAAGAACAGTTCACATACGGATCAGTAGACCAATCCTCTAGTTTATGTTCAATGCTAATTTTGCACTTTTAAATTTGCGAAACAGAGGGCCTCATTACGAGTTTGGAGGCAGCCATGCGCTTATTCCGGGCATGGCTGCCTCCAAACTCGGGTCCGGGTTCCCTGAATGTGGAAATACTGGGCCATTCCGACCTTGGAGGGCCCGGTATTTCCCCATTCAGGGAAACCGGACCCGGACCATCCCCATAGGGCTCAATGGGAATGGGGAGCATGCTAACAATGGGCCCGTTAATGACGGACCCGTTGTTAGTATGCTGGCCCCCTCGCGGGACCCGCTAAGGACGTCTGGTAAAACCAGACGTCCAGAGAGGGTCCCGCAAGGGGACCTCATAATAGGGCGGTATGGGGTTAACGGCTCCGGCACCTTTACCGGCACCGTTAACCCCTTACCGTCTACCTCATAATGAGGCCCAGAGTGTCATTGAGTTGGACCTATTACACATGTGGACCATGATTGGTCTCATCTCAGCCAATCAGAATGTATGGCTTGTTGCCAATAACTACTGGTATTGACCACTTATCAAGCATACTGACATCAGAAGCAGGCAAGGAAACTAATGAAAGCACTACTTCAACTCTCCCAAACTGGGAGGACATTTTTCACAGCACCTTCAACATGAAGGAAACATTCTATTTAATCCCACAAAGTGAAAGCCAAAATGTAAAAACATTTTTGAAGATATCCTTCTGTTTACATTAGCACTAATGTAGGCATTTTTTTAAATGACCCGACTTTGTAATCAGAATGCAAACCATATCAATACACCCTTTTTATTTCAATACTACGAAAGCGTTCACTAACACCTTTATCTAATTACTTAATTCACTATTACACAAATGTGTTAACTTAAGCACCACATCTCCAAAACATATGTTATTAGCTTGATGTGCCATTGTGTTCTCCCTGGGCCTTTACTTGGAGGTCTCTGTCTAAAGTCTATTATATTTCACAGGGCTTGCACATCCGAGCAACCCGCCATGAAGCACAATGTCATAACAAAGACCACCTGCTTAAGAAGCAGCCATCTTGCTGTGCATCATTTGTGCTATGCAACAGAAGGATGGTTCTTAAAATAGGAACACATTGTGGACTAGTCACAACGGTACACGAACTAGATGAATGAAATAGGACTTGCATTATTTACGTTGTCATAGTGGCCTATAGTTTCATAGAGTACATCCGTAAACTACTAATGTCATATTTTACCCAAGGAAATGCATGTGATCAAAAACATTCCCTTTGGTACATTTAGACGTGCAAAAGCGGCAGAAAAAAATGCAAATCACTTACACACAATCAGGTTACTATTTGTTGTACTCATTGAGGCAAAAAACAAGTGCCTCAATTTGAAATGCTGACATGTGTCAGCAGTGAGTGGAACAATCTCGTTTTAGCTGAGCAGGCCTTATCAGAGAAGCATTAGACTATATGTATCAATCTGCTGTCCCCCCCAGACGGACAGTCCAGCAGCAAAATGGCAACACACACCAGTGAAATGCATTTCTGCATATTGCGGTGTCTGAGGTGTGGCACTTCATTAAGCACAGGAAGCAAGAGGATCCGTGCCTGGACTGACCCTACTAACTTAGGGTGAAATAACAAAGATTCCAGCACCTGTTGGAACCACGCAGCGCGTTCCTAAAGTGCAAAGTTTAGGGGCCGCTTACCATGGGAAGTTGGAATGTCCTGCAGCAGTCACCTCACATCATGGGCTTAGATTCTTGCTTTATTATCAGTGGGAGGTCCCACGGTCCTATTCAGCAAGCGGGCACTAGTGAAGTGGTGAAGACCGGGCACCAGCACTGCCGGCCATTCACTGAGATTTTACGGGATCTGCTGCAGTATTTTATCGATGAGGAAAGGGAAAGCTTAAGATATGGAGCGGTGACAGGTAGTACCAAGTGAAAAACTATACTAGAATCTTAACACCTTTTTAATGAACAGTCAAGATTTACAAACTCACGGAATGGAAGATAATCCTGTTCTACAGCACCATTGCTCATTTTATTTACTTGGCGTCACATACATGCCAACATTCTGTGAGCACAAATCTGTAGGAATCTTAAAGTTTCAAAAATATTGAAAAAATCAGTATTTGTTGCCACTAAATTGGTAGGCGGTAGGACTGCTTAAAAAGCGGTATCCTACCGCCTAAATCGGTAGGGTTGGCAAGTATGTAGCAGGTGCCGGAGAGAGGGGTGCTGCGTTCTGCAACTGCGCTGAAGAAATAGCATATTGCACTTGCAGGCAGGTGGAAGTGGTGAAACTCGCGCAGGGCGGGGCTGAAACGTGCGGTTGCCGGAACTCATTAGGAGGACCGGCTCGCCATTGCTTCAGCGGCTCGCCCCAGCATGTAGATGACTGGCACTGGGGAGCTGAGGTACGGTGAACCATGTGGCTGTTGATATCCAGAAGTGCTGGAGCGGATCTCACGGGCACCTCTGAGAGTCTGGGGAGGTTGCACTGGCGCACTGGTCTGCTAACTGCTGCCAGTAAGAACACACCATTATAAAAGCAGCAGCTTGGACACATCTCCACTGAAGAATGTTCCTTGGATTCTGTGTACTTGCGCACCCTGCAACCATGGCTGAACAGGCTGCTAAACCCAGCCACAAAAAAAAGAAAACGCTATCCTACCGCCTAAATCGGTAGGGTTGGCAAGTCTGGCTTCATATTCAAATATATATTTTAGCCTTGAAGAAGCATTCAAGAAGTGTGAAGCAGGTCTGCTAGGTTTTACATGTGATAAAATGGTGATTTGAACGAATAACTATAATTAGGATAATGCAGTGGTTTACGATAGATATTTTGGAAAGTAAGCCATATTATATCTGCCATGAAATATTTGCCCCTGGTTATCTGTTTCCATTGATTTATGAACACAGAATCCGTTCCTCTCTACAGCTAGCTATATTACCTTAGCGAGAGCACTAGTTCTTTCAAAGCTAGACTATTGTAATGCTTTATAGCCCAGTTCAAGTAAACAGAACATCAATAAACTACAAATAGTACAAAATAATGCTCTTAGAAGTACGTTAACTATCCCTAGAACACAACATATTTCAGAGACTAGACACACTAATAAGTGGGTCTCAGTCAACGACAGAATACAATTTAAAGTATTAACCCTCAGCCACAAATGTCTAGCCAATTCAGCCCCTAAATACTTAGCGGATATATTTTCTAAAAACATATCTGTTCGTCCAACTAGGACCTTGTATTCACATTGTCTCAAGGTCACCAGATACAATCTTAAGAAGATAGGGGGAAGTAGCTTCCCTGTCAGGTCAGCACAGCTGTGTAACTCCTTACCAACAGACTTAAGATCTGACCCGACCTTCTTTAGCTTTAGAAATAAAACGAAAAGTTGGCTCTTTGCTAGGGATCTATGACATCAGTTGGCCACCTTCTGTTCTCTTTGAGAAGTACGTCACTACTGACTGTACAGCTTTGTACATTTTATATGTAAATCTTCGATTTAAAAATATGTAAAAATGTGATGCATATATTGTCCTTTAATTGTTTATTCATGTGTTGTATACTATGTGACTTGTAACATGTAACTTTAGATACTCTAGATACCTATGGGTTTGGAGCACTATATAAATAAGTGAACAAAAAAGCAAGAATCTGAACGCAGGATATATTCATTCATTGTTTACACATCATCCAGAACAAGTAACATTAGAAACAGCGATGATCTGACAACACACATATGCTACAATTAACTAATTCAATGAGAGGAGATCCTGGGCAGACATGATGCCAAGAAAACAAGGCTGCTTCCATGTTTTTGGCAGTCTGATCTTTGCTGTGCCAGTCCCTACATTGGCATATTTGCCTCGACACCCTTCACCTTTTCTCTGAAGAGCAGTACCACCAAATCACTCCCACCCACTTTCCTCCTCCCTTCCACACTCATGAACTCTTCACATGAGCCTGCCCCTCTCCCTGACCAGGAAAGGGAGTGCCCCCGTTCATCCCTGCTTCAGCACTCCTTGCAAATCACTGCACTCGACCCCAGTGTGCACACCTCTCCACCTCCCTGAGCTATCCCTCGCCCCCTCTGCACAATGCCCATCCTCTTCTTGCTTCTACTCCGCAACCTGGCCTCTCTGGCTCCATGCTGTTTTCTGTCGCACTGCCTTGGTAGAGACCAGAAACCACACAACCTTTTACCACCAGGAAGAGTCTGTCCTGCATGCGCCACCACCCGCTGCAAACCATTTCCCAGGCAGGTTGCTCCCCAGAACCGCCAGCCCAAATCCGCCAGCTACCCCATCATAGCCAGGCCCCAGATTCCATCTCCCTGCCACATTCATCACACCGGGTTGTACTCTCATGTGCCATTTTTATTAGCAAAACAAAAGTCACCTGGCATCCAGGATATTATGCAGGCTTTCTGGGCAGTAACAGAGATTTGGTTATGCTTGGTGGGCCTTCGTCTTTGTCAGCATGCTGTTATCCCCATATAAGGCTGCATGGTCGGATATTATCACACGGGCGGCATTTCTTACCACCTCTGAGCCAATCGGAATGTTCAGAATGCAGTCAATAACTACCATGGATAGAAGCTGACATCCTGAGTTTCAAAATGTTTGTATGAATGAACTCATTTTGGAAATCAAAGTTTTAAAATTCATATATGTCACGAGATACTGAATAAAATCTACAATAAACATTTAAACAGGTGACATACATATTGAGTTCTTAGATTTGCTACATGATACAGATATGAACGAAGAATGAAAAGTAAACAAAGAGGGGAACAGTTCTGGTAAATGAAATCAGCAGCTTCAAATTATCAATTGACCAGTAATACAGAGTCACCCAACAGATGATATTCTAGTAAATAAACTTGTATGCTGAGAAGAAATCTAACATTGTCTTTGGTGAGTCAGATCTTTTCTCGTAATACTGCAACGCAGGTGGGACCTTTATAAATTTACTTGGATGCTGCAAAATAGAATGTATATTCCTGAGTAAGAAAGAATAGCGGATTTGAGTCAATGAATGTGTTCGCAAATTGAACTGTTGCAATTGTGTTGTGTGACACTCAAACTGTGATAGTCTAGGATAAGATTATTAAGTGCAGTAACCCGAGTCAGCAACAAAACCTGAAAACTGGTAAATAGGAGAATTATATAACAGTGTCAAAGCTTGCCTTAGCGGGGATGTTATTACAAAGTAATAAAGCCTGATTCATGGAAATGTTATCGTGGTGCAAAGTGACATTGCACTGCCAACACACGCCCTGGTTCAGAAAGAGGTGCAACGTGTATTTTTGCAGTGCAAAGTCACTTTGCACCAAGCTATACATTCCATGAATCAGGCCCTAAATGTCTGAATTGCAAAAGGATAGCCGGTTTCAAATCTTGGCACATTGCCTGTCTCTTATGCTGTCTTTTGTTTTTCTCCTTTTTCCCACAAACCATTAGTTCCAAACTCCCAATTGTGTACTGTGTGCAATACTCGGGTGGTGTGTGACCCTCAAACTTTGATAGTCTAGGATAATATTAATGAAGTATAGTAATCCGAGTCAGGAACAAAACCTGAAAACCGGTAAATAGGAGACTTGTGCAACAGTGCCAAACTCAATGTGTTTGTGTTATAGGCACTCACAATTAAATGTTCATGTTCTAATAAACGTTAGGATTTCTCTTTGCGTGTTTGGTGCTAAATGTCTTAAAGACTGATGCATTATAGCAAACTCAGGATCACCCTCTGCATATTCATCTTGAGACCTTGTAATCGGTGATGTCGGTGGACCTGAATCTAAATGGGGAACGACTGACAGAAATGTGATTTATTTATTTATTTATTTATGTATTCAAATTTGTAGAGCGTGCAACAGGCCACAGGCATCGTGGCGCTTGTTACAGAGATGAGACGGAAATGGTGTTCATTTTAAAGTGATACTGTGACTTAAAAATATGTTTCTCAGTATTTCATAAATGCTACCATTTCTTTATATTTGTTTTTTTCCACTTTGTCCTTTACAAGTGCTTATCGACTTTATCCTAACGTGCCATCTCCCTTCCTCCAACTATATGTTGCCCATACTTCTTTATTTAAAAAAAATACCAATATGTTTTTTGCTTTTTCCAATATGTCTTTTGAGTTGTGGGAACAGTCTTATTCAGCAAGGCATTTTTCGGACAGCTTTTTCCCAGGATAAGGGGAGGCACTGATTTAACTAGTTATGGCACTCTCAATATATCTATGACAAGCTATAGAATTAAAATATTTAACTAATGTCAACGTGTATTAGGCTTGCGTTTTGATTTTGCCCTAGGCATGAATTATGATGGCGGTGCAATGCTCTGAAAGGGCATTTTCTGTAGCATACTGACCAGCGGACAATGAGTTTTCAGTTGGGATCTGAGAGCGAGGGAGAAATGCAAGTTCATCGTCACATTTTTTTGTGGTTGCTGACACCTTACGAATTTGGGTAGCGTTTGCTAGTTTACCAAAAAGTTAGATTCTTTTGCTGCAGGAGCCCTGCGCGTGGGCAATGGGGAAGTTGAAGTTATGTAGTGCTGCCATTCTTGTAGTAGAATGTGGGTCTCCCACCACCATTACCCCCCTCGTCACTTTCTCCCAAGTCACCCAGGAGCTAGTAGCAGACACCATCATGACACTTAAACCTTCCAATTGTAAGAGCGACTCATGTCCAGTCCACATAGTTAAGCTCTGTGCGCCCACACTCACTTTATCATCACAGAATTTGCTAACGCGTCCTTCTCCTCTAGCACAGGGCCCTCCCACATTAAAACAGTTGGGTCTCACCACTATTAAAAAACCCTTCTCTTAACCCCTCCACCCCCACTAACTACCGCCCAATCACCACTGTCCCAGTCCTGCTCAAAATACTAGATCACCTAGCTTATACCCATGTCCAGAACTTCTTGGAGAGCAACCACCTGCTCAGCAAAAGGCAATCTGGGTTCAAATCCTAAGCACAGTATGGAAACATCCCTACTGGACTTAAAAATCCAAATGGACTCCATCCGTGACTCTGGCAATCTAGCAATCCTGATACTATTAGATCTCTCAGCGCCCTTTGACCTGGTTGTTCATAACATCCTGTGCCAACACCTCATCCAACACTTCAACTTCTCCCAGAAAGCCACCCAGTGGATCAACCCCTTCATCATTGGTCGCACCACATGAGTGGTCATAGGAGACTCAGAGGCCGACGCTATCCATGTCCCGCTCGGTGTCCTGCAATTTTCTTGCCTCTCGCCTACCCTTTATAACACCTATACTAAGCCCCTTTTTTATCTCCTTGATGCCAGAGACATCATCTACACCAACCTCCCTGATGATACGCAAATCCTTCTCCCCCTTTCTGGTGATCATAATTCTGACTCCATAATAATCAATGATGTCTACAGCACAATTTAGAACTGGATGGCCATGCACGACTTATGCCTCAATGATAAGAAAACCGACCTTCTCGTCATATGCACCCTGCACCGCCGTAAACATTTGGGTGCCTCTTTCTCATCCTTTTGTTTTGATGGCACACCCATTCCTGTTATGAAGCATATAAAACACTACGAGTACACCTAAAGGTGGACCTATCCATGTCTAGACACATCAATGCCCTAGCCTCGTCCACTGCCTACTTAGCTAGACATATTTCTCGTAGCATACAGTTTCTCTCCACAACAACTGTCTCACTCTCACCAGAGCACTGATCCTCTTGAAACTTGACTATTGCAACATATGTTGATGTGCACCTTACTAAATTACAACTGCTCGAAAACAAAGCTCTACGCTCTGCCTTTGGTCTCAAACGCACTGATCATATCTCAGGAACCAGACGTGATACACAATGGCTCCCTATTAAAGGACGTGTGGAATGTAAAACCCTTTTCATCACCCACCATTGTGTATATAACACCCCATAATACCTCAATAAATCTATCTCCAAATCTGCCCACAGATGGTACTAAGATCCAGCGCCATAATTTCTTTGCATACTCGCCGATTTAAAACCAAAAAGTCAAGTGGAGTGACTTTCTGTGTTACGGCAACTGCTCTCTGGAACTCCCTGTCACCATCTATCAGAAATGAGCAATCATTCTCCACTTTTGAATACATTTGTTATGACCTAGTTATTTGACAAATACGAGTAACTTGCTGCCTCTGGCCTTCGGCCCAGGCTCCTACTATGCATTCTGCTCTCTGTATTTTTTTGCCATGTACACCTTGCCCTCTTTCCTTTGAAATTTACCAATGCCATGATACCTTTGGGTCTGGGTGTTTCAAAAATGTAATAAATGAAAGAAATAAAAGCAATGTGGTGGAATTTTATTTTTTTTATTTTTTAAAAAGGCTATTGAGTGTGGATTTGCCTTAATTTTGTACTGAAGATATTGAAAATAAAATGGAAAAAACAACAGTTAGTGGCCATTAGCTGGCAACAGCTGGCAAATATTGTTAATAACTGGTCATATCACAGCAGTGCCCGGCAAATCCTATCTATTTCCTATATATGAACCAACTCTGTTGACTTTGAAAATGCTTGTATTCACCAGGTTCTGTGCAAGGACCAGATGGACTAGCACGCACATATTGCCTACACATCAAGTGGCTGGAAGTGAATTTGATCAACCGTTGCAATGAAGCAATTGACTTTTCAAACACAGCTTAGACATGGCAGTGGCACCTCCCTTAAAATTACAGTGCTAGCTAAAAGCGATGCCAGTGCGGCGAGTTTTGGGCAAGGAGGGGTAGGTAGTGTATATATGCACAGTCTGTTCTAGATGGACCAGTAAATATATTTATTAAAACATATCCTTACCCCCTTAACTTCTCTTTTTACACCCCCCCCCCCCATTCGAGTGTCCTCCAGTGCTCTGAGACAGTATAAGAGCCTTTATAGGATATGTAAGTAATTCTGAAGGGGGTAGCATTGGGGTAAATTAATGTGGGCTTCCACAGGCTTTAATGTAATCCCATTTGGGTTTTGAAAGTGTTTCTGAAGGATTTACCTGCATAGATACTGGCAGATTCCCCACGCATACTGCTGCTGGTACATTACCCATGTCTACGAGGTGGTTTGGGGAAGAATCATTTTCTGTTTTCATAGGTTGTATTGCAATTTCGCTGACTTTAAGTCATACATTCAGAAAAAAGAGTAAGAACCCTATTGTGTTTACTATGATTGTTTATATACAGTTTATTTCTGACTCAATCGGTATGTTAACCAGGAAATATACCAAAATGTAGCCTTCAGAATTCTGACTGCCAAAAATTCCTACTTTCACCACATATATATGTGGGGGTATGGGATATAATACAAGTATGGAGGGCTGCGGGGGTCTCCTCTGCATATGTAAGTGGTGTAAAGTGGGTTGAAAAAGAATGACAAAAATAAATAAATCAGCATTTTTGGCCATCGGAATGCTAGGGTTGGCAGTAATCACATAGGTCCTGTTAACTATACACACACACGCACACACACACACACACACACTCTCTCTCCCTCTCTCTCTCTCTCTCTCTCTCATACTATCCTGTTGGACTTCCACGTCTTCCCATCCTTGTAATTTATTTTAGTTCATCCTTCCAAATAGCATTTTTTACAGAAGAGACCATCTTCACTTTTAAGAGAGTTTCACTCATTTTTCGTTTAATCTACATGTACATGTACTTATCCCTCCTCCCACCTTTAACCTTTGAGCATAACACCAGTTTAGTTATGTAAGCACGTTATAATGCATCATATTAGGTCATGCTATTTCAGGTCATATTTGCAATGTAATGTCGCTTTGTGCAATGCCCACAAGTGCTGTGAAGCAGTGGGAAGGCGACATGTAGAACTCAAATACCCCCCCAAATTAAATTACACATGTTAGTGATGCTCATTTCCGGAAAAGGGACATCGCCCATTGTTGACCTGCACAGACATATTCAACAACCATTTTGATCCTAAGATTACCATGCTGCCCTCTATTAACATGGTTAGGTGACTAACCGTTGCAATGAAGCCATTGACTTTTCAAACACAGCTTAGACATGGCAGTGGCACCTCCCTTAAAATTACAGTGCTAGCTAAAAGCGATGCCAGTGCGGCGAGTTTTGGGCAAGGAGGGGTAGGTAGTGGGTTGGGAATGGCCATAGGTTCTAGCATGGCCCAGTTCGTTCAATGTGTGGGTAAAGATCCAAATATCACCAAAGGGTTGTGTGTCCATCCTTATATCCCATCGCCCCCATCTTTTCACTTTCTGTGCCAATCATTTTGGACTATAGGCATTGCTTACAGCTCCAACTCTGTTGTCAAAACTAAACGGAATATCCTATGGTGTTCACTAGTGTATATCTGCAACAGTAACCTAGAAGCAGCATCAAATGGCAAACCATGCCCATGGACAATCGGGGGATGGGGGGTAATATGACATTATGTAGCTGGTCTACACACTGTACCTCTTATAATTGTTCCCAAGGGATGCAAACAAAGGGTACAAAGTGTATGAAAAGAAGTAGTGGAAGTATTTTTCCTTCTGGCCTGCCTTGCTCATCACAATCCCAATTGCCACACCCCATCCCAAGCACAATACAAACCCACAAACAAATGTGCCTGCTGTTTAAGGGAAGGTTCAGTGCAGTTTAAACTGCTTCCTACACTTTTATTTTACAACAAAACCATTTCAGAACAGGTTCTTGTTAAAATAAAAGTACAGGAACAGTAAAACCTACTACAAAGAAAAGTACAGGAGTACCGCTCCCAACCACTCCCACCCCCTTCGCCCACTGGATACACAATTTTCAACAAAACATCTCTACATCATTGGTATACAAGACACACAATATATGATGTTTCTTTTCCGTCAGCCATACACTGTATTTCTGGTTAAAAATGCTCAGTAATGCTCATAACAATAAAATCATGTATGCAAAATCAAAAAATACAATTAACAGCTTGTCATATTATAATGGGAAAAATAATACTTTAAAACGTGTCATGGTTTTTTCCAAATATTAAGTGCAAGCGTTAATAAATACTGAAGCCCTTATGACCAAAAGGCAGACCAGCCCATTAAAAAATGCAGGAATTCAGACCTAAATTTAGGAAAATTAACACTTTTCATTACAGATATTAGTGTTCTTTTCTGATTTAAATTATATAGCGGACAAATAAAAAATCTAATTAATGGCAGTTTCAGTTTCTTAATGACAATGGAGACCGATGCCATCACATAGATATTTATCTGACCATACCCAGTCACAGAATTAGTCCTTTAAGAACTAAAATAATCTTCAGCAACAAAAACTGTGTGAATAGAGAAAAGAGCATTCTAGATAAGGTTTATGCAGCTGGGGAGTGAAATTATATCATGAGTTGTATTCAAATAAAATTGTTGGTCACTGATGTGAGACAACTTTGAAATAAAAAACTACACTAATACAATAATTACCAAAAAAGATGCTGTTGTGCATGGCCTACCAAACACATCCATTGTGTACATCCACTCTACCTCTCATACCACATTCATACTTACATTCGTACTGGTTTCACCTATTTGAAGATTATGCAAACAAGCCCCTGCCTACCCCCATAAACCATGAGGTGGGCTTACATAACATAAAGGGCTATACAAGCAACTAGTCTGCCATAACCATATGCGGTACAGCCATGTTACCAAAACAGTTCCCCCCACAGGAACTCTGGGCTGTGCAGCAAATGCACTCTCCTATAACATCTTATCAGAGTATCACATCATTCCGCCTCTTTTAGAGTGCACAACTAGCGACATTACCTAGAATGCATCTACAGATCAATAGCCTGCCCCACCCTTATGTTCTTGAACTACATTCGCCTTTTGCACAGTCTGTTCTAGATGGACCAGTAAATATATTTATTAAAACATATCCTTACCCCCTTAACTTCTCTTTTTACACCCCCCCCCCCATTCGAGTGTCCTCCAGTGTTCTGAGACAGTATAAGAGCCTTTATAGGATATGTAAGTAATTCTGAAGGGGGTAGCATTGGGGTAAATTAATGTGGGCTTCCACAGGCTTTAATGTAATCCCATTTGGGTTTTGAAAGTGTTTCTGAAGGATTTACCTGCATAGATACTGGCAGATTACCCACGCATACTGCTGCTGGTACATTACCCATGTCTACGAGGTGGTTTGGGGAAGAATCATTTTCTGTTTTCATAGGTTGTATTGCAATTTCGCTGACTTTAAGTCATACATTCAGAAAAAATAGTAAGAACCCTATTGTGTTTACTATGATTGTTTATATACAGTTTATTTCTGACTCAATCGGTATGTTAACCAGGAAATCTACCAAAATGTAGCCTTCAGAATTCTCACTGCCAAAAATTCCTACTTTCACCACATATATATGTGGGGGGTATGGGATATAATACAAGTATGGAGGGCTGCGGGGGTCTCCTCTGCATATGTAAGTGGTGTAAAGTGGGTTGAAAAAGAATGACAAAAATAAATAAATCAGCATTTTTGGCCATCGGAATGCTAGGGTTGGCAGTAATCACATAGGTCCTGTTAACTATACACACACACACACACACGCACACACACACACACACTCTCCCTCTCTCTCTCTCTCTCTCTCTCTCATACTATCCTGTTGGACTTCCACGTCTTCCCATCCTTGTAATTTATTTTAGTTCATCCTTCCAAATAGCATTTTTTACAGAAGAGACCATCTTCACTTTTAAGAGAGTTTCACTCATTTTTCGTTTAATCTACATGTAGATGTACTTATCCCTCCTCCCACCTTTAACCTTTGAACATAACACCAGTTTAGTTATGTAAGCACGTTATAATGCATCATATTAGGTCATGCTATTTCAGGTCATATTTGCAATGTAATGTCGCTTTGTGCAATGCCCACAAGTGCTGTGAAGCAGTGGGAAGGCGACATGTAGAACTCAAATACTCCCCCAAATTAAATTACACATGTTAGTGATGCTCAGTTCCGGAAAAGGGACATCGCCCATTGTTGCCCTGCACAGACATATTCAACAACCCTTTTGATCCTAAGATTACCATGCTGCCCTCTATTAACATGGTTAGGTGACTGTAGCCCAAGTTTAGAAGGGTGGGCAAGGTTAGATTATGCAAATGACCTCCCACAAGAGCCCAGCCATAAACCAATACAAATCCAACCTCTCACATCACCTTTACCATCCCTACAAAGCTCATAGCAGGACTCAAGAACTCCCAGGTGGTCTAGTCCAGGGCCTTGCTTCCAGTTGAGCCACAGACCAAAGGCCACCCTGATGATTCAACAGTTCTGGAAGTTGATGCCAGCTCCCCTGACTGCACAACCTGTCTGTTCATGGTCTAGCAAGTAAGTGGAAGAGTGTGTGATCACCTGCTCCTCGAGGCATCACAATCGACGTCTGCACTCCTAAAGTGTTGGTAAATTGGTGCTTGAACCGTTTGACCTAGACAGCATGCCATGCAATATTGGACAAACATACCTCTAATTTAACTCTCTCATATTGCATTGAAGTGGCTTGCATACTTGCTCACTATATATGAGGGCAACACTCATTCTCTATTCACACTGGAGATCAATGTGATATGACATGGGCTGGGGAAGATCGTTTTTGATAAAAACTCTCCTTTTGTGTTGCCTAGCATCATTCTGCACACAGATCATCCCTGGGTCTGAAACTACATCAGCAGACTCTGATTTACAAAAACCCACCCCATCTATCATCAGACGGGAAACCAATGTGATGATCTGGTTAGTAGCCCCCACAACCCTTAAGCTCTCCTAAAACACCTTAAGTCCATCACACATCCACACAATTACTTAATATAATGCCACCAAGCACCTGGCCTACATGAATGGTCTGCCAGTCAATAAGGAAAGTATGTGTCCCTTATTTTGATTACCAATTCTACTGGTCAAAACACTGACAACTATGCATTCATCCAAATGATCACTAAACTGAGCCCATTTGTATAGCCCCTATTACAAGTAGTAAGAATTGTACACTCAATACTCACTTTAACAGTGCGTATAACCAATAGAAAACCCTAGTATGAAGCACCACCTAAAATATGGATGTATTGTTTTGCATATATCACACTGTGTACAGTTATGGCTAACATCAGTTTTCTGACCGTTTAATGCCATATAGTCCTGTCATTAACAAATACGGCCTGACAAGTAAACATACATTGAATTGATATTTGCCATAACTCAAAAGTGTGTAAATAATTTGCATGTGATTGCATGTTATTCATTTTGTATATGTCCTGCAGGTAATGTATAGAATAGCCCTCAACTGTAGACAGTTTCCCTTAGGGTTGCTATACTAACCCTCTTTTCACCTTTAGTGTGGCACCCCATATAATACAGCTGGGTCCCACAAACAAATCAGCCCAGCTGACTGAGCATGCAACACCTGAATACTCTTCAAATTATCAAACATAATAGTCTCTCTCCTACCCCTTCCCTCCCGCAAATTCTAGTGTTGACATGTTCTGAACCTTCTCAGGTTCTCAGGGTCAGCTGTCCCAGAATTAAGATTCTGATGTTTAGCACTCTATAACATTTAAGACACACTTAAGGGAAATGAGAATGTGTAGTTTTCGACCATCTGGGGAATCTCACACACCCAATGCAACACTTGTACTTGTAAGTAGTTACAATAATCTTCCTCCATGTGCATTGTTGATATTTAAAACACATCGCAATTATTATGCTACAACATTTACGTAGGGTACGTAACAGGACCAACACAATTGTTCAAACATTCTCCACCTGGATTACTCAACCCTGCCAACCTCCATTACCAACACGCAGCCCTTGCTCACCCTCTAAATCGGCTCTTTCTTTCACAGATTAGGCATGAAAACCCCCATGGGGACACAATACATCAACCATCGGACAAATCTAGGAATTCTGAGACGACCACAGTGTTATTTTTGGCGCACTATAATAGCATTATGTAAACGTGGGAACCACACAAATTATCCAATTTTAAGTATCAGCACAATGTTTGTAGACAGTATGTAGTTTATTATCCAAGGGTTCATTAATTTATTGGATTACTAATCTTATTTTTGTCCGTAATCCAAACTAGTTTCGACTATTGGTCTCAACCTAAAATTAGTGATGCAGTCTTCTTTAGGGGGAATCTTTTTTCTGATAAGAGCCGCAGAATACTATAATTAGGAGAAATGCTGTGTCAGTAGAGGGGATATTTTCTACATAGACGGTGGTGTGTTGGAGGGAAGATAATGCATGCAAAGACGTAAACTGTGATTCACCAGTCCTAGTGGGGATGACTAAATGGCTAGCTGTGGAACCAATTAGGCACCATTAAATAAGCCAGTGTTAGTATCTGCAGTGAAATGTGAAGTTATGTGTCTTTTTTTCCCCTGTATAGTCCAAAGGATCTCCTGTTTTACCTCCGAAATATGGATGTCAACTTCATTTTTTAATTGGCTGTGGGATTTGGCAAATGGCAAACCTGTGCACATGTTGCCAGAGATGTCAGGGAAAACACATCAGTAGGGGCTCAGTGGTCAATCTCTTCAGGCACACAAACACACCCCACACTGCACTCCAAGAGACTGTACACATGAAGCAGGATAGGAGGGTGCCAGAGGCATTCCTGAAAGGCTACAGAGGTCTGCAGTTACAGACAATACCTGATGATGCTCCTCATATATAGGCACACGTTGGCTCTCGCAAGGCTATCGGTGCAGCAAAGTAAGGTTGAAAGATCTGAGAGAGTCAGGCCACTTCCAGTACATTAGGAAATCCAAAATGATTGTCTAGATAGCAGCATCCACCACTCCCAGGAACCCTTGAGCACATCTCAAGGCCATCACGCATCCACAACATGAATTAACATAATATCACCACCACTGCCTCCAAGGAAGCACTGCTGGAAAATACGTCCAGCTCTCATCCTTTGTTTTGATTATATTCTCTTCTGGCCAGACCACTACACATTATACACTCATCTCAACGACCACCATCACTCACCCTTATACATGTTACGTTGAGTCTGACTCCTCCCACTGTTCTCCTTTCTTGCTCTCCTGACCCTGTTTCATTTTCACCCCACAGAGAATGCAGGGGCTACCGCCCAGGGCAAGCTGACAATTCACCTCTTCATGGGCAGGCTAGGTGCTTTATGACCAACACGGTAGTGATGTGTGCTGTGTGAAGTAGTTATAATAAAACATAACATTTAACAGTGCTGCATGCATCACTCCGGAAAACTGAACATGCAATCCGAAGTGGCAATTCCAAGAGGTAATGGGGCACAAATCCCCAGGCTCTGCTTTCACAGCAAGGGCACTGGCGATGGCCCAACAAAGTAACAAGAAAGAGCGTTGGCCACAATGGAGTCCGACATGTTCGAGGAAATTGATGGAATCTGCGTTTTTAAGTTGTTTGTTTATAATTCTCATGAAGTTATGTACATAATCCTGTTGTCAGAAAAGAAGTTACAAAGCATTGAAATTAGATTAACTTCAGAAATAATTCAATATTTCTGCTACAAATGTTGCCTTGCAAACGTGAGCATCTCAGAAAGGATGCTCTCCGCCCTTTTCTAAATATACCCAGTGGCTGCAAAATACGCACAAATAATGGCCCATCAATGCAAGTATGTCTATGGAATAATTAACCTGTGAAACGCCCAACGTGCATTGCATTACTTAACGGGTACTATTTAACCCCCACACAGTGCATTAACATCCTGCAGCATTATTCTTAATGAATAGGAATCCGGTGGCCCAGATAAATATTCTAGTATCAGCGAATGGCTGTGCTTCTCAAGGGAGAATGCACAAGCATCTAAACCTTTCGCTAAGGGAATTCCTTCTGCACGCGTCCATGCCTGATCATTCCACCCAGCTGTGCACAGATATGCACTGGCATCTGACGGAACAGAAATCAGCAAATTGGCCCACTTTTCTACTCCCCCCTCCAGTAAGGGTCCGCCGGGAGTCCTGCTCATTTGAACCGAAAGCTCGTTCGTTGAGAGCTGGCAAATAATCACCAATTGATACCTCTGCCCAATGGGTGTTGCACTCACTGGGTCAGCGCAAGGTCAGGGGATTAATGTTGCGGGGCCCTTTATTAAAGCATCATCAATCTGTCCGCTCAGCTCCCCTCTGGAGGGGCGTCTGCTCATGCAGTTTGATTGCCTCGAGCTGTTCTCGTGGAGGAATGTCTTTCATTAGCTTCCAATGTTAAAATGATCTATCACCCTCTCAATAACCTTGATCAATACATATTCTTTCAAGCCTTTATGTAAATTGGATTGTCTCCTGCAAAGAGCACGAGGCCACTTCGAAAGGCCAGTGACACATGCGGCCATTCAATCAAGACAGAACTGGGTCAGGAGCAATTGATGAATGTTGGGTGCGACACTGCGATTTGAGGCCAGGACATGTGTTAAAGGCGAGTGCAATACTGTATTATGGTTTAAGGCGTGGGATTTCGTTGGTGTGACACAGCATATTTCTATGGTCCTTGGTGTTGTTGAGTGTAGCGCTGTGCTCTGGTTTCCAGAAGATTTCTTTAGATGGGTGTTGTGACATGTTTTGGTTTCCAGAAACTGATTGTATTCAGTGTGAAACAGTGTCGTCATTTCAGAACCTGGATGCAGGTGAATGGGATATTGTGCCGCGGTTTGATCAGTGGATTCAGGGGGGCCTCTAACCATTTTGGTAGTGCAGTCAAAACGTGGTTGTAATGCAATTACTGCCCCTTTTTTGGAGGTAAAGTGGAGGATGGAATCCTCCGCTTACCTTCAATAATCATCAGAGTTAGTGTGAGTTAGTGCAGAATTGCCGCTTGCAGTAATTCTTCGAAAATCCCCACGGAGGCCACTGGACTCCAAAAGTGGGCAATTGAACAGCCACACGACCACTCGTAATCCCATGATAGGTCCACGGGAGCGAGAAACAGCAACAGTAAATGAGCTTCTCAGTAAATCCGTGGATTTAACGATGATTCAATGACAAACTTGTAATGAGGCCATTTTGTTTCAGGAATCAATGCTATTGGGTATTGCCCTGTATTCAGGTTTTGTGGAGTCGAGTTGTTTGGGTTTGACACAGTGATCTTTATTAAGGACCTGGCTGTTGATGGGTGTGCTTTTTTTCATAGACGTGATACCCTTGTGAGTTATACATGTCTCTCCTTTCAAGAGCTGGTTGCTGTGCCATTCAACATGGTGATTTGGTTTCAGGGAGTGCATTTCTAAGGTTATGATACAGTGTTTGTACTAATTTCAGGAAATGGCTATTGATGATCTTAACCATATACTTTTGTTTCAGGTAGTCTAGTTGTATGGCTATAGCACCATGCTCAGGGTTTGTGAGGTAGACATAACATATCTAATTTGGAAGTGCTACTTTTCTGGGTGTAACACTATGTTATGGTTTCAAGTAGTGCATAATTTGGTGCTTAGCAACATTTTAGGGCATTGTTGTTACGATGGTGTGAATCTATTTTCAGATTTATAAAAAAAATCTATACTTTTAGTGAGGTGGCATACATCTTTGAGTTTTTTACAATTACATGTCCACCGACACAGCCCTTATGCCCAGGGAAACTTAACGAAGTTAATAGAATGTCGGCTATACCATGAGTACTCTGCATGGCTTGTTTTCAAGTGTGGAGATTATCGACAAATCAGTATTTCAGCCAATCTAGGTAAAGATAAGCTTCAGCTCTCTGATGAGGCCGACAGAAAACACATGAGTGTGACACAAGACTGTTTCTAAATGACAATGCATGGCTTGTTTTTCAGTGATGCTGTGAGAATCATAACACATTTTACTTTATGACTTCAAGACCACATGTGCCATCAAGCCATCACTGTGCCGTCAGTGCAACTCTTAAAAATCAGACTCAAACTTCACCTTCGAGCTATCAAGAGAGCACGACCCTAACCCTTCCAAATTGACCACCATGACATCCCTCCCAACACTGTTACTCATGTGTATAGATATGTCACTAGGTATACTGTTCAAACATATCAGACATAATTAATGGCATGAAGGTCTTGTTCCGTAGACACCCTGGTATACGACCATTATACCCCATCATCACCTGATATATTCACAACCACAACAATCATTTATTGAAAAGGTACACTCATCCAGGGATTGCCTCCTTTATCTGTCAATGTAACCTTTGTAAGGTATTTGTGTTTAAAGTGCCATTCTGATTGTTTAATAAACACAAATATACAGTAAACTCTCCAACACTGTAGGCGCTATGTTGGTTCCTAATATAGGAAGTGTCCACTTCAAGCCCTAGTACCTGCTGCATGAAGCTTTTTATGGCCAGGCCACTGAAGATTGCTCCAGAAATGTTTTAACCCGTCCATTGTCCCACACGCTTATGATCTGTGATGAATAACCTACTCAATATTCGCCCAGTCAGCTAAAAGAAATATGTTAGCAAGGCAATACATTTCCAATGCACTAAACCAGGGTTGTCTAACTCCAGGTTTTGAGGTTCGGAATACTAACAGTTTTTAAGGTTACCCCTCATTAGTATTGATGAGAAAAAATGTGCATGCATTTAGAATCATTGGATGCAAATTTATCTCATGAATAATAATTAGAGATATCCTGAAAATCCAACATGTTTCCGGCTCTCGAAGCCTGGAGTTCCAAAACCCTGCACTAACCAAAGAAATTGAAGACAGAGGTCCAAGGGTGGCCCTCGGGACGTCACCCGACTTCCAGCCCGAAGGCAGAGAAATGAGAGGTGTACATAATTCCTGGTCCCTTCATCACCATTATCGATGTATCACAGATGTGAGAAACGTTATTCGCTCAGACATTCAAAGAGTACCCGACTGGCAATATGGAGGAGATAGAGTTGTCACTGATCGAACAAGATGACTGGCTATAGCCTCTAAAGCTGATGGCGTTACTACTGTCATCATGATGTAGATCCACTTAGACATGAAGCATATGGGCATCCATGCATGAAGTTACACAAACACTTTCAGTTTATTGCTGCTAGACACACAACAAATGAAGTTACACAAACACTTTCAGTTTATTGCTGCTAGTCACACAACAAATGCTTATGACTAAAGCAGATAGAGGACTGATACACACACCTAAATATATATCCTTTGCTAAACAGAAACAGCAAGATGCCAAGAATACATACAATCAGGTTGCACATGCTTAATTGCGACGAATATGAATGGCTATAAGAACCAGGATGGAAGTCATAGGTACATTGAAGTGAATGGGGAAATAATAATTGGTTCTTTATAAGTGCTTATTACCCAGAGGTTTCTAAGCACGGGTCCAGGGATCGGACCTGTGTTGCTCTGCATCATCTTACTTCCAAGGCGAGCATGTTTTGCCTGAGCTATCCTCCCAGCCCCGAAGCAAGGTTAACTTCAGAATGCAGAAAAGGGCAGACAGACAGAGCTTCCAGTGCAGACACCATGCACAGTCATGCTAAGGACGAGCAGAGACAGAATGTTTCCTGCTTTCCAAGATAATAAAGCACCAGTGAGAATACAAGCTAAAATCTGCATAATTACTAACAGGAGGGAACCATTTGGTGGTACCTATGGAAAAATACAATTACTATACAGGTTCAAAGCTGGATGTACTCTCTCAGGGCTTAGGCGATCAGAGATGGCAACACAATGGGAACCTACAGCACCTTCCTGATCGTTCCCATCACCTTGAATAGGTTCACTCAGCCTGGTAGCTGTCCAAGGTCCCAAGGCTGGGTATACATGTCTGTCCAATCCTTAGTTACCTTTCACGTTAAGGCACACTATGTTGCACTGGCCAATAATTTCTCTTCTAACCTGCAACTTTGTTTTTGTTGCATTTAGAGGTGGTCCTGGGAGGGGCAACCAGATATGGCGATCCAATAAACAGACTAACCCCTTTGTATTGTATATATAGTTTTCCTAAACTGACCAATCGCCATCCCTGAAAGGTTTTGGGATGCCAATAGTCTTTGTGACGTCATTTATGGTTAAAACGGTGTGACACAGGTTGGGAGAATGAGAACCTGTGGATTGCTTTGCTGTTCTAGTGTGATGCCTGTAATTTTTTTGACAATAAACACAGTCAACTTTGCCCTGCGGTTGAATCTTCCGTTTTTGCAGCAGGGATTTTGTTGTGGCCCAAGTACCTTCTTGCTGGTAATCGGGGTAACTGCTAGGAGGGCCCTTGCTTCTCCTTTACAGAACAGTCTCCTAGCATACTTGCAAGCTGAGTTTGACATCCTCAAATTCAGGAGGAGTGTGCAAAATCACCTCTTCTGCGAGATGTTTGGAGAAGATAACTCTGTCTGGATTCCTAGACCACCTTCAAACCCACTAGCTTTGACCCGATATACTACAGCCACTGACGTTGCTGCTGCCTTACCAATCAGAAATCAATCATACGCTTTGACATCACTTCTGAAGTGTTGGATCTCACACGTTAAAGAATTGTCATCACTTCCTTCAAACACCTAGAGAAAGCCACAGGCCATCATAGTATGCCTTCCCCACTGTGGTCCTTGTATAGCAATGAGTGTATCAAAGTCTCTATCATCCTTGGTGTCGCCCTACACCTCTCTCCTTTGTGTTCGGAGTCTGCCAGTTGGTTGTGTGTAGCACTAAACAAATCTCAAAATAAACACATACCTGATTGGAGTCTCCGATTTTTACCTAAAAACACTTCAGCAAACAAGTCAGATGCCATGTTTGTGTTGCCATTTGGATCTTGCCCCCAAGGCCACTCTTCCCCTATGCCTTCCAGCGATTGCACACTGTTGGGGAGATCTACCAACTTCATAACCCACATCGACGACAGCTCAAACACTTTGTATCAAACCCTAAATACTGACGGCATGCTATTACACTGATTCCAAGAAACGATGCTGCTTTAGTCGGGAAGCAGAACCAGAACTCAGAGTGACACCATTCACAACGTCAGAGGCTTTACTAGAAAAACTAGCAGCAAAGTGTCAACCTGTAAACATATGCCAGGAAAGGGTACGTTCAAAAATGCCGCTTGCAGACATCTTCCAATGAGGCAATGATGTTTCCCAACAACCAAGGGTGAACAGCTTTCCAAAAGCTTCGACCTTCAGCCACTATTTATATCTTTGGTAGCGCGAACTCTTCTGCCTTTTTCTCCTCTCTTTCTAATCCATCTCTATAAATGCCTATAAATGACTCCGACTGTTGCTATCAATCCCTCCCTCCATCTACCTCTATCTGTCCATATGTTCTCCCAGGGTCAGACTGGGGCATAAAATTGTCTCGGGCACCAACGAAAAAGTGGGCCATTGTTATAAAGGAGAATTCATTCCTTTTGTGAATTTTGAATAGTACCCAATGGGGAAGTTTTTGATAAAATGTGATGCAAATTGTAAATTTGAAAGAATATTTATTAAGCAACACAAGTCAAAACTGTTAGCCACATAGTGAAGTAACTCATCAAACTGGCCGACATTGGCCAAACAAGTGGCTCACTTTGACCCACAAAACTGGCCCACACAAACATTTTGCGTTTTTGGTTTGGCCATGGGCCTATTGCCTTATAAGCCAGTTTGAGCCTGTGTTCTCCCCGTTCTCTTACATGTCTATGTTCTTGTTCCATGTCCTCTTTGTCCGTACTCTGCCTTCTCTGTCCAATCTTCTACCTCTACCCTCCCCCGCCAATTCCGCGTGTTCGCCTTTGCACTCTCTGCTCTTCCCTACCTCCCTCTCAGCCTCTCCCTGTTACTATTATTTCACTTTTCTCCTCCATCTTTCAGATCTACCCACATTCCACTCATCCCTCCATATCTCTTATTCCACTTTGCCCATCCCACCTCACTCAGCTTCTCTCGCTTCCCCTCTTCATGTTCCTCTTGGTCTGTTCTCTGATTTTTGCAACCTGGTGTTTGTTCTTTTTCATATTTGTATTTCCTTATGCTCTTTCTCTTCCCATCCATCTGCCCCAAATATTTTTTATAGCTTGCTCCCCCACCTGGTTCCCTTCTTCTGCACTCTCTTCTACTCTCTATAACTTCATCACCCTCTTTCTTTCGCTGCCAGAATTTCGTTCACATTCTATCCTTTTTCTCTACTCTCTGTTTCTATTTCTATGTCTCTCTGACTTTAAGTGCTCCATCATGTCTCCTAATGCAATTCCATAATTGACTGGTACCTCAGCTGTCTCTTTCTTTCAACGTCTGCATTTTATCGGTTGGAGAAGTACTCCTAATGTGATACACAACATTTTGTGGCTTACTGATTGATGTGTTTCACTTTGGGGTCCCTCCTTGGCCATACACTGCCTCACAGGGTTAGTACCTTCCTTCGCCAGAGCGAGCTCACCACAGCATCATTCACGCCACCAAGAATCGTTAACCCCTTTGTTTCTATTTCCAGGTCAAGAGCGCTGGAAATGGAAACATAGTTCAACATGACCCAATTTCATCCAGGGTCCTTCCAGGTCTCAATAAGGCAGTGGAACGTGTTATTGTGCCCATGTGGAGGAAGTCGGTAGCCTGCCCTCCCCTCACTGGCTAAATTGTTACGCCTGGGTGAATTCAAACTCCCCTTTTCAAATGTGACTGTCCACCGATTTAGTAAACACTGACATCTTCTGAAAACAGAACCCTGGCAATTATCCTGCCAAATCCCTTACACTGTATATGCAACTCAGGAGGGCACACGCTATTGCCCACAGCTGTGAAGGCCTCTTCATAGGTGCTCTGCTTGTTTCTTCGAGAAGGGTAAGTCAGAGAAAGAACACTACATTGTACACTTTTGCTTTTCACAGTTCACTCTCTCACAACCCCAAGACCCCTTCCCCCTCCTGTCCTTAATAGTTTCTTTTTTTTTATAAAACTCACATGCTGCTGGGAATAAAATACTGCACTGTGAGTACCACTCACCTCTGCCACTCTGGGCTCAGTACTGGTGGAGAGGGCATACATAGACAATGGCCCTGCTGGTCCTTTGTACTCTGTTGGGAAAGCCCTGCGGACAAGTTTGTTGAGTAGCATTTCCTCTAGGATGTCAGGGGCTTTTGAGTCTGACATATATGTCAGTTCCAGGTTAGTCCTTAGTGATGTGCAGCCAAATGACCTGGAGGGTGGTGATGGTAGTGAGCAACGACCCATGATGAAGCCCACCGGCAAAGGTGACAAGTGTACTGAGGGTCAGACTAGTGCATTCCACGTACGTATCAAATGAATCTGAAGTGATATGATGCTTCTGTTCTATGGCTTCCTAAAAATCACACTGGATGATTTGATTTATTTTCCCTAAGAGGACTTGCATAATGTCATAGATCAACATACCCACTTTTGGATTTCATGTAAACAGTACCCCCTACTCTACTAACATTGAGCCAAACGTCATTGTCGCATTGGCTGAGTTCTCAAATGGGCAAAACAGTCCTTAAGTCTACTCATTGAGCACAATGGCAAGGTGGCAAGGGCCCATTTGACAGCTGCAGTGATGGCCAAGTCTCTGCAGCTTAGGGGCTGCCTTTAATACATGCTTCCCTGCACCACAACCCAATAATTATTGATTTACCCTCCCGATTGCAGATACATCTTCAAATATAAGCCATATCCGGTTTATGGTATGGTGGATGGCATTTCACATCATTATAACAATATACCACAGAGTATACACCTAAATTCCTATACAATAAGACACTCTTCATCTATACAAAGTAAAGTAAAGTTGGGTGCAGGATAGGCATCACAACCCGGACATGGAGTTGCTAACAAAAATGAACAAATGGTGTCCAATCTATGCACACTCCCGTCAAGCAGTACACTTAATCATGTTCTTATAATCCAACTCAGGAACAGAAATGCTTAAAATACAGTTCATTTGTCTTAAATGAAGCTTCTTTATTATTCATAGGTCAAATCAGTGACGCAACATGTTTTGGGGGACACTCTCCTCTTCTTCAGGAGCACAACTGTAAGTATGAACCAACAGATCTGTCACAATGGTGTGAGGCCAAAAATCTGTGAGTCATCCTCGACTCCTCTCTCTCCTTCCTACCTCACACCTCTGACCTCGCCAAGAAAGCCCACTATCAGATCCATCTCATTAGAGGCATCCTCCCTTTCCTCACCTACCTACAGAAACCCAATGTCTCCAGAGCTCTGGTACTCTCCATGCTGGATAACTGTACTGCAAAAGCCTCTTCCTCAATCTTCCTCTCTCCTCCCTCCGCCCTCTTCAACTAATCCAGACTAGGGCTGCAAGATGTATCGCTTACCTCAAGCCCAGGCACCACATCGCTCCAGCCCTACAATCTCTCCACTGGCTCCCTGTAGTGACAAGGATCACACCCAAGATCCTCTGCATCATCTATAAGGCTTTCTGGGGCTTGGGACCCTGTTACATCCAACACTCTCTCCCTAAATATCTCCCTGCTAGAGTACTTATTTCCTCTAGTTCCAACTCTCTGCAGGTCCGACATTTCTCCAACCAGAGAGTGGGGGGTAGATCTGTTTTTCCTCAGCAGGAGATGCCCTCTGGAACTGACTCCTTGCTCAAATCCAACTTGAGCTGGATCTCCTTAAATTCTAGAAGCTCCTTAAGACCTTTATTTGCTCCTCTTCCTTCCCTCTCCCCCTCCCATATATGTTTCTACCTAACACTGCAACTGGTTTCCTGTGTCCCTTATGAGCCTTACTGTGGCCAGGCCCTCCCTCGTCCAGTCCCCCCCGCACTATCTCCAGCACTTGCCCTGAGGTCCGTCCACCCCCTTCTCTGCACTATCGACCCCGCCGCTGTTCCTTTTTCCACTGATACTTGCCCCTCTGAGCTCCCTTAGCACTTGCCCAGCCCCTGGGCCCTCTCCCTCTTGCACTTCGCCCTCACCCCCTCTCCTTTTTTCTTCCCTTGCATGGTCAGCCCGCTCCCCCTGAACTTCTCATTACTGCACTTGCACAATCCAAATATCACAAGGTCTATTAGGACTGTTGTTTTTTTGTTCTCCTCTGAACAATGTTTGTCTTGTGGTGCCTGGAAACACTTCCTGCTGAATAGGCGCCATACAACTGTTCAATACATAAATAAAATAAATCAACATAAAATAATTCTACATATGATCCAATGTGTTACTGACCTCCACAAAATAAAAATAAAATCACTGTAGTATCAACTAGAAGCTAAAATGGCCAGCTACTTAGTGGTCATGGTCCCAGCCTAAGCTGCACAAAAGTGTAAAGAAATACCTTCACCACCGCCACCAGTGTTCAAGTATATAACACCAACTTAAGATCTCCAATAAAAGTGAAACTAAACAAAATGTTCTTAAAGAATACAACTCATAAGTATCCCCCGTGTTGCCCAATACAAAGGACAGCACACCAATGTATAACTCACATAATAAAGAATAACCAAACATACCTGGCCCCTCTTAAGTGGAGGCAAAATGAAATCCAATATGAAAATAGCAAGTAAGCGTCCATCGTGGCAATCTATAAGGTCTATGTAACCAAAGAAAAACAAGGAAGAATTAAAAAGTATGTACAGTGCTTAGCAGCACCACGACTTGTCTAAGACCAACCATAAAGATGTCACAGTTCGCCCCCAAACAATGTCACTTTAAACGTACCTTCAGGGCTTTCCCGGAAGTGCATATAATCGTTTCCAGTTAGCCTGTTGAGTCCGCAAGCTTCGACAAATTTAGAAATGACGGCACGTCTGCCTCGTTACATTTCACTGGCTAAAGCAGTGTAGAGACCCTTCAAAACAATAAACCTGGGAAGTTAAGTAAAGAAGTCCTTCCCATTTAAGTGATTGGTGGTTTGTATGTATGACTAAAGCATCTGCATGTAATGCCACCGTAAAGGAGTTTACCGTTATACGTCTATGAAATCCCTGCGCCCATGTCCTCTCGCTCACAAACCTCTAATGTGAGGTGATGTGGATGGTGTACCGCATAAGTCAAGTGATGTGACACATATATTTCCAGCTGACAGTCTATGTACCGGTCATCGAGCTGGGGATCTTAATATAAAACATGGCTGCCATTTTAAGTGTGCCCATAGGCACACAAGCTAATATATCAATTAACAGCATTTACCAAGTACCATTTGCATTGCTACCGAAAACCGGAAGACATTACCATGCACACATGTGAAGGAAAATAAATGTTGTTTTTAAATATTTTTTTTTAACTTTAAATGCCAATGACGGTCGGGACCAGAGATCACCCAATGGAAATGTATAAAGATAAAAATATAAAACAGCCTCATTTCACTGTACATGTGCTCATTCAGGGGTACATCTATATAAGAAATCCCAGTCTACCCCATTCATAAATTGTATAATAACACTGCCTCTACATGATATTCTTGCTAATATATATTCTATATATTGAAACCCAAACAATGAGGTCCCTACTGGAAAGGAACATCAATTTTATAAACGTTTTATGTTACACTTTTGCAACCATATTCCAAAGAGTGTATTCCCCCAAGTTCTATCTATATTATAATCAATTCCAAATATATGAGTCCACTATACAAAGAATTTTGACATCAGAAATGTTTCCTAACATCCAATGTAGTCACAATATCTTATCACCCATAGACTATCCATTCATCCTATTGGACAAATTCTTATGATGCCAGCATTTCGTGCACTCGATAACTAGTTCACAAGTGGTCCAAATACCTTAAAATGCCTATAGTATCATCTGACAGCATAGTTACCCCAAGTATACTATTGTTTTCACACCTGTGTCTAACAACTGGGATATATCCTTCAGCTACAACTGTGAAGGGGGAACTCTTCATTCATAACTTTGGAATGTAACGTGTCCAACAAGTGTACCCAGTACATTTCACATTGTGCAAAGTGTGTAGGAAAATCTCCTCCTCTACTCAAAGGTTTAACAACCTCCAAGATCATAAACTTGATTTGCAAATAGTATGTCTTTTTTCCCGAAAAATGTTGTGCAACCAGTGATCTGATGCTATGGGTCCAGATGTTTGATTTGTGCTCCATCCACTGATGCAAGTGGAGAACTTGGCTAAATATGAAGACCTGATTGTGAAACCAGCTGATAATATAGTTGTTATGGACTCTGCCTTTTAATCATGAAATTTGCTTTGTTCTTTTGGAATATGAATCCAGGTATATAGAAATGAATCATGACCCAGTCAACAAGATTAAATCTATGATTCTGACAGTTGCAGAAAAACTCTTGAATGATGGATTAGTGAGAAGACAAACACTTTTTTGATTATTCGGTTTCGTATTAGACCAGTTTTTCATGGTCTTCCCAAGATCCACAAGCACCAGAAATTGCCACCTTTTACACCCTTTGTGGCAGTCACTCAAAGTATATTTGACCCTTTGGCTATCTATGAGGAAAAAATCTTACAGCCCCTCGTTCAAGCAATACCAACTTATCTAAGGGACACTTCACATTTCCTGAACTATCTGTATGATATACAGAAACTGAATCAGGACTTGATCCTTTTTCCAATGGATGTGAGTAGTCTGTAAATGCATCCACAGTGGTCAGGGAAGATAGCGATGTGGAAAGTATACATCAACAACATTTTGGGAATTTTCACTGGGAGTGCACAGGAGCTAGGTGAATTATTGGAGTATTTGAACGCCACACATTCACATATTAAGTTTACTCTAAACATTGGCTCACCTCTCCTACACTTTCTAGTTGTTCAATTGGGGATTGTGGAAAGCAAGCAAGTAACATCCATATATCACAAACCCACCGATGTTAATAACTTGTCAGCCGTATATTTCTATACACCTCACCCACACTCTCCACTTCTGTCTGAGCCTGCTGCATACATTGCAGCACTACTTCATAATCGCTACCAACCCCGGCACCACGGATCAACAATCAAGCAGGAGACTCTCGTCTCTTTTCTGTACCTCCTGTGACCGGAGATAGGATATCTTCACTTGGTAGCACAGGCCCCCTGGGACTTTCTAAGCCAGTCATGTGCTTGCAGTTATGCACATATGCCCCAATTTGCATATTCGGCCTGATCGAGTGTCGGAAACATCTGTCCAACCCTCCTTTATGTTCATAAAGACTTTTAATGTCTATTCTAGTCCCAAGCATAACCAAATACATTAGCGCCTAACCTCCACTTAGCGTTCCATCTTAGTACAAGCCTCACATACCCCAACTCCTCATTCTGTTCGTATGCCATAATTACATAACTTTTTTCTCACTAAATAGGTCCGATGCCTAAGGGTATCCTTTACAGTAGCATAGCGGTCTGCTCTCCAACATCCCAATCTGTAATAGCCAGTACTTTGCAAACTTGTCATGTTAAAAATTAGCAGCTTACTTGTATGCCCATAGCAGCCTATTCATGGTTACCATACCGTATTGCCAGGCTTAATCACTAATTGTAATGTTACTAGTCCGTAGTGGCGGCTAGCCGTGCATGCATTAACAACTGCTTACCTATCAATTCACGTAAATAACGTGTACTACTTAATATGTGACGCCTACCCCTGGCAGTGCTTAACCATTATCGTGCTATTTATAGCCTACTATATGCTTACTTTGTCTTGCCTAGCAGCCCACTGCATTTACTATAGTGCTTTTGCTAATGCCACAATTATCTTGCTCCTGTGTTAAATCTGTTTGCTCACATGCACATATGATGGCATGCCCAATTGAAACTAAACTAGCACGATCTTTGTTCACCTTTCTGATCAGTACATTGCATGCTTCTGTTGGCCCTCATACTTCTTAGCTCAATGCTCTGGTGCCCCTCACTAGACATAATCTTAGCACTGCTGTGCCCATGCCACCTGTGCCTGCCACAAAATTGCCCAGACCTTTACCTGCTCTGACAACCACAACTTAACTTAGCCATGCACCAATCTTAGCTACTGTGAGTGCATCAATCCGTTTGGCAGCATATATCGGATCTGTAACATGGCAGACCCTGCCCTTGGCACCATTGTACCTAGATGCTCCAAAGACTCGAATTGGAATGCCCAAACTATACTAAAAAGGCTTTGCTTTGCCTCATCCATAGCCACCAAACTGCACCCATCTTATAGTGTCAAGCCTAAAACCTTTCTACTTCAACTTGACCAAACTTTTACCAAACCTAAGAACCGGACTTCACCTACACCAAACATTGCCCAACTACCAACTCCTGACCAATGGATAAAACTATATGCCTCTAGACCTACACCCAACCAAACAAGCCCGACTGCAACCAGAAACCATAGACTAGGTTACAGATTCGCCAAAAACCACCAACCATTAACTATAAACACTCATAAAACTAGCACCAAACTCACCCCAACAGGACATACACCTGCAGTCTCAACTAACAAAACTACACACTTAGGCCAAGCAACCAAAGTGGCTACCGAGGACAAAACCCCCACCATCAAAGGGGGACTTGTCAATGCCAGATCACTACCAGCCCACACCCTAGACATCAACAACCTCATAACTACCAACGACCTCGACCTCTTAGCTATTACTGAGATTTGGCTCCATACTACTTCCAGACCACTGTTCTCACTAGCTATTCCAGACAAGTACACCATTATCAGGCAGGACAGAACCTCGGCGAAAGGCGGCGCCATAGCCTTCATTGTAAAAACATTCTCAGGCTTCAGAGCTGCCACTACCCAAACCTTTGCATCTGGAGAACTCCTCTCAATCAAGCTACCCATGTCATCTATGTGAACCATAATGGTACACCTTATGTACAGACCACCTGTCCCTCTATCCTCCTTTGAGGAAGACATAAACCTACTACTAACAGCCAACTCCATCCCAGGCTCGCAAGCTATGTTCCTGGGAGACTTCAACTTAGGACTTCAGGACCCAAAAGATCCCAATGCATTAGCCATTGCTAAAAACATTGCTGGTCTAGGCTTTTCACAGCGGGTCCTCCAACCTACCCACAATAAAGGTAGACTATTAGACTGGATCACAGATATCAATTGTGACATCAACATTCTCTCCAACCAGCCATGCGCCTGGACTGACCATCATGCAATTCTCTTTACCATACATAATGGCATTCAAGCTAACTCTGACAAACTTGTGGCACCCCACAGACTAGCCAGAAACATTCAGAATCTAACAGCTCTTAAGCTACTCCAACTTCTTCAACCCTTCACCAACTCCTCCACCTTCAATGATGACCCAACCACTCTTGTGGACCTTTACAATGCCACAATGCTCAATGCTATCAATAAGATTCATCCGCAAAAAATGTAAAAAGCTAATCCTCGTTCACACCTAAGAATTCTGCATAAAAACAAAAGAGCCGCCGAAACCACTTGGAAAAACATCCCTTCAACATCCAACAAAGATAACCTTACTATAGCCTCTTCTACCTACAAATCAGCAATCTTCCTAGCAAAATGCGATCCCTAAAGGACCAGATCGCTAAAGCCAAATCCAATACGAAATAACTTTTTTAGCATACTCACAGAGCTAGAATCTCCCACTGCTCCACCCATCTCCTGTACCAAAGACCTCACATGGTGCAATAATATTCAAAAAGCTCTTTCCGACAAAATTGAGCTCCTCTAAATTACAATTGAGACCAAAAAAGATAGTCTTGTCACTAACTTACCTCAACCTGCAACTCAAATACTGCTACCCGAGCAACAGGACCAGTTAAAATTCTCCCCCCTTGGAACTAAGGAAGTCGAGGATATAATTATAAGCTTAACACCATCCAGATGTCTGGGTAATGTCTGCCCAGCAACAATTGTCAAAGAGACAGTGAAGAAAGGTGTTCCCTTTATCACTTTACTAATAAATGCCTCCTTTGCAACCAATAAAGTACCTACCAATCTGAAGGACGCCTGGGTCTTGCCACTTTTAAAGAAAGCCTCCCTTGACCCGAATGCCTGACTAATTATAGACCAATCACCACAGTGCCCTTCCTCCTAAAAATTCTAGACAGAGCTGCCTACCTACAGATTCAGCATCACCTGGAAAGTAAAAACCTACTAGGGCTCAGTCAATCAGGCTTCCGACCGAGGCATGGCACGGAAACAGCTCTGATAGATCTAGTAACACAAATAGAAACTATAAAAGACAAAGGCAACCTTGCCCTCCTACTGTTACTTGATCTATAAGCTGCCTTTGATTTAGTAGACCACAATACACTATGTAACCACCTCTCATTGGCGGCCCATTTATCTTACGATGCCATCTCTTGGACTCAGTCATCCCTCAATAACTGAATCACCAGAGTTTTTGCCCCGATGGCATCTGCTATACCTGTTCCTGTCACATGCGGGATCCCCCTGTGTTCCTGCATCTCTCCTACATTTTATAATATATTTACAAAGCCTCTATTTGATGACCTAGATCATTTGGGTGTCTTATACACAAATTATGCGGACGACATCCATATTCTGATCCCCATTACAGGTGACTACAATATAGACTCCAAACACTTAAACAACATCTACCTAATCATTCAAGCCTGGATGGCTAAACACAGACTCTGTTTTAACGACGATAAGACAGAGTTACTCCTTGTAGAAACCCAAGCTAGACTGAACAGACTGGACAAACAATTTAACTCATTCATCATTGATGGCAATGACATCAAGGTACCGAAGGATGTAAAAACCTTAGGTATATACATTGACTCCTATATTTCTTTAACAAGACAAATCAACGCTACTTCTGCTACTACAGCCGACACCTGCAAGCTTATCAATGCTTGCAGGCCATTCCTAACCATAATAAACTGCATCACCCTAGCTAGGGCACTAGTCTTAACGAAGCTAGACTACTGCAAAGCCCTCTACCTAGGCACTAGCCAATACAACCTAAAAAAAGTTACATACTTTTCAGAACAACGCGCTTAGAGCAGTGACCAACTTTCCCAGATCACTCCAAATCTCAGAGTTAAGATGCAGCACTCGCTGGCTCTCAATCAATCAAAGAATTAGACTTAAAACCTTATCACTTACCTACAAATGCTTATAAAACATAGCTCTGACATACCTCTGTGATAATTTCAAACTAAACTCCTCTGATCGACCATCGAGATCCTCACAAGCCAACTGCCTTATCATCCCTAGGTTTAAGCTCCAAAAGGCTGAAATTAGAGGTTTCCCCATCCTAGCCGCTAAAACCTGGAACACTTTACCCCCCTCCTTCAGAACTGAACCTTCCTTCCATAAATTAAGAAATAATGTCAAAAACCTGGCTCATTATGAACGTGGACTAACAACTAGTACCTAGCCCTAGGTTCCAATCACTTTTTGCACAAATGCCTATTCATTCTCATATGCAAATATTGCCATATATAAATACTGTTATATGTAATAATAATGATATACTATGCAACTGTATCCATCCAATGTCATATGTAAATAGTGCCATATGTAAATACTGTTATATGCAATTGCCAATATGTACTATGTAACTGTAAATGTTCTTGTACCTGTAAGAAATGTGCCCGGATGCCCCAGGGCTTGGCGCGCTATATAAATAAATACAATACAATACCATACAATACTGCTTGAAAACCTTTCTGTGAGCTGTGTTATTAGCATTAACATGTGCAGCTGATGGGAGCGTCCATAGATTGGACACCATGTGTTCATTTCAAATAATTATTTCAGCCGCAACAATTTGATATCAGATAAGTATCAGCCCTGTGAGCTGAGCTCAGGTATGAAGGCATTATGTATATTCTCAAGATAGATCAAGTTCCCTAATGTGGGAACTCCCATCCTCTGCACTCTATGGGTGGCTCTGTGAGGAGTCCTGATTTTTGTTTATATTGAGTTAATTATTTGATACTAGTCTTATGTTTTGAATTAACATGTACATAAATAGATAATTTGCTTAATAACATATATCAATACACATTGACACAGTTGAATGCTTTAATACAAATCAAATGATGTATTGGAAGCCCAATGCGTTTCGTGAACAGATTCACTTCTTCAAGGGCAATTTGCATAATTTTTCTTAAAGAAATCTGGAAAAAATAATATTCAAGCAAATACATATTAGTCCCAATACTCTAAATGAATTTTGTAATTACACCAACAAAAAAAATTGTAAATCCATATTTCTCTTGTTCAAAAATTCAACAACCTTATTTGTGGACATAAGTCAAACAGACCGTGTAGTACTGAACATGTTTACATCTATATGTGTTCTCTGAAATCAACATGGTGACATTTCTGTATACAAATACATTACCTATGGTAATATTTCCATCAGTCATGAGTAGCTGGCTGTTCATCATAAAGAGGAAAGCTGCAAGCCTCCTCTACACATGAGCTGAATTTGTAGTCTAGGCCTTGTCAAAGAAAGGAACTGTTCAGAAATAAAGGATAAGATCCAAAAAGAATGGTCAAAAGAATGGATATTTAACATAAGGGTATTTAACATAAGAAACATAAGAAACGCTTAGAAAAAAGCCTAATTGAGCTGATAACTTACCACCTAACGACTTGTGACAAACTGAAGTCTAATGAGAAAGAGTCTCTTCCTTATGGTGAATACATCTTGTGTGGAGTGCCATTGCATCCAGATTTGAAACGACAGGTAAGTCAAGGAAGGGCAGAAGGTCACCAGGTAACTCTAAAAGGAATCCAAAAGAATGGATTTACTGAACAAGTTACAAAGAAAAGTGAACGTAGGACCAGAGTCAGCCCAGTGGTAACAGTGTACTTACAGGAAAGTAGTCTTCGTCGGGTGGGGTGGTTTGAGAAGGTGCTGTCTCTATCTGGGAATCGCTACCTAAATGGTAGTGTAAAGGTCCTTAAATAACCGCAAGATGGCAGTTGGCTTATTTCTCTGTTTCTTATGTTAAATACCCTTATGTTAAATATACCTGACTCTCTGCCAGCCACAACAGTACCCAAAAACTCACTGTGTTGAAGGTCACCTGCAGTTGTGGACCAACCGCAGTGTTGGAACCTGCTTACAGCCTACCGTCCTGCATTTGAAGCACCACTTAACCTGCCAGTATCTTTGTTGCTGATTTCCATGGCCAGACTACTGACCATTGTGGATCAACGTGCTCCGACCCTCGAATGCTGCATGAAGCTGCTCAATCAAGACTGTGCATCCAGTCTCCAGGCTCTTTATTGCTGAATCACCTGACAAACTGACTTGGGTGGCCTTTACAAATTGCAGCCCTTCAAACATTTCATTGAGCAGATCTAGTGATCGCACAACCAGTAACCAGCACATCCAATCACTTGCATCTTCTAAGTCGAACCAACTGTTGAACCAACCCTGGTTGCCCTCCGGATCCACACTTCTTCAACATTGCATTATAACCACAGTGAGCTCCTGTTTGACCCTTTCTCAACATCATCCCCTGCCTAGAACATTGCGATCACTGCATGCATACTTCATTGAACCGAACAAACAGCATCAAGAAGTCTGGTACGATGCAGTTGAAACGTCAAGAGCAGTATAAGTTATTATTGACTGCTAACTGCAACCTTGGGCCACCCTTTGGCCTAGAGACTGGTTAGTCACCTTTAATCCCTTCTTGAGCGAGAACATATCCATTTGACAAACATGGTGGGTTTTACTTGCCTTGCACCCCTTACAAATTACCCAGATTGGTACATCTTTCTATCGGTTTTGTTATTTTTGCATATTGTGTGTTTCATTAAAGTATATCTATTGTTACATAGAATCTTGATTAGACCTTATTTTGGACAGAATCACATTCACAACCCTCTTGATAGAATAACCTTCTGTCTGCCCACGTTACCACAAAAGGCAAAGTGTGTATATCTCTTAACTGTACCTGTCCTACCTTTATGATTGCGATCACGCTTGGTTTGTAGTAGTTTGTTGGCACAGAAGGTTCCTTTATCACTTTTCACCCTTTTTACTCATGCAGGGCACAAGTCATTTCATCACAGTGTATGTTTGAAAGGAATTCATGTCAGTTCATTGCCTGCAATTTCAACCCCTGTCATTTTAATGTGCAAATTCCATGGAAAATTATCATTTATTTTGGGGGGTGGGGGGAGTTCCCACCCAAGCCCCCCGCTCACACTTATTATTAGCTATTGCTTACCCACCCAAACCCTTATCTGCCCTTTCCCACCCACTCCCTAAAAAATTAGATCAGCATATTTGTTATAATATGCACGTTAAAATGGCAGGAGATGAAAATGCAGGTGATGAAAGGACGTCATACCGTTTGAAAGTGTTTGCACTTATAAGTAATTTGTGTGTCTGTGAGGGGGTTTGGTGGTGGGGTCTGTGGTGCTCTCAGGAATGTTTTGGGGACAGGCAGAATGCACATAGTTTTGTAGCAACAATAGAGGTCTATATTGGCCAATGGTTAGAATATATTGGACAGAGCAAACATGAAGATGTATTGGGAACAGCCATCATGAAGGTTTCTACAGTGGCCACACAGGGATATATTGAGCACTGCAAGCATTGGGCAACACTGGCATATTTTTGACAGAGCAAACTTGAATATGATTAACATATACTGATATATACTGGTTATAGTATGCATGAAAGCGTGTTTTCCTGTGGCATATGTTTCCATATGTACAACAAGAAGAAAATGTCTTAGAGTGGTACTAATGGCATATGTTCGGTGCATCCAAGATGGAAGTGTGTTGTTATAGTCGCACATTAAAATATATTAGACATAGGCAATATAAGTGACAGTACCGGCATATATCAGGCAGAGATAGCGTGAAAGTTTGGTCTCATACATTACTTGTTATCGACAGTTGTACTATTGCAAGACACACAGTGCACACTTTGCCCCAATGTGATACCCATTGTCCCATCAAGTGACTTCTGCTGGAATTATTTGAGTTCTGATCACAAATATGCTGAAAGAGAAAGTAACTGCACCGATCCCATCTCTTTGTGGTTTGCCACTAGAGGGACACCACCCTGCCCATGTGCACATTTTGCCCAAGCCAAGTGCATGTTGACAAACGGGGATATGATGAAGCTCATCTTCATGCCTGCAGCTGTTGGATTGTCAAAAGGATGGAACATGGTCCCTTTAATGAGGAGCAGTCATAAGAATATCATCCCTCTCAAGGTCATTTTGGAAATCCTTGTTTTATTTTGTATGCATTTATTATAGAATAAAAATAAGCTTTAGCCAACCAGACCTAGTAACCTGGTTGGCTAAAGGGAAACGTCAAGTGAGAGCTAACAATTCCCTCTCCTCTTCCATCACAATTATTGAATCCCCTTGCCATTGAAAATTATTTTATTTTACTTTTACATTTTATGTTATTTGCATTTGCATTTGTAAACCCTAAGATTAATCTTTAACAGTAACAGGAACAAACGTATGCTAAAGTTTTACTATTATATTTTTTCTCATCAGCAATACAGTATACACTGGTGGACCGTGTAAAGCTCCACCAAGACCAATGCCACGCCTTACCCTTAGTGCAAGCAGGCACTTTTGGGGATGACTTTTTCAAATGCCATTAAGCGCCCCACCTGCCTTTCCCATAATCTCCCCTCCTCTCCAAATGTTTTACATAAGGAGAAAAGTGAAAAAGAGGTGGTATTTAGCACTTTTAAGGAGGCCAATAGCTCCACAGAACCAGACACTGCAACTGCAAGAAAAGTAAGATTTTAATAAAGGTAGACCACACAGTAGCGTAGCACACATTTCAGTAATGAAGTTGCAATAAAGAGGCACCTCTGCAATTATATATATTTACCGAAAACAACATCTACATTGGTCATCAAGCGGTTCAGAAACTGAAGAGATTATTTAAAACTGTCTTTGTGCATCTCAATGCATGGATAGACTATCTTCAGCAAACACGTCAGTGAACAGAACCACTGGGCAAAACAAGCCATGACAGTATGTGCTGTTCTATTTGTAGATACGCGTACATGCAGTATGGTAGGCTGTGACTACTATGTGTATTCTTTTTTTCTTATTGTTTGTATTTTTGGTATAGTGTTCTTTCATCGATGGGTGAAATTTCAATGTTTTTTTTTTCCGAGTACATTTTACAGAAAAAACTCACCGAAATATATAGGGGGTGTTGGAAAAGTATATATAAGCGGTGAGGGTGGGCGGGAATAGCTGAAAAAAAACAATAGGGAATGGGAAGCTTGGCGGTGGAACCCCCCAAAAATGAAAATAAATCAATTTTGGTTTGTTTTTTCGGTAAACAATACTCTGAAAAAAAACAATTAAAATGTCACCCATCGATGAAATGGCATAGAACCATATTTTTATTGCTTGAATGGTTCAAAGCAAAATTATCAAAATACATTTCATAAAAAGGTAATGCCAATGGGCACTGATACCGGGTGGGTGTCCAGCACAGCTCTGCTTTTGCCACCAATACCATGAGCATGAATCTTGAAGAATTGTACATGAGCATCAACACATCCAAATACATCACAATGCATTCTGCAACAAAGTCAAAGTTGCATTGCACTGTAGTACAGCACAGACTGGGCATTGCCACTCCGAGCATGTCTAATTCTGCTACTGTTTCCATTTAAACTGTTAGAAAACCGACAAAAACAAGCATTGGCACAGAAAATTTTGACTGATGGGAAACATCTGGAAAACCAAACGTTGTAGATACCTGAGTGTAACAATGTATGCAGTCGGCTGGATCACTTTGAAAAGGGCAACATTTATGTAATTGGAGAACCAGGGCTTTTCCCTTTCTCCTTTTTTGAGTGTCTCTTTCATGGGACAGTAGTTTGAGGGTCGGGAGGAGCCTCCCAAGAGCCACACGTTTATCTCTTCATTAAACTTAAATTAAATTGCTGCCCTGGCTGTTTTCTTGGCATAATTTAATTTCTGTGCTTTAGAAACAATGCAATCCAAAAAGAAGGCCCCTACCAAGCAGGAATACGCCATTTTTTTTTAAAGTGTGTACAGTAGGTGACAATATTGTCCTATCTGTAAATGTCTTCTATGATGTATCTGTATTATTTCTAAAGGTTCCCAGTTTGATAACAATTAGCAGCAGCATAGCTGGCTGTGCACTTGGTATAAATCTCCCAATGGAAGCAGCCCGTTTCATCTTGTCTTGTGGATTTCAACATTTAATGTTCTATTGTATGTGTGTGAAACTAAAGTATTGCAGTCACTGTGCTACGATATTTAAATGAACAGCTTGTGTTTGCTGTAGTCTAGGCCACCCTCCTTCTCCCACTTCTAACTCTATCCCCATATTAACCATGACCACAGAAGCTGCTGTACATAGCTGAGAACGTCTGCCAAACATCCATTACTCAGTTGGGTGAAACTCATTGGCAACGGTTATATTTTTACACTAAAAGGGTCCCGAGGTTATGTGTGAACATGCTACTTTGTTGTAGTAGAAGCAAGAGCTAGTGATGAAAGAGAATTAAAGTGTAGAGTAGGGCTTAGAAGTGGCAGTTCGGCAGTGAATCAGGATGAGAATAGACAAGAAACAAAAACTGTATAACTCTGCTCAAGCCATGCTGAGTGTGAGAAATAATACACAGAATCACTGATTGGCAACTTGTTTGTGGTGCTTATGTTGTTGAATAGAGTGTGTTTTTATCATCAAGTATATGAGTAGCTGCACATTTGAGGGCAATCACTCCTAGTGGTGCAAGTACTAGACATGTGTTGGGAAAGCTATGTGACTACCTGATCTGTGTATGGCAATAGCTAGTTTGTGATCTGAATATCGCTCAGATGATGTGAATTTCAGAAGAAATTATGGCAATTACTGATTATGATGAATTTTTGATGAATGTTTACCAAAAAGCCAAAATTAGCTTTGGCCAATTCTGGTTTTGATTAGTTTTACAACCATATAATTTTAAGTTGTAGTGGCAATAAGGCTTGTATACTGTGGTCTGGTTCAGTGTTGCTGTCACTATGTAGCAGAGTACATTGTGACGTGCGGGGATGGGTTGCTGCTCTTCTACACCTCTGACTTCACCTGTATGGCTTGGTCCTGAAGCTGCAAGGGCATTCACCATGGGTGGCAAACCACCAGCTAGGGAGCATCGTTTGACATCCACCTCCACCAAGACAGTTTGGAATTTGCCTTTTTTATATTTATTTTAGTGCTATTCTTCTGATGGCTTCAAGGTATCAACATATAAAAACAACTAAAAACAGAATGTGTGTACTAGTCACAGGCTACAGTATAATGCACACGCTTACGTACAATTGGAGCAGCAGTTACTGTTGTGGCTTGGTTATCCGAGTGGTTCTGTGCACTCACTGCTAGTTGGAGAAAGTCTCTCAATGTGCCGAGATGCCCAAGACTGGTTTAAGATAATACCTCCAGCTATTATATAGCACAAGGTGGCAACTACTTGATTGCCAACATCGTTCTTTTGTGTTTGGGTTAATGTTAATAATAATCAGAAGGGTGTTGCTTCATTGTGACAGCATTCTTGAAATGTGCACTTTAGTTTGTGCCATCTTTGATAATTTAAACAGAGACTATTATTCTCCTGCAGAGTGCATGTTGCCGCCTCCGCCCACCTACAAGGTGTATATACCTTCAACCTTTTTACATGGGAACCTGTTTCTGCCAGTTGTCAAAGACTGGGGGAGGGGAGGTGATTCACAGGAAGGCAGGTTGAACTTGAGCTGAATAACGCTTTTAATTAAGTAGTGGAGTGAGCGCTTCAGTGAGAGTTGTAATGTGGATTGTCAGTGTTCTGTTGTGTTGTATGTAGCACATGCCAATACAGTATGCCCATCCCTTCAATAGCAACTGTATAAATAAAAATAATTAATCATAAACAAGGAACGGCACCCAGGGCTGATTCATGAAGTTGTTTGCCCGGTGCAAAGTTACTTTGCCCGGTGCAAAGTCGCTTTGCACTGCCAACATAAACCCTGATTCATGAAACTGTGCAAAGTGTATTTTTTCGGTGCAAAGTCATTTTTGCAGTACAAAAGGAACTTTGCCTGAAAAAATACACTTTGCACAGTTCCATGAATCAGGGTTTGTGTTGGCAATGCAAAGCGACTTTGCACTGGGCAGAGCGACTTTGCACCGGGCAAACAATTCCATGAATCGGGCCCACAGTTGCCAGTACTTGTTTAGAATACTCATTTCCCACATTCTGAAAATGTGCGTCTAGAAAGACACATACAAAGGAACTGCCCATAAGTGAAAGGAATACAATAAATATATAGAAAATACATACTAAAGGTTTACTTATCATGATTACTAAACATTCTCCTCCCTCCCGCAGCATTCCTGAGGGAATGGTTGTGCATGAAGTTGTGGGTGTTTCCACTCCCATCGAATGACCAGAATGAACATGTGCTCGTACAAGGGTTGGGATTTTGGAGGCAGATGGAGAACGTGGGTGTCGTTTGCTAGCACGGTTGTGTCTCCATTTGAAGCCATGTCAGGGTCATGCATGTTTAATTAAGTTCTTCCCTGCATTTTGCAGCAACCCGTCTCCATTCAAGCAGGAACTCTGTGGTGGCTTTATATCTTTGAACCATGCATTTTTAATGATATGTGGACAAACACTAGCACACATTTTTCGTCTTTAAAATGGTTTACGGGTTACGTAATATTTGCAAGTAGCTATGGCGACTTTAAGCACGTTTTGCAGTTTATGTCACAGTTTCAATCTCTGCTGAAAATGTACGATAGTTATTTAAATAGGCCTTATATTCCAAGAAATTACTTTTACATGTGTAAAAAAAAAGTGCATGGTATTGTTTTCACACAAATATAATATGATTAAAAGATAGGGGTCATTACAAGTTTGCCGGTCCGGTAACTAGGTTACTGGTAAGCTTGCTGGTACCGTAGTTACCGGACCGGCAAACTACGAGTTCTGCTTGCAGGTGCCTTTTCTCCGGTCAGGTCAGACCTGGCGGGCGGAACGGCACCCGCGAGCACAGCATGTCGGATGCACTGGCACCATTCTGAATGGTGCCGGTTCACCCGACCTCCCCATTCCCATGGGGCTCAATGGGTAATGGGGAGCATTTAATTTTGGCGCCCACGAATGGGCATTTACCGGGTCCGGCTGGGCCGCAATGACCCGGTAATTGCCCATTTACGGGGGCCGTAAAAAATTGCAAGTTTGGCGGCAGCCTGCCGGTTTTACCGGCAAGGCTACCGCCGAATTTACAGTTAACAGGCTTGCATACAATAGGCATGACCAAAGCCAGCTTATTGTTTCTGTTAGTAATGTTATGTGTGTGGATACTAGCTTGACACATTTTAGGACTTTTAAATAATGACTGCTTATTGAGGGATTAATTAAGTAACTATAGTGAATTGCAGTGCAATTTGAGATGCTGACTTCATGAAATCACCCTCACCACAGTTATTGTAACAGGCACTTCTTACCCATAATGAGGCGTAAAAGTGAAAACACGTGTGTACGTGTGTTTTTGTTTTGTTTTGGAATACACATTGCGGTCCTAGTGGACATAGTAAAAATACTTCCATAGACTGTGGTGAACAGCTGGCTTTTTTAAATATTCCTATTAGTTTCAAATCTGTTGGGTTTGTCACTGTTTGATTGTACAATTCTGTGTTGCTTGTTTCCTACCTTTGAGCTAAATACCTCCCATTTGTAAATACTGTGGCCTGTAAGGTATGTCGTGTGACAGCGATGAGGATAGAAACAATCTGAGGGAGATATTTATGGAGTTTAAGGATGTATTTGCAAAAGATGCTTATGATTGCGGTTTAACTGATTTACATGTGGCCACACTACCAGAAGGGTGTAGCAGAAGTCCAGTATTTGTACGCCAGTATAGACTACCGCTGGCATGTTTAGAATCAATAGCAGAGATTATAAAGAATTTGGAAGCTCGGGGAATCATCAGGCCCATTCATAGCACATCCAATACATCTATTTTAGGTGTTAAAGCCAAATGGTCAATGGCGGCAATGTGCAGACTTGAGGGAGTTAAATAAAAGAGTGCCAGTATCCAGATGGCCACTAGCATTCATTGATCAGGGCTTAGCTCAGGTACATGGTTCAAAAGTGTTTACCACATTAGATCGAATTTTTTTACATTACATTAGAATTTATTTTCCTTTACATTTGACAGGACTCAATACGCCTGGCTTAGAGCTCTGTTCGGGTACATCAATAGTGGGAGTGAATTTGGCATATTTTTGAGAATGGCCATGCCAGATGCAGCGGAAAGAGGAACCATAGTTTATGTGGATGATGTCCTGATAAAAAATGAAAGCCTGAAAAGCCATTTTGATGAAATAAGACATGTGCTTGGCCAATTGCAGAAAGCAGGTGCCAAAGTGTCTTTACAAAAAGCACAATGGTGCAAGAAAAAAGTGAACTTTCTAGGCCATGAAGTGACTGAACATGGGCTAAATTCACAAAAGAAAAAAATAGAGGCCATACAAAAACTAAAGGACCCTAAAAATGTGAAAGAGGTAAAAAGTTTATTAGGGATGACAGGCTATAACAGAAAGTTCATTGAAAATTATGCTGAAATTACTCAACCATTGACTAAACTGCTTAAACTGAATACACCCTGGATATGGGAAAAAGAACAGTCTGAGGCAATAGCTAAATTGAAGGAATGTCTTGTAAAGGCACCATGTTTAGCATATCCCATAAAGGGTAGGGATTTCTTTGTAGAAATAGGGTTCTCTGAACATTGTATGTCAGGAGTGTTAACACAAAAACATGGTGTGAATCACAAAACTATTGCATATGCAAGTAAAGCATTTTCCCAAGTTGAAATGAAATTCAATGAATGTGAAAAGGCCCTATTAACCACTGTGTTGGCGCCACAACATTTCCACCCTATTGTTTAGGGAGAAAAGGTGATTATTGAAACAAATCATCAACCTTTGCAGTTTTTAGAGAGTAAAAGAATTAGGTCAGGTAATCTAGCGCAGTCCAGAATCACTTCATGGACGCTGGCATTACAAGGTTTTCCTGTAGAAGTGAGATATGGACAAAATAAAAAGAGCCCAATTGCTCAAGGGTTAGCTGACTTACATGACTGTGCAGCTGAACAAGTATCAAACGAAATGGAAGTGGAACCTAGTTTGCAGGAATTTGAACAATCACCACACAAAGCTTTTGATGAAAAAACATGCAAGGATCTGCCAACTGTATATGTGGATGGTTGTGCTTTTCACATTGAAAATGACAGTAATAAACAATTAGTGTCAGGAATAGGGAATGTCTGGTTGAAATGTGAAGGCGTCCCCAGTGTAGGGATGAGGATTGGAGCTAGAAGCAGTTAAATAGCGGAATTGGCGGCCATTTATAAAGCAATTGCTACTGCAGTTGATAATAAATTCAGTGAAATTGTCCTGGTGACTGATTCTGACTATGCACGAAATAGCTTTGTGGAGTATTTACCTGGCTGGAAAGCGAGAGGCATGGTTACATACAACAAAAAGCCACTTAAACATGGAAAGATGATACAAGCCATAGACAAATTTGTGTCAGAAAATGATTTGACAATATACTGGAGAACAATTTGTGGGCATTTAAAAACACCCGGAGAGGATAAGGAGGGAAATGATAAGGCAGACCACCTGGCTAAAATTGGGGCTGTGATGGGAGAATTGCTACCTATAGATGATTTACTGGGTGAAATACAAATTGATGCAGTAACACGTTCTAAAACACCAAAGGAGACAGAGCAACCAGTGGTACAGTGGGGTCATGATATGCCAGACCAAGATTTGATTGAGGCACAAAAGAATGATCAAATTTTGGGAATCTATTATAACCATTTGATAGATCCTGAACAAAACCCTTTAACAGAAAATGATTGTATGGGAAAAGAAGAGTTGAGGGTGTTATTAAAGAATAAAAAATGAGTTAGACTGCAGGATGGACTCATGATTAGAGAGTCCATAACAGGACAAATACAGTGGGTGGTACCCCTTTCATTCAGAGGGCTAATGCTACAACATGCACATGATGCAATAACTGCAGGCCACAGAGGTTCACAAAAAACATTGGAAATACTGATTATGCTTACTGGCCACATATGTCCCAAGATGTGGAATTATATACTAGAGGGTGTCTAGTAAGCACCCAATTTAAACCTGCTTCAGTAATGCATAGAGCCCCATTGATGAAAAGAGGCCTAACTCTCCCATGGTCAGATTTGCAAATAGACTATGTAGGCCCTTTAAAAAGGTCGAGCAGAGGAAACCGTTACATTTTAAGTGTGATATGTTTGATGTCGAAGTGGAATGAATGTATTCCTGCACCAGATTCTAGTGCGCAAACAGCAGCCACATTGCTGGTGAACCATGTGTTCTCAAGGTTTGGGTTGCCACAAAGAATTGAGTCAGACAGAGGAAGTCATTTGACAAGTACTCTAATGAATAAGGTATGGCAAATACTGGGTGTGAAAAGGAAACTACATATCGCATATCGAGCAGCCTCTTCAGGTGGAGTTGAACGGAGCAATAGGTCTGTTGTGGATATTTTAAAGAAATTTGTGGCAGAAGCAGGTTCCAGCTGGGATTTACGTCTACCTTTAGTTTTAATGGCAATCAGATCAACTCCTGCCAAAGCAACAGGTGTTAGCCCCCATGAGGTCTTGACAGGTAGGAAAATGGTGTTACCACAACACCTGCTATACAGAGCACATGAGCAGACACTTGTGAGTGCATGCAGAGTTCATGAATACATTGATGAACTGAGGAAGCATTTGCAACATGCATTTGCTTTTGTGCAGAGAAATCTGGAAAGGGCTGCTGTCAGTGCTAAGACATACTATGATGAAAGAACATCAGTGAGAGAATACAGTGTAGGGGATCAGGTGTACGAGTTTCATTTTGGAAAAAGTAAACAGAAACATTCTAAATTTCTAGCAGCCTCACAGTGGCCATTTCGAAATATAGATAAGATCTCTCCTGTAGTTTATAATGTTTTGAAAAATGAAGGTGAAACAGCGATAGAGCAGTTTGTCCATGTAAATCAGATCAAGCCATGCCTTCCCAGACACGAGATCAGGCAGCTTGAGCATGTAGAAACAGAAAGCCCTGGGGCTACTGCCCACTGATGCACACAATACGGTGGGCAGTCATAATTTCGAGAAAAAAAAATGTCGACAGACAAAAATGTCGACTTTCGTTTTTTTTAATTATATATTTATTTTAGGGGTTTGGGAGTTAAAAAAAAGGGAAAAATTAAAAAAAAAAAGGGGGGTTGGGGGGGGAACCCCCCATTTAAAAAAAAAATGCATTGAAAAAAAAAGTCGACATTTTTTTTTTCGACATTTTTTTTCCAAATTTTGACTGTCGACATTTTTGTTGTCGACATTATGACTATAAACCACACAATACAACAGAAAGTCCCTTGAACACAAAAAGATAAAATAAATGGGTACAGTCAGAAGGCAGTGACAGAGAAGTTAAAAAGTTGATTATTATAATGGCACATAAACACTGTAATATATGTAAATATATATAAAATGTAAAAAAAAATCTGAATGTGCTTTTAAAATGACTTTCAGAGCCTGTCATTTTCCATTCATTTTGCACTGGCGAACACATTATGTTATTAATGAGTTACCGTGTTAGTTTTTTGTTAATGAGGTTAGTTCATTAATCCTCAAATGTGTCTCCTGCAACAGAGGAATTTCAGGTAAAAATAGTGCGCATTTTGAATGTACAAATGTGTGCTTTTAACTGTGAAAAAAAACTATTTGCATTTTATATGTAAAAATTGTTTTTGACTGAATAACCTGCCCTCACTTATATGTCCATGTTACACTGGCAACACATAGCTTGAAACAATTGCATCATAGCAATACACCAAACCCATGCAGTGGTACTGCATAAAAAAAACATGCTACACATTGCTCCTGTGCACTAGTGCTGTACTCTGTGCTGTACTCTGTGTTGTAACACACTAAAAAACCTTAGAGGCCTCAAATGGCGAGCTAGACATAGTGTAGACTAAGAACCCTTTTCCCAGTGCCAAACACTGGATGCATGTGGCCAAGATGTTGGGTCTGGTGACTTCTCCACAAGGAGGCACTATTTGCAATGCTAAAAGCAAGCTATGTACATCTTGTTGCAGCCCTATCACTCTGAAAACTGTTTGCTCTACTGCTTTTAAGAAGACTTTTTTAATGTATCGAATGAGGGTCAGGTTGGGTGCTTATTTTTGCCAGGTGTCAACCGTTAAGACTACCAAATCTATATATAACTTGGAACATTCTTCCGTGCCTTGGACCACAAATTGATACTAAAGAGCATGAGCAGTTAGCAATGTCAACAAACAAAAAAATATTTGATTGTGCACAATCATAATTTTTGTGCATGTTTTCAAATTGCAAAGTGCCAAGGAGTTGTGCAAGGACAACCCTTTTTTTCTTATGATATGTGGCATCCTGCAAATCAACTGTGACTCTTGCTCTTTTCTGCTAGGACCCCAGCAAAAATGTAATGTCAGGGAATCCCCCAGTTCAGTGCAACACACTCTGGGGGAAATGTGCATAGACCCTGCAATGTCCTCTGCGTGTAACACCACTTTGCACGTACCTGCACACAAAAGCATGTTATGCACGTTCTGTGCATTCATGGATGTCCAACTGCAAAATAACTCTATGCGCAAGAAGTGGCGGGAACACCCAGGACACGCCACATTAAGCAACTACCTTTGCACAGTCATCGTCCCCACCATCATGCTCCCTGTCAATACTGCAAGCCGTCCCCCCGCAATCAAGGCAGCAGCCCAGTGACACTTTGTACGACCCCCGTAACGACCCAGAAATAATGCATTACATGTCACATAACTCAAGTAGGTCCTTGGTGAATCTGTGTGCGAACCCTCGTAAATGATGGCTGCACCACGCTATCTGCATACGCATACCCCTAGTTAAGCTGGCACCTCAACTACGTGCTGTCACCCCTAAATTGCTACATGAATCCTACCTCTGCTCGTTGGATCTTATGCGCCTCCTATCATGTGGCGGTGGGTCCATAAGGTTCATGTGTTACTTTTCCAGATGTAAGGTTGCGCGTTGGGTTCCATGAATTCGATTTGGTTTGCGCTTTACACTTCATGGCCCGTCCTTCAACACACCCACGTTCATTCTCATTTTGCCAGGGAAATGGGGAATATGCATGTCCCGCCACCTATTTTTTTCTCTGATTAGGTTCGTCCCACACTTTGCGTGAAGTCTCGCGCAGGGAGCCAGACTGCACGCAAAGAGGTGACAGACCTGGTAAAAGTCTCTGCAAGGTCCCGAATATGCACACTAAATCCATTCCATGAATCTACGGAATGTGTTCTGCACGTTTAGTGCGCAACTGCACTTTTCAGCATGCAGAAACATCTGTAAATCAGGCTCTCTCCCCTTTAAACACAAACTGTTCAGCAAATACGATGCTCCGACATGTGTTTGTGTTATAGCTTGACAGTTGAGGTAGTTCTGCTTAGGGCATCACAACTTACCGCTTGTGAGGGTAAGTGCTATGTAAATCTGATGTTGAGATTTAATGTGATAACACAGATGTTGTTGCATGTCCACAAATGTGTCATTTCCATATTAAGCTATTGTGTTTAACGCAGAAATATATAACATATAAGATGCATTCCATGGGGCATCCCCAAACAGCTATGAAGAGGGTCTGATTTACAAAAGCGGTTTTCAATGGGACAATCCCATTTAAACACGCTTTCTATATCTGGCCCAGAGACAGCTAGCCTTACATCTTTAAATATGCCTTGAGGAAGGCAAGCTATGACACGTTCCACACTTTTTGAAACTCATAGCTGGCCAGTCTTCTTCATTTTTGGGAGGTATTTTGAAAAAGCCCAATACACAGCTCCCAGAAGCAGTGAGCACTCCAGAGATGAGCCTGATTTAAAGTGTGTTTTTCAACTGGACTTTCCCATCGAAAAAACTCCTATGTAAATAAGGAGGCCCTGTGTGTGGGGATAAGGGGTCCCTTTACGGCCACACTACAGGAGACATTGGGCCTCATTACGAGTTCGGAGGTAGCCATGCCCTTCATAAGGGCATGGCTACCCCCGAACTCGGGTCCGGGTCTGGGTTGCCTGAATGGGGAAATACCTGGCCATTCCGACCTAGGAGGGTCCGGTAATGATGGGCCCGTTGTTAGCATGCTGGGCTGCTCGTGGGGCCCACTCAGGACGTCTGGTAAAACCAGGCGTCCTGAGCGTGTCCCGCGAGCAGACCTCGTAATGAGGCAGTATGGGGTTAACGGTGCCGGCAGCTCTACCAGCGCCGTTAACCCCATACCGCCAGGGTCGTAATGAGGCACATAGTGTCATGTGAAGGGGCTGGAAACCTCTGACTTTTGGTTTTTATTTTAAGATTGCACATGTTTGCAATTTCGGGCACAATGAGGCAAGTCATGTTTTTATGTGCCACTTGATTACGTGCAATCACATCACCCAGTGGGAGCAGGATGCTGAAACCACAACCAAGCTAATAAACGTGTCACACTTTAACATTGAGTATAAATACATAATATACAATCGATATCTGAAAATGCAGAAAGAAAAGACAACTTCATATACAATCAGGAAAGGCCATTTTAAAAAGCTGGCCAAAAAATGCACTAGTGCAAAAATAATATGTTTAAATGAATGTTGCACTAGGACTACAACTCGACAAACATTGCACGGATGCAAAAATGCATTTAAAGAACATGTGTTGCGCGACATGACAATGTTTGCCATAGTGCCAATTGCACTGGACCCGGGGCGATATTTCTGTAATGCCGCCCTATGTCATTACTTTGGTCTAGCGGAAAAGGATGTCGCTCCCACGGCTCCATTACCATCAGCTTACCCGCTGCAGCATACCTCGGGCCCTCTGATTCGTGCCCCCCCCCCCCCATTAGTCAGAGATGGAAGAAGCCGAGTTATTTATAGCTCTCTCCGAGGCTGGCTCCCCGGTGTCAGTTCCACTAACAACTTTCCCTTTACAACATGTACACCTTTGACCTGAGCTGTCTGGTCCACGAGCATAGCCATGCCTGTATCTGTTACACACACTTTCTGATTTACTGGATTCTTGGAACCAAGAACAAACAAGCAGACGATACTATGATAACTCGCGTGGGCTGCAATGCCTTAAACAGTAGCACACAAAAAACAAAAAAAAAACAAAAAACAGACGAAAAGGGAAGAAGATTATTGGAAAATACAGTGGGCAAAGAGAAGACGTTGGTATATTTTCCATCTTTAAACATATTCCAAAGGGCACATTTTACCACTGCACCGACATTGCCCGAGCCATATTACTTACACTGAATATTATGATGGTAAATCGTGTAAGTCAGGTAAATATTATTGTTGCTGAGCCCCCTGCCTCCCCCCGCAATTAAATAGTGTCGCCGCCCTCCGCACCGATGCCATATCTGTTCAGATTTTCTATTGAAAGCAGTCACCATACCACCTTTTTGAAGAGGGCCACGCCGCAAATGAAATTCCTTGGCACCCCCAGGGGGACCAGCCCCCCTCTGATACCCCCACCCCCTCTGGTACCCCCACCCCCTCCGCCACAGTTCGAAGAGACTATGGCCCTCATTACGACCCTGGCGGAATTCGGAAAACGATGGCGGAAATGCAATACCGCCATCGAATAGCGCTCGGTGCGACTATGACCCGTCACCGCAAAGTACGAAGCCATTAGCGACACCGTAGTGAACGCCAACGCTAACTGCACCAAGCACGCGCGCGCGCGCCATGCCAAACCGTAAACACCACCATGGCGCAAGGGTACGCCAATTCCGACCCTAGCGGACATGTACCTAACGCCATCAAGCATGGCGGAATGTACCATTCCGCCATGGTGAGAAGTACGGCATCGCGAATCAACCGTAAACGGCCCCACTGAGTGCCTGTACACCGCTCCCTGCCCACAAAGTACAACTCCCCGTAGGTGCAATGAAGTCACAATGCAACCAGTGAAATGTACAAGTCACCCATGCATGCCAACGAACAAAAGAAACACAAGAGGGGCCAATGGGAGCTGCAGGGCACAGATGGCACGAATACAGAAGCCAATCCAATGGACATGACCACAGTCCCCCCCCCCCCGAAACGCACGCAAACACAGGCACCTGTGACCAGCAACATTCCGAAAATCACATCATTCCACCAGTCCACCTGGCTGACCGGCATCTGTTACACAAAACCCAATCCCCCGCCCCTGAGCATGACAACATTCAAACAGTCATATTGGCAGCCCCCATCCCTGACCTCACTGGGCTTCGTAGGCAAACGCGCCCAGTACAGTACCACGCAACTAAACTCCGAAGCTGGAACCCAATGCAGATCTCCTCACAATACATCGCTCCCCAAATAGGAATATGCCACATCACTTGCAAAGAAGAACGCTACACGGGCCAAATCATAATAGAAATTTAATGCACAACAAAATCACCAAGCCCATACAGCCATTAGGCCATGAACTCCAAAACACATTTCACCATCGTGGGCTGCATCCGCAAGAAATGACCAGCCACTACTTGTGTGACGCCCTGTTCCATCATGGTACACAGAGCCACATTCACGTACGAAAAGGCAACATGGAAGCGCACAGAACCGCAGGGCCGTCCCAATGGGGAGGCACTAGTCCAGCTGAAAGGCCGAAATGTTGCTCCGAGCCACTAGTACTGCGTAAGGGCATGTGGCCCATTGGCAATCGTCCCATAAGATCGTAATGCTGCTCCACTGATTAACACGAAGCAGCAGGTGTCGGGAGTAAAAGCCATCTGCAGGAGTGGCATACAGATGGCAGTGGCAAAAGGGGAGGAGATACCTGTCAACCAAAAGAAAAGAAAAAGAATAGAATGCCCATCAGAACTACATTCGAACAACTCACTTCAATGATCACACTAAATCCACAGCCATATGCATGCTAGCCCACTCCAAAGGATCATCACCACCCAAAAACCACTTGCGACTCATAACTATCTATATCGAGGTGTAAACACCATCACAAACGAGTGTACCTGTGCATGCGTCTGTCAAAACAGAATCCATCAGATGGGATTGGTAACGTGCATGGACACAAGTGTCTGAGGGCGCGTCGAGACAGGGAGGGCTCAACAAGGCCAGATAGACGATGGTCCCACTATGGCAGCCCTGCATCACATAGCGCAGGGGAGGCGGATAGATTCCAAGAAGCCCTGTACATGGCAAACTCTGTATCAAATCACCTGCCCATGCATCCATTCATCATTCCCTCATCCCGGGATTAAAACGCCTGAATATTTACTCACATAACATTAGAAATATCCATTGAGTCTGTGCGTTATGCAGCCTGCAAAATCCACAGTGCCCCAGCCCGTAATTCCAGTGTAGTGAAGTAACATGTATTTGGGAACGTCCGGCCTCATCGCCCACGTCGCTATTGCGCATCCCAAACCATTCATATCAATCATTGCATCCTCGCCATGGCCCCTGTCTCAAGGACATTGAACAATAGAACGTTATATTTGCAGTCAGAACTGTGGGCATTTCCTCGCCGCTAGCTGAAAACCGAAAGCGCCGCCCTTCGAATTCCTCATTTGCAACATCACGTCGAAGAGGCATCTGTGGCCGTTTGAAATCACTAATTAATCCATCTAGTGCGGCTGTGTGTGAAAATGGCAACTGCCTTCACCCACAAATGGGACGCCCCGCCCGTCGTTGCAACTCGGTACAGTGATGCATGAGGGCCCACCGTTACTCGAGTACTACGTACCACTGACCCTTCACAAGTCTGTTCGCGACTGCACAGATAGTACGTGAAACAATGGGACCACAGCAGAATGAACATATCAACCAATGTTACACGGCCATCGGGTACAAATACATGATTGCAATAGCAAGATGCCATTCCTCGAATTGCAGCGTTGTGTGCGGGACGTGCTCGGCCAAAGGGGAGAGCAGTTTGCACAGGTGGAATGAATCACCACAGGTGGAGGCCATACAGCCTGAAAACACATAAATTGCACACCCAGTCTCCTCCCACAACCACACCGAAATGCTACCGGCAGGACTCGCGATGTTGGCCCTGGGGGACCTGATAGCACTGCAAGTACTCCAACTCCAAGAAGAAGACGAACACCAACTACAACCGGCCGCACGGAGGAGACGCAGGAGGAGGAGGAGGCCAAGGCAGGGCCAGCAAGGGCCGCCAGCACAGCCACCACCACCACGCAGGCAGCCCGCAATCCCACGCCTCCGAGTACATCCGTTCAACCTCACTGATGAGCAGATCCACACCCTCTACCGTCTGGACCGGGACACCATAGCCGCCATTGTGGACATGACACAGGCTGACCTTGTCAGCATGATAGATAGCCCAACCGCCATCCCACCCCTACTGAAGGTGGTGTCTGTACTCCACTTCCTGGCCACAGGCACCTACCAGCACACAGTCGGACAGTTGCATGGCATTTCTCAGCCACTGTTCTCACGGACACTATTGCAAGTGCTCGATGCCCTCCTGCAGCACGCAGACGACTACATCTCTCTACCACGCTCGGAGCAGGAAATTACCAACACAAAAGTGGGATTCCATGCACTTGCCGGCATACCGGGTTGCATTGGTGCCATCGACTGCACCCATGTGGAATTGGTCGTCCCACATGCCATGGAGGCCCAGTACCGCAACCGAAAACAATTTCATTCCCTGAATGTACAAATGGTGTGTGACTCCAACAGGATCATTACACATTGTTGTGCCCGATTCCCTGGATCAACCCATGATTCTATGGTCTTGAGGAACTCTACAATACCACGCTACATGGAGCGACACGCAGGGAACAGATCCTGGCTACTCGGTGAGTCTCATTACATGCATGATAATGTGGGGTATGTGATTCGGCAATGACCTGGCAGGAAGGGGGGGGGGTGCGTACGTAGCAATGGCATTCCACATCATACGTTTATCGTCCACATACAGGTGATGCTGGATATCCACTGAAGAGATGGCTCCTCACACCAGTCCGGAACCCACGGGACCAGCATGAGGAGGACTACAACCATGCCCACTCACGTACCCGTGTAGTCATTGAACAGGCATTCGGCCTACTGAAGGGTCGTTTCCGCTGCCTCAGCAGGTCTGGCGGGGCACTCCTGTACCGCCATGAGAAGGTTGCAAAGATGGTGATGGCATGTGTCATGCTCCACAACATGTGCGTACGTAGAAATGTGCCCATGCCCCCTGACGCAGAACTGCAAGCACCTGATGATGGTCATGATGAGGGTGGGGATGTGGCAGCACCTCAAGGAGTCTGCGAGGCACCGGAGGGCCGTGACATTCGTCAGCATCTCATTGATGTATGCTTCTAGCACTCACGCCTGGTGGCTGATACATGGACACGGGACTCGTGGCACTGTGTGTGTCTGGGACATGCACAATATGGACTGTACGCCTATGATGGCCTAGTACACAAAGATCAATGTCCACACATCTCATTGGTTGATCGTGCACTGTTTATGGCATATGTGATATCATGTTGTACACCCTATCGACCCGCCACCCAAGTGAGCCCAACACACCCCCTCCACCCTCCTACCTCCCCCCCGAACACCAGTGTCCAAAGTTGCTCATTGTCAGTGGGCAGTCGCTATTGCAAGCCCCCTCTGCGGGTATCAGGGGCACCCCTGCCTGTGGAGCGCAGGTTCCTCCCAGATCTACGTTGGGGGCTGCCCTGGACGGAACTTGCAACGGATGATGTCTCTGCCTGCTCACGTCCATGCATGTCCCTAAGGGTTTGCGAGAGCTCAGTGAGCACACGGCGCACTGCGGCAAGTTCGGCACATACATCCTTGGACGTCGCATGCAGTTCCCCCCTCAGGCTCTCGGTGCTTCTCTCCATTTGGACTCTCAGGCTCTCGGTGCTACTCTCCATTTGTGCCCTTAGTGTCTCTGTACCTCTCTCCATTTCTGCCCTAAGTGTCTCAGTTGATGTTTCTATGTCTGCCTTAGTGCCCCCACATTCATCGGCATGGTCCTTGAGGAGCGTGGCCAGTTGCTGCTGTTGCACGATTAACTGGTCGAGGGACTGTTGCCTCTGCTGGGCCATGGCCATTTGCGGGGGTGTCACAGAGGGGCTGTGGACCTCATGTTGCCTTGCCACAGGGCTTGTGGGGGATGGCCAGTCGTCGTCTTGTGGGTGCCCCTGCGTGGCATCCTCATGTTGTACGGGATGGGACAGACAGGGGGATTGGGACAGGTCATGGATGGATCTGACTTCGACATCCCCGTCTTCTGTGTCGGAGCATGCTGCCATCAATGGGGTGTCACCTATGGTGCTGCTGCCACCAGAGGCAGTGCCTTCTGTGGCATCCGTTGGGGGGACCTGTGGTGGTGGTGTTGTGGGCATGCTGGCTGCTGGGGTGCCTGTTGATGTTCCCTCCTCTGTGCTGCCACCTGATTTGTGCTGCTGCCGTGTCTTGATGCGTGCAGCTGAGGTGGAGGGTCTTTGGCCGTTGGTCTTGGCCCTCTTTGCAGGTGTGCTGGTAGGGGTGTCCTGATGCTCGTCGTTTGGATCGGACCCTGTGGTGGAGTAAAGGAGGGCGAGGGTTATTGATGGGTCTGTGGGAATTGGAATGGCATTGTATCACATGCATTGGGGTGGTACCTGAGGGTGATTTGGGTCGGGGCCTTGGAGGTGCTTTCATTTGTGTGTGGAGTGAGGGTGCAGTTGTTTGGCAGCCTGCAGTTAGGGTGTGCCTGCTGCACGTGTAGTGCGTGTTTTAGGGGTTTTTAATTATTTATGTATTTATTGTGGGTTTTAACGTGCGCTATCAGGCCGATGTGTGTGGACGTTCTCCTGGACATGTGTTTCTGTTGCACTATGTGGACACATGGTACTTCACATGGATGGACTTTGTGGATTTGGCATTGTTTTATCTGGCCCACCTACCTGAATCTTCGGATGTCTGCACTCCTTTCTCCATCCCTCCGACTCCCTCTATGCTCTCCATTCCGATGGTGGAGGCACAGATTTCTTCCCAGGGGGTCAACTTGATGGGTGATTCAGGACCTCCCCCGGTGGCTGTGGCAATGTTGCGGTTGGCAGAGAGTATGCTGCGGACGCGTATCCGCAGGTCGTCCCATCGCTTTCGGCATTGCTGTGGGGTGCGGGGTGCGGTCCCCACCGCACTTACCCACTGTGCCACCAGAGCCCATATGGCCTTCTTGTTTGCAAGTGCCGTCCTGGTCATTTGCGTGGAGAAGACGACGGCAGCATTCTCCTGGAGGGTCTCTGTTAGCACGGTGAGTTCCTCACGGGAGAAGTGGACCTGCCGCTTGCGGTCGCACGCTTTCTTTGCTACTTTTCCCATTTTTCTTGGTTTCGCTAGGGTGGATGACGGGTTGGGGTGTGTCTCAGGGTAGTGTTTTTGGTGGTTGTGTGGTTTTAGTGGTTTTATAGGTGTACGGCGGGATGTTTCCCGTTCCGGGCCCATGTTTTTACTTCCGTTTCCGTATATTTACGGTCACCGTACTTTCCGGTAGGCGCACACTGCGGTGTCCGCTGTGATGGGTGGCGGTATTGCACCTAGGGCGCCGTACGGCGGCGGTGTGGGCCGTTTTGGGGTCATTTCCGCCATCGCGGTCTTTGCACTTCCGCCATGCCGTGGTGCTCGTGCCCGATGGGTCGGAATGGGCCGCACTTTGCTCCTTCGTGCAATGGCGGAAACGCTATTTACGCTGTGGCGGTCCGGTCAGTCACTTTCCGCCAGGGTCGTAATGAGGGCCTATTAGTGTAATTGATTTTGGATTTCTCTAGAGTGAGTTGCAGGTTTTTACAAAAAAAATGATTTGCAAAATTCATGCACGTTTATTTTCTTACCGAGAGTAATAAACGCCCGCCCCCCCCACCGTCTCGGTCGGAGCTTGCTAATTATTACCCTACAATGCACACCGCTGAGCAAGGATAACAGGTGTATCTGTTGACGTATGTGGGCCTCATAGCATTATATACAGATAACAGGTGTTTTACTGTTACCCAACTCAAGGGTACGCATTTTATCCACCACAAAAGGATAATGGGTGAGTGGCCATACAGGGACTTATATCTATTGCCATGAGGAGAACCCTGTAATCTCGCAGCAGAATAGACAGCCCAACATGCCAGATATAAAGCATGAGCTCTATGGGAGGGGTGGATTGGGGGGGTGGGGGGTGGTCGGTTATGTGCAGGGGCGGGCGAAGGGAATTTCTAACTTGGACTTATTCATGGTCCCAGGTTTACCTCCAATCCCAAACTTAACAAAAGGGATAGAAGCTGCTTCTTTTTTATTTATTTTTTAAAATCGAAATAACCTTTAAATACAAATTGTAAATAGCTTTTAATAACAGGAAATGATGCTCGGGTTATTTTGCCATGCCGGTAGCTAGGTGACCCTCCCTCCCCCCACCACCAGGCGAGGGGAAGGGTGAACACCTCACAAAACCCCATTCCCCAGACTGGCCTTGATAGGAAAGGATGCGTTGGGCAACCTGAAAGAAAACATTGCCATGATATTTACAGAGAGTCAGCCTGAGTCCCTGGCAAAGGATGATGCACGAGACTCGGTTAACCACCAGACGTCATATTTCTCACCATTAACACATAGGGATGATGGCAGTGTCCCCATATGTGCTGCTGGGCCTGGGTACACAATGAACGGTGTTAGGTGAGCTATGGGTACCCTCTAACATTTCAGGCAACCATGCTAATGCACCTTGTGATTCTTGTCTGCCCAGTCTACACCCCATAGAGATGCCCAAAGAGGGCATTAAGGGGTCCACAATGCCAGCATTCTCCTACATGGAAATGAGCCGCCTACCAACACATTCTATGTTTGCCAATTCACCCCAGGATCCAGTAGTGTGATTTCCATCATGGACACCGTGAGCCCTTGGGGTTTGCCTGTAGCAGAAGCTCAGCTAAAAGGCAGCTGCAGTTATCATTGCTTCCTGACACCACATTGCTATAGAACAGATGGGGGGCCCCAAATGTACCTGTTCACCGTTTTGCTGAGCTACATTAAAGCATAAAGCCCCTTACAGTACACACACATTAACAGAAAGTGCACGCTGATTTAATCGGTCCACCTCATAGACTTCTTTGGCCAGCTCTGCTATGGCTGGTCAGGACCCAACTCCTTACTTGCCATGCAGGATTCAGGTTCTCGCTGTCTATTGAAGTTTATTTAATTATTTATATGTTTATTTATATGGTATGGTATTGTTTATTTGTAAAGCGCCTATACACAATGCAAGTGTTTCAAAGGCTCAAGGAGGGAGGGAACAAGGGGAAAAAACAAGAATCATTCAAAGCCCTTGAATTTCTGAACGATACAAGTCTACACAGGCAGAGTGAGTGCCTGGAACAAGTGCATATAATACAATTAACAGTGTAGATAACAGAAACTAGGTCTGATGATTCTGCAGTTTTTCCAAGAGCATTTAGGTGTCACCATGCAAGGAGAGGAACAAGGGAAAAACAGATAGACAATATTGAAGACATGGAACATTCAGATCATGCATGTGCGCAGCCAGGTGCAGGAGAGGGGAGGGGGGACAAGTGCAGGAGGGGTTGGGGGGGGCACGTGGGCCAAGTCGGTCAGAAGCTGGGGTAAGTGCTGAGAGATGCCGCTCAGATGGGTCATTGACCGAGTGCAGACCACGGATGCAGTGCAAAGTCCCAGAGGCAAGTGCGGGAGACTGGCGAGTGTGCCTGGGACCTGTGTGAGTCTGTGGTACACCAGGCAGCCAGTCAGTGGGCTGTGTGGAAAAGGAGGGTGAGAGGGATAAAGCAAATAGAGAGTTTAGCAGGGTAGAGGGAGAGAGAAGGAGGAGGAGAAGAGGAATGTCTTTAGGAGTTTCCAGAACTTAAGGAGATCAGGCTCAAGACGGATTCCAGAGGGATAAAGATATCCCTCCAAATCTCTGCTTGGAGGACCGGCTCACTCACAGAAGGATGTAGGTAGATGAGCGGAGAACTCGAGAAGGACAGTATTCAGGTAGGCATTGTTGCAGATAGGTAGGTCTCAGGCCCCAGAAAGCCTTGTGGACAATGCAGAGTGTATTGAACTTGATCCTAGCAGCCACGGGGAGCCAGTGGAGGAATTTCAGCACCAGAGAGATGAGGTCCCTGGGCTTGTGGCTCAGGATAAGCCTCAAAGTTGTTTCTAGATGAGTTGCAGAGGGTGCAGAGTAGAGGCAGAGAGGTTGAGAAAGAGACTGTTGCAGTAGTCCAGCCTTCAGAGAACCAGGGCTCTGGAGACAGCTGCTGGGGGAAGGTTAGAAAAGGGAGAGTACCTCTGAGGAGGTGTAGCTGGTAATTGGACTTTTTAGAGATGTCAAAAATGTGAGTGGAGAAGGAGAGAGTAGAGTCAAAGATGACCCCAAGGTTTTTTGCCTATACAGGAGGAGCAATGCTCTTTTGATCGCAAAAGAATGTACAATAGATAAGAAATCAGATTTGATGGGAAACATTTAGCTTCTTACAATGGGGTGACTATGAGGGACATTCTGACTAGGTTGTGGAGGGGAGTAAATGCAACAGTCACCGGGGACAATACATAAGTGGACACACATAGATTAAGGACAATGAACATTGGATATTTTTAAGTGCAGGTAGGCAGTAACGCCAGCTGTGTTCGGGACGTTACCATGATGGATGACGTGATAGTGTGGAAGCAGATGAAGCGAGGGACATAGGCAGGTTAGAGGTGAGGGAACAATGTTAGCTTCTAGGCAGATGAGAGGTAGGTTAAGAGGTATCTTAAGAGGGTAACTCGAGGGCGAGGAAGTAACTTTTAGTTTGGTTTTGAACAAATCCGAGTGGAATGTTTCTTGAATGTCCAGGGGAAGAGAATTCAATGCAAGTGGAGCAAGACGAGAGAAAGAGTGAAAGCACACAGGGCGGGAGTCACAAGTGTAGTTGAGGAGGCAGAGCAGAGATTACAAGAAGGCTTTTAGATTTCGGATAGAGGAGGACAGATAAAATAGTGCCTAACTCTGTATATATGTGTGAACCAGAACACAGCATTTAAATCTGGCCCTGTTTTGTATCTTCAGCCATCCGGCCTGGTGATGGTATGAGGAAGTAGGTGTGAAGCGAGGGAGTTCAAAGAGAGAACTGGTAGAAAAGTTAATGATCTTGTCAAGTGGACAGAAAACATAGCTGGGGAGACCAAAGTGGATACTGGCACAGTTGTGCAGTTTAGAGAAGACAAAAGTGGTTAAGAGATGCTTTGCAGTGTTGAAAGGAAGGAGGTGCCTCATGTTCCTAATATTTAGGAGTTTGAAGTGCCCCCCTGCAGTCGCTGTGCCACTCTCTGCCACACTGCAGCATCTCTAACCAAGTCTCTAACCCAGTCTGTTCTGCACAAGCACCAATGCGTGCCTGCATCCTCTCTGCAAATGCAATCCACATTTTTTTTATCTGCCTTAGGGAGTTCCTGTTTTCCCCCAAGACCTTCACCTAATGACACACAAATTACAAACTACCTCCCCTCTTCTGTAATCCTCCAGTGCTGTGCACTACCATGGCAGGGTTCGCTCCTACCATGTGACTGCACATGACTTTCAAAATCTGCACATCCATCAACCACTACCACCATGACTTTCAGAGCAGACTAATGAATATACCCAAACCCAACCACCAGAAGATATCTGGGCACTTTTGCCCTCTACACATCCTGGTAGTTGCTCTCCTTATTGCCACTATTTCTGCAAAGGGTGTCCACTCATGTACCTTCATGTCCATGTCTGTGCCCTTCCCAGTCCCCCAACAAGAGTAGATAACCCCACACATCACATGGGCCACTGCCATAGCAGCCTACCTATGGGCTCTGTGGCTGCACAGCTACCTTCACTGACTTTCTGGGTTACCCCACTCACACAGTCATGAAGTGTTCCCACTGTCTGCTCACCACACAGAGAACCTTCCTTGGCATTGGTCCTGACACTGTCCTGACACTGTCCGGGGCCATCCTCCACCTGGTTTTCCTAAACAGCCTAAAGCACTAGGTCATGGAAATTTAATAAGTTAGCTTCATATTAGCCACTGCAGAGAGAGAGAGTGTGTGTGTGTGTGTGTGTGCGTGTGTGTGTGTATATATATATATATATATATATATATATTTAGTGAAACATTTTTGTTAAAGGGATGTTATGGTTAAGTTGAACTAATAAAAACTTATGAAATTCAGTGAAAAACGTTGTTAGAGGGACGTTATGGGTACAAGTAAAACTGAAACCCCCAGAAATTCCACAATCATGGTAAGCTAAGCAACCATAACTTGCACCACCACCGTGCACTGCTAAGACTAACACCCAGGACATCACATCTGGGCCACTTATTTGTGTTCACTGATATATCTAGACAAGTTGTTTTTGCTCACTTACAGTGAGAATTTCAGTAATTAAAAATGTTCTGTATATCTAGACATTAACCTTATCATATGTTCTTAAAGTACTTTCCTTAGAGTTTGATCTTAGCTTATTGTACAAATACCACATACATGGTCCAATAACCATGCCTCAAACACACAATGAATGTGTGTACATGATGATCAACTCTAATGTTATTATTATTTTTTGGTGAGGTTGTTTTTTTCCTCCTTACTGGAATTTCCATGTATGTGCCTCAGAATTATATACAGTGTGGCTCTCTGAATATGTATTGTTTGTACTAACACAAGAGTGTAGTTAGTCTTGTATTGCTAACTATACATTTCAAGTTTAATGTTAGTCAGCATTCAGATAGGTTTGCATGGATTATGTCACTGCCAATATTAGAAGATTAAAAATACTGTACTTTTGTGGTGCATGCTGCAGCCATTGCCTATGTGTATGTATTGTTAGGTTCCTCTATTAGCAACAAAACTACAATATTCTGTTTTGTTTAGATGAGTACATTTTTAAATCATGAAGTAGTTCATGAGTGGTCTCCCAATCACCTCTGATATCTTGCTACCAACATTGTAAACACAACCCCTTGTAGGGACTTTTCATCAAAATTAATTTAATTTGTGATGTCATCAGTGATGTCATGAATGACATTTGTGATGTCATATTTAATATCCTGGGTGTTAGTCTTAGCAGTGCACAGTGGTGGTGCGAGTTATGGTTGCTTAGCTTACCATAACTGTCGAATTTCTGGTGGATTTCGGTTTTACATGTAACCATATTGTCCCTTTAACAAAGTTGTTTCAGTGAATTTCTTAGGTGTTTACCAGTACACCCTAATTTGCTACGAGTTACTAATATTATACTCACCCCAATACATCAGGATTGTCATGCAACCCAGAAAGTTTGAGGCAAAAACGGTGCCATTCCCACCTCATAGTAACATTCTAAACACTTGTATCAACTTTCTGCAACTTTTTACACTGTTTTTTGTTCGCCGACATTCGTAAACATCTGTCGTCATCTCAGATCTTTCTGAACTGCACCATGTCACTGTACGCACGTACGGCTTGATGACATGTGCGCAAATGTGTCCCTGCTTTGCGAACAGTTCAAAACTGCATGTTCAGACTATCTAGAAAGTTTCAAGCAGAAAATCTTTGCTTGCACAGCTCCTAGAGCTATTCTTACTGGTTTTCAATCTGCAATCCAGGATAGAACACATGCTTCGAAGTATATTAGCACAACTGCTAGTTAACTTCAAAAATGGCATCAGATATCGCCATCCTACCTCCGCAGGAGCCACCACCACCACCGCCAGATGTAAGGCCTGGACAACAGAAAAAGTGCACTCCTGCAGAAAACAATAAAGCTAAGGCTACCAAGGTAAAACGCAAAGAGTGCAACATTGTACTCAGTCACAGATAATCTGGACAGTATTTCTACGGGACCACCTCCATGTGCCGCCACACCAAATCCAATCACTGCGTTGCTCTGAAAAAGGCTGTTCCTTTCTCAAGAAGTAATAGGCTGTCTTCCACTACCTCATCTTCCTCGACCAATAACGCCACAACACAGGCCACAACAGTGGGGCACACGATTTAACAAGCTAACTTACAAGCGATAAAAGAGGGTGTTGATCCATATCTTTCCAAGGCAACAGTACTATGTATACACTGCAAAACACCATTGTGCAGGTGGGAACAGTTTTGAAGTGCTTTTGAGGCAGTAATCTATGGAGCATGAGAAACACTGCCCCCCAACCTTAGATTTAACGCACAGCCAACATCTTCCCCTCTTCACCTGCCCCTCCATATCTGTGGTCAGGGCTTCCCTCATTTCCCTCCCCCACCTTATTTCCTCTCCTACCTTGCAAAAAACGAAAAATACGAAATCAAAAAAATACCAAAAAAGGTTCCTTTAGGAACCACCTTTCACAGTAAAAAAATAGAACAAAAATAAAATAATCTTACATACTCCATCAATTTTACATTTTTCAGTAAAGTAGGTAGATTCAATAAGATTCTCCAACATTTCTATTAGCATTTTGTACTACGCTAATGAGAATAATGGACAATTGTATGGTAGACAAAAAAATAAAAGGAAAGAAACAATTTTCTGTCCCAAATTCTTTTCTCTAGCATACAATAAGGACCATAATCCATGCACATTCATGACTATCAGCGGTCTCCGCAGTCCCCTTTCCAGGACATGCATCTTTAAAAGACCTGGATTGCACATGCACGCCATTGCACAGGACAGCCCTTCTACCCTTTTTACTTTTATGTTTGTAACACTCTCTCGTGGCCTGCTTTTGAACAGTCACACATTCATCCACCAATAATTTCCAAAAACTCTACAAATAACACTATCAACATTTTAAACTTCCACACACCAATTGCAACTTCACAATGTTCTACAAATATTTTCCATCTGTCTTTGCCTTACTTATACAAAAAAGACACAGTGCTACTATAAATGCACACATGCATTCTGCAGTAACAGAAGTGCATGAATGAACAGGGGTGTAAGGATGGACAAGTACTGATGGGAGCCCAGGACGGAGATGCCAAGGGATGTCAATGTGAAGGACACTGCTATCTGCTGGGACGGAGGAGTCCCAAGGGGGGAGTGCAACGCCACCACTTTTAATTTCTCAGCATATTTAAAAGCGAAGGGTGAAACATTGGAAGGCACACACAGGCAAGGAAACTGCTGGTGAGGCGGAATCCATGTTGGAACAGCGCTCCTAGCAATGACCGGCAAAGTTCAAAATGTTAAAGAAAGTTTTGTCATTTTTTTGTATGGCGTTGTAGCAGGAAGGTAAAAAACGACTGCAAAATAGTAAGAGTACAGATGCAAAAGTGGAATGGTTGTGGACGTTGAGATAGAAGGCTCTCCTGTATAGGTGAGGTGGGTGAACGGTAGAAGTGGCAAAGAGGTTTGTCAATGGACTGTACGCTTACCTTATGAGCGAACAGGACATTGCACGGTGCAGATTCAGGCTGGCGGGTGCAAGTTCAGGGCAAGGACAGGGAAAAGACAGGGTTCAGCCCTTAAGGAGAGCCCTTGAATGCGCGGGCCCGGCTTTGCCACATGGCTCAGCCGGGCCTCTGCATTTGTTGTAGGCAGCAGCCAATCAGGCTCAGGAAACAAAAGAGGTTCCTCCAGGCAACCAGGCAGCGTAGCAAGCTGCACAAAGAAGGGCAAAAACACGGCGGACACCTTGTTGTGTCCTCGGCGTCCGTTGCTGATGCTGGTGGGAGTATAGGCCGAGGTTGCACGATGGAATGGGGGACATCCTTCTCGTTCGCATGAGGCAGGGAAAAGACACACCACTGTTGCAAACATTTAGGGCCAGCCGGGCCTTTGCATTTGATGTAGGCAGCAGCCAATCAGGCTCAGGAAACAGGAGAGGTGCCTTCAGGCAACCAGGAAGCATGGCAAGCTGCACAAAGAAGGGCAAAAACATAGCAGAAGTCTTTTGTCCTCGGCGTCCGTTGCTGATGCTGGTGTCAATCTGGAAAAGTGAATACCCTTCATTTGAATGACAGACGTGACTTGATGGCCGTAGGCCAACCGTCTTGTGCACCGAATTATAGAAATATAGACTGTTATGCTTGACCAACAAGCGGCCATTTTAAACGTAGCAAGAATCACCATTTTGCCTGTTAACCATTGCTCATTGCTTTCTGTCTAAAACTGCTTTGCAGCTTGCAATTCTTGCGGATTCTGCTTACTCTGCTCAACTGTTAACATTGTTGTCTGAATATGAAAGGGCAAGGTTGCGGGACTGAGGAGTTTGTTGAAAACTCCTCATGAGTAGCCCAGAAAGGAATGCCCACGCTCCCTCTCCTTGAGGGAGAGCTGCAGGGCATTTAATCACTTCATAGCTGCCAGCCAGTCTCGTACGATGGTAGAATATGTTAGAACAAAACAGCTAAAGGCTTGAATTATGCTCTTCCTACGGCCCCCTTCGCAAAACCCTGTAGAGCGTGTCGGCTCCCAGGACACAAATAGCACCTCATAGATAGCAAAGCATGGAATGTGGCTCTTCCCCCATGTGCAGCTTGCTTCCAAGAACAGAGCCACTGTGTTCTGTTCAACAACTAAAAGATGCCTCTGCACTTTCTAAATTGCACATTGTTACTAGAATAGACATTGAGAGTGTCATAATTGTCATACCCGTCGGAAATGTCCATCGTCATCCCGAGTTCAAAGAAACTTAATAAAGGAGGGTGTTAAACATGACATAGCTGATTGTATGATATGCATTTTGTATATATGTGACTGATGTACGTAAAGGTCTAGGAAACTCACGTCGTGGGGTGTGAGACCAGAATTGAACAATTGGGACTATTTTTGCTTGCAATAAACCCTAGCATTGGGAATTTGAACCTCGTGACTGGCGCATGTTTTCGTGTATGGTTATTGCCTTGTTTCCACATCACAAGGGACACCTAGGGGCCCCTTTCAAGATGGCGCCCGAATAGGCACACTCCCCCACTTGCCCCATCGTATACGTTGTAACAGAGTAAAGGCGGAAGAACGGCGAGGACGGGACGATCGAGCCGGGATCAAGAGGTGTACGGGGCGCCCTGTAGAAGTGAGGAGAGATTCCTTCCGCAGATCTGCACACACCTGATCCCTGAACGACGTACCGGGCCAGAGGGCAAAGGAGGCGAGTGTCCCAAGACGAGGCAGAAGCCAGAGAAGCACAGACACGACGTTGGGAGAGGTTGCGTTAGGACAGGTGACTTTTTTATCAGGTGAGTCATTCCCCGATTCAAATAAAAACCTGATTTTTGTTAGAGTGTTGATTTTGAAAATTCAAACGTCTAGGTAAAGGTTAGCTAACCAAAGGGGAAGGTTAAAAAACATGCCTGGAGTACTGTCCACTTTAGCGGGGCTTTTCAGCTGTGGTAGACAGTTCTTGGAATATGGCCAAAGTGCACCGTGGAACACCGGCTTATGACATGTATGCAAAATATGGTGTGGGTGCGATAATATTTTGTGAAATTTGGCATAGGCAAACTAGAAAGCAACCCGACCATCAGTGGCCGATTAATGGTAGCTTTGAGATTGCGAGGATAGATAACCTAGAAAGGGTGCTGATTAGGAAAAAAGCGCAACCCGCAGCTTTTGAGACTGTCAAAGATTGGAGGAGGGAAGCAATGCTCTGACTTAGGAGTAGAGAGAAGCATGCGCGTAGGCACAAAACAAAGCTTGAGAAAGCAGAAGAAAAGGAGAAGGAGGAGTGGACGGCAAGTCTAAGACGGGAAGGGAGACGTGAGCAAATGAACATAGAAGGAGTATACCCGCTGTGGGAACTACACATAGCAGACAAATTAATGGAACATGTGTTAACTAATACGGGTCGAGGCCCAAAACCAGAATCGAAACCAAACACGCCAGTAGTGACTGCACAGGCCCAACCAGTAGCTCTCATACCCCCTCCCGTAGCCCAAGCACTTCCCCTCACGCAAGCATTAACCCAAGCCCCACCCACAGCTCAAGCCCCCCCACAAGCGCAGACCGCAGACACACAATTTCCCTGCACCCAGGAAGGCCCTTCACAGATGCCACCTGTGTCACTTGTCCCATCCGCACCTCCCGCTCCAGAGACAGATTCAGCACCATCCGCCCTTCCCGAAGTCGAAATTGAGACCGGGGAGGCGAGAAGCGGGGCTGAAGGAACAGGATTTGGACGGGTAACTCGAAGCGCGATCAGCAAAGAAAGAAAGATTGAATTACGGCAAGAGGCAAAAATGTACGTAGAAGGAAACGATGGGACGGCAGCATTGGCCTCATTGTATGGGTACCGAAGAAGCGACGAGAGACAGGTAGTGTTGGAATGCATGGGGGAAATTTTGGTGGGAGAATGGAATTTGGTGGCCGAGAGTTTTTTTAGGTGGTGCAAAGCATTTGCCGGTACCGGGACAATTAGGTGATAAACAAAGATTGCAGGTATGGGTGGGGGAAACAATGCGATGGATGTCGAACAAAAGAACGTCAGTGAAGGAAGTAAGTGAGATATGTAATGGGTACCCATTGGAGATGAGCAAAAAAACGATGTGAACGATAGTAGGAGTGTTACTGCAGCAGGTCATTGGATACAATAGAGGTAGAGGAAATGCACAGGGCAGAGGAAATTTGAATATTATGCACGGGGTGTCATTGGGAGTAAATCAATGTGCGTACTGTAAGGAGGAAGGACACTGGTGAGCGCAATGCCCGCACCTACAGAATAGAGGTGGGTTTGGTCAGAGAAGGCCTCATAGAGGACATTAGGGGTCAAATGGCCCAAGCAGAAATAGCATGCAGCAACAGCAGGGATATACCAATGGAGGTACTCAAAACCAATCCTATGGTCAAAACCAAGCGCAACAGAACCAGGCATTGAACCAAAGTGTTTCGAACCAAAATCAGGTCGGTGTCACGCTCACCTGATTCCCACGGGGGAGCTGGCCTGGTTTCGAGTGCTGATGCCTCTTCAATGGTGAAGTGCAGGGCTCTGAAGATGGATAGGACGGGCCCCTCAACTCTGGCTAATCTGGCTCGCAGGAATATCCTCCTGTATGTGAAAAGGGAGTATTACAATCTGGCGGAATAATGCTCGAGCCTCCCACTTCCTTCCAACCCTCCTCGATACCCTTCCACGATTCCCCGTGAAGTCTCACCTTAGGGTCTGAAAGGACGAGCTCTCCATCCTGCTTCTGACGCAGGGGCGTGTTGAACCCAGTTACTTCACTGGATTGAGGTTGGATAGGAGTTCAGGTAAGCTTGATTATACTGGTAAGGCGCTGTAAAAGTTCTGTTGCAAGTTCAAAAGTTCAAGCTTTAAATAATAATGTTCATTGTCTTTTTTCAGATGATGAATGAAGATTACTTTGGAGACTTCTTGCAACAAAGCGCTAATGTTGATGTCTTTTCCCCATAGGGGCCGGGGTTCGGAATGCCGGAGATATGGCGCCGACCCGAAGTGAAACGTGCAGTTCCAGTAAAGATCTGGTAAGTCCTAGATGAGCGCTCAGGTAATGTTTTTGCATTCGCTCATCTAATGTCTTTGTCTTTTTTCCCCATAGGGGCCGGGGTCCGGAAAATGCTTGGAAGCAGCAAGACCCGAAATGAAATGGGAATGACCCAACAGGTAAGTCTTAGAAGGAAACTGAGCTTTTCCTATTCCCTTCCTTCTCTCACCTTGTGTTCTTGTCTTTTTCTCTCTAGGCTCTGGGAAGTGGCTGCGGATCCGGATGATCGCTGCTGAAGATGGAGGCGCCCAAGAAAGGTGAGTGAAATGCAGCGCTGCAGCGATCGGAGCGAAATGCTTTAAAAAATGATGTCTTCCTTTTCAGGATCGTCGGTGAAATGTCTCAGTGATGCAGGTTTAGCAGGTAAGCCTTCTTCCTCCCCAATTCTCTTCTTATTACCCTTAGCAGGTGTCCCAGGATGCTGACAGGCGTGGCTGAAGTCCAGAAGCAGGAGCAGACACGGTGAGCGTCCAGCTGCTAGGTGCAGAACAACGCGAAGCACGTGTGGCTGTTCGGGTGGGGTTTAAATAGCTTTGGAAGAAGTTCCAGGTATGTATCCTTCCACCGATCAGGTATGTATCCTTCCCCGACCACACCCGGGTGGAAAGTAGTCCCACAGGTAAAGTAGTCCCATTCAGGCCTCAAGAGGGCCTGGATGTAGCAGCAGGGTCTGCATCAGGTAAGTGCACAATAAAACACTTGAACACATGTCCAGCTTTATGAGCCTGGCGCCAGGACTGGGGTCCAACATGAGCCTGGCGCCCAAGGCGCCAGGACTGCGTCCAAAGGGCCCCAGCTTGGGCCTGCTGGAACTTCCCTGGGGGGAATGATGCCTGCCTCTGGGGTTGCTGGGTCGGACCTGGCTCCTTGGAGGTAGGCATCATGACAGTACCCCCCCCTCAAGGCCCCTCCCAAGGTTGTTCCCTCCGGGGGTTTTGGCTTGTTCGGAAATCTCCGGTGGAACCTTTGTATTAATCGAGGTGCGTGAACATGGTTACTAGGCTCCCACGATCTCTCCTGAGGTTCATATCCCTTCCAGTCAACAAGATAGAAGAGTTTCGATTTTAACACCTTTGAGTCTAAAATGTCTTTAACTTCGAATTCTAATTCCCCTTCAATTTGAACTGGGTCTGGAGGCTTGGACAGTCGGGTTCCTGGTTGTGCTGGCTTCAAAAGTGACGCATGAAAAACTGGATGAATACGCATGTTGGACAGTAAATCCAGTTTAAAGGCCACTGGGTTGATTATAGCTTTGATGGGATAAGGTCCTATGAATCTGGGATCGAAGGTTCGCGGGCCCTTGAGGGGTAAATGTTTAGTTGCTAGCCATACCTGGTCTCCTACTTGGTAAGGATGAGTTTTACTTCGGTGCAAATCAGCGTTTTCTTTATACTTTTTCTTGGCTTGCTGTAAATGAGTTGCAGCTTCTTTGAAGGCTCGGGTTATTGTGGAATGCAGATGATTTACTTCGGGCATTTCCAGGGTCAGAGGTGGATCTAGGTCAGAGGTCCGAGGATGGTGACCATACAAAGATACAAAGTATAAAAAGGAGTTTGTCTGGTTCCAGAATGCACTGAATTGTTGTATGCATATTCTGCGATCCAAAGGATGTCTTTCCAATTCAACTCGGATTGGTGTAACATGCACAGAAGATATTGCTCGAGAGTCTGATTGGTTCTCTCGATTTGTCCGTCGGTCTGGGGGTGGTGGCTGGTGGATAACCGCACATCTATTTGTGCTAGTTGACAACATTTCTTCCAAAAATGGGAGACAAACTGACTTCCACGATCCGAGACTAATATGGAAGGGAAACCATGTATGCAAACTATATTCTCCAGAAATGCCTTGGCCAAGGTGGAAGCTGAAGGCAAGCCTTTTAAAGGGATAAAGTGGGCCATTTTGGAGAATAGATCCACAATTACAAGGATAGTGTTGTAACCACCACAAAGAGGCAGGTCAGTTATAAAGTCCATTGACAAGGTGTGCCATGGTGCCGGTGGAATATCCAAGGGTTCAAGTAGGCCGGCTGGCCTTTTCTTTTGACCCTTGTTTTGGGCGCAAATTCGGCAAGACAACACAAAAGACTTTATGTCTCTTCTCCAAGAAGGCCACCAGAAGTGGCGTTTGATTTTTTCCTGCGTTTTAGCGATACCAGGGTGTCCTTCCATTAATGATTCATGATGATGGGCAATAACAAGTTCCTGCAATTCTTTACTTGGCAGAAACAACCGCTCCTGGAAGTAGGGTAAATCATCCTTAACGGTGTAATGAGGACCCTTTTGACTCCATTCCAGTAAGGCTGAAGAGTCTAGAAGTTGTTTTACTTGCATTTGGATATCCTCAATAGTTTGCAATGAAGTTAAGCCTAAGATTCTTTGTTCAGGTATGATTGGCACAGGTTCTAAACTCGAATTGGGTTCTTCCATGCCAATCCGGGATAAGGCGTCTGCTTTACCATTCTTGCAGCCAGGGCGATAGGTAATTACAAAATCAAATTCCGCAAAGAATAGAGCCCATCGGAGTTGTCGTGAAGATTGAGCTCTGGCCGTCTTTAAATACTGCAAATTTCTGTGGTCCGTAATTACGGTGATGGTGTGTCTGGCCCCGAGAAGGTAGTGACGCCAAGCCTTGAAAGCAGATTTAATAGCCAGTAACTCTTTGTCGGTAATTGCGTAGTTGATTTCAGGAGGAGAGAATTTTCTGGACCAAAAGGCCACAGGGTGTAGTTGGTTGGTTTCTGGGTCTCTTTGCGACAGGACAGCTCCCATGACCGAACTGGATGCGTCGGTTTCCACAATGTAAGGGAGATCTGGGTGCGGGTGCCTCAATACAGGTGCAGAGGTGAATTTGGTTTTCAGGTCCTGAAAGGCTTGTTCGGCCTCAAGAGTCCATTCGAAGCGTTTATTTTTCTTTAGGAGAGCTGTGATGGGTTGGACTGTTCGGGAAAATTCCGGGATGAATCTTCGATAGAAATTGGCAAAGCCAAGCATGCTCTGAACTCCCTTCACCGAGCTAGGAGATGGCCATTTGAGGATGGCGTCCACCTTTCGCGAGTCCATTCGGACTCCTTGAGGTGTCAGGATGAATCCGAGAAACTCAACTTCTGTGGTATGAAAAACGCATTTTTCGAGCTTGGCAAATAGTTTGTGCTGGCGCAATTTCTCAAGAACTCCCCTAACATGTTTTCTGTGATCGGATTCTGAAGAAGAGTACACCAGGATGTCGTCAATGTAAACAATGACACAGACATCAATAAGTTCCCGAAAAACATTATTCATAAAGTACTGAAAGGCGGCAGGTACATTGCACAAACCGAAGGGCATCACCTGATATTCGAAGAGCCCAAATTTGGTGCGGAATGCAGTCTTCCATTCATCGCCTTCTTTTATACGCACCAGGTGATAAGCTCCTCGGAGATCTAACTTGGTGTACACACTAGCGTCTTTCACCTGGTCGATAAACTCAGGGATCAGGGGCAGAGGATAATGATTCTTAATCGTTATTTGGTTTAGGGCGCGATAGTCTATACATGTTCTAAGGTCGCCCTCTTTTTTCGGCACGAAGAACAAAGCTGAAGAGACAGGAGACTTGGACGGGCGAATAAAACCATTGGCTAGGTACTAATCTAAAACTGACGCAAATGCAGGTTCTCAGGTTCCGTAAGAGCATAAATCCTACTACAAGATAGTTGAGCATTGGGTACCAGATCGATTTGGCAATCATAAGATCGATGGGGAGGTAACGTGTTAGCCTGTTCTTTCTGAAAAACGTCTTGGAATTCTTGGTATTCAGACGGTAGCTGTACAGAGGTGGAAGTTGCTGAGGCTAAACCCATAGCTGAATTTGTTGGATAACAAGTTGGTTCACAATCAGGAAAACTTATCTTCTTTGCTCGCCAGTCTATTCTTGGATTATGTGTTTCTAACAAAGGAATTCCAAGAATTACTTGAAATTGTGGGGCCTTGATCACATCAAACACAATTGCTTCCCGATGTCCATCCTGACCCACCAGTGTCAATTCAACAGTGGAATGCGTTACAGGCCCTGAGGCTATTTCGGTTCCATCTACTGTAGTAATGACATCTTGGGTTACTTTCGGGCGGAGAGGGAGCTTAATCCTAGAAGCCAATTCACGGTCTACGTAATTTCCAATAGCTCCACGGTCGATGTATGCTTTTATAGCATGCAACTGCTGAGGCTGTTTTTGGTCCACGAGCACCATTGGCATGACAAAATGCGAGGTCAAAGAGTTTGTTTTCAAGCTCGGCAAGCGGACCCCTACGCTTGTCGGGCTAGGTCGTTTCCCGAATCAGGTGTCAATAAATAGTTATCAGTGGCTCCAACCACCTTCTTAGGTGGTTTAACCGGACAATTTCGAAGAAAGTGACCGGAATCCCCGCAATACAGACAAAGTTGCATTTGCCGCCTTTTCTCCCGTTCCTTCTTCGTTAATGGTCCTTTAACACCGCCGATTTGCATAGGTTCGGATACATCGGCACTCTTGGAGTTAGCGTGGGTTTTGATCGGTACTCGGGTTTCATACTTGAACCGATCTGCTTTTCTATTTTGAAGTCTGTGATCAAGTTGAACCACAAAGTCTATGTGGTCTGCGCAGACCTGGGGTGGATTTACTATCTGAGCTAGAACATCTTTAAGCTCTCCGCGCAGGCCTCGATGAAACAATGTGATCCTTTTATTTTCTGGCCATCCAGTTTCCACAACCAGTCTATTAAAGGTGGCAATGTAGGACAGGAGATCCTGATTACCTTGTCGTAAGGATAGCGGTTCGTTATCAAGGGCCTGTCCTTGAGAGTGTCGAGCAAACAATCTTTCCATGCTGGCCTGAAAGCTCTGAAAATCCTGGAGAATGGGATCATCCTGATTTACCAATGGAATAGACCAATCGGCAGCACTGCCACTGGGGTAAGATAGTATAAAGGCTACCATGGTTTGGTCGTTAGGGAAGGCCTCGGGTCTGCATAGAAAGTGTAAACGACATTGGTTCATAAAGACGGCATATTTCTTGGGATCCCCCGCAAAATGTTCAGGCGGGGCCAAAGGCATGTGTCCAGGTAGATTGATTTGTGCCGGGTTATTCAATCCCATTGATGTGGAAGTACCACCGGAATTCGGTAAAGGAGTGTGCCCTGCCTGGGCCTGCAATAACTTTTTGGCCAGGTCATCTGTTCTTTCCTTGGATAGGATCAGTTCTCTTTTGAGAGCGTTAGTCTCCTGGCGGGCTGAGTGCACCTCTGCCCGTAATTCCCCCAAAAGCTGGGCCAGCTGGTCAGTCTCGGAAGTCTCCCTAGTGCCCGGGTGGGAAATTGTGGGTAGTCTTCGCGTTCTGTCACACTCACCTGATTCCCACGGGGGCGCTGGCCTGGTTTCGAGTGCTGATGCCTCTTCAATGGTGAAGCGCAGGGCTCTGAAGATGGATAGGACGGGCCCCTCAACTCTGGCTAATCTGGCTCGCAGGAATATCCTCCTGTACATGAAAAGGGAGTATTACAATCTGGCGGAATAATGCTCGAGCCTCCCACTTCCTTCCAACCCTCCTCGATACCCTTCCACGATTCCCCGTGAAGTCTCACCTTAGGGTCTGAAAGGACGAGCACTCCATCCTGCTTCTGACGCAGGGGCGCGTTGAACCCAGTTACTTCACTGGATTGAGGTTGGATGGGAGTTCAGGTAAGCTTGATTATACTGGTAAGGCGCTGTAAAGGTTCTGTTGCAAGTTCAAAAGTTCAAGCTTTAAATAATAATGTTCATTGTCTTTTTTCAGATGATGAATGAAGATTCCTTTGGAGACTTCTTGCAACAAAGCGCTAATGTTGATGTCTTTTCCCCATAGGGGCCGGGGTTCGGAATGCCGGAGATATGGCGCCGACCCGAAGTGAAACATGCAGTTCCAGTAAAGATCTGGTAAGTCCTAGATAAGCGCTCAGGTAATGTTTTTGCATTCCCTCATCTAATGTCTTTGTCTTTTTTCCCCATAGGGGCCGGGGTCCGGAAAATGCTTGGAAGCAGCAAGACCCGAAATGAAATGGGAATGACCCAACAGGTAAGTCTTAGAAGGAAACTGAGCTTTTCCTATTCCCTTCCTTCTCTCACCTTGTGTTCTTGTCTTTTTCTCTCTAGGCTCTGGGAAGTGGCTGCAGATCCGGATGATCGCTGCTGAAGATGGAGGCGCCCAAGAAAGGTGAGTGAAATGCAGCGCTGCAGCGATCGGAGCGAAATGCTTTAAAAAATGATGTCTTCCTTTTCAGGATCGTCGGTGAAATGTCTCAGTGATGCAGGTTTAGCAGGTAAGCCTTCTTCCTCCCCAATTCTCTTCTTATTACCCTTAGCAGGTGTCCCAGGATGCTGACAGGCGTGGCTGAAGTCCAGAAGCAGGAGCAGACACGGTGAGCGTCCAGCTGCTAGGTGCAGAACAACGCGAAGCACGTGTGGCTGTTCGGGTGGGGTTTAAATAGCTTTGGAAGAAGTTCCAGTTTGTATCCTTCCACCGATCAGGTATGTATCCTTCCCCGACCACACCCGGGTGGAAAGTAGTCCCACAGGTAAAGTAGTCCCATTCAGGCCTCAAGAGGGCCTGGATGTAGCAGCATGGTCTGCATCAGGTAAGTGCACACTAAAACACTTGAACACATGCCCAGCTTTATGAGCCTGGCGCCTAAGGCGCCAGGACTGGGCGCCAGGACTGCGTCCAAAGGGCCCCAGCTTGGGCCCGCTGGAACTTCCCTGGGGGGAATGATGCCTGCCTCTGGGGTTGCTGGGTCGGACCTGGCTCCTTGGAGGTAGGCATCATGACAGTCGGGCAGGGCCAACAGAGAAATTATCAGAGTGGAGGACACCGAGGGGGAAATGGGAATATTTTTGATACACAGCCAAACACCTATTATAGCAGCAGCGGTGACTACACATCGGACGATGTGTTATTCTCGCGATAGGACAGTCCACGGCAGGGGTCGGAACCAGTGTCTATTCCCGTGAATCAGAGAGGACCCTACGTAGAAATGAGAGTCGGGAATAAGGAGCACCGTTTCCTTGTAGATACAGGGGCACATAAGTGTTCGATAGACCACCACTTGGTTCCGGAGATCCCACTGTCGGGGCAAAAGAATGTTTCTGTAGGGTTCGCAGGTACACCAGTAATTAACCCCATGTCCGAAGCTGTCCCAATTACAATAGGACCATTTATGGAACAGTGCCCATTTCTTTTGACAGAAAATTGTGGAGAGAACTTGCTAGGATTAAATTTGTTGAGAAAATTGGGGGCAGTCATACATTGTACGGCAGATGGGGTGTTCCTCACGATGTGGCCTCACGATGCACCGGTGATGGAATTTATGTCAAAAGCGTTACCAGAAGAGCTAAGTAGAGTACCAACCTGTCTGTGGGCAATGCATGATAACGAGGTAGGATGCTTGAAAATAGAGCCAGCAAAAATAACTTTGAAAGAAGGTGTTACATTACCACGAATTCCCCAGTATAAAATTTCTGTTGAAGGTGAGAAGGGATTAAAAAGTATTGTTACTGACCTGGTGAGATTGGGGGTGGTTGAAGAAATTGCAGGTAGCACGTGCAACAGCCCGATTCTTCCAGTTTACAAGAAAGGAGGCAATGAAGTACCCTATTGTTTCATAATTGATCTGCACGCATTGAACAAAGTGGTGGACCCACAATTCCCTTTGGTCCCAGATGTAACAACAATACTAACAATGATACCGGCCACTGCAGAATACTTTAGTGTAGTTGATCTGAAGAACGCATTCTTTAGCATTCCAGTGGATAAAAGCAGTAGATATCTGTTCGTGTTCACTCTAGGAGGCCGATCATTCACATTCACACGCATTCCACAAGGATACACAGAAAGCCCGAGCATTTACAGCAGAGTGCTAAAAGAGCAGCTAGACATGCTAGAATTACCCGAAGGTTGCGTACTCTTGCAGTACATAGATGATTGTTATTTGCTGCTGACACAAAAGAGATCTGCAAAGAAAGTTCTTTATTACTATTGACACACTTAGCAACCCATGGTCACAAGGCAAGTTTGAAGAAATTCCAGTATAATCAGAAGGAGGTGTCTTATTTGGGTTACCTACTTTCGAAAGAAGGGAGAAGATTAACACCAGAACGTATAGAAAGTATTTCTAGTATGCCTATTCCAAAGACTCAAAAAGGAGTGAGAGCTGTAATAGGCATGGCCTCTTATTGTCAGGAGTGGATCAGTAATTTTGCGTTGTTTGTGAAGCCGATGATAAAGTTAACTAAAAAGGATGCAGTGATGCCTTTACAGTGGGATGAGGAATGTCAGAAAGCATTTGAGCAATTGAAAGCTGCATTGTGTGCTGCGCCAGTTTTAGGCACTCCTAACTATAAAAAGATCTTTAGACTATTTGTGAGTGAGAGTGAAGGATGTGCATTGGCGGTTTTGACATAGGAACAAGGTGGAAGAAATAGGCTGTGCGGCTATTATTCTTTTGCGCTGGACCCTGTAGCGCGCGCACTACCACGATGTTTGCAATCCGTCGCAGCGGCTGCTGCGTCAGTGAAACAAACGGAAGGAATGGTATTGGGGCACACTTTAATTCTGATGGTGCCACATGCTATAGACGTTCTATTAAATAGGACACAGACGCAACACCTCACCTCAGCTAGACTGACAAGATATGAGCTCATCTTGTTTGCACCCCACATCCAAATTATGAGGTGTAGCGCATTGAATCCTGCAGAATTACAGCTACTGCCCATAGCAGAAATTGGTGACAAAGAATCACCACCCCATGATTGTTTAATGGTCACAGAAGAAGAAACAAAGGGAAGAATTGACTTGAGCGACATCCCACAGAAAGAGCCAGATGGGGAGTTATTTTGTGACGGCTCTTGTTTTAAATTGCCTGATGGCACATCAACGGCCGCATATGCAATTACTACCCTAGAGAGTGTTGTAGAAAGCAGAAGAATCCCCTACAATTCGGCACAAGCCGCAGAAATAATAGCACTGACCCGAGCCTGTGAACTCTCTGAGAATTTGAACGTGAATATTTATACTGACAGCCAGTACGCCTTTGGCGTGGTTCATAACTTTGGACGACTCTGGGCTGAGAGGGGTTTCTTGACATCACATGGGGCCAGGATTCAGCATGGCCCTTTGATTGTGCGATTGTTGTCTGCACTCACGTTTCCAAAGCGCCTAGCTATAGTGAAATGCGAGGCGCATAAAAAAGTAACATGTAAAGTGGGAGAGGGAAATGCATTTGCAGACAGGATTGCGAAGCAAACAGCCACAGATTTGGAAAATAAAATGATGACAGTACAGACTGAGGAAGTACCTTGTATGGTAGAGAATGGAGTTGCCACAGTCAAAGAAATGCAGGCTGAAGCCACGACCGAAGAGATTCATGGGTGGGCTGAGGGCTCTGATGAGTTAGATTTGGAAGGATGTTGGGTGGACAAAGAGACCAAGAACTGGATGTTGCCAAATTGTTACGTAACCGCGATGGTTACAATGGCGCATAGCCCTACCCACATTTGCACGAACAAGATGGTACAGCATTTATCCACAGTATGGAAAAATGAGCACATAAAAAAGAATGCAGAAAGGCTAGTGCAGAATTGTATTACGTGCCTGCAACACAATGTAGGGAAAGGAACGTGACTCCAGTAGGTAGTTTTGGCCCACCCTCTATGCCATTTGAGGTGATCCATTTTGATTTCATAGAAATGGAAAGGTGCCAAAACTACAAATAAGTGTTAGTGGTGATTTGTGCATTCAGCAAGTGGGTGGAGGCATATCCTTTAAAAGACTGTACTGCCATGTCAACGGCAAAAGTAATGTTGAAGGAGTATTTCTCCCGGTTTGGGTTGCCCCGTGTCCTGTGGTCAGACAACGGCCCACACTTTGTGGGCACAGTAGTACTACAGATCTGTGCAGGTCTGCAGATAGAGAAACGATTCCACAGTTCCAGGCATCCCAGTTCTGCTGGGCTTGTTTAGAGACATAACGGTATCTCAAAGTCAAAGATAGCTAAAATCTGTGCTGGGAGCAAGTTGAGTTGGGTGAATGCATTACCCCTAGCGCTATTGTGCATCCGCACGTCTGTGCAGGCTAAAACTGGGCTCTCCCCTTATGAAATTATAATGGGGAGACCGGCAACTGTATGGTGCGCACCGCAGCCCAAAAGATTATGTGAGGTCAAGCATCCTATTTTAAGCACATACTGTGGCCTTTTAATGCAGAAGTTGCGTTTGATTCATCAGCAAGTGCAGGAGGCGTTACCAGTGCGATACACTGGACCGGGGCACTCGCTGGAGCCTGGAAGCTAGGTCCTGATTAAAATCTTTGAGCGGAAGACAGCATTAGCACCCAGGTGGCGCGGCCCCTACCAAGTACTTTTGGCAACGCAAACGGCCATTCGAGTGGATGGATGGAAGGCATGGATCCATGAAACACATGCCAAAAGATTGCCAGGACTGCTGACAACTTCCGACGACCAGAGAAAGGAAACGGTCTCGGAAACGAAAGAAACTGTTGCCAGTCCATTTCCACAGCATCAGCCTGAGCGAGAAGTGAAAGTTGAAACAAAACCCAAGCGAGAAGTGAAACTCGAAACAGAGCCTGAGGAGGCTGCCAGTAAGGGGAAAGGGCAAAAAATGCCCCAACGTTGCTCTGCAGAAACAACATCACTGCCAGCGAAACAAACCCTGCATTGCAAACACGAGCAGAAACAACGTGTGTACCCCTTTAGCGCCCACCAGTTTCTGCAAAAGCACCAAAGACAAAGAAAGAAACTACATCATTGCCACGGCGCTCATCGCTACCCATCATTGTGCCGCAGGCTGACACTGAGCCTGATAATGGAAGTGCAACGGCACTATTCACAGATCATACAATACCAGGAGTGAAATGGTATAATTTGCGGCCTCGACAGGCAAAGTAATCCACAGATCTTTGGTGCTTTTCTTTTGCCTTTGGTTCCACTCACGGACAGAGTTGGAGCCAGGGGTGTAGAGGAGAGAAGTGTGAGAGTTGTGCAAGTCGGACAATTCAAGACTCACGGCTCCTGGGTGCGCTTATAAAAGTACATGTGTCAGGAGCAAGATCAGGACAAGCTGGACACACATAAGTACTAAGGCTGATAGAGTGCATGTGTCCTAAGCCAGAGCAGGACAAGCTGGATGCACATAGTACTCTATCAATAAAGAACTGTTCAGAAATCGTCTGAGCAGTGGGAGAAAAAAAACACAACTAATCTTGCTCGGAGTGGATAGGTGATCTAGGCTGTGAAAGGGCTGGCAGAATTGAACTGTGACAATTCGTTGAACTTTTGTGGCATCAAGAACGAGAGACATTTTTGCGACAAACTTTTCCAGCAAGAAGAAAGACGATGAAGAACAAATCAAGACCGGTTTCAGCTTCCTCCTGCACCCCTGCTGAAAAGATGATACATTTAGAGACTGTAAATTTAGGGAAAAAGCATGGTAAAAGGAATAAGGTACTGATTTGGACATTGGTCCTGTGTTTCTTAAGTATGGTAGTACCAACAATAACAGCTATTACACTATGGTTTCTGGTCTCCGTGCACCCATTAGAAACACTTTTGCCAAAAGCAGCTACTGAAAGCCCGGTTCATGTAATCACTGGTACTTTGCCCCCAATGGAAGAAAGACATAAAGAAGGATACAGCAACAATACATTGTTGCTCATCATGAACATGACCCATGCGGTTTTAAAGAAAAAAGATTGCTGTGTTTGTGCCCATTTACCACAGCACGGTGGGAAAGGGATAGGCTGGTATGTACAACCGTTACCATTGGTTTATTCATGTGAAGTATTATTGAGTGCAATGTTCTTTGGGAAATGGAACAAGAGTAATACGGGTCAGCTAGATGAGACCAATATGAATGAATTTGAGGAAGTGATCATGAGACCTGTGGGTTGTTCCATATTCCACAAAGCTCGTGTGTTTTCACCAGATCCCATGAGGAGGAATAAACGAAAGACAACAAGACTAGATAGATTACATGGGCAGAATAGACCAACCCCGCCAGCAGAAGAACCATCAGTAATGACATTTCGAATGAGGGATGAGTGGAATAAAGATGCTGTGCCCCCTGCCTATACAGTGGATCACAGCCCCGAAGCTGCTCCCCTATGTTTACAGAAAAAAGGTTCCTATAAAGAAGGAACGTTTAGCAACTGCCTGAACACAGTGGTTTTAAAGCACGAAATAGAACCCGTGTACGTAGGGGACCCTGTTTACTTTATATGTGGGAAAAAAGCATATCCATGGTTACCTAGGAACTGGGGAGGTACATACTACCTAGGTCAACTGTTTCCAGGAGTGTTCTTCTTGGAGACAGCAGAAGTAGCCAGACGAACAAAAGGTAGAACTCAAAGGAGTAGCGAGGATGGAGTGATAGCAATAGATATAGCCAAATCATTTATACCATTCTTGTCCCAAATAGAAAATTCCTACAATATAAGAAAACTGTCTAGAATATTAAGAAATACAATAGATTCAACAACGGATATTTTATTGAATATGACGTTAGAAGAAAAAGGAATAAGACTAATGGCACTCCAAAACAGGATGGCTCTTGATATAATATTAGTTGATCGTGGGGGAGTTTGCAAACTCGTAAAAACTGCATGCTGTGTGTATATAGATGATTACTCCCCTACGATATTTAAAGCAATCCGGAAATTACATGTCCTAAGTTCCACACTCTCTACTGAAGAAGGGGGTTGGGGGATAGGATCCTGGTTTTGGGGATTATTGCGGTCTTGGGGATGGAAGTTAATTTCGATACTAATGGTGGTACTTGGTATATTCATAACATGTTGCTGTTGCATACAATGCTTACCAATAGTTTGCACTGAAATAACTGATGGATGTACTAAGGGATGTATGCACATGGTGTCGAGAGGAAAACAAACAAGATGGCCGGAATAACAGAGACACTGATGAAACAAAAACAGTAAAACAATTCATGGCTATAGACATTAATGATGAAGATGATGCTCATGATAGCATGAAAGGTTCAGACATAGATACCCCAGACTTATTTTCATCGGAGGATGATACAATGAATGAATAAGACGTTTGGCATACGGCCAAAAGGAGGGTTTGTCAATCTGGAAAAGTGAATACCCTTCATTTGAATGACAGATGTAACTTGATGGCCGTAGGCCAACCATCTTATGCACCGAATTATAGAAATATAGACTGTTATGCTTGACCAACAAGCGGCCATTTTAAACGTAGCAAGAATCACCATTTTGCTTGTTAACCATTGCTCATTGCTTTCTGTCTAAAACTGCTTTGCAGCTTGCAATTCTTGCAGATTCTGCTTACTCTGCTCAACTGTTAACATTGTTGTCTGAATATGAAAGGGCAAGGTCGCGGGACTGAGGAGTTTGTTGAAAACTCCTCATGAGTAGCCCAGAAAGGAATGCCCACACTCCCTCTCTGTAGCCTTGAGGGAGAGCTGCAGGGCATTTAATCACTTCAAAGCTGCCAGCCAGTCTCGTACGATGGTAGAATATATTAGAACAAAACAGCTAAAGGCTTGATTTATGCTCTTCCTACGGCCCCCCTTCGCAAAACCCTGTAGAACGTGTCGGCTCCCAGGACACGAATAGCACCTCATAGATAGCAAAGCATGGAATGTGGCTCTTCCCCCGTGTGCAGCTTGCTTCCAAGAACAGAACCACCGTGTTCTGTTCAACAACTAAAAGATGCCTCCGCACTTTCTAAATTGCACATTGTTACTAGAATAGACATCTCGAGTGTCATAATTGTCATACCCGTCGGAAATGTCCATCGTCATCCCGAGTTCAAAGAAACTTAATAAAGGAGGGTGTTAAACATGACATAGCTGATTGTATGATATGCATTTTGTATATATGTAACTGATGTACGTAATTCGCTCTCTTGCGTCCCTCGAGGTCTAGGAAACTCACGTCACGGGGCGTGAGACCAGAATTGGCCAATTGGGACTATTTTTGCTTGCAATAAACCCTAGCATTGGGAATTTGAACCTCGTGTCTGGCGCATCTTTTTGTGTATGGTTATTGCCTTGTTTCCATATCACGAGGGACCCCTAGGGGCCCCTTTCACTGGTGGGAGTATCATCCGAGGTACCACGATGGAATGGGGGACATCATTCTTGATAACATGAGGCAGGGAAAAGACACTGCACTGTTGCAAACATTTAGGGCCTCATTACAAGTTGGGTGCTAACTCCGGCAGTATTACCGCTGCGGCTACTAGCCCTACCGCCAAACCCTCAGCACAATTAGCGCCGGATAACGGGTTTGGCGGAACGGTAAGTCTCCATTCCCCATTGGCCCATTCGGGAATTTCCCATTCCCCATTGGGCTCAATGGGGAATGTTCAGCATTATTAACGCTGGCAGTATTACCGCCGGTGGTAAAAGCACCAAAAATGGTCAAAATTGTAGCTTGTTTGTCCCCACCTCAGAGTTGGGGGAAAATCCACCAAGCCTGTGATTTGGCTGACCCTTTAATGTGGTGGTAATACCATTACCGCCACATTTAAGGGTTACCACCAAACTCGTGATGACCCTTAGTATCTTTCAAAGGAATTAGCCCTGCAAGAGCAGGATACAACACCAGGCTTCGCAAAGCATCCATTCATCTCCAGTAAACTGCCAATAGGCCCCTAACACCCACCCAGAGAGCCCCAAGCTAGGCCCACACCACTGACTCGACCCCCACACCTCTGTGTGCTATGATAAGCAAGCAACCCTCCTGTCCTAACAGAAATCAAGTGGCCATAAAAGATCCAAGCATGCACAGCTGTAATTCTTCCAGCATAAACACAACCTTTGTAACAAGAGGTACACAGAGGGATAAATTAAAGATCAAACCCAGGGTGGAGACCTTGAGTGCGGGAAATGCGGTATCAACGTGTGGGTCAGCATGATTGTATTTTATCCTCCCTTCCCCCTGGCATCAGTTTCTGTGCCGCCCAGGTGCATGCCGCAGGCATGGAATAGGGAACTTGGCATGTTAGTTTACAAGAAACCAGGTCGACTCTCCACCACCAATCGGCGTTCCACAGAAGTCGACCTTATCCTCTTAGGATTCTCGACTAACTCATTACTCTTGGAACCCAGGTCATATTAGCTTCAATTGCCAACAATGGCCAAAGATGATACAACCTCAGATACAGAATTAAGATGAGACCCAGATATTTTGAAATATTAAAATCTATTGCCATTTAATTGTTGCTACTCTGGAAGTTAATCCCAACTCAAATCTAATTACCACACCCTGCATAGAGCCTAGTAAGGACAGCACTCGCTTCAAGAGGATTCCTTCCAACTGGTTCCAGTGGAGGCACTTCAGATTTAAGAGTGCAGCGCCCTAAAGCAAAGAAGGCCCTGAATTGGTTTTATAGAAACAATTTAATAGTAAAGCAGAATAACGTCCATACTTATGGTTGAACCTCATCAAATGGGCTGCAAAGATTTTAACCTTAAATCGCAGTTTGTTATATTTGCTTTCCATATTTTGCTGAGACGAGATCTGAAAACCCAGATCTAACCTAGTGTTACCAAGATGACCAAAAAACAAACAGGTTGTTCATGTAGATGAAACCAGAATCTTGGTTTTGGCTTTATTAATATGCAGATCGTTATAATTGCAAACCTCCTCAAGTGCATCGATGGTTGTCTGAAGCCCAATCTGAGGTCTATCGGAAAGGACTATGTCCTCAGCATAGGCCACAGAATGTAGAGTAATTAAACCTAGTTTAGGAGAAAAGGAGTTGACTTTCTGCATATTGGGACTTAAATCGGAATGTAAAGATTAAATAGTGCTGGTTCTAGGACACACCCCTGTCGAAGACCGTCAAAGGTGGGAATAGCTACAGACAGTGATCCCAGCATAGCCATTCTATTTTCAGGGAAGAATTCTCATGTAAGCTAATCACCACATCTAACAAGGATGCGGGCATACCCCAGTAAGCAAGTGTGACATAGTCAAATGCATTTGAAAGGTCGATAAATGTCATGTACAGGGGCTGTCACTTTGTAGTCAATTGTTGCATTAACTGTGAAATTAAATACTATTGAGACCCACCCCTTTCCGGAAACCAAATTAATGAATATTAAATCGTCCTACTCCAGATGCACAAGCAACCAGTTGTCTCAAAAATAAGGATGCAATTATTTAAGCACTAGTGTCCAGCAGGGGTATGGGATGATAATCTGCAGGAATGAGACACTCCCTAAATTGGCTTTTTATACAAATCACACATTTCTCAATAGAACCATTTCACGTAATGCAAGTATGGTTAAAGCATTTTATATTTTTCAGCATCAAGACAAATATGACACAGAATAAAATTAAAAGAAAAATAATAATCAAAATACCTTTACACTCTACCAACCCTTCACCTCCCTCTATGGAGGTGTGAGTTAATGAACATATTAAATATGTAGATGCCACTTGATATATAGACAATAACCAATTAGTATGGTACTATTTGTTAAGCCATCTTCATGCAAAAGGGGGCTTGTTGGCATTGGCACATGTAAGTTTGAATCCATAGGTAATGTTCTTGTGAATCTATACTTTCTACTCTGAATCCATGTATAAACTACATTTTCTGAATGTATGATTGCAGTTCTCTATTGGCATATGTATGTGTTTTTCATTCAACCTGAATTTGACCTTTTCTTTTATCGTTGTGTGTGTGACTTTCCTTGAACATGAAGGTATTCCTTTCAATCCAGATACATGTACAGTTTTGATGGGGCCAGCTTGTAATGCTTTCAGTGCCTTTATATTTCTGGACTGGAGAGATAATATTCTCCTGTAACAGCTACTTAGTTGAAGACCCCCTTCCCTCCCACAATACACCTGACTATGCCTCGAAAGACAAGGGCATGCAGGGGGTTTGCACTTTGCACAGTTCTAAATGAATATAATTATTCTTTCAGCATGCATTTAGTGAAACGAACATCTAGCCTTGAAATATGGTCTTCACCAGTGGCAGCAGGATATCTCTTACAAAATAGTGATTCATGACTTCACTATGATCTACATGGCTCAACACTGGGTTCATCTACTAACTATACTCGCAAATAATACTTAACTTTACGAAGACAATCCACATTTAAACTGGCATCCAAAATACCTTCTGATTTGGATTTCATTTTTCAATAGAAAGTCAATTAGGCCTTGAAGACCAACATCTCATTTTGTATTTAATACATATGAGAGGTACACAGAACATTTGGATATTAGCACCTTTGTCCCTGTTTTCCAATTGTACCACCATGTGTTCCCATTCTGTTTATCTTCCCAGATTTTTCCTTGATTCATTTGGTCAATTTGGGGTTAGTTGGGGTTGATTTACATTTCCAGATGTAACTTCTGGTTTTGAAGAGTTAGCAGGGAATCCAGTCAGCAAGACCTCATTCCAATAGCAAACCCTCAGTTCAGGTGGCTTATTTGGAAATCAATCCCCAAGCACAAACTGGTCTTTCTTCTATAGGTTTTTCTCATCTACAAATGCATATTGGACTCTTAACTGCTGTGAGTCAGTCCTCTTGCTTTGCAATCTTCATTTTGTCCTTATTCCTAATCTCCATGTCCCATATTCCTTAATTCCCTTTCTGTCCTATGTGTATGCCATTATATTGCCCTTTAGCCCCACCCCTGCCTTGTCAGAGGTGTGTTTTCCCAGCCACATGATTATCATAAGGTGGGAGATAAAAACTCCTGATAAAGAGATGCTAATTTCGTTTTTGGGGATACCTACTTGCTTACATATGGCAGAATCATAAAGCTTATATGTTCAGATTCTATGGGTTGTACTAACAGTTAGGGACTAGACTGAAGACTGTGTGATACATTTTGGCAATTGTACATATTTTTCGCATTTTGGGGCAATTCAAATTGCAGCCACATATAGTTTATATTAAAGATTTTTATATGGATCACTTCGATCTACAATATATCTACATTTGGAGTCAATTGAAGGTTGCATGATGATGCAACACTTGATTTTGTGATTATACATGAATGTTTCCTCATGTAAATGCAGATTTTCTATTATGCAATTGAAGATGTTTTCCACCAGAGGGAAGTGTCAGTACTTTTATTACATAGTCCTTCTTCATGTTATCCCTAATCAAGGAAAAGGTGTCCATATGTTCCTTAATCTTTCACCTTGGATAATGCAAAGCAATTGTCTGAGTGCCAGGCATCTGAATGTCAGTCAACTTTGTCCATCACCTTTTCAAGCTGATGTAATTTTATGAACCTATGTGAACTTGTGTGAAAGATTTTCTTTGAAGCTGGAGCCTTGTTTCCATTAGTGAATGGAAGTAATTGTATAGGGCACATCTCGTTTAGAAGCTAGCCTTTAATACAATGGAGGAACAGCTTGTTTTGCCTAGAAAATTTGGACTATTAAATGCAATAATCTTCTAACATGCTGCAACCGGACTGAAGACCTCTATGCTTCATGTGCTGTGTTTATGATTTCACATTCACAAGATGTGTAGGCCTGGACATGCAACTAGTAAGTATTTCTGTCCCCTGTTTAGTATGCAAAAACAGATGAGAAATGTTCATTTTAAATGAGGCTTCAGTTTTACCTTTTATTTCCAATCTCTTTGGTTCAAATGAAATATCAGCATCTCTAATCAGTGAAAATAAATGGGATGTCCCATATTGATATGATATAATATGATATGGCATTTAAAACGTGCCTATACACAAGTGTTTCAAGGCGCAAAAAGGTTATGCTTACATATTTTTACTATTTTGTTTACATGCTAAATAAATCCAGTCACTTAAAAGATGTTGTTTTCTTTACTTAAATGTAGTTGCAATGGGTCTTGTGTGTTCTTATAATTTTGTGAAACTCAAAATTATCTATGCATATCGCTTCTCTTGGTCTGCTAGGAAGGCCTTTCACGTTACACTTTATTTTAAGCCTCTTCGTGATACGTTTGCATAAATAAAGTTCCTGTTCAAACATGCTACATTCCTGAATTGGCATCAGCTTTAATAAGGTTATGATATGATATGTTATTTACAATGAGCTTAATACCTAGATGTTTCTAAGCGGTGACCCGGGGAACGAACCTGTGGTGCTCTGTGTCGTCTTGCTTCCAAGGTAAGCATGTTGGCCCCTGAACTATCCTCCTCACACTGATATTGTTGGAATGCATGTGTTATTACTTTGATGTATTGAATTCCTGATAACTACATTTCTCATCATTTTCTTCAGCTTTGCCAAGTCAGTCTTTAGCTAATGTTGAAAAAGTATCATTTGCATGTGCACGCCTAGTTCAATCTTGGATTTGTTATGAAAGGGTGTCAACAAACTGTGTAACATGATTCAAATAGGACTTCCTTAATGACCTCTGTATGACATATTGACAGTGGACTGCACAGTGCAATATAGTAGAGTGTGCACCGTACAGTGTGAGTACACCAATATTGACTCTAGAATCATTGTTTGATGGTTATTTCCAACACTGAGATTGTATTGGACGTTTCTTAAGCTTTGGGGCAGCAGGAAATCCATGTGCATGTATGAATGACTTCTATGAATCTCTACTGTTGTACAGGCGGAAAAGACTCCTCACTGAGATAATAAATACACAATGGTTGAAAGACCAATTAGTTGATTTTGCTTCTCTCTTATAGAGGACCTTCGTTGTACATTTGATGTATTCTTCAAAAATTGAAAATGCAAACAGATTTAAAAAAAAAAACATGACTGAACAAGACAGAGTAATCATATGCAAGAAAGGGTAGCTTCTCTTTCTGTGACATGTTCCTATTTGGCATCTGGAGAGCTACTACCCTACCAGGTGCACGTGCAAACTGCATTAGTGCATGTCCAGCACAATGCAACGCTGGTACATTATTGCCTTTAATTATGTCCTGCATGCCTTGATGCAGTTCGTGCACGTCCAGGCTGCAATTCTGCTTGCCCAGTGTAGCGTGGTACTGCTGCTGCTTCCTATTGACGCCGCCCATATGCCCATTTACACATGTTACCTATGCTATACGTCATAGCGATTAGTTTAGAGAAGAAGTTTGCTGAAAGTAGCCCGCCCTTGGTTCCCTGCAGGGACGGTGTGTGTGTGAGTCCCCGACGAACAGTGCTTAGCAGAATCAGGTCGGACACTACACTGAAGGCTTCATGATTAAATAAACAGCATGCAGGGTTTCTTGGTGTACAGAACCGAACACCATAAACTGTCTGACCTTAGCAACGTATTCCCCTGGCGCTAGAGCAAAGCATCTGCCCAGGAAACCGAACCCCCAAGCTCTAACCTTACCTTGCCATCCATCCATGCTCGTGAATATGCACAGCACTTTTCCAAGTTGCTTCCAGTATTTTCAAACAATTAAGATCTCTTCTTGCATTGGCTGCTCCCCAACACCCACACCTATCCGTGAAGCAGTGTATTCCGGATAAATCTAAACGTTTATAATTGCGGTTCTATGTGATGTGGTCAAGATTATTTTGTCGAATTCGAAATATTTCATTTTTGGGGGGATTTTCTTTAACATTTGGCAGCTAATATATATGGGGGAGACCCCTGCAGGCGCCCCCGAGACTTCCCCAATCTTAATTATCAGGATGCTCCACCCCCACATGTATTTTTAACCTAATTACGACAAAATAAATTCAACAAATTCGAATTTGACGAAATCTCCTGCATTGTAATCTCCTTAACCCTATAATTGCACAACCCTGGTCTACAAGCATGATCACACAATCATGGTACTCCTGTGGCATTTCACACCAAAACACATGTTGCCTGATTCACAAAAAATGTGTTGTCCACAGTAGTCGAAGTGGGTGGGAGCAGTGCTCCTCTACTTGTTTTTACTAGGTTGTACTGTTCCTATTCTTTTATTTTAAAAACAAACTGTTCCGGAATTAGGTTCCTTTTAAAATGAAAGTGCACTGCACCGAACGGTCTCTTAAACAGCAGGCACATGTATTTGGGGGTTTGTATTGTGATCGGGAGGGGGCGTGGTGATGGGATTTGTGGGGAACGGGGGCAGGCCACTAGGGAACATAGTTCCACTACTTCTTTTCTCCACTTGCCTGTCTCAGAACCAAACATATGTTGACAGAATGCCAGCATTCTCCAAAACTATGCCTTCCCATGCAAAATTCTTTACATTTCCTTTTGCGCATCCCCACTCCCCCCAGCCCCCACGGCTCATCCCCAGTACCTGATCCCTCCTGTAATCGGCCTGGTGCAGGGTCAGGTGCCATTGTGACCAATGGACGAAGTGTACGAAAAGAAGTAGTGGAACCATGTTCCCTACTGGCCTGCACCGCTTCCCACAAACCCCATCACCACCCCCCTCCCATGCACAATACAAACTCCAAAACACATGCGCCTGATGTTTAGGGGAACGTTCAGTGCAGTACACTCTAAGTGCAAGTTTCCACTTCTTCCTACACTTTTATTTTAAAATGAAACTGTTGTGATGTGCTTGGTTTGTCTGATGTGGTTTGCCATGTGATTTATGATGTCACCAGAGTGCCTGTGGAATGTTGATGCATGAGTGAGGGAATGCTATGATGAGAGTTCTACGCTGGGTCAGTTGAGCCTTCCCTCCCTGGGTGATGGGTGCCGGTGTCTGGTCTGTCCTGTCTTGGTCTTGGTCTTTCTATCTCCTTAGTTCTTAAGTCTGAAGTCTGAACTGTAACTGTAACATAAGAACTGAAGTAAACTTATCAAACAACCTAAAGCTGCCTGGACTGAGCTTTATAACAATGGCGACGAGGATTTCCTTAAAATCAAGAACCAAGCAGAGGAAGCTGATGAAACCAAGGAAACTAAGGAAAAGTTGAGGATTGAATTGGCCTGCTGCGGGGGGGTGCAGGATGAATCAGGACCAGAAGAAAACAGATGACACCGCCCCATGAACCAAGTAAGCAAACCCATCACCCAGGGTGGAAACGGGAGGAAGGGGTCACATGGTCCATTAAGGGTAAATGCAGAAGCCTAGGCCATAGCCCTCGTAGTGCTGCGCCTTGGAAAAGAAACAGGAAAAGACCCATGAGAGAGGGGTAGCCCAGTATTGTCAGACGGGACCAGCAACCTTTACTTTCGGGTGTGCTGCGCTGTAGAAATGAACCTGCAAGTGCTCCAGTAGAGAAGGGTGCCCCTGCTATCATCAGACTGATCAACTGCCCTCAAGAATTTAGGAATGCTGTGTCAGGGGCTTCCAATGGAACTGGACTGGCCTATGTTAAGGGAGTGATCCTGGAGTTACTTTTGATAGACTGGGACTATGAAAATGCTATACGCGCGTTTTGTATAAGTAGCTGCAGCTGCAGAAATGTATTTAAAGTGTCTTAAAGGGCCGTGTGTGCACGAAATGCTGGCGGAAGATGGAGAGGGATAAAAACTGTTCCCTATGAGAAACACTGCACGTTCGTATTATACAAACAGCTGCAGTCCCAGAAAAGTTTTTAAAGGTCTGAAGGGGTCGCGTGTGCTACAAAAATGCTTGCGGAAGATGGAGTGGGTTGAAAACTGTTCCCTACAAGGTTAAAATGCTTTTAATGATGTGCGTACATCAGAACTACTGTGAGAGTGACCGTTAGCCCAGGAGTCAGCGCTGCAGGACCTTTGCTTACTGTGCCTTATTCAATTGTGATGACGTGGCGTTCCGGTGGAGGGAGTCGGTGAAGCTTCAGAACTCTGTGCCTCGGTGTTCGGAAGTGAAAGATCTTTGAATGTTGGAGCAGTGCGATGCTATTCGAGTAGAGCACCTTCATGGCGTCCCGCAACGTGATTACGTCATGTCATGGCATCCGGAAATGCTTTAAAAAAGAAAATGAAGGTTGTAAATAAATCGTTCCTTTTAAAGGACCTTACTATGTTGACGCATTGGGGAGCATCATGCTGGACAGCACGGAAGTAAATGCTGAGCTAGAAGGCGAGGAACATCCTACGGGACGTGTGTAACAAGCCGCTCCGCCTATTAGGGGCGTCTGTTAGCGGCCGACAGAGAGGAAGTAGGTTAATTTAAGACATTTTCGGAGGATTTATGAGTAGTCAATGCTCGCCGGATGCAGCGCACTCCGCGCAACATGGCTGTGTGGCATTGGGAAACGGCCGCAGGAAGGGCATTATTATTTTGGGATGTGTCAATGCTTAATTCGGGAAATGAAGAAGTATGTATTTAACATTTACATACTTGTGACTAATGCAAAAGTGTAGTAATTAGTGCATGAGTGTTATACCATCACTGGATGCTGAGTAGTGAAGAAGGCATTGTGGCACATTTTGTTCAGTCTGACTAACGCAATGTTGTTGTAATGTGTTAGGGAATTAACATGTTTTAAGCAACTGCAGGTAAATAGTCATATTTCTTGGAGAGTGAAGACACAATATGTTAGAGTATTAACATGTTTTTTTTTGGAAAAAAGAAGCATTTGCAGGTTTATGGACATGTACATGGACATATTCATTTCTTTAGCATTTTAATTTTGTGTGTTTGCATATCTTAGTGCAATGCAAAGTGCTAATGCAACGTGGAGTTTATTTAAGAGTGAGGATTTAAGAGTTTTAAGTTTCAGACTCTCCAATATGAATAATAGAGAAATGTAATTAACATTTTTGGAAAAAATTGTGTGTACCTAAATGCAAATCTATAGTGTTTATAATTGCCAAAAGATAAGATGTTAATTGAGGATGTACAAATGTCATGTACATCCATGTACTTGGAAAGTATGGAAGTGAAGGCATGTCACTAGCATATTATCTAGAATGCGTATGGATGTATAAAAGAATGAGTGGATGCAACATTCAAATTTTTAACGAGAAGTTTTAGATACTAAGGAGGTAGCGCCTCCGTTGGTATTAACAGTTGGAAGTTTCAAGGTGTTTATATGTATTTGGTTGGGTGGTAGCGCCACTTAGAAGTGCACGCTATCAGTGTTTTTAGTTAGCGCTGTTTAGGTCATGGAGATTGCGTTTTGTGATGCAACTAAAGTGAGGTAGCGCCTCGGTAGGTTTTAAGTGTAAATATGGGGATTCCTCAGGGTAGCGCCTTGCCAGGGATTTTGATTAGTGGTTAGTGAGAGTTGCACAAAAAAGGTGAATGGTACTGGAAAGTCTAGTGTCTTTGCTATAGCGGTAGTCTAGTGCTTTTGTTAGGGCGGTAGTGCACTCTTTGGAGAATATGATTCTTATCCTAAAGGACAGCTTGTAGAAGTCAGGTGAAGCGACTTGCTGGTAGGGGACGCCCTCCAGTAAATACTATGATAAAGTTGAAGATGCTGTTCGGGGTGATGAATCTCAGGGTGATTTGTTTATCTTTATGTGTTATGTGTAGACCCTGGCTATTTTATCTGGTCAGGGTTTGATTAAGAGACTGGATTGTACTGCCATTGAGAAGAATGTTAGAGTCAACCATATGTTTTGTAGATTGTCTTGGAGTTGACTGGCCAGCATCTCCAAGCTGTTTGAGGAGCTTTACACCATGGTATGGTCAGGTTTGCTTGATTGGTTTGGTCCACCTATATATATATATGTGTTGTGTGTTTCTGAGGCATGCCTGTTGCTGGTTGTGAATCAGTGAGCTGTAGAATTTTACTGAACCTCTCATCTATTTATGGTGATTTCGTTGTCATCCTGATGACTAGTATTGCGTCGGGGTGACAAGTATGTGCTTCGGGGTGGCAGCCTGAAGGCTCGCTTGTGGCAGGGGCGAGCAGGAGGACCAAAGTTGTTTTATGTTGGTTACGGTATGGTGAGTTAGGTATAGCCTTGGATCTAGAGTCTGCCCGTGGCAGGGGTGGATGGGAGGTGATTGGTGCTGTTATTGATGGTGTTTAAGAATGATAGGCGGAGTTCTGGAATTGCATAGTTGTGGGTTTTTCATGTGAAACCTCCATTGCTCTTGGGTTTGGATGAGATGTGAGTCGTTCCTTTGTGAAAATGTCTGATAGGAGGGAGATGTGTTGTGAAGCTTTTGTTGCAAGTGTGTTTGGAAAGGGGGAAGATGTGTTGTGATGTGCTTGGTTAGTCTGATGTGGTTTGCCATGTGATTTATGATGTCACCAGAGTGCCTGTGGAATGTTGATGCATGAGTGAGGGAATGCTATGATGAGAGTTCTACGCTGGGTCAGTTGAGCCTTCCCTCCCTGGGTGATGGGTGCCGGTGTCTGGTCTGTCCTGTCTTGGTCTTGGTCTTTCTATCTCCTTAGTTCTTAAGTCTGAAGTCTGAACTGTAACTGTAACATAAGAACTGAAGTAAACTTATCAAACAACCTAAAGCTGCCTGGACTGAGCTTTATAACAGAAACCATTCCAGAACCGTTTATTTTTCAAATAAAAGTATAGGAACAGTAAAACTTAATTAAAAGACGTAAAGGAGCTCCGCTGCTGACCGGTCCTGCCCACTTCGACCACTGATTGTGACCACAGTTTTCAGCCTCTGCATAATCCTTGGACATGGGTATCTACCTCACCGCGCACTGTGCAGAGAGTGTGGTGGCATTGGCCGGTGGACGCCTACCCACCATAGAGACCCCAGCATAGGTTAATGGTGTGCTGTGCATAATTGCCCGGGCTATTATTTGTATTCCAGAACAATCGATGTTTGCAGAGACCTGTTTCACACTCAATGAAAGAACTCTGTCTTCACCTCTTTAACTGGCAACTTCAGCTTAGAAGGATAGAGGCGTGAAAAACGCCAACTAAGACCGCGAGTTAATTAAAATAAATGTAAACAATACAAACGAAACCTCGTGGACGTCTCATTTCAGGACGTCTTTAATGGCCGTAAAGGAACTTAGACGGTAAGATCGTGTTGAAAATTGGGAAACAATGAGGCAGACTTGGGAACATCAATTATTGACTAGAGAAGGAGGAAATTAGGGCACATTAATGGTTGTTTTGGAGTATATGTCAGAAGGAGATGCATCACACAATACAAAAAGGTCCTGAATTACGAAGCATTTTCCAATGGGATTGTGCCATTGTAAAACGCTTTTGTAAATCAGGCCCAATGTCTATAAAGACTATGTTATGGAATGAGTGGCATAATGTACCACTGGAGGTGGGTATTAATTAAGCATTTCTGCATTGTATGTACTGCTCAGATGCACAGGGCCCGATTCATGGAATTATTTGCATGGAAAATAGTGCCAAACTGTACGCAAATCACCGTTGTCGATTCATAGAATCAAATGGGCTGTACATTTCCAGGACTTGCGTGGATTTCATGCAGGCTCGGCACGTCTCTGTGAGCCGTGACCGCATTGCGCGAGACACCGTGCAGACCGTGGGCGAGGTCTGCGCAGAGGGCAAAGTAGGCGGTGGAAAATGGGGAAGGACATGAGAAAAAGAGCGCAGCATGAGACGTATTCATGGAATCGAGTGCACAACCTCTCGGCAAGGAATTGGCCATGCAAGTCCTTCATACATAACACCACCCGAAGGCAGGCATACAAGCACTTGTGCATGGAATCGCCACGTGATGGTAACATTGCAAGTCAGATTATGGGGTGCGTGCCCGCAGTGAGGGTTCCAATCGGACTTAGGGGTGAATATGCAGTTTAGTAGGGTGCAGGAACGGTTTACGGGGTTCTCACGCAGATTTATCGAGTAATTACAGAGTTACGATTTGACATATGCATGTTGTCGGGATGCTGGCAACAGTTATGGCGGACGGTGAGCAGGGTCCCCAAGATACAGGCCTGCTTGCGGGGGTCCCCATGCACTGTCTGAAGGGTGTGGGTAATTGTGCCCACGGGAGCACGCAAAGGTAGCTGTTCTGGCTGTTTTATCATTGCGTGGGGGCGTGTCAGGGGATTCCAGGGGCGGCATTCGAATAGTTACTTTGCGCAGTGAATTCCATGAATACGTGGGTGTGCATGTTTTATTCTGCGCACAGGCTTGCGCACAATCCTTCTCGGAGCGCGTCCCTTGCGGGATCTTTCCATACATTTCCATGAATCGGGCCCACAGTCTCCTTCCAGTCTGGCCAAAAGACAACATCCAACACATTATACCATTTTACTAATGTGCATTTTCATTTACTTTTAACTGACCATGTTATGACGCTGCCATTACCAGACCAAATGTTATCCTCCTAAATTGCAGCTCAAGTGTAGTTAATATCTTTTTTATACTTATTGGAGAACTGTGTTTCCAGATATAAGTGCCAATTCACAACGCCCCTAAGGAGGATAATTAGAGGTGCAAAGATGCCCTTGCATCCTGTGGAATCACCCATCTGCGCACGCTGTCCTGCTCCACAAAAGGGACCTGTACGGACTGGGAGGTGGTGGGCTTGCTGTGGGAGAAAGAGGCCCACAGTCGGTCCCTTCATGCTAAACTTTAATGTTGGGCTGTTTCCATAACATATCATGTGTGACTCCCTAAAAGGTGAGAGGCTGGGATCAGTTCATCAGCAGCTGCAGCGGAGTAAAATGGAAGAAGTGAAGGGAAATGCTCATACCAATCACGAAGCCTTGTTTCTGCTTGAGTAGAGCGATGCTACCAGGGGCCTTAAAAGACCCCCGGCAGCACTGGATATTCCCCTGCAGGCTGCAACTGGCTTCTGATAGGGGAGACGTGTCTGGGTGAGAAGAGTTGCAAATCGGGTGCATTTATTTGTGAATCGGAATGCATGTTGCTCTGTTTCAGTCACTCTCACTCTGTGACTTCTGCTCGAACTCTGCAGGTGGCCTGGAGTGAACATGTCCACCCAAAACCTTGTGCACTTTGCAATTGACTATATGTAAATTAAAAAATGTACTCTTCCGAAATGAGCCATGAAATTGACTCCTGTGAGTAGCTGTTTGGAGCGATGCCAAAAGTAACGGTAACATACTGATGAGGGGAAATCTGACAATGTTCAACTGAAGCTGTTTCCTGTCTGAAGCGCAGATCCACCCTGCACCAGTGCACAACACAGTTCCAAATACTCTACTTAAGTTTGCAATGCCACCACTTCACTATTGGCTCTAAATGTTCAGCGGAGGACCCAACCACAGAATATCAGTCTCTCTTACAGTGGTGCCCCTGTTTTTAAATGATAATCTTCTAATGTGTGATCATTAGCTCTCCTGTAGTGCTGTGAAGGTGAAGGACTGTCGGAGGCGGCCAGCAGTGAGTTTTCAGTGAGTGATTTGCTGTGATTCGCTTGGCTGGTGCGGCTTGACGGTCCCTTGCAGGATCCCTAGGTCCGTTCCTCTAGCCATCCTTCGGCTTCGGTCTTAGGCTACCTGTGGGCTGCGTGGGAGCTGAGTGCCGAGAACAGCGTTTGTGGCTGCGAGTAAGCTGAGCGGCGCTGCCTGGGTGTACAGACTGTTTTCACTAGTGTTCCCAGTACTTCCAGGGTCACCCCTTTGGCACCTATTGGACCCGGACTCGGTCCCATCGCCAGGCTTGATACATTGCCAGGCTTGATACAGTGAGCATTGAGTGGGTTGGACCCGACTCAGTCTTTGCATGAGCCTGTGTGTTCGTTCAGTTGGGCTTTACGGGAGCCCAGGAGCTGCCGCAGTGGTTAGCCACAGGGATTTAACCTTGTTTATGTGCTGTGAGTCTGGGAGAGACTCAGGAGCTTTTTCAGACACGGGAAGAAATCTGCTGTGCCCTGTACAGTAGTACTCTGTGAGGCTCTGTGGCTGTGGGTGAAATCACCTAATGTAGCCAACTGAAGTATAATTAATTGTAGTTAACTGAAGTTCACTTTAGAATTTGTGGACAAATAGTGGGGTACTGCTCACTTATTTGAGGCACTGAGTCTCCGCCTGGGTCTCCGGTCTCCGGGTCCCCGGACTGTGGATGTGTGGGCTGTGAGTACTGTTGGACGGCAGCAGATAGTCCCTACTGACACCCTTTTGCCTATCACCAGTTGTACCAACTGCCTTAGGGGGCATATCAGGAAACTGTTGGAAAACGCTCCTTTGCTCCTGTTTACTCCTAGTGGCAATTGTGATAAACAGACAATATTAGGTGGACTTTAATAAGATCGGCTCTGCAGTCTTTCGTGGAAGTGAAAGCAGAGAATTACAAATCCCCGAAAAAGTAGAATGTCCCCCCGAAGAAAACTTACGCAGAACAGCTATAACTTGCACAATAAGAAACCCAAAGCACCTACAGGTAGAACTGTGAAAGGGGGTGCTAACAATAAATCAAAATAGCAAACACTGACAAGTAAAGGTACTATCACAATTTATTTCCACGCAACCCATCGGTTGAATCTATTCCGAATTCTATTGAAAAGGAACTAGTGTATAATCAGAGCACTAGTAATGTGCAAGACAATTCTTCGGTATTGATGATTGACAACAATTCCCTATTGGAGCTATGCCTCTCTGTCCAAAGATCGATGACTCCTGTCTTGAACAGTTCGGCTGTAGATAAAGGGAAAGTTGTGACAGCAAAAGAACTCCCACCAACTACGACAACTCCAGAGAGGCTCTCGATGTCACCAGACTTAACGTTACACTCAGAAACCCCAGAACCGGAGTCCAATACAGGCTCATTTTCTGATACTAATACCTTGGTCGAGATTAAATCTACTATGGCCTCTTTGCAGTTTGCACTATAAATATTGCTAAAACTGTGTGGCCGTATCCTTGAAAACACAATTAATTTGGCAACATCGAATACAGTAGAGAAAGAGGTGATTGAGGACCCGAGAACAATTTGTCTGAAGCCATACAGATGATTAAAGATCATACCCACCGCTGGAGGTGGATCAGAATGTGAATATTAACTCTGAGGTCTATTTCTCCCAGAAACAGCAGAGATTAGCTAGAAGGGCAATAACAAAGAAAAGATCATGTAATGCGTCCTTACTACCCTCTGAGTCTGATCCAGAGATTAAAAACATGAAAGAGAAGGGTGCCTCACTAGTTGGCTTATTACAGAGAAAGATAAAAATCTACCCGACGCAGAAGAAACACCACTTGAACCCTGTATTATGCCAAATGAACAATCAGTAGAAAACATCTCATCTACTCCTAACAATTCAAGGATGATCTCTTACCTTGAGACTATACAGAAGTCGGTGCATACAAATGAGGCGAAGAAGCCAGAAATGAGCACCAACCGTATCTGTATAATCAAGAATCTTTACCAAAATAACGATCATGACTGGTTGACACAAACAGAATTCTTGTTCAGGCTGCACTCTATTCCACAATTAAGAGTCTTGACATCAGATGACTTTGAATATATTGAACCATTAAATATTCAGAATACAAATGTATCGGCAATTTACTGCAAATTTTTGGCCACTGCTGATTTGCTGCGTATATATAAGGCCAACTTACTGGAGGTTGACGTGGAAATTGACGCGGATCCGGGTAAAGAAGATCCGGACTGCACAAGGAAAGTGCTGTTTGAAGCTAAGATTAAGACCAGTATAACCCAGCTCCCTGCAAGTAATGAGGTTCAACTGGCAGATGTACAAAACATCTTAAAGTGGCTGCAGAATCTTTGCCGGTAGTATTGAAAAAAGACTGAGGGATTTCATTTCTCTCATGGAACATTGGGGGTTTCAGTCATTTAATCACTCAGAATGGTTTGTTGCCATACATAAGTAACTATACATGTACTTGTCTACAAGAGGTATGGCTGACTGGCCCAGTTGTATTGACTGGATATACAGTTTTTCAATCCCTTGCTAAAAAATGTGAAAGGGGAAGACCTTTTGGGGGATTAATAGTGGGCATTCAGCATAATGTCAAATCACGTTGTATAGAAACTAAAACAGATGAGTTTCTGTTTGCGATTGAATTGGTCCTATGCATCGAGAATAAGGTTGAGAAAATGCTATTGATAAGTCTGTATAATCCTCCTGGGGATGCCCAAACTGCAATTATTCCAGAGTCTGTTCATGACATTATGATCAATTGGACTTTTAATCAGGAGAATACATCTGTAATGATTATTGGGGATTTCAATTGTTATATGTCTGAAGGTGTGGGGACAACGAGGAATCTACATTTAAGACCGAAGAGTGTAATGTCCTATAAGAAAGTGGACCCCAAAGGACAGTATTGGTTGAGCTTTTTACAACTATGGGACATGGAGATGATTAATGGTAGAACAACAAATGATTTTCCCGGTCAACCTACTTGGGAAAGTGGTGGTTCAAAAAGTATCTTGGATTATATTTTTGTGACTGCAGTCATTGGTAGCCGGGTGAAGGATATGAAGGTTTCCAACCATATCTGGAGCGATCATGCCTCACTTGGGTTAAATCTGAGTGCTGACGATTTAAATCATGCTGTCAAATCCATGGGGGCCCTAAGGGTAAATCATGCTGCAACAAGTATTTCCTGGTCAGAGAAAAACCATAGCCAAAGTGGTAGCTACTTTGTCATTAGACCAGTATAAGGATACCAGCCGATTCCATGTTATGTCCATAGATAATATTGAAAATTGTATTTCTACACTTGCAAGTGTGCATGCCACAACTGGTAAGAGAGGTGCAGTAATAGGTGTTAGCAAGAGAAACATGTTTGACTGTGAAGTTAGAGATGTTAAAAGGCTACTCAGAGCAGAAATAAGGAAGGCAAGGAAAACATCTATGTCGATCAAATGCTATCTTTCTGTTTGTAAAACACTCAAGGGTAAGTTTCAGTCATGGTTAAGACAAAAAAAGTACCTTAAGAAATTAAAACAATGGCAAGAGACCATAAGGTTACTATGTACCAAGAATTCTTGTAACATCTGGGCACTCTTGGGAGAAGTAAGAGGCAATAGGACCAATTCAATTCTTAATCCTATTGGTGCCCATAAATGGGAAAGATTCCGGAGAGATCGTAATATGCCTAGCAACGTCGAGGTAACGGTGGCCGAAAACATATTTCCACCTATGCTCCCATTTATTGTAACGGTTGCTACGCTCATTGGTAAGATAAATAAGTTAAAATCTTCAAGGGCACCTGGACCTTACGGTCTGGCCAACTTCACATTGAAATGTAACCCTATATTCTGGGCCGAACTGCTAAAGATTCTCTTTGAAACAAATATGCTGGAAGATAGAATAACCGGTTCTTGGCAAACAGCTACACTTATACCAGTGCACAAGAAGGGTGATAAGAGCGATCCTAGCAATTATAAATTGTTATCGATGTTGGATTGCACTGGGAAACTCTTTGCAGGTTAAATCATTGATAAATTACATGAATGGGTGGTTAAGGAAAATATATTCAATTGCTTTCAAAGTGGCTTTAGGAGGGGCTACTCTACGACACATAATCTGATCATCTTAGATACCTTGCGTACTGCAGCTAGAAATAAGGATAATCCTCCCTTGTATGCGTTATACATAGACTTTAAGGCAGCTTTTGATTTGGTCCATTGAGATATTCAATGGACCAAATTAGAATCACTCGGCTGCCCACAAGGCCTGTTGTATTATCTTAGGCTTCTTCATCAGAACAACACAGTCTCCCTGAACATGACGACTCAAATTGAACAAAATAGAGGAGTCAAGCAGGGCTGTGTTACGACCCGACTCTATACAATCTATTTACATAGAACCTACCGGCTGCAATTGAAAATATCCATAATGCCCCCCTAAAATTTGTGATAAACACTGCCCAGCCCTCGCCTATGCGGACGATTTAGTGATATTAGATCACACCTTTAGTGGCCTGTGGAGATTAGCGGAAGCTTTATGGCTATACGCAAAAAGCAATGGTTTAATAATAAATCTGCAGAAAACCCAGAGAAAAAAGTAGCACAAACTAGCCTTAAGATTCAGGAGTTGGAGATTTTATACACCCCGAATTACAGATACTTGGGAATTGAATTTGAAACTAAGGGGGACTATCTCCAATGTAAGCAGACGAGAATGATCAGGGCTGCCCGAATTTCCGCAATGGTGTATCGCTTTACCATCTCCCATGGTGGTTTTACTGTTTGGGCTGCGTGTTTGCTGTACCAACAGGTTTTAGCCCCGATGATGACCTATGGTCTTTAAGCCCTACAAACAATGAACCTTAACTGGTTGCAGGTTGTGGAAGGCAAATATTGGTAAAAAGATTCTAGGCCTCCCAACCTGCATACCAATGACCATCATTAGGCTTGAGGTTGAGGTTCCCAACAAAAGAGCTGAATTGTATCTACTGATGTTGAGTAGCCGTGGTAATCAATTAATTGACACCACGAGGAAAGAAATCATCATACAGACCGGGAAATCACTCCTAAAAAATAAGGTTGATATATACCTGAAAAAAATTGGATGGTATACTCGTGATGGGGAGTTTACTCAAAGGTCAAGAACGGCATTACTTAAAAAAGCAGATCTTGGTGATTTGCTAGAGAATTATGCCCATTTGGAAAAGCTTAAGAAATACCACTTTGTTACGTATATTTTTTATACATATAAAAAAGCACAGTCTACCTTAATTTATGTCCGGCAGTGACAGTAAGGTGTTTTATTTTATTTCTTAGGGTGAATCATCTTCCGGTGCTGGCTAACACAGGCTCAGTAAATCAGATTCCTTATTCGGAATGCTACTGTCGATTATGTAAGAACAATTCAATAGCAGAAACAGGTAAACATGTTTTAATTAACTGTCCTAAACTATTAACAACATATCAGACTTACTATGGTAAATGTGTCCATAACAGTGAGTACGTAGCAGAATTAGCCTTTTGGTGTAGCTGTATTAATACAACAAATATTAACCTTTTTCTTGCAATGTACAATGCATGGTTATTGATTGAGAGTTTACTGGAAATCTCTATTTGAACTGATTTCCTTTTTTAAGTTGAATTAATTTGAGGTCGGAAGGCCTTACATTTTTATTGTATGTGGAAGCAGTGAATGAAGCTGTTAGCCAATGGTTGTGGAAAAGTTAAGATTCCAGATTTGTTCTGTTTGTTTAATTTGAGTGATTGAATTTTATACATTATTTAGGTATGATTTGATTTGGTTTTATTGTTGTCTAATTTTTGAAGATATGCATTGTAAATCTTATGAAAATGTAGTTATTGATGTTATTTTACTTATTGCAAATATTAAGTTTATTTGTGTACTTTGAAATTGATTTATATTGTACATTTATATGTCATGTGTAAAGTCTATTTATAGACTATACCACATTAATAATAAATTATTGTAATTATTCCAAGTTGCTCACTGTGGTATATAATAATGGATTTAACTGAATATGGGACTGCTGGTCTTCTGCATATCCACTCTGATGTGAATTAGAAACTCAACTTCAGAAAGCTTTGCCTCAGATTATTCTTATTTCCATATACACCGGAGAAGTGCCGAGCCAAATGCAGCTGACTGTTTAGACTCATGATTCTAAACTATTATGGTCTACCGAAAATATAATGACCACATCAAGAACATACTGCACACTATTGAAATTAAATAAGTATGCTGAGATGAAATATGTATGCACATGCTCCCATAAAGCTCAATGTTTCAATATTATTCAATGTTATGTTAAGGAGCATTTGACAGGCCCGCAAGAGTTCAAACACTAAGCTCAAAAAGTCACGGAATGTAACAGGAACAGCAGAAAGAATAGAATAAGACAGGTGCTGGAAATGTCAGCCCGGTCTCCACCACCAGTCTCTGTCTAATCTCATCAGTCATTTACGCTGCAGAGTACACGCGTTGATCTTGGTGATTTTACCGCAACACGTTCTACCACGCCGAAGACTCTCCCAGGCCTGCACGGCTCCTTCCCAACCTTCCCTCCTACTCACCACCATGCCTCAGGCCCTGTGAGGTGCCAAGTTCCCACCACTTCATGCCACCCAAAGCTCCCCATTTTCCACCACTCACGGCTCTACCCTCAATCACTTCTTACTTACATGTGAGTCCTCACGCGTAACCTAACTCCCCCCTCCTTCCTTCATCTTCATCTACCCTCCACCTGCTGTCCACCGAAGTCGCGAGCACTACCAGTGGCTGTCCAGTGGATCTACTCATTGTGACTCTCTGTGAACTTTCTACCCCTGGCCATGCAGAAGGTTTCCCAGCATGAAGCTCACTACAACATGACCCGCTGACAATTGCATTAAGTATCTCAATGTGGGCCATCTTTAATACATCTTTATTGTTATTGGCTGGTCAGATAGCACAGCGAGTAGAGCACTCTCAGGTTCGAATACCGATGTCGATAAATGAGCACCACACACCGTGGATAATAAGAAGCTCTCAGATGCCTAAGGGTTATTAGCGCTATATAAATGTGAAATTATTATTATTATTACCCATCAGGGTATCAGAAGAGTATTGGTCTGATCATGTGATTTGTTTGTTCCATATGAAAATTCACCTGTTGCATTAAACACAGCAAAAAAGTATGTTTAAATTCCGAGCTTTGAGTAAACTTGTGGAATAATACAGATAATACTGCTTTTTTCTTCCAATTAATTCTTCCTGCTAGATTCCTCTCATAGCCCAGGAATGAAATAATAGCTGGTATTACCCAACCGGATGATACTCAATGTATCCACCTCTGGAAATTGAATGCTAGGCACAGTGACGTCATTTGGGGGTCACCAGAGGTCGCAACAGCAATCTCTGGCATGTTCCTAGCGACCTCTGCTAACATTTTGCAACCTCTGTACTTTGAGCTTGCACTTTTTAAAATAGTTTGTGAAAGCAACACTATTTAAAAAAAAGCGCAAGCTCCATTAGGCCTGGCTGCCTGGCTGGACACAGCACTTTCTGTGTCTGCAGTGTTCTCTCTGTGGCAAGATCATGGTTGCTTGGCAACCTGAAGTCCGTGCAGGAGTGGCCCCAGCCACGCATGCTCACCGTCCCTTCTGGTCTCTCTGGCTTCAGCCCAAATGTGTCTTCATCTGTGCTCGAGTCGGGAGGCATGCCGGCTCTGGTGTCGTTCCTATTCTGTTAAGTGTTGGGAGGGCCAGATGGTGGATCTCAGCAGCTCCGGTATGGGGGACATGCAATGCAATTGACATATTCTCTGGTTGTGTAACTCTTATTACAGGGAGGCTGCTGTTGTGCATTATGGATCTGTGCATTTCAGCACGTGTGTGATAATACCGCTTTCCCGTTGGTACGTTTGGTTTCTGTTTCATGTGGCCTATGCACAAATGCTTTGTAAAACAAAAGGTGCATTAAAGCAGGTCAGATTACAACAATCCGCTTCCCCACATTTCCAAGTGCTTTATATATTGGTTTCAAAGCAAAAAGAAAATTAAATAGGAAACGTATTTTCTAGTAAAATTATGTAATTTCGGTTACACCGCAGTGGTGACATATGTGAGCAAAATGTGCACGGGAAGCAGAGCGGAGGTGGACTGGGTATAGTGAAATAATGGTTATCATCTACAGACTACGCCTCTCAGGCTGGTAAGGCTGGTGCAGAGTCAGTCGTGTGTCTGACAATCATAGCTATTGCCTGAGCACACGGCTGATAAGAGCACCCAGGTGCATACTCGAATAAGCAGATCTCGCCAGGCAGTGAGGATGGCTTTCCTCTACAGAAATCAGGCAAAAATCACCTTCATTTACCGTACCTCTCCCAACACTCTGGCTGTGCTCCAGCAGTCAGTCAGATGTCAGGCGCATCTGTCTGAAATACATAGGCCCACAGAGACGGGCATGTGCATAAGCACCACCATTTGGGCAGATTAACATCAGCCCCTGTACTAAAACCAAAACTATCAGACCCAGCAGAAGAAGATTCACCCTTGCCCAATCCAATCAGTTTATGCTCAAGGAGGATCTATCCCCATTACGTGCCCCATTTGCTCCGTTCACATGTCTATTTTTCTGCAGACTTCAGGAAATAGCTTATGCTCATTTCCATTTCTGTGTCTGAACATAGGTGCACAGCACACACCTGAGCACAGCTGACACCTCCATGCCCAGCACACCCAGAACACTGATGTGGACACCTCGGATGTAGTTTCTGAAATACCTGTAATGTATGTCTGTGATTAATTCTAATCACAAGGGGTGAGTGGAAGGCAGGGTCTCTGGGTCCGGCTTTTCAATTGCTTAGTAACAGGCTCAAGCGTTTCATGAAAATAACGTGTTAGCAAGGAAAAACAGAGAGAAGCAAGAAAAGAACTTGACGGATGTCATTTTGTAAATGCACATCTCTTGGGACTTTCTGTTGCAGCAGCTCCAATTAAGTCATGAACTCTCTGAAGACTACTTTGAAAAAACACAGGGAGGCACCCTGAGTGAAAGGTTTGATGGTAAGGCTTGAATAAAGCGAATGCAAAGAGTTCCCATGAGGAGGTGTTTTGTCCTGGGAGGGGTAGGAACTGGGTGGGAATGGCCATAGGGATTAGAATGGCCGTGGGCAGCCAAAGGGTGTGCAACTAACCAAACTACACCTACAAGCTGTGTGTCCCTCCCTATATCCCATTTCTCCCTATCCATGAGCCAATCCAATAGTTTTAGACACTAATCAAACCGATTATAAACTTAGCTCTAGGTTCTGAAGGCAATGGGCCTCATGACGAGGAAGGAGGTAGCCATGCCTCTATTTGCAGCATGGCTACCCCCATTCCGGGTACCAGGTCCAGATTCCTGGAATGGGGAAATACCGGGCCATTCTGACCTTGGAGGGCCCGGTATTTCCCCAATTCCAGGAACACAGACCCTGTACATCCCCATTCGAGCCCCCAAGGCCTCAATGGGAATAGGGAGGATGCAAACAACGGGCCCGTTAATGAAGGGCCTGTTGTTTGCATCCTAGGCTGCTTGCAGGACACGCTAACGTTGCCTGGTAAAACCAGGCGTCCATAGCGTGTCCTGTGAGAAGACCTCGTAATGAGGCGGGAGGGGGTTAACGGGGCCGGGAGCTCTACCGGCCTCGTTAACCCCCTACCGCCTTCCTCGTAATGAGGCCCAATGAGTATCAGAGACGCCGAGCTGTTTTTTGCAGGAATAATGTAGTCAATGTAGCAACCGCAAACAATACATCACAACCCACAACCCAACACATCCTACTGAGAGGTAACCTTGAAGGTAAGTTGTCGAAACAGAAAACAAATGCTGAATGCTCCCCTTCACTCCTGGCTTTCTGCTAGCCCTATACCCACCCCTGCCCCCCGCAAGAATGTGATTTTGCTCTGTAATAACAGGGATGATCCACATAAAGAGAGAATTTGGTTTCATACACCTACCATGGTAACATGGGACTTTGGCACACTGATAAAAACGCACCATATTATGATCCATTCTTGTATGAAATGTATGTCACAATATAGTGATATCACAATCATATTTTTCTTTGTTTACTGAACGACGATGCTATGTGATGCCACTTACTGAGAGGTCAAATGGTGACGGGTCGTGTGTTAACATGTCTATGATGTCATAATGGGGTGAGGGTTAAATGACATCTCCCTGTGATGTCACCTGGGGGCGTGGTCAAATTACATCACTTCCTGTGATGTCACTTTTGGGGGTGTGGCATTGTGATGTCACTTCCGCTACCCCTGGCATTTTGGTGAAAATGCGTCCCTGGCTAGGCCGCCCAGCTGGGCTTCAAACACTTGACTGTGCGTTGCACGCTGATCTAACTCGCCGAACAACGAAAGAACTTGCAGGATGATTACATTTTCAGAGCGGGAAATAACACATAGCAAGATCAAAGTAACCATTTATACTGAAGATTGCTTCCGGCAGGAAATGAGTGTGAAACGACCAGTGCGAAACTGAGAGTGTGCAGCGGCATGAGTGCGACAAGGTGAATGCATAGAGAAGATGGCGAAACAAGTAGAGCATTCCTGAGGCTGAGAGCGGGTCCAGCACAGAGGTTGTTTGGTGTTCCAGGGGTCAGTGCCGGAATATCCATTAGGCAAAGTAGGCACCAGCCTATGGGCTCCACTCCTTCTAGGAGCCCTGCGACAACGGATCAAAATAAAGCGATGCAGAAAATTAAAATCATATTAGGAGAAAGTTTGCGAAGGGGGACGCTATTTCGACTGCCTAGGGGCCTCCACAGGGTTTAACCCGGCCCTGCTAGGAGTCTACCCCAGATTAAGGGATCTCGGGTGGCTGTGTGGCAGGTGTGAAGGCGGGGCTCCGCGGGTCACCCCGGATTATGGCAAGAAACAGATAGGGACAATGATTAGAGGCAGACAAGACTGAAAGGAAAGGGGTGAGTGCTGCAATGGAGAAGGATAAGATGGACTGTATGGGAGGAGCACACTATTGTGATGGCAAGGGGGCAGGGAAGGGCTTGCACCCGAAGCAGCGGTGAAAGTATGGGCTGGGGAACACCAGCTGGCAGATTCAGGGTAGCAGGGAAGATTGACACCTGAAGCCGTGACTGAGAAGGGGTCGATCAAGATAAGGCAACAGGCAGAGCGGCAAGTGAGTGCCACTGTGGCGGGAGTGCATGAAGACAGAGTATCGGCAGGGTGGGGGTATGTCGGGATCATGGAGGGCAGGAGGTTGTTGGAGACAGGTCCTGAACTTGCAGATGGAGAACAACACTGTGAGCCTGTGAGTGAGAAGGCAACAAGGCAATCCGTAAAGATGGACTATTGCCTAATCGGATGCTAGGAAACGAGGCTGTGGTCATGCACAATGGCCACATAAGACCGAAAATTATATCAAAATCAATCAAAACCTCTAAAATGACCATTGCACTTAATTATTCTTACACATCGAGAAAGTGCCACCTGCTGCGTACAACTAATAGCTCCTTTAACAAGCAGAATGACCTTTTATAAGTGATTAGAATACAATGTAAATTGCACTCTAGTTCCATTGTTTTCAATCTAGTTAACCGTCACATTGGGAATATGCTGGTTGCCCTATTGCTCATTCCCCTTCCTTTTCTCTAATGAACAAACTCAATTGTATTTTGTATTCAACAGGGACTTCAGACATTGATGGCTGGAGCAGTTTTCCTGCTGGGTGCTTTAAAGCCTGTACATATGGTAGATAATATACCAGTGTGGAACTGAGGATAGGGTGGAGCAAGAAACAATGGGACTCATTACGTGTCCGGCAGTAGCCGTGCAGGTAAAACCGGCAGGCTGCCGCTGGACCCGTAGGGAATAACCGGCTCCAGACTTGCTGGAATCACTGGGGCATTACAGCCCTGGTGATCCAGTCATTCCGGAGCCGGCATTCTGTTACTCCCCATTCCCATGGAGTCCAATACTCCATGGGAATGAGTACCGGACTACCGTGGAAACACCGGCACCGTAATTAACTGTGCTGGTGTTTCCATTTCCGTCTGCATGCATGTGGCGTTACTCCCGCCAGCAAACTCTGAATGAGGCCCAACAACTGAGAACAGTACAAGAAAAAAGTGAAATACACGTGCAATTATTACAGTATTTTGATATATACAAGATATGCAATCCAGTGGTGATGGGGATTTGGAAGGGTGGTGGCGAAAGCATGACACGACTCTGGGACTCCCACCTGCGAGACAATGTGGTTCATAAGATCGATTTTGAAGCCAGTCACTTTTGGAATGTCCACACTTTCTAGGGTAGCGTGTTCGAATGGTGCAGCATAAGCAATGCAAAGGAGCAAAAGTGAGAAGCAGCGGATAGTGGAAGGAGGCAGTTAGGTTGAGGAGAGAATGAGAGCATGTCGTGCAAGGGGGTGAATAGCGGCAGATAGGTAGAGGGTGAAGCCCATGGATCAATTTAAAGACAAGCAGAAGGTATATAAATAGGGATAAGGAGCAATTTTGATGAATAGCCACCCTCCAGAAGTGGCATGCAGAGGTGAGCGAGAGTCATGGGATGTTGTAAGGGGCGCAAGTAACAGAATTCAATAACTTGTTGAGAAAAGTAAAGGAGAGGACGGGGAGTCCAAAGAGGTGGTTAAAGCAGCAACTGGGCCTTCTGAGGCCCAGTGGTGAGTCGTTGGGTAGAGTGAACAGTGAATTGGGGATGGATTTCCAGGTTGTTATGGAGGTTAACCCTGGCAGATGTTGCAGTGGAGGTGATGAAGATCTGAAGTTTCATGACACGATTAATTGAAAGTCCTAGTTGACAAGCCTTCAGGGATAAAACAAGGAGGTCAGGGGAAATGATGTAGAGAAGCAAATAAGGCTATGACAGTTGACGCCAGGACACACATCACTCCAGTTTTACAGGAATTAACCCCAGGAAGCACCACACACGCAGTGTTGACTACCAGAAAGGTGGTAGTAATGCACATAGACACCTAAGGAGAGAGGGATGGGTAGGAGGAGAGGATCTGATAGATGCTATGAGAAATCAAATGAGGAGATGGGTTTGCCTATAGAGCAGGTGGCCAAGAACACAGACCTTTGGACCTCTACGGAGAGGAAGGTGGGACGGAGTTCCTGATGTTACATGCAAATGCATAAGTAGTGATCTGCCAGGTAGGACGCCAACCTAGCAACGATGGGGTTCTTGGAGGCCAACCTTGTAGAGGGTCCAAGTGATGGAGGGATGATCAACTGGGTCAATTACATTGCAGCGATCAAACATAATGAGGACCAATGACAGCTGCCAATGGTGAGCTGCAATGAGGCAGTTACAGATGTGGATGAGAGGTTTTTCTGTAGACTGACTGCTCCTGAATCCAGATTGGAAGGACACTCAGTCTGTTGTCCACCAGGTAGTCAGTAATGTGCTTTAAACACTGCACATTCAAAAATACCACTGTCAGCTCTGTTTTCCTGTCCAAAGTCCTTATAACTTTCATTCATTGAGCAGACCCCTTATCTATATAAAAAAGCTTTCTGTGGTGCCACAGTGTGACTTAGCCAGAGTCTCGCTTGTACCAGCACATGAAGGTCCATCTCCAAGTGCACTCTTTCTATGTCTTCTCCAAACAGGCCAGCTTTTAGGATGACAGATAGTAATGGTGAATTGTTTCATGTGCTGCTTGAAACTTAGAATAAATCCCACTCTGACAGTGCCTATGCCCGCCTTCACAACAACGTGGACCTCTAACACCTGAAGGGGAACGTATCATTATGCTCCTCGTGCCCTGCAATGCCTTTACTGCCAGCACATGGTGGAAAGCCTCTTGGCTCAATGTGGCCAAACACTCTAAAATCAAAGCTTCTTCCCCAGGCTCTAAAAGTAACAGCTCCCAATGTGTTTGCACAGCTCTCAAATATTACCTGCCATTCTTTCCATGTACTGGTGAGACCCATGGGGATTGTAAAAGAAAATACAGTGGCAGTGCATGAAGTAATACATTGACAATATGGCCTGTGCAATTTAGGAGCTCGGTGTCTCAGTCTGAGTCGGTGATTTCTTTCGTGTTAAGCGTTTCCCCTCATTCATTACCACATCTTCTGTGTGCGCTAAAACCACCCGACCAACAATGCCTGCCTAAAACACAGAAGCATCTAAGGAACTGCTCATCCATTCTCAAAGGTGACTTCCAATGTCCACGCAGTGCACTCGGCGTAGCCGCTGAAACGAGCCCTCGTCTGTAAATAAAATGAACAGCACCTGTACACACTCCCAATTACTTATTAGGTTGTTCACTTCAGCAGTTACCTGCAAGGGAGTTTGCGAGTGTCTGGGCACACACTTGCAATCAGAGATCCGAAACATCACCTGTGCTTGTGGAAGATGAGGCTGCACCTCTCCTTCATATGCTCCCACAGATGGCTTACACACTGGAGCGAGACATCTTCCAGCTCCAGGACTGTGCATTGACTATTTTGAAGCTTCTAAAACCATAACTGACGGCAGTTGCAACAATGTTCCAAATACACAAAGGCTCTTTGACAGAGATTCCTCAGTGCTCTTGGATGCATGTCCAAAGTGGGATGAGTTGCTCGAAAACCGTTACCCACTCAGTCCAAGCGCTGTACTCTTCCACATATGATTTGCTTTTTAAATTATCAGCAAAAGTAGGCGACATTGTGCCACATTACGCGTCTGGTGGTAACCCTGCCGGCGCTACGGTCAGGTTGCTGCCGGACCTGTAATAAGGTACTGGCACCTGACTTGCTGGTGCCACCAGGAGATTACAAGTCTGTCGGCCTGGGAAGTTAGGGCCGGCAAATTGTTAGTCCCCATTCCCATAGAGTCTTATAGGAGTGGGGATACGGAAGCACCAACACCATTAGTAATGGTGCCCGTGCTTCCGTGAATAGTCTACCTACTGTGGCAGCAGCGCTCAGCAGGGTCAGAAGTGTGGGGCACAGTGGACAAAACAAGCAGACTCAGAGTTTGCCGATCCAGAAATAAGGGTTCCAGTGAGATTACCGTCAGCATTGTTTCTGAACCGGCAAACTCCTATTGAGGCCCATTGTCTATCTTCAAATTCTATTTAGTATACTCATGGCCACAGAAGACACATTGTGCCTCATTACGAGTTTGGCGGTTTAGTGAAAAAGTGGCAGTTATCCATTTGCCTCCACTTTTACCGCACTGACAAATTACAAGAACAGAAAACAGCCGTAATTCTGCTGGCACTAATTCAATGACAGAATTACTGCCAAGTAAACCACTGGTAATTCCACCAGTGCTAATTCCACTGGTGGAATTACCACCCAAAAAAGCAACAGTAATTCCGCCTCCACGGCTGAAGATATTCCGAAGAGTAGGCGTTTGTATCCATACAGCCCTCTGTGCGTTGGTAATGTGGTGATATAATGGGACTCCAATTCCAGTACTAGATGATGACAACCAGATCTGAGGTCCAGCTCTGACAAATATCGAGTGCCTTGCAGGTCTGCCAAGATGTCGTCCAGTGTTGGAGTGATGTGTCTCTCTAAATGTAAAGCTCTATTCGGGAGGCGCAATATCTACGCAAATGCATATGGACTCAGGTTGTTTGGGTTTTCTTGCGATGACGATGGGAGAGAACCAAGGGTTGGCCCTTCCTTGATGATATCCAGCTTGTCTAGGTTGTGCAGTTCTTTCTCAACATTCTCCCTCAGGTGGAATGGCACCCAACAGTATTTCAGCACGACTAGCTGTACCGTGTTGTCAATATGATGGCGTATTGGGTAACCTGTGAGTTTTCCTATCCCTGTGAATGCAGCCACGAACCAGGTTAGCAGGGACTGTATGTCCTCCAGATACGCACCAAAAGCAAAGTTAACTATGTGCAATGCCTCAGAGGCGGCACACCCAAAGAGCGTGCCATTGCTCACTTTGGTGGCAAAAAATCTAGCCTTGATAGATGTGTCCTCATGGTGAACATGGGCCACGAACATGCCTTCCAGTGGTAGCGGATGTTTCCTGACAAAGGTGAAGATGCCACTTTTGTGTCTTTTAGAGATGGGGAATTGATGTCCCTATGTTGATCAGCACAGGGACTTGAGAGCCACAGATGCAGACTATGCATTTTGGCTGATGCCTCTTTGATTTTTGCAGTTCGGACATGCTCGATATGAAGAATAAATCTTCCTTGTCTTCTTCCTGCTCTTGTGGTTCATACGCTTCTAGCAGAGGCTGCTCTACCTCAGCCACTTTCCATATCGATCTCTGAGAAAGTCGTCTCTGGGATGCCTGTCCCCTCGAGTGCATGGATGATGCTAGCACACAGCAGATGCGTGCATTGTGGTTGACGATGCATAGATCACCCTTTGACGGGCACTCTTTGGTGTGGAGGAGGTCGTTGCCACAGTTGAGACACAGGGTTGGATCGTTTCCCCCCTCATCTTTCTTGTTCCACGGTGGGCGCTTGTCAGACCTCTGAAATTTCTGTCTGCCTTGAGCACATTCATCTGCTAGTTTGACTGACTTCATTGCGGCACACATTTCGTTTCGCTCTGACATCTGCCAGTTTGTGAGAACGACCCAATTCTAGAATGCTCGCTAGTGTAATTCCAGACTCATGGGCGGGCTGTAGGGTTTCAAAGAGATTGCGGAAGCTGAGGCTAGCTGAACAAAGCATAATTGACTTTGTTGTATCATCATCATCTTCCACCTGCATGGCCTTCAGAAACATCTCCAGCCCCTTTACCAATGCAGCACTACCTGGGCCCTAGGGACGATGGGGCACGAGCGATGTCGTATTCCTGCAATGGGGTGAGGTATGTCACTGAGCGTGTCACTCTTGCACCTGCCGTGGCCCCCCCAGCGCTGTTTGCCATTGTTAATGTTCTGCAGGTAGTTGTGGCGATTACCGTCCCACTACCTGCTTTGCTGTGGGCTATTCAGGGCTTGGGCCGGGTGGCAACCGATTGATTTCTCGATATCGCCTTGGATGTAGGGGACAGGGTGCACATGCACTCTCGTGGGAGCTGCAACCATCTGTTGGTCACCTCTCCTTTCCTTCACTTCCGTTGGGCCTGGCACTCTGGTCACCAGGGAGGGCGCACAAGCACTCCTCGTAGGAGCTGCAACCCTTTATTTAATACCTGTTGAAAAGTGTTCCTGCCTGGGAGGAACTTGGCATCTCGTTGTGTTGTATTTTTTTTTTTTTAATGGAGTGTGGAGTGTGTCCATGCTGACCACTTTTGGGTCCAGGCTCACGCTCCCAGGGACACCTGTTGCGGGTGCTCACCGCCAAAGGCCTGCGCAGTGGCAGATAGGGAAACGGGAGGCTTGCTGTGTCCTGGCGCACACTGGAATGTTGGTGCAAATGCTTGGCTCACGTCCACTGCAGCCCGGCACGGTTTCATGAAGGCCGCACGAGCCAGCAGGCAGACGCTCCCGCTGCAAACAGGAGCAGCTGGTGAACATGCGGTATTCCACCACATGGAGGACGCCCATGATGGCAACCACCTCGGTGCGAGTGTTAATGGGGAGGGGCCTTGTCCAGGTGAGGCCGCTCCGACACAAGGATGACACGGAGACCAGCATCGTTCACTGGGGTCCGGTGCCTCCGTCTACAACGTGCGCATAGCCACACCCCTATTTATAAACATCCTCGCATGACTTCCCTGTCACACGTACACTTAAAGAAACACACATTACATTAGCCACACGTCCCTCTAATCCCAGTCTAGTCACCCTAACTCCACTTCACCCACCTTCTCTTATGGTCTCCCAGCCGATGGCTCAAAATTTTCTTTACTTGTGGAAGATGTTGTATTGCGGGATCTGATTTTAACAGAGGTTTTACAGGTGGTGTCCCTTAACGCCAGGTACGTGCGTTCAGCTATGATATTGCCCATAACTTAGGTGAAGGTCATTAACACCAATTGCAGCCCCCAATTTTCATGTTAAGACACAGAGGAGTTGCTAGATCTGGAAAAGACCCGGGGCTAAGCTGATGTCGAAACTGTTGGGACTGGGGGCTAGCTAGTCTTTTGACTGTAGCTCCTGAGATTCTATCCGGGCTATAACCAAAAGATCAGGGGCTATAGCCCCGTTAGCCCCCCCTAGCAACGCCCCTGTTAAGACACATCAATGCATTCAATCATTCGTCATCGTCCCCCCTCCCAAAGAATAAAAACAATGGGACGGACTGAAACGCATCATGGTGGTCCTTACGCGAGAGTAGAAAGGGATTTATATGGAGGACTGTGTAAGGAAGTGGCAAGAGCTGTGCCATGCCACATCACAGAATGTGTTAGGCTGTTCGCCTGTCGCTTAATAAGAAAGCGTGTCTATACATCAAGAAGGCGTTATTTTAAGCCTATATCGCCACTAAACCACCAGCACACCCCTGCAACAGACATATGCTATTTTTAAAGAAGGCATTCATAGTTATAGCGACATTGAAAGCCCGCCGCCTGTCTGCATCTCCCACGCCTTTCTTCAGGCTGTCAACAGGCACCACAATTGCCCAGAGAGTCGCAGCGGTGCGTTCGGTGCCGATCCATTAAATGTGTGCTCCTCCCCCAGAGGACAATCACTCAGGCGTTTGCATGGGAATGCAGAGCGTGTGTGTGTATTCAGCACAACAACAATAACAAAAAATCGCATCCCTGAGGGTTTCTCAATGCTTCATCTCCAAGTAAAAATGCTTATCTCTGCAAAGGCTTCTGCTCCATAGTCACGGACGCAGAGAGCTCGTCTCCCGAGGCCCGTGTGTATATTTATCGGATCTCATGCACCACAGCGTTCAGGGAGAGCCCCTCTGTCTATCCGGGCCCAGGCATTTGAAATAGGATGTTTTATTTTATTTTGTTGAAGCATAAGAAAAACACAAGGGTTTGATTGCTTAAGATATACACGTATTGTTAATGCCCGTGGCCGTGCTATGGGAATATATTGAACACGCCTTGTATGTAGCCCATGTTCTACTTAAATAAATAACCAACCTACCACGAAATAGACTATGATTTCAATGATGTTTAATGTTTTGTTTTGGCTTTTATTTCATCAGTTCAACATTGTCTGTTAATTTACGGGCATTCATCATAACAAGTATTGGCAAAGCCAATGGATTGGGATTTTGTGTTGATAGGATATGATATATGATATGAGATGATTTGATATGTCATTTCTAACGCGCCTGTACAAAAGCGTTTCTAGGCGCGACAAGACAAGGAAGGGTAGACAAGGGAAGGACAAAACAAACGATTTTACTAGGCCTTGTGTCATTCAGATCGTGGAAGTGCGATAGAGAGGAAGGGGAGGGGGAGTGCAGTGACAAAAACATGGTAAGTGTTGCTAGGGCAGGGATACAGGGACTGCAGTGTTGCAGGTACAGTCTCTAAGTGAGTGTGAGGTCCGGAGGCAGTGCAAAGGGCTACTGATTGTGCAGGAGCCTGGTGCCCGTGAGGTTCAGTGGGTAGCCAGGTATCTAGTTAGTGCAGCAGACAGGAGCATCAGCTGGGGAGAGAGACAGAGAAAGAGGAAGCGAAGAGGAAGGACTTGAGTTGCTCCCAGAACCTTAGGTGTTCCTGCTTACGTTTGAGAGAGGAAGGGAGGCTGTCCCAGAGGGAGTCCCTATCCGAGAGCAGAGATCAGCCCCCACTCTCTGCCTGGAGAAGCGTCTGACCCTCAGAGAGTTGGAAGTGGATGAGCGGAGGGCTTGAGAAGGAAGTTGCTTAGTAGTTGGATGTAGTGGGGTCCCTAGCCCCAGAAAGCCTTGTTGATGATACAAAGGGTCTTGAACTTGATCCTTGCAGCTACCGAGAGCCAGTGGAGAGATTTCAGGGCTGGAGAGATGCGATCCCTGGGCTTGAGTCGAAGGACAATTTTTGCACTCCTGTTCTATATTAGTTGCAGAGGGCAAAAAGTAGAGGCAGGCAGATTTAGAAAGAGGCTGTTGAAGTAGTCCAGCCTAGAGAGAACCAGGGCTCTGGAGACAGTGAGCTTCTGGGGGAAAGTGAGCAAAGAAAGAATACCCCGGAGGAGGTGCAGCTGGTAGTGTAACTTCTTAGAGATGTCAGAGATGTGAGGACAGAAGGAGAGGGTGGAGTCGAAGATGACTCCAAGGTTCTTCGCCTCACAGGAAGGTGAGGGTAGGGTTTCAGGGTGGGAGGCCAGAGTGAAAGAAGGAACGTGCAAGCAGGGGTCCCAATGAGAAGGATCTTAGTCTGGCTTTAAGGCAGAGATCGTTGGAGGCACACCATTCCTGAATCGCGGATAGACAAGTCAGGTATGAGCAAGAGAGCAGAGAGGCTGAGGGGAGCCTGAAGAATATCTGAGTGTCATCCAGTTAACACTGAAAGCTAGAACAGAGGTAGAGATGAGCTGGGCCTGAGGTGCCAAGTATTGGTGGAATAGCCAGGGTGAGAGGTAAGAGCCCTGGGGAACACTGCATGTCGAGATAGAGGTGGTAGAGAGAAAGGACCAAGTTGGACCTGGGAGGGTCAATCAGAGAGAAAGGAGGTCAACCAGGCGAGGGCTTGACCCATAATGCCTATCTTGTCACGGAGACGATTGAGCAGGATGACATGGTTGACCGTATGGAAAGCAGAGGATAGATCAAGGAGAATGAGGACAGAAGGAAGGTTAGCGTCGAGATTAGAGAGCAGGTCTTCACTGTTGTTCAGGAGAGCAGTTTCCATGCTTCTGGCTGCTCTAAAGCCAGACTGGTGGTCATGGAGACAACCAACAGATTCAGTATGGAGAGCAAGATGGAAAATGGTCAGCTTTTCCAGGAGTTTGCCCAGGAAAGGAGTGATTTGTATTTTTTGTATTTTATTTGAATTTTATAGAGTGCCTTAAACCAAAGCACTGAATATTTAAAACTGCATACGGTACAATAAAAATGGATAAACAATCAATCAATCAAATCCAGATAATGATCAGTCAGGGATGTTAAAGTAGGTACATTTTTAAAGAGGCACAGAAGAGGGAGTAGGCAATAATAGAGCGAAGAGAAAGTGGGAGAGCGTTCCAGTTGAGAGGAGCAAGAAGCTCAAAGGATCAGAAACGAGACTGGGCACATGGGGGATGGGGAACCACAAGTCTAAAGGGGGAGGAAGACCGGAGAGGATGAGTTGGGGTATAGAAGGATAAGAGCACAGCAAGGTAGCTAAGTGCAAGACCATAGAGGGATTTGAAAATGAGACAAAGGAAGTGAAATTTAATTTGAGCGTGGAAAGGCAGCCAACCAAGTGTAGCGAGAAAAGAGGAAATAGAATCTTGATAGGGAAGAAGAAACTGTAGACAGATTGAAGAATTAAAGATTGATCTTAAAGGGGCAAGGCGGGAACTTGGAAGACCAAACAGAGTAGTAGAGCAGTGGAAGAATCGGGAAAAGATCAGTGAGGAAACTAAAAGTTTAGATGCTTGGAAAGTGAGAAAAGGATGAGCTCTGCGGATATTGTGAGGATGGAAATGACAGGAACGGGAGGTAAGAAAGATATGAGAAAAGAAAGATTTTAGTCATCGTGAAGACCAAGATTACGAGCAATTGTAGAAATTGGGAGGTTAGAGGGTGGGAAGGATATGGAGGGGTGGAGGATGAGGAGGAAGAGTGTTTGCAGGGAAGAACAGCATCTCCGTCTTTCCTGCATTAAGGGTGAGAAAATGAGGAGACATCCAAGATTTGATGTTGGTGAGACAAGCTGTGAGAGTGTGGTGAATATGCGAAGTAAAACAAGAAAAGGATAGGAATAATTGAGTGTCATCAGCATAAAAGTGATGGGAAAGAACAAAAGAGGAGATAATAGCAGCAAGCTGTCATGTGTATAGAGAGAAAAGAAAGGGGCCTAGGACTGACCCTTGAGGTACCCTGTGGTCGAGCGGGAATGTCGTAGATGTCTTGCGCACCCAGGAAACAGAGAACTTTCGGGTTAGTCAAGTGGGAGTCAAACCAAGATAGAACAGAACCCTTGAGAACAAAAGAAGAAAGTGATGCCAGAAGTAAGGAGTGATCCACAGTGTTTAATGCATTAGATAAATCAAGAAGGATAAGAAAAGAGGAGTGTTTAGAGTAATGAGCTGAGAGAAGGGAATTGAGCATGGAGATCAAAACAGTTTCAGTAGAGTGGAGGGGACGAGAACCAGACTGTAATCGAGGAAGAAGGGAAAGATCAGTGACAAATGACGAGATCTGAGAATAAAAAAGATGCTCTAAAAGTTTAGAAAGATACGATAGGAGAGAAATAGGCTAGAAATTGGAGACAATCAAGAGATTAGCTGCAGGCTTTTTAAGATAGGAATAATAGATGCATGTTTAAAGGATGCAGGAAAAATTGACATAGAAGGACAGATGTTAAAAAAGGAGACACGAAAGGGTATACGAAGAGGATAGACCTTAAATATGAGAGCAGAGGGAATTGGATCAGTGGGAGAAGCAGTGGGGTGAGCTTTGGCAAGTAGAAGAAGAACATCAGTATTAGAGAAAGGAACAAAGTGAGAAATGGAAGCAGAAAGAGTAGAAGGAGGGGGAGTTGATGTGCCTAGAGGAAGAGAGGCTTCAATATGTTGATGGAGAGAGAGGAATTTCAAAGAAAAGAAATGAGCAAAATCAGAAGCGGAAAAGGTGGAGTTAAGAGAATGGTCAGGAATGGGAGGAGGGAGAAAACGTGAAAGAGTTTGAAAAAGATGCCTAGGATTGGTGGTTTGTGTCTGAAGAAGATCAGAGAAGTAGCACTCTTTGCAGAGAGTAGACAATTGTCATAGAGAGAGTGATAGGAAAAATAAGAGGAATGGTCAGATGTGGATTTAGATTTAAGCCAATGTCTTTCAAGTCAGCGAAGAAAATGCTGCACAGAGCGAAGGTGAGGCGATAGCCAGGGTTGAGAGGTTTTCTGGGTGGGGTGGAAGGCAGACAAAGGACAGAGTTGGTTAAGACAGGAAGAAAGAGATTAGGAAATAGCAGATGCCGCCTCATCAACATTGAGGGCGGAGAGGAGGGAAGAAGGAGGACAAGCATAAGTACAGGTGGTATTAAATAGTGCAGGATTAAGGGTTTGTAGATCACGCCGGATTTTTTTGTTTTGAAAGAGAGAGAGGACAGGGGAGCTCTGAGAGTATGAAGGCAGATTGTGCAGTGGTTTGCCAGACAGGAATTATCAGCAGAGGGCTTCTTGAGGAGGAGTGATTAAGGGGAAAAGGGAAGGGTTGAGTGGCAAAAGAATGATTGCTGATGTGGTCCATGATGGTTCTGGAGGAGCAGGGGAGCACCTGCTTTGACAAGACTTTCATAGATTGGACTTGTCTAGAAACATTGTCTGGAGTGAACACAGAGAAAGAGGAGAAACGAGGAGGTGAGACGGCCAGAAAGGGGACAGGAGTGATAGAGGGAGAGGAAGAGGAGAGAGTGGACATGATGTCCTGAGTTTTAGCGGTGAAGTGGGAAGCCAGTGCGCAAAGGGCCTGCAACAGAACAGGAGAGGTGGGGATTGCAGCAGGATTGGCCAGCCCCTTGCAGATTTTGAATTTTTTTTGGCTGAGTTGTTATAGGCCGCAGAGATGCGGGCTTGGATATATGCTCTCTTCTTACACAGGACAGAGAGTCTATATTGCTTTTGGTCCAGGCGGCAGGCCACTTTGTCAGAGGCTGAGCCTCATGCCCTCAACTTCCTCTCAGGTACCCTACATTTGCTTTTAAGACTGGTGAGGTCGGAATCATGCCAAGAGTTGCACTTGCATGTGGGCTTCTGACAGATCCTCATGACAGGGGCAAGGACATCAAGAGTGTTAGAGATGGAGGTTGGAGAGGGCTGTGTCAGAGTGTGAATCAGCCTCAGTAGTTGGATGAGTAGAGAAAGTAGCAGTGAAAGCCTCCTCTGACACACCATGATTCATGTGCCGGATGACCAAGAAGGTGGATTGCAGTGCTGCGATCAGCTTTACCTGAGGGACAGAGAGTGACAGGTAAGAGGAGTGAAGAAAGTGGTCAGTCCAAAAGAGAGGAGTGGTGAGAGGGCTGGAGAGGGGGGTGTCTGATGAGATAAAAACATCCAGAGTGTGCCCATCAGTGTGTGTCTGGCCAGAAGTAAGAATTGAGAGAGACAGTCACAGAGATTGCGAAGTATCCCAGAGGAGGGGCTAGAAGCATCCAAGTGTATCTTGAGGTCTCTGAGGAGGAGAAGTTGAGAGTTGAAGGCAAGGAGGGAGGAGGAGATGGCAGAGGAGTGTTTGACAACAGAGCGAGAGTTAAGAGTAGCGATGTGGAGCAGATTGCCACATTTGAAAAACTTCCGTGGAGGGGTACAATCATGAGGTACGCCCTGTAGAGGTGTTAGAGGTGTCCGAGAGTAGGTAAAGGAGGAAGAAGGAGAAGGAAGAATAGTCAGAGAGGAAGAAGAGGGTATCAGAGAGGTGACAGAGGATGGAGGAGGCAGAGCAGTCAGAGAAGCTGAGGCAGGTGCCAGGCAGGGGTCAGAAGAGGGTGGCAGAGGAGCCAGAGTGGTGTAGGTAGGAGTAGCAGGAGAAGGAAGGAAAGTGATAAGATGCAGGAAGTGTCCATCGGAATGGAGGAGATTGGGCTGAGGGCCCAGGACCAAGACGGTGCCATTCAGATAGATATTAATTATGGTCTTAGTGGAGTGCAGGGGGCTAGGAGGACCTCCCACCGAGTGCCTCTATTAATGGGAGAAGAGATAAAAGGAGAGAGAACAGAGACCATATGGGGGGTCCATAAGCCTGGAGAGGGAACGACAAAGAGGTTGTCGGTGAGGGTCTATCTGGAGGAAGCACTGGTGTAGGTTGTTAGGAAAGATTTCATAATTGTACGTCATTTTCCCTCCATATGGCAACCCCCAAACATTTTGCTGTTGTTTTACACCCTGATCTAGACTTTGCCAGAGAAGGGCAGCCTTCCGCGACACTCCTCTGGGCTTTCGCTCAATTGTTATGGGGAAACTGACTTGCCCTTAAGACAGTCAGTACTGGGAGACTTTGTTTCCCTTAGTCCTTTCCTCATGTTGCAGCTTTTGTGCAACATGAAACAAGAGTGCACCGTAACTTACATTACTGCACTCTTGGGTCTCTAGTCATTCCAAAGGCCCTAGAAACTCTCGCTGGACTTTTTATGAACTGTGCAAGTGTGTCACGGATGGGACTGGTGGCAGCTATCGTTTCTCTTGTGTTTTGAACCCTTTTTCGTCAAGTTATCCGCGCTTACCGCATTTGGCACAAATGAGTGTCCTGGCTCAAAAATGGCCATGCCACGAGGTTCTTTGTCCTGTCCGCTGACCGTCTTGCCCCTTCACCTTCCCCCAGGTCGAGCCGACCCGGGGCAGTCCTTATTTGGTCATGCAATTTCCCGCGAAACCCCAAAGCTTTTGCGGGCTTCTGCATGCCTTGTGTGTCCCTCCAGGATGTGGGCTGGGATGTCTGTTCCCAATACACATCCTGGGTGCCAGAGAGTCTGGAGTGTCCTGAATGCCTGGGACCACCGTGGTCCATGATAGGCTGAAAACACCACTACCACGTCGATCTCCTGAGTTCACACCGAACAAGGGATAAGGAGCCAAGTATCCTGCAACAAGAAGCCAAGTCGAGGAACCGCTGGTGACCCGCTGAAGGTTTGGCACCCTGAACCGCTGTCGTCCTGCGAGACGCCTCTGCATCTGATCGTCCTAGAAGGTCTGCGAAGGCACTTCGACCCATTGGAATAGTGGGATCAACTATTCCCGGCACCTTCATCAAACCCTGCAAGTAAGCCTCTTCGGAAGTGTCCCTGGGCCAACCTTTGGGCTGACCATCTTACGCAGGACGCTTTGCTCTGTCACCGCCACCGTTTCGGGGAAGCCCTCGAAACTTGATTTACTGCTTGCTCTGCGTCCACGGCACCCTCACACCGAATTTCTTACACTTGGCATTCCCAGGTCTGAAGTGAGAAGGGTGTGCCCGAACCAGAGTAAACGCGGTTGCCGTGTTGCCCTGCTGTGGTAACAACCTGTGCACGTCCGCTGCATTTTGGGACACCCTCTACCCTGCATCCTGCTACGCAGAATCTACACGGTGTTGAGACTTCCTGATTATCGCAGCTGAACATGGCAGCAACGTGAACTGAATTGGAGAAGTCTGGGTCTGCCTGCGTCGGGGACCGGTGAATAGTCCATACCCCAACCGGTGGCCCGTCGCGTAGGAGCCCGTTTCTGTTCTACCGCTGTTGCGAAATAGCGACTCTATCCCACACTCTCACCCTGACTCTGCCCACAAGTGGAGGCCTTGCTTGAGTAGTGGGGACTTGTTCTGCATCGCTTCATTCACCTTCCTGAACTGCCTGATATCCTCGAAGAGGCCCTCTTTTGTCCATTGGCACTAGCACGTGCAGGTACTTTTGAGAATAAGGCTCCTCTCTTCGTAGGGCTCGGACTTCCTCCTAGTTAGGTGTATTTCAGATGTCGAACTGGGTCTAATGATTACTTGCACTGCCTGTTTTCCCCCCCATCTAGGTGGTTTACATATTATGTGCTCCTAACTCCTTAGACCCCACAGTCTTGTATATATATTGTATTGATTATGATGTGTTGGTTTACTTTAGTATTATTGTGATTCTTTGCTATGGTCAATGTTACAAAGGTCTTGTAATAAATGTGTCTATATTTTTAATATAACACCTGTCTGGAGTAATTTGTAAGTGTCCTTGCTTTGTGTGCTCATTGAGGTCTTTCCATCACCCTCACCCCTCTTGAGACTTACAGGCTAATTCATAGAATCCAGCGCACAAGTAGCGCACGCGGCTGGCGCACAGCGTGCGCCTGCGATAGTCTGCGCCAGGCACGTGCGCTAAAACAGATTTCCGCGCACAGCGTATTCATGGATTTCAAGCTCCCAAACCAGCCGTGGCGCAGAGAATCGCAGCGAGCCTGCAGCAGCGCCAGTAACGCCCCCAAGAACGCCCTCGCGCAAGGAAAAGCCATCAAAATCGCTAAATCATCGCTAAGGGCTGCGCTAACCCTGGACCACTTCACAGGGCAGGCAAACAAGGAAAGCAAAGCGGGCAATCTTCAAATCATGAGTACGCGGGAAGTACTACACGCGACTAGGCAGGGAACGTGAATTACAGGGGTACGCGGGAATCACCACACGCGAACAGCCAGGGTGCGTGTATTACAGGGGTACGCGTGAAGTAGAACACGCGATAGGCCAGGGAACGTGTATTACAGGGGTACGCGGGAATCACCACACGCGAACAGCCAGGGTACGTGTATTACAGGGGTACGCGTGAAGTAGAACACGCGATAGGCCAGGGAACGTGTATTACAGGGGTACGCGGGAATCATCACACGCGAACAGCCAGGGTGCGTGTATTACAGGGGTAGCGGGAAGTCCAACACGCGATTGGCCAGGGTACGTGTATTACAGGGGTACGCGTGAAGTAGAACACGCGATAGGCCAGGGAACGTGTATTACAGGGGTACGCGGGAATTATCACACGCGAACAGCCAGGGTGCGTGTATCACAGGGGTAGCGGGAAGTCCAACACGCGATTGGCCAGGGTACGTGTATTACAGGGGTACGCGTGAAGTAGAACACGCGATAGGCCAGGGAACGTGTATGACAGGGGTACGCGGGAATTATCACACGCGAACAGCCAGGGTGCGTGTATTACAGGGGTAGCGGGAAGTTCAACACGCGATTGGCCAGGGAACGTGTATTACAGGGGGACGCGTGAAGTAGAACACGCGATAGGCCAGGGAACGTGTATCACAGGGGTACGCGGGAATCATCACACGCGAATAGGCTGGGTGGGCCCTCACAGGTGTACCCTGTACACCCTCCACGGCCCCTGCAGGCAGCCCACAAAACAGTGGACTACCCTGCACACCTGATCATGTCCCCCTGCACCCCCATCCACCAGGGGCACCCTCCACCAGGCCCCCACCCATGTCTCCCACCACCCCCACCCCCCAGCAGTGCAGGGGCACCTGCCACCAGGCCCCCACCCATGTCTCCCACCACCCCCACCCCCCATCCACCAGGGGCACCCTCCACCAGGCCCCCACCCATGTCTCCCACCACCCCCACCCACCAGCACTGTGGGGCACGTGGCCAGCAGGCAGTCAGGCAGCAGCAGATGGCAGGTGGGAGCGTGCTCAGGGCTCTGGGGGACTTTAATTTGGCCTCCTGGCCAGGAGCGTGGTCTTTCGTGTTTGAACGCGTGGACAGCCTGATAGGGAGTGATTTTGCACGTGAAAACCCCACACTCAGCGAATCGCGCGAAAAGCCGTCCCCAGCATATGTGCGTCAATAGTTACCTGCACGTGCAGTGTCAAAGCGTGTGATTGGTGAAAAAGGATCTACACGCAGGAGTGACAAAGCGTGTGATTGGTGAAAAGTGAGCTACACGCAGGAGTGTCAAAGCGTGTGATTGGTGAAAAAGGATCCACACGCAGGAGTGACAAAGCGTGTGATTGGTGAAAAGTGAGCTACACGCAGGAGTGTCAAAGCGTGTGATTGGTGAAAAAGGATCCACACGCAGAAGTGACAAAGCGTGTGATTGGTGAACATGGGCCAAGCACGTACACGCCGTAAGTGACGCTGTACGTGTGGGCCTGTATAAAAGGTAGTGTTGAACACCATTTCCTTGTACGTGCTTTTCGTGGAGAGCGAGTGGGTGAATTCTGTACTTCTTGTCGTTTCACACGCGATTGACTTCACGGCGTTTCCAGTTCGTACTCCCTGTTACCTCTGACAGCTTTTTCTCTTTTTCCTCTAGTACTGGTTTACCTGGGCCTGTTCCCTCAAACAGTGTCCCCTTCTACTGTTGTCCTGTCTCCTCAGACAGCGTACACATCTTCTTTTGGCGGGGGTGTTGCCAACCAAACGCGCTCATTTTTCACGCTCTTTTACCTGGCAGACGGTGAGTCACGCACGTATCTAACTTCTGTGCTTGCCCCGTGTGTAGCCTACCCCTTCAGAGGTCATTCTAGGCTGCGTGTGACACGCATACGTTCATTGTGTTACTGGATGCCTCAGCGTAGTGCAGGGTTTTCCATCAGCACACGTGGTCTAGGAGGGGTATTGTGCACGTTCCTTAACTTTTTTGGGGTGCCTGTGCGTTGCGTGACCCGTCATCTTTCCCCAGGGGTGTCATATAGCCTTGCCACTGCACTAGGGTACGAATACCATCTGGTACCCAACCCCTTTGACACCCAATTGCCCAGGACAATTGTGCACACCGACTCCCATACGCACAATACCATCAGTGCCATGGTTGGGAGGCGTGCAAGCCGTAAGGGTGGCAAAGGTGGCCGAGCCACACGTGGTGGCCGTGGAGGATCCACTAGGGGACGTGGTTGTGACTTGCAGGGTGCCCCTGTCCCCCCCAGTCTGGAGGACCAGTCAGGGACACCCATGCCCCCCCCCCCAGTTGAGAGTCATGTGGCTGATACCAACCCTGATCAGCCCTTGTCGGACCAGACCATTGTGGCACCAGACCTGTCCGAGGGTGATCCCATCGCTGACATCCAGGTCAGCAGGTCCACTGCACGTGCACCGGTGCACATTGGTGTCATCAGGGCACGCGCATCTATGCCAGATAGGTCATCTGCTGGCCCCCGTAGCCAGGGTGTGGCTCCATCCACCCCACCTCTCATACACCCTGCCAAGACTGTGTCGGTCCTAGTTCATGCACCTCAGATCAGGCCTGACCCCATCCCACTACCCCCAATGCCTGCACCTACTCCCATGCTGAGTGGGCAATCCCACACACCCAGTACTGAGTCCACCACGGCTCCTGCCCCTAGTGTCCACAGCGGCGTAGGACACTCTGGATCCCCACCCCCTTCCAAGCGCAAGAGGAAGAGTGCACGTCCGGCACAGGCTGATGCACCAGGCACGGCTGCACAGTCCGGCCCATCAAGGAAGCCAAGCTTCACAGACGCCGAACTGAATGCACTTGTTCAGTATGTGTCAGATCATGATAGGGAAATGGTCATCGTTGCAGGGTCCAAGACCACACATGCCAGACGCCAGGCACACTGGCAGACCATTGCTGACAGAATAAGTGCCCTTGGAGTAGTGAGGCGCACAGCTAGTGATTGCCAGAAGCGCTGGAATGACCTTAAGCGCAGGGCAAAGGATAAGCTGGCCTCAAGTCATGCCGCAACCTTGGTGACTGGAGGTGGGTCCCCAGCACAGGAAATAGAACTCACACCACACGAGTCCGTAGCTGGATCCTACGTCACCGAGGGACAACTCCAAGGTGTGGGAGACCTCCCTGATTACGAGGCATCATCCGGTGAGTGCACATGCATGTGTGTATTATCCATGTGCATGGTGTGTGTGTGAAGCATTCATGTTGGGTGCCTGTCAAGGGGGTGTGTGGCAGAGTTGATAGTGGCACCCATGTGCCCCATCCAGTATGTTCAGTGCAACACCATCTGCCCACAGCACTATCCCTACTGGCAACAGTGCACATATGGCCCGACACCATGGAAGTTGCCCTTGAATTGTCATTTTGTCACTACATTGTTGCTCATACTCCCCTGTCTATTCATCTGATGTCTTACATACCATTCCTATACTTTCCCCCAGCCATTCAAGTTTCATCTTCACATGCCTGACATGCAATGATACCACATGCTAATGCGTCCTCTGTATATAAATGCCAACCAACATGCTGTCATACTGTGGATGTTGCCTTGACATCCACCTCCTACCTGTGGGCTTTGGTACCGTCTGGTTTCGAGCCCCATTCCCTCACACTCCATGCTGCTCTTCATGGTCTATCTTCCATGACTTCTACAGTTCAGACCATCGTGCCCTACTCACGACACCTGCTTGCCAAAAGTCAAATGAGGGCACCCTGCCCTCCAATGCGACCCACCCTATTGCTGACCAGTGCATCTGAGCCTACTCAAAGCTAACTCTCACTGACATCTGCTCATACATGCCTTTGCCTGTCCCATAGACCCTTCACATGGTCCCTGTCCTCTCTCCTTGCTCCTCTTCCACCATCAATGGTGGGACCCGTTGGGGTGTACTCCTGGCCTCCTTCCAATCCTCAGAGGCCACTATTGATGTGCATGGTAATGGGAGCGTCCCAGTCCAAGGCCCTTAGGCCAACCTCAATCTCCTTGAGAAATGCTACCCACATCTCATCAACTTCCTTACCTCTCCTGCTGTCCCCCCTCCTCTCTCCTCATCAATCCTGCACTGCCTCCCTGCACCCTCCCATGAACCTTCTCCGCCTCCCACTCCAACTCCTACACATGCTGCACCCCTGATCTCTAGCACTCCCCGTAAGTCCTACAAGGCTGTCAACCTCCTCCACAATTACACTCCTTTCACTGCGGCTGCATCAGGCATTCCTCCGATATCTGTCACTTACATGAGGTTATGCACCTTGACATCCTTGGTCTCATGGAAACATGTCTGACGGCCAGCTCTGTCTGCATCCTTCACACACTCCTACCTGATGTTCAGGAGACCCTCTCCTTGGCCCGCCACTACTGTGCAGGGGGGGTGTGCCCTTGGCTTCCCTGAGGGTATTCCTGCCACTGTCACTCCTACTTAGACCTACTCCACTCTGGAATGGCTTGTGTGACGTCTCTCTCCACCACACCTTGACATTCTCAAACAGTGCGTACTGTGTCTGGGAAAACTGGTCAAATGTACTACTTCCTTTCTGAGTGTCCTCACCTCTCCTCCTCACTCATGTCCCCAGACACAGAAATCCTCATCCTTGGTGCTGTACGCATCCACCTGCATGCTTGTTGACGCCCCCACGTGACCTTTCTGTGACCTCAGCAACTCCCTCTCACCCTCTAGACTCCCGTCTGTCCCTACTCATTCTGCAGGGCACACTCTTGATGCTCTGATCTCATCTGACTTTCCCCTCTCCGTCCATCTCTGCACTCCTCTCTCCTGGAGTGATCACATTCTCCTCTCCTCCCAGCTCACCCTCACCACCCCACAGGCAAAGCCACCCTCACCACTGTCACACACCTTCTTGGTATTCCGACCCATGAAGTGTGTGTCAGTCGAGGCTCATGCTGCCAAAATCTCCCCCCCATCCAGCTCCCCCTTAGGCTCACTCCCATCCTGACAGGGCCCACTCCATGCTCCACTCCATGTCAGGTACACTGGATGTCTTTGCCACGGTCATGACCACCTGTCTGAAGCCCCATGCCAATGCAGAGTCCTGGCATGACTCGGATCTTGTGAACCCAAACCACAGGTGCCGGGTGGCAGAGAGGGAATGTCCTGCATCATGGCCATCCTCTGGCAAACTGGCCTGCCACATGCTCCAAAGGCAATAGCGCCTCACCCTTTTCACCAAGATGAGATCCCCAATCCAAGGGCACATATCTGCGGCATGTGACAACTCTGCAGGACACATAGAAATCTGCAAGGACCTTGCCGAGCCAGATGCAGTGTGTACCTCCCCTGTCCCCTCCGAGCCCACAGCACTGCATGATTGACTCTGTACCCCTATAGGCCACCCCCCCAGCACTTGTCTGCGCCTAACACCATCTGCCCTTGACGTCAAGTCCTACTTACCTTGTACAGCACTTCCAGCTGCCACTTCCCCTTGCACTTCATTGTGCCACCCACCCCTGCACTTGCGTGACATGAATGACACCAGCACCAGTAGGATTGTTGACTGGCATCCCCTTCTGCCCCACCACCCCTCAGTGCTCCGCTGTACCTTCATACATTTCTGGACCGGTGCTTCACGAATGCAATATGAATCCTTTACAGGTGATGGGGAGGTGGAATCACATTGTTTACTGCATTTTGTTGATGTAGACAAGGCACTGTGCATCGTGGCCTATTTGTACTAGCAGATCCATGTACAACATGTATACTTATTGAAGTGACGATGCAATGTCAGGACCAGAGTGGTTGAAATCCAAAAAACTCGCCCTCCTCTCCCTCTTCACTTGGTGGCTATGTCACATGCCATGTGTGTGATGGCATGTGCCTTTGACATGGCAATCACCGGCCAATGTGTGATGGCAGTGGTAGGCAGCATGGTGAGCAGGCGTTGCTCTCCAATCTGTACATTGTATGCCCTGAGCCTCCCCTACAGACCCAGTGATGGTGAATGCATAGGAGGTCTCCCAGTCATGTGGGACATGTGTCGTAGAACTACTGCCTCTGTTGTTCATCAGCCCTTGTTGCATGCCATGGTGCTAATGCCTGTTTCCATTTTTCTCTTTCATGTCTTTGCAGGGGAAGAAGCACTTGTTGATGCTGGGGATGTGGTGGTTGAGCCGTCCCAGGAGGGCAACCCGGGCCGACCTACCACAAGTGAGGGACGTGGTGTGTTTGTGGGTGAAAACCCACAAGTGCTGCAGGTCGTGCTGTCGAGGGGTGTCTCTGGGGGTTCCTCCCCCGAGCAGTATTCAGGTGTAGACTCGGAGGATGACACCTATGTGCAGTCGCAGGTGAGTGTTCTTGGGAGAGAATCTCCTCTGTCCGACCCACCTGCAGCCGGGCCATTGCCCTCAATGGGGATGTCAGTGTCGGCAGATCAGCCTCCGGTGGTTACGGATGCAGGGCCACACAACCCAATCTCTGATCCTGTTCCTGGGGCTGCAGATCAGAGAGGGAATGCAGTCCTGCAGCCTGAGGCCTTGCCGGCACAGCAAGGCGCAGTCCGCCTTGCCCCAGGCAGGTGTGGTGCCCGTCAACGTGGTGGCCGTATGCCACCTGGCAATACCGTTTGGGAGCAATCCATCTACGGTATGGCCACCCAACAGGCAGCATCATCCGAGATGATTGCACAGGCCATGGATAGGGTGGCCACTTCCATTGTCCCCCCAGAAAGGCTGATGGAGCGACTGGAGCAGGCTACAGAGTCCATCTGCCAGGCACACAGGGAGGATATGTTGGCGTCCAACATGGACAGGCGGGCGGCACTGGCGACTCTGCGGGAATCACTTTCCATGGAGTCCCAGCGCCACAGGGAAGGCCTGAGGGAAGAACTCCGTCACCTCAGGTCGACCCTGTTAGAGCTTGAGGCTTCATCCCATAGAAGGACAGAGGAGCAGCTGGAGCGTCTGACACGGACGCTCTCGGCCGAGATGCAGGCAACTCGTGCGGAGGTCAGGTCATCCCAGGAGTTACTGCATGGGGACCTCCGCATGATTATAACCCAGAACCAGAACTACCAGACCCGCCTGCTTGCAGCCATGGAGGAGCAAACTCGTGCTTTGCGTGGGCTGCCTCCCATTGTCACACCATCTTCTGAGGCAGCTCCCCCACCTCCAGAGTCAGCTGCAGGGTCTGGCCAGAGCCATAGCGACTCATCTCCCACAACAGAGTAGCCGTGTGGGCCACGAGCCTATGGGGTGTTTTCGTTTCCCATGATCCACACAGGTGGATTGTGGCGTGCATCCTGTCCTCGGACCTCATAGGTGCCCCCCCCCCCCCCCCCCACCGGCCCTTTCATGGCCATTTTTTCTCTATTTTATTTTTATTTTGCAAGAGTGTTGCCTTGTGTGGGTACCTGGGCATACACTGTATTGTGGCTGGGCACATGCAGGCTTGTCCTGAGTTTGGTTTCGATGCTTGGGTAGCAGACATCCACACCCCTCCTGCTTCCGTTTCCATGGGCTTGCAAAGGGTGTGCCCAAGTGACATCAAATTACACGGTGACATTGGACTCCCATGAGCTGTTGGCCAGTCCATAGTCAATACTGTGTAGACATTCATAGTGTTCATTGTTGTTGCACCTAACTATGCATGATGGTTTGATATGTGCCTCTACTTACATATGTTGCTCATGTTTTGCAGGTATTTCACACAGATCTTCACAAGGGCATACTCTCTGGAGTCAGACTACATGTCGGTAGATGTGCACTGACACTTTTGCATGGCGCCATCACTGTACATCTGGACGGTGAGGACATACCAGCAGAATCAGGTAATGAGACTACCATTGATTACATGCATTGTGTCTTGTTTGGGTGGGCTTCAGGGTGGGTTGGTGTGTAATTTGATTGAAATTACTCTTACACAGGTGTGTAGTAGTGGCTCCAGGTCCGTTAGCTGCTCAAGTGCGGCTATGTTCCATTTGGGGCACTGCTATTTGTGACACTGGTGTCATGTTGTGATGGCCAGTTTGTTTGCTGTCACATACCATGACATGGTGTCCTCAGTGGCGGGACTGTGAAGGGAATGGGTGACATGGCAATGTTGTCATGTAGTGAATCGCCTGTGGCAATGCATATTAGATTGATGGAGTTGTGTCTTTGCGTTGTGATGCATTGCTGGTGTATGTGTAGCTAGGGGTGCACACATATTGACACTTCCATGTTAACAATCTCAGGCTGATGTGTATCTGACAGTTTATTGTCAAGTAAATTTCAGACATTGTCAGGTAGTGTCATCATTGATTGTCAGATGGTATGTGCCAGAGCAGTGTGCACTAGCCAGCACTGTGATTCCTAGGTGAAGAAGTTGGCCACCAGTTGCGTACGGGCTGCCTCCCCCCGTGCCCTTTCCCCTCCCATGCGCAGTGGGCGTGCATGTGGTTGTGGATGTGGGGGCACCACCATGTCCACGGGCAGGCCCCGGTGTGTTGCAACGTTGTGCAGGACACATGCTGCCACTATGATCCTGCACACTATTCGGGGAGCATATAACAGCTGCCCGCCAGAACGGTCAAGGGAGCGAAAGCGTGACTTGAGCACTCCGAATGTGCGCTCCACTATGCCCCGTGTTGCAATGTGGGCTGTGTTGTACCTTACCTGGGGTGGCGTGGTGGGGTTCCGGATTGGGGTCATCATGTGGGGGCTGATAGGGTAGGCACTGTCCCCTGTGGAGGTGGTGATGGGTATCATTAGTGGTGTTGTGTCATGACCCAGTATCTGACATGCATGCATGTGCAGTGGCATTCATGCTCACCAAGCAGCCATGTATCTCCATGCTGTCCAGCCTCTAGGTCCCGGCATAGGGTAGACATTCTGTAGATGAAGCTGTCGTGGGTGGACCCTGGATAGTTGGCATATACTGATGTGATTATTCCCTTGGCATTGCATACAACTTGCACGTTGATGGAATGCCAGTGCTTGCGGTTTCTATAGATGTGCTCTGTTGCCCTGGGTGGACGTAGAGCCACATGTGTGCAGTCAATTGCACCAAGCACTTTGGGGAATTGAGCCACACCATAGAATTCCTGGATGCACGTCCGCCTTTCTGCATGAGTCCTGGGGAGATATATGTGCCTGCGGACTGATGGCCGTGCAGTGATGATGTTCAAGACCTGGTGTAGGCAGCGTGACTGCGTGGCCTGTGACACACCACCCACTATGGCACTTGTCCGCTGAAAGGATCCAGTGGCCAAGAAGTGCAGTACATTCAGGACCTTCTGCAGGGGGCTGAGTGCTTGGGAGCACAGGGTGGGTGATGTGAGGTCATCCTCCCACTCACTGACCAGGTCCAGTATGATGTGTGCTGGAAACCTGTACCTCCCATACACCTGGTCATCAGACATCCCGAATAGGCTGGTTCTGGGTGTGAATATTCTGGCCCTGACTCTCCTCCTCCTCCTCCTTTGGTAGCCCACTGCCACTGCTGCTAGGAACGGTATGTTCATCCTGGCATCTGGCTTGTTTATTGAAAAGTGCGCAAATTAATGCCTTGCGCGTGTTGTAGGCGAGCGTGTGAGCCTCGCACCCCTGGAATCGAGTTCCCACTCCAATCGCGTGTGGAAATTCCCACGCAGCAGGCATACAGGTGCGCTGACGTACTTGCTTGTGTAAGTGGCCGCGCACCCCTGAAATACACGTACATAGGCCAATGGCGTGTACGCGCACTTTTGCCCAATTACACGCGATGAAATACACGTACATAGGCCAATGGCGTGTACGCGCACTTTTGGCCAATTACACGCGATGACACTCTGACGTGCAGTATTTCCGCGTGTGCTCCGTCTTCACGTGCTGAGTGGGGAACGCCCGTGCGGATCACGTCAGACGCGCTTACGCGATGAGGGACTCTGGTCCAATAGAATCGCGTATGCGTGCTGACGCACTTACGCGCTAAGGGCCTTTCCTCGGATTTCACGCTGACGTGCAGGAATTTCACGTGCCAAATCACTCCGTATCAAGCTGGCCACCCGAAAACACACGGAACACCACGCTCCTGCCCCGAAGGCCGAGTTACTGCCCCCCCAGTGCCCTGAGCAGCCTCCCACGTGCTATCTGCTGCTGCCTGCCTGCCTGCCTGCCTGCTGCCACCGTGCCCTGCCATTTGGTGCCTGCACATCAGCCATCTGCAGGGGTCCAGTTGCTGTGTCCACCCCTGCTGGAACTGAAGACTCCCAACTGGGATTACATCGCTCCACAGCCCAGCCCCAGGACCCAGTTGCCCACCCACACCTGCCTCTGGGGTTGCCATGTCGGGCACTTCTACATCTGGCACCAGTGGCAACCCCAGGCCAGAGGGGCAGAGGGGCACCAGCTTCACTGCCACCGAAGTTGGTGTCCTGGTGGAGCATGTCCTGGGGCAGTATGATGCCCTCTTTGGATCGTCCCGCGCCAGCAAGGAAGGACGGGAGAGGATCTGGGCCGACTGTGTGGTTGCCATCAACGCGGAGGGGGTGGCAACCCGCAACGTCTTGAAGATCAAGAAGCGCTGGGAGGACTTGAGGTCCAGGACCCTTGTGAAGGCCCGGCGCCTCGTGGAGGGGGGCCGGGGCCACATGAGTTCCATCCAGAAGAGGGTCCTGGAACGCGTACGCCCAGCGCTCCACGCCCAGATCCTTGAGAGGGAGACCCGTCTGGAGTTGAGCGGTAAGTGTCCAAGCATCACTGTGTGAGACAGTGCATGTTGCGGTGTGCTGGTTCTATGATACTTGCCTGTATGTGTGCCATGGGCCATGTATGCATGTATGTGTGCTGGGACATCATGGTAATGCATGTGCGACCAGTGATGTGTGACCCACATGGTTGTTGCATGTGTTGAAATGCGGCATGGGGAGCACTATGCAGATTTGGGACATGAGAGCATGCCAGTCTCTGTACCTGGACATGGATGGGGGTGAAGGATGGGTGCTGATGCCAGGTACATATATGGTAGTCATGTCTGTGTGCCTGACCTGCATGTCTGTGACTTGTGCATGCCATGGATGCATGACACATGTGTGTGACAATGCACAGATTCAGTGACGCACCCAACTTCCCCTTGTTTTGCCTGTGTTCGGTGTGATTGGGGCCAGATGGATGTGACTGAGGTGAAGTGTGTGCATGTGATATGCATGAGCCATGATGCATGTGAGTTACATATCATTGAATGTTTCAAGAGTCAATTGGACATGCATGGAAATGTGCATGGCATGCACCATGCATGTTACTGTGTGTGTTTTGCCTGGACTGACCCATGTGTTGTGGAGGGACATGATGGAAGTGTACTTTGACAGGGGTGCTCATCTGCTATTGCTTCCTGTCTAGGGGACCATTGTACAGTAGCCTGATGCGTGTGTCCTTTGTCTCCCTCTACGCAGCGGCTAGTGAAGAAGAGGGCGGAGACGGCGCTGTGGAGCAAGGCGGCGGGGATGCCCCCACGGCTGCAGCGGAAGGGGTGGGTGAGCCCCCACAGGGGCCTGCTACGGCGGGAGACGGTGAGGAGCCATCCAGGTTGGTGGTTTGCACAGAGGAGGAGGAGGCCGACACTGGTGCACACATGGGGCCTGGTGGGAGCATCCCTGCTGGTGCAAGTGGTGCAGTCCAGGGCCAGGGGCAGGAGGCAGCACAGGTCACCGTGGAGGTGCCTGTGCATGTCGCTGTCCCTGACCCTGTGAGTGCACCACCATGCACCAGCAGGGATGCCCCGTCCCAGGCCCGTCCGCAGGTAGAGGGGATGTCCATGTCAACTGACTCCCCTCCACCTGCGGCCGTGGGAACCCCTGGCCGCGTGGAGCAGGTCCTGATTGGGGTCGCGATGCGCACGGCTGTGATTCGTGATGCCGTGCGTGCTTCCCGGGAGGAGCACGCACGTCATCACGAAGTGCACCGTGCCGACGTGGCCCAATTGGGATCGGCCATGTTCGGGGGGTTCCTGCATGTGTTGGCCAATCTGACGGCCCTCTCCTCCTCTGTGCAGGCTATCCACCGGTCGTTCTCCTTGCCGTCTTCCGGCCCAGATGCCACCATGGCCCCCTGTGGACCTGCCCCGACCAATGCAGCCAGCTCGGTGGGGATCCCATCCCTGCCGCAGTTGGGAGTCGGAGGTCCAGCAGGGGTGGACGACACAGCAAGTGGACCCCAGCAGATGGAAGATGTGCCGGCATCATCGGGCAGGGCACGTGCACGACGGCGTCGGTGGTTACCATCAGCCTGGATGCCGTCGTGCTGGCAGAGGCAGTGGCGTCGGAGGCAGCAGCGGGCTCGACGTGGGAGGCATCATGGCTCAGGGCCATCAAGATCAGAGGGGCAGGCATCGGCCGGAGGGCAGGGCAACCCTGGCATGGCGGTGTGTTCCGTGTGGGAGGAGTTTGGCCAGCGGATAGGTGCGGAGCGGCAGCGGGCGGAAGAGGAGCGGCTCGCCATGGCCAGGGCGGAGATCTCCATGCATCAGGCATTGAGGCGGGCTGAGTGCCTCGAGGAGGCTCGCAGGGAATTTGGTGAGCACATGGGGTTGTCCCTGCGAGACCTCGGGGCCAGGACTGAGTCCCGCCTCCAGGACATTGACATGGAGTTCGAGGATGCCCTGGCCAGCATCACCAAGTGAGCCGCAGGACTAGCCCGCTGCCTTTGTATATAGTTTTTTAGTTAGTTAGTGCTAGGTTTCCTTTATTTCTTTTTATTATTTTGGACCGCTTGGACAATGGCCACTTTTTTGTACATATTTTTTAACTTAGTTAGTATTAGGTTTCATTAGTGGTGTTGGGCTCATGGACCCTTGAACATTCCTGTATATATTGTTATTTTTTGGGAGATACATTTTTTTAATTTCATATTGTTTACACCATGTCGTAATGGTTTTTCTTTGATTTCATGCTACATGTGTTTGCTTTGGACAAAATCTATTGATTTTTCTATCCTTTGTTTTTTGGTTTCTCATTTTTGTTCCTGGACATGGACCTTTTATTTGCTTTGCCAGATAGTTGTATTAGTTTACTTATTTTTTTATTTAATACATTTTTATATTATCTTACACTTGTGTCATTTTTTCTTTGGTTTCTTACATGTCATGATATGGGTTTTGACATTCACTTGCACCCATTGTGTATGTGTGTGTGGCGGACATGTGTTCTTTTGCATACTTGCCTTTGGGGTTGTGTCATGTGATTGCATTCACTATGTGGGTGCATGCAATCCTTGCCTGGGTGTTTGTGCTGGGTATGCTGGCCATTACTGCCATTATTGTGTATCGTCAGGACCAGGGGCCAGGGGGACATGGGTGGGGGCCTGGTGGAGGGTGTCCCTGGTGGATGGGGGGTTGGGGGTGGTGGGAGACATGGGTTGGACATGGGTGGGGGCCTGCTGGCAGGTTCCCCACAGTGCTGGGGGTGGGGGTGGTGGGAGACATGGGTGGGGGCCTGGTGGAGGGTGTCCCTGGTGGATGGGGGTTGGGGGTGGTGGGAGACATGGGTTGGACATGGGTGGGGGCCTGCTGGCAGGTTCCCCACAGTGCTGGGGGTGGGGGTGGTGGGAGACATGGGTGGGGGCCTGGTGGAGGGTGCCCCTGGTGGATGGGGGGTTGGGGGTGGTGGGAGACATGGGTGGGGGCCTGGTGGAGGGTGTCCCTGGTGGATGGGGGTTGGGGGTGGTGGGAGACATGGGTTGGACATGGGTGGGGGCCTGCTGGCAGGTTCCCCACAGTGCTGGGGGTGGGGGTGGTGGGAGACATGGGTGGGGGCCTGGTGGAGGGTGCCCCTGGTGGATGGGGGTTTGGGGGTGGTGGGAGACATGGGTGGGGGCCTGGTGGAGGGTGTCCCTGGTGGATGGGGGTTGGGGGTGGTGGGAGACATGGGTTGGACATGGGTGGGGGCCTGCTGACAGGTTCCCCACAGTGGTGGGGGTGGTGGGAGACATGGGTGGGGGCCTGGTGGAGGGTGTCCCTGGTGGATGGGGGTTGGGGGTGGTGGGAGACATGGGTTGGACATGGGTGGGGGCCTGCTGGCAGGTTCCCCACAGTGCTGGGGGTGGGGGTGGTGGGAGACATGGGTGGGGGCCTGGTGGAGGGTGCCCCTGGTGGATGGGGGGTTGGGGGTGGTGGGAGACATGGGTGGGGGCCTGGTGGAGGGTGTCCCTGGTGGATGGGGGTTGGGGGTGGTGGGAGACATGGGTTGGACATGGGTGGGGGCCTGCTGACAGGTTCCCCACAGTGGTGGGGGTGGTGGGAGACATGGGTGGGGGCCTGGTGGAGGGTGTCCCCGGTGGATGGGGGGTTGGGGGTGGTGGGAGACATGGGTGGGGGCCTGGTGGAGGGTGTCCCTGGTGGATGGGGGGTGGGGGTGGTGGGAGACATGGGTTGGACATGGGTGGGGGCCTGCTGGCAGGTTCCCCACAGTGCTGGGGGTGGGGGTGGTGGGAGACATGGGTGGGGGCCTGGTGGAGGGTGTCCCTGGTGGATGGGGGGTTGGGGGTGGTGGGAGACATGGGTGGGGGCCTGGTGGAGGGTGTCCCTGGTGGATGGGGGGTGGGGGTGGTGGGAGACATGGGTTGGACATGGGTGGGGGCCTGCTGGCAGGTTCCCCACAGTGCTGGGGGTGGGGGTGGTGGGAGACATGGGTGGGGGCTTGGTGGAGGGTGTCCCTGGTGGATGGGGGTTGGGGGTGGTGGGAGACATGGGTTGGACATGGGTGGGGGCCTGCTGACAGGTTCCCCACAGTGGTGGGGGTGGTGGGAGACATGGGTGGGGGCCTGGTGGAGGGTGTCCCTGGTGGATGGGGGGTTGGGGGTGGTGGGAGACATGGGTGGGGGCCTGGTGGAGGGTGTCCCTGGTGGATGGGGGGTGGGGGTGGTGGGAGACATGGGTTGGACATGGGTGGGGGCCTGCTGGCAGGTTCCCCACAGTGCTGGGGGTGGGGGTGGTGGGAGACATGGGTGGGGGCCTGGTGGAGGGTGTCCCTGGTGGATGGGGGGTTGGGGGTGGTGGGAGACATGGGTGGGGGCCTGGTGGAGGGTGTCCCTGGTGGATGGGGGCTGGGGGTGGTGGGAGACATGGGTTGGACATGGGTGGGGGCCTGCTGGCAGGTTCCCCACAGTGCTGGGGGTGGGGGTGGTGGGAGACATGGGTGGGGGCCTGGTGGAGGGTGCCCCTGGTGGATGGGGGGTTGGGGGTGGTGGGAGACATGGGTTGGACATGGGTGGGGGCCTGCTGGCAGGTTCCCCACAGTGCTGGGGGTGGGGGTGGTGGGAGACATGGGTGGGGGCCTGGTGGAGGGTGTCCCTGGTGGGTGGGGGGTGGGGGTGGTGGGAGACATGGGTTGGACATGGGTGGGGGCCTGCTGGCAGGTTCCCCACAGTGCTGGGGGTGGGGGTGGTGGGAGACATGGGTGGGGGCCTGGTGGAGGGTGTCCCTGGTGGATGGGGGGTTGGGGGTGGTGGGAGACATGGGTGGGGGCCTGGTGGAGGGTGTCCCTGGTGGATGGGGGGTGGGGGTGGTGGGAGACATGGGTTGGACATGGGTGGGGGCCTGCTGGCAGGTTCCCCACAGTGCTGGGGGTGGGGGTGGTGGGAGACATGGGTGGGGGCCTGGTGGAGGGTGCCCCTGGTGGATGGGGGGTTGGGGGTGGTGGGAGACATGGGTTGGACATGGGTGGGGGCCTGCTGGCAGGTTCCCCACAGTGCTGGGGGTGGGGGTGGTGGGAGACATGGGTGGGGGCCTGGTGGAGGGTGTCCCTGGTGGATGGGGGGTGGGGGTGGTGGGAGACATGAGCAGGTGTGCAGGGTAGTTCCCTGTTGTGTGTGCTGCCTGCAGGGGCCGTGGAGGGTGTACAGGTAATGCCTGGGAGCACACAGCCAATTCGCGTGTGGAACTTCCCGCGCACCCCTGCAATCCACGTAGCCGGCCATTTCGCGTGTGGAACTTCCCGCGCACCCCTGCAATCCACGTAGCCGGCCATATCGCGTGTGGAACTTCCCGCGCACCCCTGAAATCCACGTTCCCTGCCATATCGCGTGTTGAACTTCCCGCGCACCCCTGTAATCCACGTAGCCGGCCATTTCGCGTGTGGAACTTCCCGCGCACCCCTGCAATCCACGTACCCTGCCATATCGCGTGTGGAACTTCCCGCGCACCCCTGCAATCCACGTACCGGGCCATATCGCGTGTGGGACTTCCCGCGCACCCCTGTAATCCACGTAGCCGGCCATTTCGCGTGTGGAACTTCCCGCGCACCCCTGGAATCCACGTAGCCGGCCATATCGCGTGTGGAACTTCCCGCGCACCCCTGAAATCCACGTAGCCCGCCATTTCGCGTGTGGAACTTCCCGCGCACCCCTGAAATCCACGTAGCCGGCCATTTCGCGTGTGCAACTTCCCGCGCACCCCTGCAATCCACGTACCGGGCCATATCGCGTGTGGGACTTCCCGCGCACCCCTGTAATCCACGTAGCCGGCCATTTCGCGTGTGGAACTTCCCGCGCACCCCTGGAATCCACGTAGCCGGCCATATCGCGTGTGGAACTTCCCGCGCACCCCTGAAATCCACGTAGCCCGCCATTTCGCGTGTGGAACTTCCCGCGCACCCCTGAAATCCACTTAGCCGGCCATTTCGCGTGTGCAACTTCCCGCGCACCCCTGAAATCCACGTACCCTGCCATATCGCGTGTGTAACTTCCCGCGCACCCCTGAAATCCACGTTCCCTGCCATATCGCGTGTTGAACTTCCCGCGCACCCCTGTAATCCACGTAGCCGGCCATTTCGCGTGTGGAACTTCCCGCGCACCCCTGCAATCCACGTACCCTGCCATATCGCGTGTGGAACTTCCCGCGCACCCCTGCAATCCACGTACCGGGCCATATCGCGTGTGGGACTTCCCGCGCACCCCTGTAATCCACGTAGCCGGCCATTTCGCGTGTGGAACTTCCCGCGCACCCCTGCAATCCACGTAGCCGGCCATATCGCGTGTGGAACTTCCCGCGCACCCCTGAAATCCACGTAGCCCGCCATTTCGCGTGTGGAACTTCCCGCGCACCCCTGAAATCCACGTAGCCCGCCATTTCGCGTGTGGAACTTCCCGCGCACCCCTGAAATCCACGTAGCCGGCCATTTCGCGTGTGGAACTTCCCGCGCACCCCTGCAATCCACGTAGCCGGCCATATCGCGTGTGGAACTTCCCGCGCACCCCTGAAATCCACGTACCCTGCCATATCGCGTGTGTAACTTCCCGCGCACCCCTGCAATCCACGTAGCCGGCCATATCGCGTGTGGAACTTCCCGCGCACCCCTGAAATCCACGTTCCCTGCCATTTCGCGTGTGGAACTTCCCGCGCACCCCTGCAATCCACGTACCCTGCCATATCGCGTGTGGAACTTCCCGCGCACCCCTGCAATCCACGTACCAGGCCATATCGCGTGTGCAACTTCCCGCGCACCCCTGGAATCCACGTAGCCGGCCATATCGCGTGTGGAACTTCCCACGCACCCCTGAAATCCACGTAGCCGGCCATTTCGCGTGTGCAACTTCCCGCGCACCCCTGAAATCCACGTACCCTGCCATATCGCGTGTGTAACTTCCCGCGCACCCCTGCAATCCACGTAGCCGGCCATATCGCGTGTGGAACTTCCCGCGCACCCCTGAAATCCACGTTCCCTGCCATTTCGCGTGTGGAACTTCCCGCGCACCCCTGCAATCCACGTACCCTGCCATATCGCGTGTGGAACTTCCCGCGCACCCCTGCAATCCACGTAGCCGGCCATATCGCGTGTGGAACTTCCCGCGCACCCCTGAAATCCACGTTCCCTGACATTTCGCGTGTGGAACTTCCCGCGCACCCCTGCAATCCACGTACCCTGCCATATCGCGTGTGGAACTTCCCGCGCACCCCTGCAATCCACGTACCGGGCCATATCGCGTGTGCAACTTCCCGCGCACCCCTGGGATCCACGTAGCCGGCCATGTCGCGTGTGGAACTTCCCGCGCACCCCTGTAATCCACGTACCCTGCCATATCGCGTGTGGAACTTCCCGCGCACCCCTGAAATCCACGTACCCGGCCATATCGCGTGTGCAACTTACCGCGCACCCCGGTATGCACGCACACGTTTATTTTTTCTCTCTGCGCGTGTCTGTGTTTGTGGGTACCCCTTTGTACGTCATTTGTCCTGGAGGGCCACAGTATTGGACATTGATCATGTCTGTATATAGGTGCTATTTGTTGGCGCACCTTTTAGCGCACATTTCTTGCAGGCGCAGAGACGCTACCGCCTGCTTTCTTGTGGCGGTCGTGTTTGTGCCTGTTTGTGCCTGTGCGCTGCTTTGAGCGTGCGCTTTTTTGCCCTATTCTATTCCATGAATACGTGTTGTATGCGAGCGTGTGGGCGTTCCGCGCACTTGCCTCCTTAACTTTCCCCGTGCCGCCCACATTCTTCCCCATTCCGAGTGTTGTGCCCCATTTTATTCCCCATTCCGAGTGTCCCGCCCTGTGTCCCGCCTACTTTAGAGCTGTGCGCTGCGCTCGGAGTGATGGCGCAGTGGCCGTGGCGCACGACGTTGGTTGACCTGTGCGCCGGCCTGCGCCGCGCGTTTTTTCCGCGCACGTCCTCTGCTTTTCTTGCGCAGGGACTTCCATGAATCGACGTGCGCTGGTTTCCCTGCGCTTTGCGCTGATTTTAGGCGCAGCGCACGTATTGGCCCCTCTGCGCCGGGATTTTCGGCGCACATTTATTCCATGAATCGGCCTGTTAGTCTTGACCGCCGCCATCGCTACTCTGATTGGTCTGGCTTGTCCAGAGGTTACCCTGTTCCAAGAAACTAGGCTGGCTTTCTGAACCTCTGCCCCTCCAGGTCCGAGTTCAGAAATCCATTTTAACATAGGTATCAGCGATAGGGAGGCCTGGGTTGGAGAGCAGGATGTCCCTTTTGTGCTTCTCCGTACCAGACATAGTGAGAAGGATTGGATAGGAGATTGAATATCAGTTAGAGAATATAGGGGAGACTGAGAGCACCATGGAGGTGTGTGAGATGGAGAAAGAAGAGGAGGAGGCAACCCAAGCAGGAGGAAGGCAAGGGGGTTGGTGGGATCACTCACTAGGGACACACAAAGGGGAATGCACAAGAGGAGTGGGCACAGAGTACAGAAATAACAATAATAGCAGTTAGTGGGGGGGACCTAAAGAGAAGGAGACAGAGCAATAATGTGCAAAAACACAATATACACCACTGAAGGGGGAACAAGCGTTTGAGAGGGGAAATGCAATACAAAATATGCAGCACACTAGTAGCCCCAGGGGACCTGGAGGAGTAATAAGAGAAAGCAAACAATGCAACAAATATACAGTACAATAGTCACATCTTGGGGGGCTTGGCGAGGGAAGGAAGGGAAGGGAAAAGGACCCGAGGAGCATGGGGAAGCAGAGGTTAAATTACAGGGGGTAAAGCGCACGTTGAGATGGGTAGAGGGGTGTATATTGTGTTTTTGCACATTATTGCTCTGTCTCCTTCTCTTTAGGTCCACCCCACTAACTGCTATTATTGTTATGTCTGGCGCATCTTTTCGTGTATGGTTATTGCCTTGTTTCCATATCACGAGGGACCCCTAGGGGCCCCTTTCAGAAGCAGATGACTTTCTCCACCTGGACTAAAGAAAGAAAGAACATCCCAATCCCCCGACTTCCCCTTGACAGTCGGTCAACCTCAAGTCATGAGGGGGCTCTGTGGGATGTGTTAACCCACTTTTGCTCTGCCATGCGGCATCACTGTGTTCTGATCGTGCCAGAAACATCAAAATGGTCGCAAAACCCTTGTGCGCACCAAAACCTCTGAAAATTGCGCTCTGCAAAGCACAAAAAGATGGCTCCCCAATCTACCACGCATGTTGTCAGTGGTGGAACAGAGATTTCAATCCTGAAATATGTCACTGGGCTCTGCAACAAAGTGAAAATGGAGTACAGCAGGAAAAGCAGTGCTCTGCTAAAGAAAATCCAACACTCTTGGTATAAATCTTTTTCTTTGTTGCTGAAACTGCAGAATGCTGGTACAAAAAACCCTCGTATTTTTCACGCTCTTTTCCCAGGCAGACGGTGAGTCGCGCACGTATTTACCAACTGTGCTAGCCCCGTGTGTAGCGTACCCCTTCAGAGGTCATTGTAGGCTGCGTGTGACACGCATATGTTCATTTTTGTGTTCCTGGGTGCCACAGCGTAGTGCAGGTTCCTTTCCCACGCACGTGGTCTACGAGGGGTCGCGTGCACGTCATTTTCTGTTTTAGGGGTGCCTGTGCGTTGCGTGACCCATCATCTTTCCCCAGGGGTTACATACAGCCTTGCTAGAGCACTTGGGTACGAATTCCATCTAGTACCCTACCCCTTTGACCCCCAATTGCCCAGGACAATTGTCCACTGCAACTCCCATACGCACAACTCCATCAGTGCCATGGCTGGGAGGCGAGCAAGTGGTAAGGGTGGCAAAGGTGGCCGAGCCTCAAGAGGTGGGCGTGGTGGGCGCGGTAGGGGACGTGGCCAGGATTTTCAGACTCCCCCAAGCTCCCCACGTGTGGAGGACCAGTCAGGGACACACATCCCCCCCCCATGGTTGAGGGAAACGTGGCTGACACCATCCCTGCTCAGCCCTTGTTGGACCGGCCCGTTGTGGCACCTGACCTAGCACAGGGTGACTCCCAGGCTGACTTCCAGGTCGCCAAGTCTAGGCCACGGGGGCGGCGCAAGCCAGTGTCACCAGGCCACGTGGTACAGGGGCAGCCATGTCATCTGCTGCCCCGAGTAGGCGGGGTGGGGAGGCTGCAGGGGCAGCTGCAGCTCCGTCCACCCCATCTCTGACTCCCCCAGCAAGGCAGTGTTTGTCCCGGTACATCAGACTGAGGTTCCCCCTGCCATCATCACACTTCAGCTAATGTCTGCAGAAAGTCATGTGGTCAGTGTGCCATCGCACACTACTACTACACAGTCCACCGGTGCTCCTGCCTCTTGTGTCCAGAGCGGCGTAGGGCACTCCGGATCCCCACCACCCACAAAAAGAAAGAGGAAGAGTGCTCATCCAGTACAGGCTGATGACCCCGACATGGCTACACGGTCCGGCACGCCAAGGAAGCCTAGCTTCAATGATGCCGAACTGGATGCAGTTGTGCAGTATGTGTCCGAACATGACGCCGAAATGTTGGTCACTTCAGGGTGTAGGATTACACCTGCTCGACGTCAGGCACACTGGCAGTCCATCGCGGACAGCATAAGTGCCCTTGGGTTTATGAGGCGCACAGCTGTTGAGTGCTACAAGCGCTGGAACGACCTTAAGCGTAGGGCAAAGAAAAAGCTGGCCTCAAGTCATGCCGCAACTCTGGTGACTGGAGGTGGGTCTCCACAAGAGGACATAGAACTCACCCTACATGAGCATGTTTCTGGGACCTACGTCACAGAGGAGCAGATCCAAGGTGTGGGAGAACTGCCAGATTACGAGGCATTGTCCGGTGAGTGCACATGCATGTGTGTGTGATCCATGTGTATGTAGTTTGTGGGAGGGGATTCGGTTGAGTGCCAGGTCAGGGTGTGTGTGCCTGAGTGTTTAGCCCCACCCATGTGCTTCATCCAATGCATTCTGCGCCCCGGGATTTGGGTATTACAGTGTCCCTTCTGGCCACAGTAGGCGTTCTGCACTACATTGCGCCAGTTGCCCTTGAAGTGGCATCTTGCTACCACATTGTTTCGTATTAAGCTGTGTCCATTCAGGCTGATTATAGGAATTCACCTGGTTCTACTGCGCATCACTCTGCCCCATTGTCACATATATGTCATGCCCATGGTACATGCCATCTGTGTGATGGCATGTGTCATGTATGTGTATTGGACATGCCACTCACAGGCCAATGTGTGATGGCACTGCTAGCCAGCATGCAGCTGATGTGTTGCTCTCCCATCTTGGTGTCATCAGTGTCTGACATTTTCCTCCCCTTCCAACTCATGGACAGTGCATGCATGGGAGGGTTATAGTCATGTGGGACATGTGTAAATCAAGTACTGGTACTGTAGCTTGTCTGGCCTAATAGCGTGCCATGGTGCTAATGCCTGTTTCCATTTTTTGTCTTTCTTGTTTTTACAGAGGATGACGCACCTGATGCTGTTGAGGGAGAGGAGATGGTGCAGGCCCAGGAGGGATCTGAAGCACGACCAGGCACCAGTGGGGGACGTGGTTTGGTGGTGGGGGAGAACCCTCTCTTGCTGCAGGCCATACTGTCCCGGGGTGTCCCTGGCTGCACCTCCCCAGAACTCTTTTCAGGTGTTGATTCGGATGAGGCCTATGTGGATTCGCAGGTATGTGTTCATGGAAGGGATACTGTTCTGTCCGACCCACCTGCACCAGGGGTAGAGCCCACTATGGGGATGTCAGTGTTGGTAGGTGTGCCTGTGGTGGTTACAGATGCAGGGCCACACTCCGCAATATCTGATCCTGTTCCTGGGCCAGCAGTTCAGAGGGGAAATGTAGTCCTGCAGCCTCAGGCAGTGCCGACACAGCAAGGCGCAGTTCTCCTTGCCCCAGACAGGTGTGGTGCCCGCCAACGCGGTGGCCGTCAGCCACCAGGCAATACCGCATGGGAGCAATCCATTTACGGTATGGCCAACCAACAGGCAGCATCATCCGAAATGATTGCTCAGGCCATGGAGAAGGTGGCCACTTCCATTGTCCCCCCAGAAAGGCAGATGGAGCTACTACAGCAGGCAACAGACTCCATTTGCCAATCAGTCAGGGAGGACATGTTGGTGTCCAACAGGGACAGACAGGCGGCCCTGGACAATCTGAGGGAATCAATTTCTATAGATGCCCAGGGACAGAGGGAAGCCATGAGGGGAGAGGTCCGGCACCTCAGGCAGACTCTTGTGGACCTTGAGGCTTCCACTGTCACCAGGACGGAACAGCTGCTTGAGCGCGTCACCCGTACGCTCTCAGCAGAGATGCCTCGGGTGTTGCATGGGGATCTCCGCACCATATCCCTCCAGAACGAGGCCTTCCAGGCCCGCATGCTTGCTGCCATGGAGGACCAAACTAGGGCATTGCGTGGGCTGCCTCCCATGGCACCACCACCTCCTGTGGCAGCAGCAGCAGAGGTTGAGGAGAGCGAATCCAGCAGTGAATCTCCCACTATTTAGTAGCCATGCAGGCCATGAGCCCATGGAGGTGTTTTTTTTTCTCGCAACATTCACGCAGGTGACTGTTGGTGGGCACCCTGTCCTCGGACCTCCTGGGTGGCCTCCCCCCCCCTGGCCCACACATGGCCATTTTTGATTTTTGATATTTGATTTTTGATTTTTGATTTTTTGTTGCAGTGTGTTGCCTTGTGTGGCTCCCGTGGGCATCCACTGTATTCCGGCTGGGCACATGCAGGCTTGTTCTGAGTTTGGGTTAGATGCTTGGGTCAGTGAGACACACACCCCTCCTGCTTCCCGTTTCCATGGGCTTGCAAAGGGTGTGCCCAAGTGACAGTGAATTACACAGTGACGTTGGACTCCCATGAGCTGTGTGGGCAGTCTGTAGTCAATACTGTGTATACATTCCTAGTGCATATTGTTGTTGTATTGTGCACTGCATGGTTTATTGATGTGTGCTTGTGCATCCATGTCTCCCTCCTGATTTGCAGGTTCATTCCTCATGTCTTCACAAGGCCGTCCACTTTGGAGATGGGGCTCATGTTGTGAGCAGTGGACTTCCAGATGTGCGTGGCAACAACACTGTACAGTTGGAGGTGGTGGATGTGCTAGCATTCTCATGTTGTAAGACTACGTATCCTTTGCCTTAGTACTGTCATGTTTATGCTATGTCGATTGTATTGTGGTGAGTATCTGGTCATGTGTGTTGTTGTTTCTACATTCATGTGGGCATATTGTGTGTGGCCAGTTTCCATTAGGGACACTGTACTTTGTGACACGTGTCATGTTTGGGGGATGACTTTGTTTGCTCTCACATGGCATGTCATGCCATGGTGTGTTGGGTGGCGGTGCTGGGGAGGGGTTGGGTGACATGGCACTGTTGTCATGTTGTGTCTTGCAAGGGGGTAATGATTTCAGCAGCATAGAAGTGTGTCTTTTGAACACAGCATTGGTGCTGTTTGTGTAGTTTGGGAAGCACACAATGGAACACTTCCAGATGTACAATCTCAGGCTGGTATGGTTGTGACAGTTGACTGTCCATTGACACATCATAATTGTCAGTAACAATCATCATTGATTGTCAGCTGGTATGTGCCAGGGCTGTGTGCACTCCACAGGGGTGTGATTTTATGTGAAGTAATTAGCCAAGAGCTGCGTACGGGCTGCCTCACCCCGTGCCCTTTCCCCTCCCATGCGCAGTGGGCATGCATGTGGTTGGGGATGTGGGGTCACCACCATGTCCACGGCCAGGCCCCGGCGTGTTGCAACGTTGTGCAGGACACATGCTGCCACTATGATCCTGCACACTACTGGGGGAGCGTATAACAGCTGCCCGCCAGAACGGTCAAGGGAGCGGAAGCGTGACTTGAGCACTCCGAATGTGCGCTCCACGATGCACCCGGGTTGCAATGTGGGCTGTGTTGTATCTTACCTGGGGTGGCGTGGTGGGGCCCGAATTGGCGTCATCATGTGGGTGCTGAGAGGGTAGTCACTGTCCCCTGGGGAGGTGGTGATGGGTATCATCAGTGGGGTTGTGACATTACTCAGTATCTGACATGCATGCATGCGCAGTGGCATTTATACTCACCGAGCAGCCATGTATCGCAATGCCGCCCAGCTTCTATGTCCCGGTTTAGGGTAGACATTCTGTAGATGAAACTGTCGTGGGTGGAGCCTGGATAGTTGGCGTATACTGAGGTGATGATTCCCTTGGCATCACATACTACCTGGGCGTTGATGGAATGCCAGTGCTTGCGGTTTCTATAGATGTGCTCAGTTGCCCTGGGGGGATGTAGAGCCACATGGGTGCAATCAATGGCACCTAGCACTTTGGGGAATTGTGCCACCCTGTAGAAGTCCTGGGCAACAGCCTGCCTTTCTGCAGGTGTTCTGGGCAGGTATATGTGCCTGCGGACTGATGGGCGTGCAGTGATGATGGCCAAGACCTGGTGTAGGCAGCGTGACTGCGTGGCCTGTGACACCCCCCCACTATGGCACTTGTCCGCTGAAATGATCCAGTGGCCAGGAAGTGCAGTACATTGAGGACCTTCTCCAGGGGGCTGAGTGCTTGGGAGCACAGGGTGGTTGATGTGAGGTCATCCTCCCACTCACTGACCAGGTCGAGTATTATGTGAGGTGGAAACCTGTACCTCCCATACACATGGTCATCAGGCATCCCAAAAAGGCTGGTTCTGGGTGTAAAAATTCTGGCCCAGACTATCCTCCTCCTCCTCCTGCGGTATCCCACGGCCACTGCTGCTAGGAACGGTATGTTCATCCTGGCGTCTGAGCTTGTTTGTTGTTTGTGTGCACTTTTATGCTGTGCGGGTGGACGTACGCCTACTTCCTGCTGGCGTACGTGTTTCCGGATTGGCCACGTTCGTTTCCATGAATACGTGTTGTAGGCGAGCGTGTAAAACTTCCCGCGCAGCCCTGCAATACCCGCACCCAGCCCAATCGCGTGTGGTACTTCTCACGCACCCCTGAAATACACATACACTGCTCCCACAGGCCGGATCACGTGTGAAACCACCCGCGCACCCCTGAAATACACGCACACGCTCCCCCAGGCCCGATCGCGTGTGAAACTACCCGCGAGCCCCTGAAATACACGCACCCAGGCCAATCGCGTGTGGAACTTCTCGCGCACCCCTGAAATACACGCACACGCTCCCCCAGGCCCGATCGTGTGTGAAACCACCCGCGAGCCCCTGAAATACACGCGCCCAGGCCAATCACGTGTGGAACTTCTCGCGCACCCCTGCAATACACGCACACAGGCCATTCGCGTGTAATACTTCTCGCGCACCCCTGAAATACACGCACCCAGGCCATTCGCGTGTCATACTTCTCGCGCACCCCTGAAATACACGCACACGCTCCCCCAGGCCAGGTCGCGTGTGGAACTTCTCACGCACGCGTGTTCCCGACACCCGTAATACGCGTTCCCCACTTTGCATTTGCTGTTTGCCAGTCCGGTAAACTGGTACAGGGTTGGCGCAGCCCTTTGCGATGGTTTTGCGATCTTGGTGGCTTTTCCTTGCGCGAGGGCGTTCTTGGGGGCGTAACTGGCGCTGCTGCAGGGTCGCTGCGCCACTCTGCGCCAAGTCTGCTTTTGGAGGTGGGAATCCATGAATACGCTGTGCGCGGAAATTGATTTTATTGCACGCGGCTGGCGCAGACATTCGCACGGGCACGCTGTGCACCAGCCACGTGCGACACTTTTGAGGGGAATTACATGAATCGGCCTGTAAATGAAATAAAACCTATGACAGATAGCAGATAAGAAGAATACAAGTTTAACAGCTTTCTGGCTTCAGTTGTACACCACCCCACAACGGAGGTACACCACCCCACAATGGAGGAGACTGCTGTCTGGCTTCAGTTGTACACCACCCCACAATGGACGAGGCAGCTGTCTGACATGTGTTGTACGACACTCCACAAAGAGGAGGGAGCTATCTGGCTTCAGTTGTACAACACTCCACAATGGAGAAGACAGCTGTCTGGCTTCAGTTGTAACACACTCCATATTGAGGAGGCAGCTGTCTAGCTTCAGTTGTACCACACTCCATATTGAGGAGGCAGCTGTTTGGCTTCCATTTTACAACACTCCAGAATGGAGGACACAGCTGTCTGGCTTCAGTTGTACGACACTTCATAATGAGGAGTCAGTGGTCTGACTTCAGCTGTTTGACACTCCACAATGAAAGAGACCTCTGCCTGGCTTCAGTTGTACCACACTCCACAATGGAGGAGATATCTGGATGGTTTCAGTTGTACAACACTCCACAATGGAGGGGACAGCTGTATGGCTTCATTTGTACCACACTCCACATTGGAGAGGTAGCTGTCTGGCTTCAGTTGTACGACACTTCAAAATGGAGGACATAGCTGCCTGGCTTCAGTTGTACGACATTCCAGAATGGAGGAGACAGATCTCTGGCTTCAGTTGTACAACACTCCACAATGGAGGAGCCATCTGCCTGGCTTCAGTTGTACAACACTCCACAATTGAGGGGACAGCTGTCCGGATTCACTTGTACCACACTTCACATTGAGGAGGCAGCTGTCTGGCTTCATTTGTACGACACTCCACAATGTGAAGGCAACTGTCAGGCTTCAGTTGTACGACACTCTAGAGTGTAGGAGACAGCTGTCTGGCTTCAGTTGTACAACAATCCAGAATGGAGAAGACAGCTGTCTGGCTTCAGTTGTACGGCACTCCATAATGAGGAGGCAGTGGTCTGACTTCAGCTGTTTGACACTCCACAATGGAGGAGACATCTGCCTGGCTTCAGTTGTACTACACTCCACAATGGAGGAGATATCTGGCTTGCTTCATTTGTACCACACTCCACATTGGGGAGGAAGCTGTCTGGCTTCAGTTTTATGACACTCCAGAATGGAGCAGACAGCTCTCTGGCTTCAGTTGTTTGACACACCACAATGGATTAAGTCGGATATACTATCCCAATCCTGCACCTAAGAGGCTGTGGTGCTGAGACCACTAGTACCAGAGATTCTAACAACAGGCACTGTGCCACATATCATATTCTTCAGCACCTAAATCACTTTCCCAAGCCCTGGGACAAAGAAATCAACTTGGCTGTTGCTGGAACCTTCTCCTCTCTGGCAGAGCTCCTCCAAGTCCCCACCACCAGTATAACCCTTTCTGTGCATCTACTGCTCCTGCAATTCCCACCACTGCTCATCTCTCCTCCAGAACATACTCTCTGTCAGTAGGATGAGCGCACTCTAGACAATTGTACCCACTGCGTGTCTTAGTATGCAACCTGACATGTGGATTCAGCCATCAAGGATCTACCTTCTGGCATGACTCCTGGCACCTCGTTTATGCCACTAGCTTCACTGGAGAAATCACTATATATTATCATCCTCTCCTTGCTTTTGTGGATGTCATCTTGGCCATTTTGGTAGGCAGCATTGCACACATGGTGCTACTACTCCTTACATTCTGAGTGTGTCAGGTCTCTCTCATCTAGATATATTTTTCTAGGCCTCTTCCTGACAAGTTGATGCTGAGTAATCTCCTCTCTATGGAGGTGTGGCTGGCCTCTTCCGAAACTATACTGTTCGGGATCCCCTCCTCATTACACAGCAAGAATGAGAAGTCTCTTTATATTTTCCTTTTTCAAAAATTGTTTATTGGTTAAAAAGCATTTCAACCATAACAAATTATCATTCTAAAATGATGTTAACGTCGTCAATATATTTTACAATTAATTTTTACCTCAAGAGTTAACCATACGTAAAATTATCTTTCTACAAATTATGATCACCAAGTTCAATAAAGTTTAAGAAAACAGAAGAAAGGAAAAAGAAAATTCACAATACATTTCCATATTTTAAAAACAAAGAAGAATGCAAAATGAAAAAAAACAGCATCAAATATGCACAATATTCACAAATGCACTCGAAGTCTTCACATAGATTAATGAGTTCAAGTCCTTCCACAAATACCCCATTCCCATTCCAACACATAGTACTTCAAATATTTCTAAATGTAAAAGCCTATCAAATTGAATCACCTCTAAGGACATGGAAGTTGTGGCACCGCCCATCGACCTTAACCACAACTGCTTACTCTGTACAAAGGACAGGGAATGAGTAAACTCCTTAAAGTGGATCACGCAAGTTAGCGGCAGTTTAGGGCAATAAATAACAAAATGTTTCAGAGTTTCCACTTCGGTCTCGATCTTGCAAAACCTACAAAACCCAGCGCCTTCTTGTGTCACCTTTCTTAGTAGAATTTCACCTGTGGATAAATGATTCCATTTGATCTAAAAAAAAAACTCCCAGCATGCCGCTGGACAGGGAAATAGTCTTAAGTAAGGGGCCATCTGGCCAAGCTGTTTATGTTCTAACTCCACTGTTCTGAGCCAATCACACCTAATAGGCACACCTTCACAATGGTTGGATCGATCATAATCTCTTCAGGAGTACATGCAATTTCTTTTAAAAGGTTGTGACAAATGTTTAGCAAAACATTCACTGATGGGTCTTTTTTCGTTAAACCCTGCCACGGCCAGATCGCTGTATAGAGAATCACAAGGAGGCTGAATAAATTTTTTGTTTAACTGCAATAACCTCCACTGGGCTCTAGAAGCTACTGAATTGATATGTAATACATCCTTTATGGCAGCCATTGGTATGGCATTCGGAATGCCCAGGACTTTATGCCACATGTGGCCATTAACCACAGCCCCATTGATTCAACATCATAAATTATCTTGGGGATAACCTTTCCCTCATAATATTTTATAACCAGTGCCAGAGAAAATCTACAGTATTTGTGTTTTTAAGATCATCATTTGTGCAATCAGGGGAACCACTTTTAGTTTAAGGTAAACCTCCATTTGTTTAATTAGATCGTGCCAGAAGAGGAAAGCTGAGATAAATTAGGCTGTTCAGCAACTCCATCCTTTCTTTACCTTTTTGCCAATCAAAATGATGTATTTTCCTACCGCTCGTCAGACCTAACAGTTTTGTTCGTCCACCATTTATTTTAAGACAATTTAGCAAGTCATACTCCACAAACCCTCTATTCAGGTGCTCTAAACCAGCAGGTGTTAAATCAAAAAGGAACAATCATCTATATGTGAGAGGCACGTAGATCCAATGGTGTGTAAAACAAGGGTACATTTTTCCAAACTTTCACCCATATCCAATACATATAGGTTGAAGAAGCAGGGGGCCAGGATGCACCCCTCTACCTCAATCCTGCATTCATATCAATTCTCCTGGATAAAGCACCAGATTGATCTAATCTGACTTGGATGTTACTGCCCTCCTGCAGCCCCACAATTAGTTGAAGGAGATCTGAGGGTATACCGCTCTCCCACAATTTCCACCATAGATGTCTCCTATTAACTAGATCCAAAGCTGACGTGAAATCCATTGACGTCACATAGATGTTTTCGTATATCTCCTCTCAACCTTCTTCTGCAGACAGCTGAAAACTGAGCCATTAAGATCAGTTCCATCCTTTTTCTAAGCCTTGTGGTTTACCAGCTTCTATGGCCCATTTCTGTAGATAGGACAGCAAAATCGTTGCATAAATCTTGCGGTCCACATCTAGAATAGTCACTGGATGGTAGCTACGGGGATCCATAATTGAACCCTTATTTTTGTAGATGGGAATAACAAAAAAGGTTCACCAAGATTTCGGAAATATATTACTAGCCACCACCTCTTTAAACAGCACAAATAGAATAGTAGCACAATCCATGGAATCTCCTTTAAGCCAAAGATTTGACAACCTATTTGGGCCAAGAGTCCTTTAATTACTAGATCTGCTGATAATATATTGGATCAAACACCAATCGAAATGGATTGTGTCATGATGTTGCACTGATGGCAACATATTCACCATCCCTCCAAGCAAAGTCATTTCAATGGAATAGGGATCAACAAAGTGTTCAACCTATTCAGATTCCCCACTGCATTTATCTGAGATGCCTTTGACCCCCACCCCCATGCTATTAACCACTTTCCAAAAAATTCCAGAATCTTTACTATTAAGAATAGTCAGCATAGATTCTGCATTCTGTTGTATAAGGCAGGCATGTGGTTATGAAAACAGTTTTTAAATCTCTGCTTGATTCTTTTAATCTGTTCCTGCTCTATAACCAAATTCAACTTCTTTCCCTTAATCGCTCTCATATCCTCCCTCATCAAATGTTTTGCTTTCGCCATTATCGGATCGAAAATATGTCTGAACTTTCCTGGCTATTACGACCAGAACCCAATATTTTTCTGTGTAGCAAAAACCTTATTCTTACTATCCTCGAGAAACCCTTCATAGTTTATCAGATTAAATGTATTCATCTTCCACTCTAAAGTTGAGTTGTTAACCAATGTTGCCACAAAGTTGTTATACCTATCAATAGAACCCTTATTCCAAGTGAATTTTTGGTCAATTCACTAGGAGCGTGCTATGAAGAAAACTTTAGTTGTATATCCATATTTGTGATCAGGAAACAATGATCACTCAATTCATTCTGCAATATACTCAATTCTCAACACCTCTCCAACAACCCGAGATCCACAAAAATGCAGTCCAAAAATGAATAACTTGTCCCCAATGGCCAAGTGGGTTTACCTGGGAGTCACCTTTTATATATCCATGCAACATATGTAACCCTATTTCTGGCAGGCTACTAAGCCATTTATGGCCCTGTTTTACCTTTTTTGACCTATCAACGATACCTGTCAGAGTGACTTCGGCATTTCGCACCTTGTCGTCTTGTTTCAGAGCAGAGTTCAATTCTCCCCCCAGGTACAACCACGCATCCACATTGTATTGTTTCCAATTCATAACAAAATTGGTAAATCTCTCGAGAACATCTGATAATGTTCCAACCCCTGTGTGCCATTAGATGTTAATCAACATGATCGTTTTAGTCCCTTCAGCAACATGCTAACATTCATCTACCACAAGATTTCCTTAAAAGTCCTAATGTCCCTAAAGGACAGACTGGATGTTATGGCACAGATCAAACCTCCCATCAGTCTTTCTCCCTCCCCATTACTAGCCAATTGATCACAGATTGCATGCCCATCCAGAACGAGGGTGGAGCATAGCCAGATCTCCTGAATTAAGACTATTGCATGTCCTCTCAAAAACGTTCCCAACGTGGAATTAACAAACAGTTGTTTATGCCCTCTAGAGTTCCAAGAAAGTATGGCAAATGTGTAATCAACCCTTAAGACTTGGAGGCTGGTATGGAGTCTTTTTCAGTATGTGGCAATATTTTACAGCTTTCTAATTTCTCAATCAACGGCTTCTCCCTGCACCTCCCTTTTGCAACTGTGCCATTTCTCAACTTTAAGAAAACCTACCAGCATACTGGAAAACTGTGCAAGGATGCAAAAACCAATAAACCCCTCCGGGCAGTGGGTTTTACCATGTCTGGTAATCCCCGGGGCTACTGGTCCCAGGCATTATCCGACACGGTAAAGCCCTGCCTGTCGTGGCTTAATGCTTTAGTAATGGTGAATTGGGGGAAGGGTTCTTACAGATTAAAATGCGAAGGTGGTAGTTCTTTTCTTGACTTCACTGCGAGGGGTGGGTGGATTTGCCCCTGGTTGCGAAGGTAGGGTGAGGAAAGTCTTCCGGATTAAACGTTAAGTATGTAAGATGTCTCCCTGCTTGAAGACTGAGAAATCTTCCCCGGATTGCATTGTAAGGATGAGTGTCATCTTCCCTATTACATGGTGAGCAGTGCTTTAAATGTGTCAGCTCTACCTGGTCCTCAGTACCTGCAGTTCTAATTTCCGGCAGTATTGAGGCAGGGCCTTCTGCCTGCTTGAGTAAAGTACTGGTACTCAATACACTGCCCTACCACCCACTGCCCAATAATTCCAGCTTCCCAGCTCATTCTCTAAAATGTTCAAAAATAGCGACGCACTGCTGCTTCCCCCGAGGTTTAGATTGTCTGTGTCAACAAACCATAACACAAAGAAAGAAACGTGGTCACTAGCCCAGGCACAGTGGTCCCTGTGGGATGACTGTTGTCCATTAGGAGGTGTGAGCAGGGGATTATAAGAAATGGGAGGGAAGCATTACGTTGCATGCTGGGCGAAATAAAGACTTCAGCAGATGGCATTACATTGTGTTAGATTTTCTTTCACTGTAAATATAGTTTGAAAACCCACTGTCTTTCTCTGTGAAACAAGTTTTTAAAAAACACACACTTCTGTAGGATTTTACTGTGATCTTCTAGTTGGGAAGATGGTACAATGAAGCTATAATTATATTATTTTCGCTGGACATGTTTCTAAAATGATTAATATAATGTCAGGTTAGGGTCTTGTGTAATATGTGTACTTTACAATGCATTGCGATAAAACTATTGTTTATTCTCTTGAAACACAAACCTTAACAAATACTTATAATACCTATAGCTAGGAAGATGTTTGTCCAGGTGCTTAACTCTTGGTTTCATCACTTAAGCAAAGAGTTTCATACAGGGCAAATTATTTCATTTTACTGTGCGTTATCTGCCAACATTGGGAGTCCATAGAGGTGATTCCATGTGTGGCATTTGCTATAATCAAAATCCCCTCTCATGCTTTACTAAACTATAAAGTTGTTACATATAAAGAACAGCTGCCAGTCATGTACTGCATAAGACAGAGCTGCCCTTGGGTTGTGCATGGAAACTTTGTTTAATGTCAAAACCAATGATACCCTAGACTATCAAAGACTGATGACACTGGTTTTAATACAATTTCCCATAATAACATTTCTGTCAATGTCAATACATTTGCAATTTAAGAAAGCTGCATGTTTTACCGCTAAATTGCCTTGGAAATCGCAGCAGAGGCCCAGGAGAGAAAATGAAAATGGCTGTGCCCTGCATGCACAATAATTGTGATGTGTTTGTGCTGTGTATGCGTTATAGTGCCTTGGCAACTAATATTACCATTAAAGTGGGTGGAGGTGCAAATGATGCCATTCGGAAATTCACCCACCACTAACTGTTCTTATGTGACGCTGTGTCTAAAGTGCCCTGCAAAACCATTTTGGAAAGTTTGCCGCCCTAGGCCAGAAGGAAATGAAATAATGTCCTGCAGACTCTGCAGCAAAAACTGTGTCTAATCCCTCCTCAACTCCACCCCACCCGCATTACCCTGTTATCTTGTCTCATTCCCACCACATCCTTTAGCACAAAATGAGGTGTGAACATGAGGGCTTTGAAAATACATTTCTATGCATGGCCTTTTCTAATGCATATATGTTTAGGTGATTGGGAACTGTGATGGAGCATTTTGAACTGAAAGACAAAGGAAGTGAACACAAAATAAAACACCCTTTTAGCTCTTGATTGATATCAATGATATGGGCTCGTTTGCTATTAAAAGAAATGGGTTTGCTTTTGTGTGGCTATTCAAACATGTTTTAACTCTGTGCAATACAGCAAGCTCAGGTTTGTTCCACATACTCTTCACAGTTGACCTTTTCACACCATTTCTTTGAGTGTGTGTCTTTATGTGCAGAAAGAGGGGATTTCCCTCGGTTGCATTGCCTTACATTATGGTACGTGCCGTCTTTATTCAGGATGTGAAAAACAAAAATACAACGATACTCTTTTGACTTCATGTTTTTCTCTAAAGCTAAAATATTGTCGGAATGCTCTCCTATGTGATTTGTGCACTTTACAAGTAAGATCTACAAAATTGTAGTTCGAGAGTTTAAACGTTAACGTTTTGACCTTCTATAGGTTGAATTAAAATCCTCCTTAACAATGTAGTGGATTTTATGGGTAATTTGTCAATCTCCCAGAGTGGTAAATGAGATGTTTTAAAGAATGACACATGATTTTTCAGCTCATTTCGCACTTCAGGGAATTTCCAAGGTGTTGTCTTGCATGGGTGAGACCCCAGAATAAAGTTCATGTGCCCAACACCCTATCTGCTCAACCTTTCAAAAACGAATGCATGTATGGCAGCCTCTCATTTGATGATGGGAAATATGAATTAGATACCTACGGAATATGCCACCTTTGAGCAAATGGTAAAAGGTGGTGAATTTCATAGGAATTCCTGTAAATGCCCCATGCCATTCACATGCATGGCAGGAGACATTTTTGATTGCACTACGACATGCAAACAATGCACTGAAACCCGGCATTGCCTGAATTTTCAGGCATTTGCACATTGAGGTGCAAGCAAGGAAATTGAATGGGAGGACTGCAAACAGGCCACTGGATTTCCAGTGTTAGGCCCTCTTCTGCAATTAGCAGAGGGAACAAAAATAATCCTTCCAAACAAATAGTAGGCATGGTATTTTGCCTTCAGTATAATCTGCAGAGAAACATATTAGGATGATCAAGTGTGAAGCTTAGTTACACACCTATCTGCCCATTGTTTCACTATGGATTGTGTTTTTATCAGTGAATCTTCTCTTTCAGCACCTTAGTTTACTGATAGATCATGGTAATTCATATAGTACTAGTTGTCTTTCAGACCCTCCTTTCTGTCGAAATCAGACACACCAATATTGGTGCCACAGCAGTTAAAAATCAGTCTGTTATTGATTGACATCTTGAAGGGATGACTGCATTTGGTAGACAGAATCGAATGTTAAATCAATGGGCCACATTACGAGCTTGCCGGTCCAGATACACCGGTACCAGTAAGCATGCCGGTACAGTTGTATCCGGGCCGGTAAACTCCGAGTTGTGCTCGCGGGTGCCTTTCATTCCGCCAGGTCTGACCTGGCAGACTGAAAGGCACCCGCGAGCACAGCATGCCTGTAGCAAAGGCATCCCCATTCCCATAGGAATGGGGATCACCCGATTCCAGCACCCACGAAAGGGCAATTACTGGGTCCGGTGGGGCCGGAATACCCCGCTAATTGCCTAGTCGTACCGGCAAGGCTACCTCCAGCCTTGTAATATGGCCCAATGTCTTAAAAGTACACCATTATAATGAGCTTTTTTGCTGGAACCACTGATTGTAATATTTCCGTGTGGCAGGGTTTCAAGGTCCAAGCTCAGAAAAAAGGGACTTACACAGAGTGAAAGAGAAGGTAACAATATGATTGTAGCAGAGGAATGTGGGGAGATAAACAAATATATTGTGCTACAAATAGATATTGAGACACAAAGAGGCAAAAAGAAAGTGAGACAAGTAGAGAGCTATGCGACTCAATGGATAGACAGGGTAAATTTAAGAGAAATCGGGCGGGGAGACCCGGAAGGGCACAGCACAAGATCAATGTTTGGACTTCACCTGGCCTGATACCCGGATCACTTAAAGCCTAGATTGAGGAGTACCTGCACTTCTTTTTCACCATTTAAAGCATTGATTGTGAGTGGATGGTGCCTTTTCCTCATCCATGTGTGGGTGTCTTACTGATTTCACTCAGTGGTATTTTGATGAACATGGTGCATCTCTCTGGTCAATCTCAAGCTAGAACCAAACACTAAACCGAAAAGAGACTTGTGATTTTACAGGGGCTAGAAGATCTTAACAAGTTAAAGTTTTCCAAGTCTAGGTCAGTGACTGCCTTTTCAACCTGTGAATGGTTTGCCCAATGTTATTTTCCCTTGTTATGTTTTCAAATATCTTGGGAGAGCTTTTGTTGTATCTGACCATTTATTGAGACCTGCATTTTTCCCTGCCTTATAGCTTGGTTGTGCCTAACCAATGCAACTGCAGACCGCCTGTTTCTGTTCTCTATTTAGTTAAGGATAATCTGCTATACAAAAAACAGTTTGTTCTAACATAGAGAGCGAAGAAGCATGTTTGTTGTGCCTTATAAACTGAAATCGTAAAGCAATCAAATGCCAATACAATGTATAGCGACAAATACATCACTTACTTGAGATGAGTTAAGAATGATCCTGAAGAAAGAATGTTAGACTGTTTTTAAATAACATCTTATCATCATTACTACAGGCAAATAATCTAGAAGTTTCCACTGATGGTATCTCTGATCTATGTGTGACATGTTGATTCCCCATGCTTTCCACACTATGTATTTTACAGAAATGGGAGTTGGGGTGCCCTTGTAGGACAAGCAGCTGGGCACACTAAACTATATGAACAAAAAAAAAATAAACGCTGCTGAAAAATTATATTTCCAACATTTTAATTATACAATGTTGGTGAAGTAACCCTCATCGGGCCTGGACTGGGTCAGATCCCGATCACCTCATTTGGTATGTAATTTGTTTAATGAAACAACACACACACCGTAACATTTAAATAGAAAATAATTATGATTGTCGTGCTGTATTTAAACAATAAACCGTACAATGAAAGAACAATGATGGTATACAATGCAAATCAAATAAATCAAAGAAAATACTGTTGACACACTTACTGTAGTTCCTGTATCAAACCTTGGACAAATCTCTAGTGTACAGTTCACTATAATGAGCACATGAAAATACAAGATTCCCCCGCTTGGGGTTGAAATTTCTCAGAATCAGTGGTCAACAAAACCCCAATCTTGGGTTGGAAATAGAAAAGTACAAGTTATTAAGTGTGAACAGAGACCCATTGTGATGGGAGAAAAAAGTGCCTCCAAAGTTGGTCACATGTAGTAAAAAGTAAAGAAGTAGGGGAGAAGAACAGACTATAACAAACGTAATCAATATACTACCCTAGATGGTAGGTGAAAACTGAACTATCTATCTTTAATACGTTTCTAGAGATACTGCGGGATACATATTTGCTCAAATGTGTAGCAGAATCATTTTCAATTATACAACAGTTTTGATGGCTTCACTAGACAAGTAAAAAAAAACAACTCTTGTGTTGAAGAGTTAATAGGAATTTAGTTCATGAATCAAAAAGCCCTCACTAGGTCTGCCATACAATAAATGTAATGGCTATTACTGATAACTCTTGTTTTTAGACAAACGAAAAAACCAACTCCTGTGTTGGAGAGTTCATGGTGGTTTAGTTCATGAATCAAAGAGCCCTCATTGGGTCTATGTATTGCATAATAAGCCCCTTTATCTTCACAATGTAAACAACATCTGAGTTGTCACTTTTTCTCTTCTATATGGCATACAATAGATTTTCAAAGCTGGTATTGATTTTTTATTACAAAAAAAACATAATCCTGCCCAAGGAAATGCACCAACCCATGTTTAACCATAGTGTTACCCATGTGAGCAAATACACATCATAATGACATCAAAGAAATACACACTCGCACATACAAAAAACCTACACATATACACAAAACACATACTGGCACCCAGACATATTGTCAGCAACTGTGTAGCAAAGGATAATGGCTCGACATAAACTGATTACAGAAAGTTTCCATATCGAATGAAAGAGGTATTGTCCAAAGAGGTTAGCTTTGTGTTTTATTTCACAATGTGCTTAGTGCCATTTTAAAGAGAAGGCCTTTGAAAGTAAATAAATGGGGCACACCTCAGAACACTTTGTTTACTAAAGCAACAGAACTTAGCAGCTACGACCATTTCAAAGTTTCTTTTCAATACAGTTTATAGTAAATACTAAAGCACAAGGGCCAATACTTTGGAAGGACATCACTTATTAAAGAGATGAATTTGCAAACTTCAAAAGAAGATAGCATTTCACAGAGTGTGTATTGAAATCACCACAGTGTCATTATCTAAGGCCCAAGCACTTGGAATATGGTATTAACATACGTACCCAGCTTAGGTAAAAAGACACTAATTTGTTAAATGCTGAAGAGTAATAAGAACTGGATTTTCTTAAAATGGCCTTATAATTCAGATATCATGAAGCAAGAAAATGTATTTGCAGTTGACATGTTAATGATGTTAATTATAAGGCCTACTGCCGAGTTATGTGAAACACCACCGTAAATAATTTCATTAACTGGATTTCCAAATGTTTCATTTTACCCAAAATAAGGTGAGATGAAGAGTCAACAAGAACCAACATTGAAAGTTCTGTTTTATTCTGTCATGCCTGTAATTCACTTTAAAGCACACTGTATTCAAAACTATGCATTCCTATTTCTATTGCTTAAGGGGAATTTGAAACTGTTTAACAGGGAACTTGAAATCCTTGGAATAGCCACATTTCGAGGCCTAAATGAGCTCAGATTGTCTGTCAAAGCCACTTCCGAATATCAAACTAATAAAGACAATAGCAGATGACTGACCTCCTGTGCACTTCAAAGTGCATGTCACTATTCAGCACTTTCCAAGCCCCATAAAAACTACATTAGCAAAAAGTCAAGAAAAAAGTATTTGAATTCCATGCACAGTAAACAGACATTGGCCCTGATTCACAGAGCATTTTCCAATGGGATTGCGCCATTATAAAAAGGCCCTGATTCACAGAGCATTTTCCAATATGATCGCACCCATTATAAAGCATTCATGCGAATCAGGTCCATTGTGCACTTTACACACATTGGTAGCAACCAAAAGGAATAACTAGGGGATATATCGCCAGTGCCAGCTGTAGGCAAACACCAGCAGCTCCTCACTACACAAACAAAAGTCAAATGAGGAAAATCTTAAATCAAACATGTAATCATTAAAATAATCATTGTGCTGCGATGAAAGACTGGATTGACACCACAGGAATATGTAAAAGTGAACATATTGTGCCACATTAAGATTAAGGGTAAAATGGCAAAAACACATAACTTCTCCACATTTTCCCACAGCTGGATCATTCAAGTGTCTAATTGTGCTCAACAATCTAACGGATTTGACAATAGTTGTATTAATCTCACATGCTCAGATTCTAAATAAGGTCTCAGAAACAATATGTACATTTTCGTAATAGGAGTGGTTTCCCCTATTACCTTTTATGAATCATAGGTGTGGGAAAACCACAACTCTGAAAAGATTGGGAAGAGTTAAAACAAATAGAAATGTGCTAGCTGATAGAGAGATTATTGTTATGGAATATGGGAGATGAACATTGAGAATTTTTGGAACCATCTGGAGATGGAACAGCAGAGCTGACACAATTTGAAGGACTGGCCCCATGCAGTTTGGAGACCAGTCAATGGAGAGAAGACTGGTCAGTCTAGTCTATGTTTTAAAATTGGTTTCTAGATTGCCAGCTGGAAAGAGGGCTTGCCGATGGAATGAGCCCAGAATGAAGGATTCCCTAGCTGATTCTCTAAAATAAAAAGTCACATTATAAAGGTTCAACTAAACTCCATGAATCCAAACTAGCCATATAGGTTTCCCCAAGTAAGTCTGGGAGGATAGAAGATTGGGAATACAAGGGAATTAAATTTAAATACACTGCATTCTCCTATCTCTATCTACATTGAACACAAAGTGAGATGTTATTTCTTTAAAGCCCAAGGAACTTTGCATTGAGAAACAACATTTAAAACCAAATTCAATTTGGTGCCACTCTAATGCAGAATTGCCATTGTAAAATTAAGTACCATTTAAAATAGAATTAGTGGCTTAAGCCATTGTGGTCCTTACTTCTCTCCCTCTATTTTCAAAATGGCCACAGTCATCCTTCTCTTATAAAAGCAAGGGGCTGACCTCTGCTGGCAAAATGTTGCCCTGTGTCTCTCCTTCCACACTACTCCAAACTCCTTGAAAGGGTTGTTTGCAACGTCTTATCAATTTTTAAGAAATCCACAACCTTCAAGTGCCCCTACACTCAGGCTTCCAACCCTGTTACTCCACGGAAACTGCTCTCATGAATGTCTCCAACTTCATCTTCTCTGCTAAACACTTAACCTATCTTCTATCCTAATTCTCCTTGGCCTGTGTCCTGCCTTTGACACTGTCAATCCCTCCGTAATACTCTCTTTCATCTTGGGATTCGCAATCAAGCTCTTGCTTGGATTGAATCCTACCTGGGACCTCACCAATGTTCTGTCTCCTGGAGCAACACAACCTCTGAACTCACTCCTCTAACTGTTGGTGTCCCACAAGGCTCAGTCTTGGGTCCTCTCCTCTTTACACTCAACACCTCTGGTCTTGGGTCAGTAATGTCTTCCTTTGGATTGTCATACCAACTCTTCACAGATGACATCCACATCTTCTTCTCTCTTCCTGAACTCTTCTCTGATATCTCTATCAGAATCTCAAAATGTCTCTCTGTCATAAAATATTGGATGGCTTTGCTCTCTCCGATGTTAAACTCTACCAAAACATAGGTGCTCTTCCTCCCTGCAAATACTCTTTCTCATCTCTTCCCTTGCCTATCGAGTTCCCACCTGACACTCTTCACTACTCCTATTCAGGTAGAAAAGTCAGTGTCATCTGTGAACCTTCTCACTCCTTCTCTACTTTTATCTCTAAAACTGCAACAACAGCTCACCTCAACTTCCTAATTATTCTGAAAATCAGGCACCTTCTTCCTTTCAACCCAGCCAAGCATCTCTTAACCAGTTTTGTATTCCAAAAACTGGGCTACTGTGCCAGTATCATCATTAGTCTCCCAGACTATGCATTCTGGCCTATCTATAAAATCATTAACTTTGCTGCCAGGACTCTCTTTGAACTTCCCCACTTCACACCTACTTCCTGTACCGTCTCCAGGCTGGGTGGCTGATGATGCAAAACAGGGCCAGATTAAAATGTTTAATCTCCTGGTTCACAAATTTATCCATGGAAAGTCATCAACGTATCTATCCTCATCTACCCAACTCTACAAGTTTTCCTGTAATGTTCACTCTGCATTGTTGACTACACTTGTGACACCTCACCTCACTTTCAAAGTGATTGGGCCTTTCCTCAACACAGCTACAGCTATGTGCAGGCATGTATTCTCACTGATTTAGATGATTGGTCAATAATTTAGGTGCTAACACGTCATTATCCTTGGGCGTACCAGTGAGTACGGAAAACACATTCTTGTTCTCCATATCGCATAACCGTGGTTATATCCCTCTCCCGAGCATCTTTTTCCTCTATTCTGTCATTCCTTTTTGTCAGTTGGTGGGTGAATTTATTTGAAATCCTTGAGGAACTTTTAAAAGCAGCACGCTGATTTATTCAATCCTTTTTTACCTTTCTTCATTCTATACCTTTGTCATTTGTCCTGTGCTTTGTCATTTTCTTGTTATTTTAGCTTGTTATTTTTGTATGTTCTAAGTTTTTGTATATTAAGTGGCAGACTACGTTTTGTGTTGTGTATTTTTACAGTAGTTATTTTTCCTCCATGTTCCTGCATTTCAAAATGAGTACGGCTTCCTCTCGCTAATGCTCTTTCTCTCTTCTTGCTCCATTTGCATGAAATTCTCTTTCCCCGGACATCTGAGACAGTTCACAATGTTTTTTTAAAAATACAAACTTAAAGACTACCTCCCATCCTCCAAGTTACCCTCTTAATCTACCTCTTATCTACCTTCTAGCTAACATGTTTTCCCTCACCTCTGCCTTTTACCTCCATTTCTACTGTCTTACCTCTAGCACTTCTTGCATCATGGTCATACCTACCCGCAGCACTTAAAAATGTCTAATCTTGGTTGTCCTTACTCTATGTATATCCACTGATGTATTGTCCCTGGTGACTGGTCCATTTACTCCCACCCACCCCACAACCTGGTCAGAATGTCACTCTGACTCACCCCATTGTAAGAAGCGCACTGGTTCCTGTCAAATCTGATTTCATATCTATTGCAAGTTGTTTTGTGATCAGAAAAGCATTGTTCGTAATTGTATAAAAACATAAATAGTGTCTTGTCGGCCCATAGTGTAGCTCATGACACACTACTGCCTCAGAGATATCATGCTTTTGAGGCCTAATCATGAAGTAGATGTTTGTGCATCAACAATGAGTATAGGGAAAACATTCAATCCAACGAGAATTGTGCAAAGTGTTAATCCCCTGAAGTTGCTTATCTTTGTATGCACAGATTCATGTGTAATGTATATCCAACTTAAAAAAAACACATTGAGGGTGAACGCTATACCCAGGCCCATTAAAAACTCACATGTAAAAAGACTGAAAGCAGTGCACACATAAATGCATTTAAAGCTTTATAATCAACTCTATTCAAAGCCACACACAGATATAGATGGAAAGTAGCAGATTTGTGTTTAGTGAACATCACACACACACACGTTCAGAGAAAGCTGTACATCCATATTCTGAGAAGATTGCACATACATTCATTCAGAACAGAGTAAAGAATAGGCGTGAAGGCGCGCAGCTACATCAGTGCAGCTTTCAAAGTGACTAGGCCTTTCCTCGACACGGCTACAGCTATGTGCAGGCATGTATTCTCACTGATTTAGATGATTGGTCAATAATTTAGGTGCTAACACGTCATTATGCTTGGGCATACCAGTGCGTACGGAAAACACATTCTTGTTCTCTATATCGCGTAACCGCGGTTATATCCCTCTCCCGAGCATTTTTTTCCTCTTTTCTGTCATTGCTTTTTGTCTGTTGGTGGGTGAACTTATTCGTAATCCTTCAGGAACTTTTAAAAGCAGCACGTTGATTTATTCAATCCTTCTTTTACCTTTCTTCATTCTATACATTTGTCATTTGTCCTGTGCTTTGTCATTATCTTGTTATTTTAGCTTGTTATTTTTGTATGTTCTTGTATGTTAAGTGGCAGACTCCGTTTTGTGTTGTGTATTTTTACAGTATTTATTTTTCCTCCACGTTCCTGCATTTCAAAATGAGTGGGACCAGCAGTGTTAATGGGGTGGTGTGGGTGGCTTCAATTTTACCACTATCGAAGAAGCAATGTGCACAAAACACATTTAAGACAGCTGACAATATTTCCATGTGAAGGACCAACACAGCAAAAAGGAGATCGAGGAGGTTATGTGCAATGTTTGTTGTAAGGTTTTGCGGAGTGGGCCTTCACACAAGCAGTCACAAAGCTTGGAAATATCCACGTTAATTCAACAACTTGTCCGCCTCCATATGATGAAGTGTATGATTCCTATAGGAAGGCTCATGTGAAAAATAAGGTCAAAGCACATGGAGCAAGATCATCACAGCAGTATTTATCATCTGTGCCACAGATTTCCAACACAATAACTGGTGTTTTCCACCAACTAACACCCAAACTCAGTCCAACGTGTGTGCACCTGATCTTTCTAAGCTTATCGTGATGTGCAAAACCTGTCACAGCTTGATTGAGATGGGAGGTGGTACCCTGGACGCTTTCAGCAAGGCTCTTTCAGATCATATGGCCAATTGCCAAAGCACTGTATATTTTTAAGTGTCAATTGATTTTTTACCCTATTCTTTGGACAAAAAAATACAAACAAATGTACTACATATAAATACCTTCTGTTATATACATGATTCCTAGTGTTTTCCCTTCCCAGTTCCTTATCTTTCCTTATCTACCAACACTGTCCTTTTTAGGTCCAACTTATCAGTTATAAAAATGGACATTAAAATCACATACTAAATATATGGATCAAAGACCTTTAATTGATCCATTCAATACAGTGTGTGTTAAAATAAACTACACACCCTTATATATTTCATTATAGCCACTGTTATCCCCATTAGAAGCTGAACATAAAAACCTGCTAGTCGTTGCTTCATTTAGCCGTGCATGCATCCTTGGTAGTTGTGGCAACAAACTGTTTTACAAAAATAAATAAACATATGTACATATATATGTGGAGAGTAGACTTGTAAAGATTTATTCTAGGATACATTGAGTGTAGTGTTTGTATGCCTATACTGTAACACTTTAATAATGTTCTATTCATCAACAGTACATATAAATGTAAACACTTTTAAAAGTAAAATACAAATGAAAACAAAGATTTTTAAGAACAGGGTTATTTGGGGGGATTTTTGTTGCACAATTTCTTTTAATTTTACTTTTTACACATGTATGATACATATTGTTTCATTAGTCTGTAGTATCAATGTCAATTGTGTATGGAATATGTCTGGCTCCCTCTTTTTTCCTTTACTGACATATTTAAGCCAGGTGGCTTTCTTCACAGTCAGTCAGCAATTTAAAAAGTGAAACATGCTATATTTGTAGTCCTTACCCTTCTCATATGTTCTTACAATACTTTCCTTGGGATACAGTTACTTCATATGATACATATACATAGGAGAAGAAGGAATCCTGAAGTACAAGAATCTTTTCTGTGCATGAAGTTAATTTGTTTGGTTATGAACACTTTGTGGGAATACTGCAGTTTTTTTTTCCTTACTTTACGTTCCCTGTATATGCTTCTATTTGTTTGCATTGTGGTCTCTTTATGTTTTGTGTGTAATAGTACAATTATGCAGTAAGGGAAGCATTTGTAGATACTTATGTTTCACAGTATGCAAAATTCTGTAATGGAAGCATTTATCAATTTAGTATCCAACATGGAAAGATTTTGAATATTGCACCTCTATATCGCATGCTGCAGACAATGCCTACGTTTCTTCATGAGTTTGTTCATGTACTGAAAGAACTCAGTAATGCAATGGAATTTTTTAGAAATGCATTGCTTAATGAACTATTTGGCATATGATAGTTCTTGAATGATCTCTGATACTTTTCTGCCAATATTATAATGACAATCCCTTGTGGAGGCTCTGCATGATACCTAAATGGACATGCGATGTCATCAGTGATGACATCAATGACATTTGCAATGTCATCTTTGATGTCCTGGGTGTTAGTCTTAGCAGTGCACGGTAGTGGCGCGAGTTAGGGTTGCTTGGCTTACCATAACTGTCGAATTTATGTTTTTTTTTGTTTTACTTGGAACCATGACATCCCTTTAACAAAGTTTTTTTACTGAATTTCATAGGTTTTTAGTAGTGCAACTTAACCATAACGTCCCTTTAACAAAGTTTTTTTACTGAATTTCAAAGGTTTTTAGTAGCGCAACTTAACCATAACGTCCCTTTAACAACGTTTTTTTACTGAATTTCATAGGTTTTTAATAGCGCAACTTAACCATAACGTCCCTTTAACAAAGTTTTTTTACTGAATTTCATAGGTTTTTAGAAGTGCAACTTAACCATAATGTCTACAAACATCTGACTCCATTGCAGACCTTCCAGAGAGTGCCACATGACCATATGCTGGCGCGCAGCATAATGACGTGTCCCAGAACGCGTACGCACTACACAATAAGATCTTTGTTTCGTGGACAGTTTGGAACTGCATTTTCTACTGATGTAGGAACTTTCAACTTCAACATTTCCCTTGCACAGCTCGAACACCTATTCCTACTCATCCATAATCAATCTACTACACAGTACATACTTTTAGCAAAACTGCTATTTGTCTTAAAATAGCATCAGCTAAGGCCATCCCTCCTCCCCAAGAGACACCACCACTGCTGTAATTAAGGAGCATAACAAACACTGCCCCCTACCTTAGAGATAACACACGCGCAACATTATCCCCTGTCCACCTGCCCCTCCATATTAGTGTTTGGTGCCTCTTCCCTCATTTCCCTCCCCACCTTTCGTTCTTAGCTCTCCTGGCAAAAAAAAAAATACATCCAAAAACAACAAAAGAAAAGTTCCTTTAGGAACCAGCTTTCACATTTAAAAAATAGAACTAAAAAAAAAAACGTATAGACTCCATCTACTTTATATTTCTCTGTAAACTACATAGACTCAATAACATTTTCCAACATTTTCATTTGCATTTTGTGTTATGCTAATGGCAATATTGCGGTGTTCATCCTCCGTTCCAGGGACTGGAACAGTTAATACCGGCCCTGCAGTCCAAGTTATCAGCCCAAGTGAATCAAGGGTGGATAACGAGGTCTCTGGACCATTATCCCCTATTCCAGCCCCTGAAATGGGGCATGAAGGCCATTAGCAGGCAAAGTTCGCAAAGCAGGAACCTGTGGTACTAAGAAAGACGATTTTTCGTCCTACACCGGGACGCTTGTGGCGTGCCGGTTTAGGAAGGAAAATCCTTTTCCAAGATGGCCACCATGGAAAGGGAAGGTGGGGGTTCCATACACAGCCCCTCTTAGCTTTCCATGGCAGCCTGCAGAAGGCAAGAAGAACACCCTATCACCATATGAACATGAGCACATTTTTCTTCCCTTTGAAATCTATCCTAATTGCGAATAACTTTACCACAAAGCCAGTCCCAGGTGGACATGACCACTTTAATCTTATGTTTTGTCCCATCTGGTCATGGCCAATAGCCACATTTTCCGGATCATGACCTTATACCATGACCCCCACATTCTGGCCACGACCCATGGCTACAGCCTACCCCTCAGGAACTAAAGCTATACCACTATTTTTTTTTAGAAAACACAGCCACATTTGCAAAACCATGCTTTTCGATCGTTGCCAATGAGCCTTATGCAAAATTGCTAGAAATCCACCCACGTTTTATTTTTTTAAAACTGTCAAAAGAATACACAAATGATTTGTCATATAAGGTGTGCACAAAATCCCAACAAACGTAAACTCCTTCGAAATCACGTCAGAAATATTCCACCCATCAGCATTTCCCCTCACCTCCCCAAACTCTATTTCATAAGTTTCATAAGTGCAATGCTCAGAAAATATTATTGTCCTGAGGGTTTGACCATGTATTTATGTACATACGTTGATATATCGCAAACATTTCCAATTCACCTTACCTCATTTTTCCTCTTTTAGAAACATACAAAATCTGGCAGCAGGGCACGTCCATCTTGTGCTATTCTTATCCATTGCTGCATCTGCCTAAGGTAAACTGCCCTGATGTCACTAAATCATATGCCCCGCCCCTGACCCTCACATAACCTACCCTAGTGATATTCAACACCTTTCTCTGTGACGTTCCTCTTCAGCGTAGCCAAATGCACCCATAATCACCTACGTGCCGTGCCGCAGAACCCGAAAATCAACACACATCGACTAACAACATAGCATGTCACAATTCGAAATATTGAACCGGTCTTTAAAAGAAAACAGTAACACTGTACAATTTGTAAAGTACTTTTATTTCACAATAAACTCTCCGAGAACATCCGACTATTCCCATATTCAATCAAATTTCTTTTCTCATACACAAAGTGTTTGTTTTCCATTAAGGAACCGCTTGGGTCGCACAGTGAATTCTAGGGCGTCTGCATCAACTTGGGCCTAGACCACCATAAAAGATGTTATGTTACTCCTAATCGCTAGTGCAGCGTACGGGCACAATGGCCCTGGCCGATCGTCCCACAAAACAGTCATAGTGATCCAACCGTTGACGACTACGTGCACCTGGCGAATGAAGAAGACATCAGTTTGTCGGAATAGAAAGTATATTGTCCCTCCTATTGTAATAAATATATTTAATATTGGCCTACGCCAAGCTGCTCGAAAGTCACTTGCGAGAGAAATCTGTGTTGCAAGGTCCTGACCTTTAATATATGTAGGCCGCCATTTTAGGTCAAACCGCCATTTTAGGATTTGTTGTGTAAAAGTCACCCTGTGAGCTAAAATGGTGGACGATGTCATTGCAAAATACAACATGGCCGTCTTGACCTCTGTACATAGATAATGTGTAATCTGCCTGCAGGCCACTTGTTGAGGTCATGAACTGAGACCTCATCCTTCGTTGACCTATGTGTAAAGGGATCACGTGTGCGATGAAACTAATCCACGAGCATATATTGAGATAATGTGTTTGCATACTGAACGAAGAACATCTGTCATACTACATTGGATTTATGTTTAAGAAGGCCTGCATGCAAAACTTTCGAATACACAGTTAATGCATACGCTTGTTGTTACATGTATTAAAGACAAACCAGTTATATGCGGTTATTTGAGACTCGGCACGAGCCCTAGAATTGGTGATGTGTAAAGTAGAATATTAACCCAAAGTGGGGCTGGACATAGTGTCCACAAAATGTATAAAAAGCGAATGCATTCTAATGTACAGCGTCTCTCACTGAACACACTGAACCACGCTGGAGTTCGTTGTGTTGTACTGAGGGCTGATAGCTATCTGACTTTGCACTGTTTTTGTAATTGAATTCAGTAGAGAATAAAGTACTTTGTATGTTCCTTTGTAACCCATTTTCGGTGTATTTCCTTTTGGGGTACTCAGCCTCGATATTTTATTTCTGTTTTCACAAGTTGGCAACTGGAATCCATGGCAATCGTAGTAAGGCAGCATGTAGCTATTTGGAAAACATAACAGAAAATATGTATCAATACCCAACCTTTATTACAATACATCTATTGACTTCTTAATTCGGCATACAGTTTAAACTAACGATTAGCACACACATCAAACTATCTCAAAAAAGACAAAAAGAATGTGGAAACTGATACACAATTCAATATGGTCATACATGACATTGTAAAGAAATATTAGCGTTGAACCTGGGTGACTCTACTGATAGTCTACATACACCTATATTCTGCACTCCCCATAACCACATTAAAAAAACAACCACACAGATAGTACTTCAGTTACATTGCCAAAATTAATGTTCAGATAATAATAAATTATAGCTCGTTCCGGTGTACAGTCGTCAAAAGCAAACTTACATGATATTCACTGTCTCCATTCTCTGCGCGTAACTCAGACCGCAATGCTCAATGCGCTCGCACCAAAGAATCTTCATGAACTGATTTTTCATGTTCCTTACATACTTTTGGAATGCATAACCTTATCAAATGTTCCTTATTCCAAACCTCCTCTCACTGCATTTTTACTGAATATTCCCTTTCCCTCAAGGTAAAAAAACAATTCACCCTTATAGTTTCTGTCCCATGTGTGGGCTTCCTTAGCTCGCAACCAAAAAATCAAAGCTGGTGACCTTCACTCAGAATCTAAATACATTCTCACTTTGCAACAACATGGCTCAACACATTCATGAGAACGCGTATTCGCATACACGTGCAGAGCCGCTGTTTCCATCAAAAACTGCAGGTGGCTGCGTCAGATGCCAAACTCTAGGGGACACCAGTCTGACTCCAATATTATTTTAAATACATTGTAACACAGACACATTAGTCCTTCGCCTGTACTTTACGCACATTATAATGAGGAATACCTCCAAATGTACAGTATGACTTTTGTGACAAGAAAACACCACTTTTTTGCTTCTTGCTGCCACATCCCATCCCAGCCTCATCAACCCTCACCTTCCGAGACAGTATTTGATAAGTTTAACAAGTGCAAGGTTGTGTTTTTTTATATGTTTTTTGCGGCGATGTCCGCGGACACCAAAACACAGATGAAAGATGGCGGCCGCATCGGAACAATCTGAAGCACTTCACGCTCTTCACCATCCAATGAGCGAACGCGTCACATGTCCGCGGACATGATGCGCCCCATTAGCCAATCGTTATCTTGTCCACGGAGCAAACAGGGAAGTGTGTCCATGGAGCGGACATAGATATCACTAATTTATTTAGACCTACTTTTTCATCATTTTAAAAAAAACTACTGGACGGATTTTCACCAAATTCACAAAAGCATGCTTTCGGGACCAAACCGCTGCTCCTGCTGCAAATTTGTTGAAAATCTTTCCAGCGGTTTGATCTGTAGCCGTGCGCAAAGTTTTTCCCCCAAAAAGAAATTTTGGGACCTCCCCTATAAATGTGCCCCCCCTGGACCAACCCCGAACCCCCCCCAGGAACAAACCGTGTAATATATGTATATATATATATATATAAATATGTACATATATATGTAGAATACTGTAATGCATGCCTGAATAACTATCAATAGTGATATTCCTGTAAGCGGGTAATTTGGTACTGGTGATTATTGACTTTTGGATACAGGTAACACTGTAATGATTTCCAGGGAAAAGCGGGAGACCACCTATTGAACGGTACTTTATTCTTTTGAACACATTGCAAATTTTAAGAAAAACATTGTTCAATGCCAACAATTGTGGGCTGAGACTATGTCGGCGGGCAGAATTGATAGCTACATTTTTTGTCTAAAAGCTTTGACAAAACCCAGGCATACTCTCCCTCATCCACATCCAACCTTCTACCCCAACCATGAGCACACAGACACACTTTTCATTTCCATGGAAATTTCTAAATGGGTCTCCGCTATCCAACGCCGACTGGAACCCATGTACTCAAAATGCATATAGGCAGCCATAGACACTTAGGGCCTGATTCACAGAACGTGTTCCTATGGGATTGCACCATTATAAAATGCTTCTATGAATCAGACCCTTAATATGCTTTTGCACACATACCTATGCAGAAACAAACTCCAAGGGAATTGTGAGGCGATGATTGCCTTCAGTCCACAGGCAACCCCTACTGCAACACGTACTGCAAGTAGTGTAGAGTATTAGGAAGCCCTTACATGAGGAGTGGTTCAGGGCTGAATTACATTGCACCATTATCTCAAACGTTTACCTTTTCCCTCAAACAGTTGTACTCACCCAAGTCCTCAAGATGGACAAAGATTGGCAGTGAAGACAGACCACCTTCTCCTACACCCATTCATCGTTGGAAACATCCCATATTAAAGTGGCCTCATATGCTCCTGGGCTTCCAACTGGAAAAGGTGTGGTGGATGAAGCATACACTATGCCATGTGGACGGTGTGTGGGATATTACTTAATGGGGCATGGCAGTGGTCAAGCTTTTGGCCTGAAGAGGGTAGCAGTGGAAACAGGGTGATATATTACCCACGATGCTGTGTGGATGGAAGTGAGGAACCATGTTGGCTGCAGGTGAAGGAGCAGAGGAGCGAGGCAAGCGATTTAGTGAGGTGACAAGGGATAAGGACATGGGAAATGGATGGTGGTTCAAAGGAGGTGGCAGGATGCTTTGCTGAGAATGCTGGAGCTGATGAGTCAAGGAGAGGAGAGGGGAAGGGTAACACTAGAGCTTTGAATGGAGTTGAGGAACACATGGGCAAGCACACTACTGGGGGCAGATGGAGCATGGAGCCAGTGGCTTTGGGATAATTGTGGGGCAAGACTTTGATCTCACGCCTGCAGGCTGTAGTGGCACGTCCATTGCTGGTAGTCATTCAGAAGCTCATCAAGGAGGAACATTGACATGAATGCAGAGGGACATGTCTCTTTCCCACTTGATCAAAAGAATTAGGTGTTTTACTATCTAATGAAAGCGGTGAGGGAGGAAAGGCTAGATGGTGTGAAAGAATGCGGCATTCCATTTGAGAGCTTTAATGGGAATACGATTCAATAGACAGAATGATGAAAGCATAGAACAGCCCCTCCAGGGCTTGTGGAACCCACAATCGCAAAAAGATATACATGTTCGTAAAATCTTTAAATATCCATCTTTTCAGATGCACCAAACAGTTGTGGTGGAGAATAGCGCCACCTGCAAGGCCAAAATTAAAAAATGTACCAATGGGTTACCTGTGCTGTTTTTTTTTTAAAACATTTTTTTTATTAGCATTTGTTAGACAGAATAACAGTCGATTGAAATCAAAATGCTGGTGCATGCATGGTTATGAGAAGAGATCATCATACATATTTATAGTTTGGGTTTGAAGTCTTTCAATTTGTGTACATTGCCCTTTCTGAGGTCCCCTCCATCCACCCTCCCTCTGGGTTGATCTCACCATGCTATGTCCCTGCAGCCTCGTTAACTATTTTTCCCCAACAACTAACCCCGCTCTCCTCAAACTGAGTTGCTTCCATGCAGCGCTGGTAGGTGAATTGTCCTTGTTGTGGTGTGGAGACGCTAAATGTTACTGTTCATATTGCTAGCGTGTGTTTCCTTCATTGGTCCATGCCTTCCAATCTGCTGTTTTTAATCCCAATCCGTTTCACACTGTGTTTCCTAACAATCAAACGACTAAATCATTGTTTAGCTTAAATATTGTTCAGCCCACACATGTGGAAAATACGTCTACAAAGAAACTGCTGTGATTGATTTTAGCTATCTATTGTTTTAATGAATTGCAAATGTTGCCCTGAAAGCGGTTCCCTCGGCTAATGAACAATGGAGCAAATGTTATGTTAGTTAGTGGAACAGAGCAAGTTTAACACATGCTGTCTTTCTTGTTTTACGGTTGAGAAATGTTTTTTTTTAATTCTACTCTTTTGCATGCAGGTGGCTGGGTAACTGTGGTGCATTTGTTCATCTTACATTTTAAACTACCGCAGAGGTTGCAACTTTTAACGGATAATAGAGCACACATGGTATCGCATACCTTCAATGAAAACCCTAAACAATGAAATAGTTGCCCAAAACATGTACACCTCCAACCAATCACTTAAGAATCCCCAAACATTCTATGTCATTCATTTCCTCCACAAACCGATCGACCTTGTGTTTTTACAGGTGCGCTACTATGGCTAGAGCAATCGGGACGACTCTTAATAGCAGGATCATGTTCCATGGTTTCCCTTGATAACTAGAAATTTTTGTGAAAACACATTTTCTTCTTTTGATAGCGCTGCCCATCTGTAATTTGGATGCGCTTTCAAACATCCCTGTCCTAATATTGTGTGCATATAAATGTTGTCAGGATTGAGTGAATGAAAAGAATAACTGTTTACATCCAAGACTATCTCACTACAAAATAACCATAAAATTCCATCTCTGAGCCACTCTGATCTCTCTGCCACGTTGCAATATTGACAGCATATGTTTCACACTCAGTGCTTCTTCAGGACCCATGTCTTTGAAAGAGAAATTTATACAGATTGATCCAGACATCACTAGAAGGACAAAGAAACTGAGTTCAAATGTTATCAATAGCTAGTAAAAAAATGGGTGGGGGATTTCAACCTGGATGGCCAGTGTTTCTGGCCTGTATTTCTCCGTTTGATCAAGTTGCCATCCTAAACCCCAAAAAATGTAAAAAAGCTCACTAACTGGTTGAGCAGCTTCAATATTCCCCAGAAGGGAACCAGCAAGTCAGCCAATCAGAGGGTGGGGTGGGCGATCAGGGAGCGGAGCGGGAGAGAGCAGTCGCCGGTAGCCCTGAGGGAACTGCAGGCCAAGGGAAGCCCTGCCTGGCCCTGCGGGCCTCCGAGAGTGCATTGGTGACATTTTTTGTTAATTTGCTTCTCGCGCTCTGAGTGCGTTGTTGTGCCTGCTCCCCGCTCCCACTTCCTGGTCCTCCTCTCCCTAACCCGCCTCCCTGCCCGCCCCCCCCCCTCTGATTGGCTGACTTGCTGGTTCCCTTCTGGGCTACTCGACAGCTGCTCCCCCCGCTCGCTTCTTTGTTCAGCGGAGCGGGAGAGAGCAGTCGCCGGTAGCCCTGAGGGAACTGCAGGCCAAGGGAAGCCCTGCCTGGCCCTGTGGGCCTCCGTGAGTGCATTGGTGAAATTTTTTGTTAATTTGCTTCTCGCGCTCTGAGCGCGTTGTTGTGCCTGCTCCCCCCTCCCACTTCCTGGTCCTCCTCTTCCTTCCCGCCTCCCTGCCCGCCCACACCTACCTCCCCGTCCTCTCCTCCCTCTGCCTATAACTACTCCCTCCTTGCCAGTCCCCTGCCCGGCAGCCCCCCTCGGCTAAGGGCCTCTTAGGCAAAGGACGGTTCCTACGGCTGCGGCTCCCATTGTTTCTGCAAGTGTACACAGGGAACGCCAGGCGCCATTCCACCACTCCATCTTGTGAGCACCACCTGCTCGCCTGCCCCTCCCCCCCGCCTGTTCACTCCTTCGCAGGGTGTCTACACTTCATTGTGTTCTGAAATTGTGGTAAACTAGGGTTTTTCTCCCCTTGCAGGATTCTCAAACTTAGGTGGCCTCTCCACTGGTACCTTACATGCATTACTGTGTTCTGAAATTGTGGTAAACAAGGGTTTTTCTCACCTTGCAAGATTCTCAAACTTAGGTGGCCTCTCCACTGGTACCTTACATGCATTAATGTGTTCTGAAATTGTGGTAAACTAGGGTTGTTCTCCCCTTGCAGGATTCTCAAACTTAGGTGGCCTCTCCACTGGTACCTTACACGCATTACTGTGTTCTGAAATTGTGGTAAACTAGGGTTTTTCTCCCCTTGCAGGATTCTCAAACTCAGGTGGCCTCTCCACTGGTACCTTAGACGCATTACTGTGTTCTGAAATAGTGGTAAACTAGGGTTTTTCTCCCCTTGCAGGATTCTCAAACTTAGGTGGCCTCTCCACTGGTACCTTACACGCATTACTGTGTTCTGCAATTGTGGTAAACTAGGGTTTTTCTCCCCTTGCAGGATTCTCAAACTTAGATGGCCTCTCCACTGGTACCTTATACGCATCACTGTGTTGACTGTGTTCTTAAATTGTGTTTAACTAGGGCTGCCGCTCTCTTCCTGTCCGCTTGCGCTCATCCTGTCCCCCCCCCACTCCCTCCTATTCCATGGTGCTCTCTATTTCTCCTATCTTTTCTAACTGCTTCTCCATTGACTATCCTGCTCTCCTCACTAAATCTGCTAGGAAAAATTTAAAAAGGACATCCTGGTCTCCAACCCAGGCCTCCCTATCGCTGACACCTACAATAATGCCTCCTCCAAGGAAACTCTCACCGACATCCTCTTTTTCGTGCCTTCACCTGACCTATGGACCCTTCACATGGTCTCTGTGCTCTCTCCTTTTTCCTCTTCTCCCATTAATGGTGGCACCTGTTGGGACGTGCTCTTGGCCTCTTTCCACTCCTCTAAGGCCATCATTAATGTCTACGCTAATGGGACTGTCTTGTTTTAAGGCCCTCAGGCCAACCTTCACCTCTTTGATAGACACTTCCCGCACCTCATCAACTTCCTTTCCTCTCCTGCTGTCCCCCCACCTCTGTCCTCTACTACCTTGCCTCTACCCTCCCTCCCTGCCCCCTCACATGCTCCTTCTTCACCTCCGCAGGGCGTACCTCCGATCTGTACCCCTCCCCGGAAGTCCTGCAAAGATGGCAACCTTCTCCACATTGCTACTCTTAACTCTCGCTCTGCCGTCAAACATTCCTCTGATATTTGCTGCCTTCTTGAGGAACTGGACATTGATGTCCTCGGTCTCACTGAGACATGGTTCACAGCCAGCTCTGTCACCAGCTTTGACACACTCCTACCTGATGGCTACAAGATCCTCTCCGTGCCCAGGCCCAACCGTGCTGGAGGGGGTGTGGCCCTTATCTTCCCTGAGTGGATTCCTGCCACTGTTACTCCCACGCAGACCTACTCCTCTTTTGAATGTCTTGTCTGCCGACTCTCTCTCTCTCCTAGCCATTCCCTTACCGTGGCCACTATCTATCGGCCACCTGGTCAAATTTCCTCCTTCCTCTCCGAGTGGGCGGACCTCTCCTCCTCACTCCTGTCCTCAACCACTCAACTCCTCCTTCTTGGAGACTTCAACATCCACCTGAATGCCTCCTGTGGAACCTCTGGACTCTTTTGCGACCTCTGCGACTCTCTCTCACTCTCTATTCTCTCGTCTGGGCCAACCCATTCTGCAGGGCACACTCTCGATGCTCTGATCTCTTCTGACCTTCCCCTCTCTGTCCCTCTCTCCACTCCTCTCTCCTGGAGTGATCACTTTCTCCTCTCCTCTCACCTCACCCTCCCTACCCGACAGGCAAAGCCACCCTCATCACTGCCACCTTCCTTCTCGGTCATCCGACCCATGAAGCGTGTGTCAGTTGAGGCTTTCGCTGCCACCTTCTCGCCCCCTTCTCTCCCTTCGGCTGACTCACACCCTGACACAGCCCTCTCTACTCTCCACTCTGCTATATCTGATACTCTTGATATCCTTGCCCCTGTCATGAGAATCCGCCTGAAGACCAAAGCCAAATGTAACTCCTGGTATGACTCGGATCTCGTCACCCTTAAACGCAAGTGCAGGGTGGCAGAGAGGAAATGGTCTGCCTCATGTTCATCCTCTGACAAACTGGCCTGCCGCTTGCTCCAAAGGCAATACCGGCTCTCCGTTCTCACCAAGAAGAGAGCCCTTATACAATCCCGCATCTCTGCGGCATCTAATAATTCGGCCAAACTATTTGAAATCTGTAAGGAGCTGGCCAACCCTGCTGCGATCTCTACCTCTCCTGTCCCCTCCCAGGCCCTCTGCACGGCACTGGCCTCTCACTTCATCTCAAAAACTCAGAACATCCTGTCCTCACTCTCCTCCTATCACCTCCCCCCCTCTATTCCCTGCTCTACCTCTGGCCCTTCTGCAGCCACCCCTCCTCTCTCCTTCTCTGCCTTTCCCCTGTTTTCTGCTGACAAGGTTTCGAGACAAGTCCGATCTATGAAAGTCTTGTCAAAACAGGTTCACCCCTGTTCCTCCAAAACTATCAAGGACCACATCGACTCCTGCCCTTGCTGACTTCTGCAATCACACCTTCGCCTCTGGAGTCTTCCCATCCCCTCTCAAGCACTCCCTTGTGCACCCCCTTCTTAAGAAACCTTCTTCCGACCCCTCCTGCCCTGCTAACTATCGCCCAATCTCTATCACTCCCTTCCTAGGGCAAACCCCTGGAGAAACTGGCCATGTCCCAGCTTAATCTCCATGCTGAATCTGTTGGTAGTCTTCATGACCATCAGTCTGGCTTCAGAGCTGCCAGAAGCACGGAAACTGCTCTCCTGAACATCCGTGAGGACCTGCTCTCGAATCTTGAATCTAACACTCCATGTGTTCTCATTTTGCTTGATCTCTCTTCTGCCTTTGACACCGTCAACCATACCATCCTGCTCAGCCGTCTCTGTGATAACCTGGGTATCACTGGTCAGGCTCTGGCGTGGCTGTCCTCTTTCCTCTCCAATCGACCCTCCCAGGTCCAACTGGGATCTTTCCTTTCTGACATCTTTTTCTCTGCCTGTGGTGTCCCCCAGGGATCTAACCTCTCTGCTTGGCTGTTTAACCAGTATCTGGCACTCCTCGCCCACCGCATCACCGCTCTCTGCCCCAACTTTCAGTGCTATGCGGGTGATACCCAGCTCATTTTCAGGCTACCCTCGGCCTCCTCTTCTCCTTCCCTCATCTCTAACTGTCTTTCTGCTATCCAGGATTGGTGTGCCGCCAACGACCTCTGCCTTAATGCCACTAAAACTGAGATTCTACTCATCGGCACACCCACTCCCTCCTTCCCTGCAACTCTCTGGCCGGCCTCTCTTGGCCCTCTTCCTGCTCCTACCTGCAAGGCAAAAAAACTTCTTCGACTCCACACTCTCCTTCTCTCCTCACATATCCGACGTCTCTAAGAAGTCACACTACCAGCTCCACCTCCTCTGAGGTATCCTTCCTTTCCTCTCCTTCCCCCAGAAGCTCACTGTCTCGAGAGCCCTGGTTCTCTTGAAGCTGGACTACTGTAACAGCCTCTATCTAAATCTGCCTGCCTCTACTCTCCGCCCTTTGCAACTCATCCAGAACAGGACTGCGAGACTTGTCCTTGGCCTCAAGCCCAGGGACCATATCTCTCCAGGACTGAAATCACTACACTGGCTCCCAGTGACTGCGAGGATCAAGTTCAAAACCCTCTGCATTGTCCACAAGGCCTTCTGGGGCCTTGGGCCAAAATACCTTCAACTCTCTCTTCCTAAATATATTCCTTCTCGAGCTCTTTGCTCATCCGCCTCCAACTCCCTCAGGGTCAGCTGCTTCTCCAAACAATGAGTTGGGGGCAGATCTCTCTCCGCTGCAGGGGCCTCCCTCTGGAACAGCCTTCCTGCCTCCCTGAAACTTGAGGAGAACCATCTCCGTTTCCGGAAGCACCTCAAAACCTTCCTCTTTGCCTCTGCTTTCTCTCCTCCTCTCCCCTGCTAAACTTCTGAAACTGCACTGAATCTGCAACTGGGCCACTCACTGTTCCCGGTCCTTGGCCCAGCCACTCTCCCCTGCACTGCCTCCCAGGCTACCCCCTGAACTGCGGGACTGTGTCTGTGTCCCTACAGCCCCCCTTCCCAGCACTTGTCTGCACTTATCTTGCACTTGCCACTAGCTGGCCCTTGTTATTTATCCTGTATGCTATTAAACATGTACTGCACTCTCCCCTCTCCACTTCCCCCTTGCACTTTCCCTTCCCCTCTACCCTTGCACTTGCGTGATCTGAATGACACCTGGCCTAGTAGGATCGGTGTCTGTCTCCCCTTGCCCCCCCCCGCCTCGTCGCACCTTGAAACACTTGTGTATAGGCGCATTAAAATGCCATATCATATCATATCATATCATGTTCTATTCGCATTGATTGGCCAACAATTCAAAATTAATGAAGGTAGGATTCCTAGTAGAGAATTAAGATTACCTGCTCAAATAGGAAAGGGGAGAAACACCACATGTACAGGTGCCCGATTGCCAGTAGGGCATTTGGAAGATTTTAAGTGTAATCAGAATTCCATAACTTTTAATTTATATGCTGTGTAGGCAGACATTTAACACTGAGCCTTGCACTTTGACTCTCGTGAAAACTCTTGATTAATGTTCCAAAATCTGTATATGAATGAAAGAAGGGAATGTCAGTAAAACAAAGACAACATTGGACAAAGACTGTAATAATCACTACATGACTGCAGTTATTGTATTGGTCAGTCATCTATTATATTTCAAAGCATATGCCAGGGAAAGAAAAACAGACCCCCGCAAAAGATTACAGTGGAAACACTAAAAGTGGCCCACAATTAGCTGCAATGGGCAAAAGGAAGACGATAAGCCCCGTATGGCTTTAAGGCACCCTGTGACACAAAACAGGTTAGATCTCAGCTTTCACAGTATCATGCAAGCATCAGGCACTTTGATTTTGCAGACGTTGCCTTGTGGCAGGGCACTTTCTGGAATAATGCACTAGAAGAGATTCCCACAATTTTCAGATGAGAGCTCATCCCTTGCCTTCTGATATTCCTAGTACAATTCAGGGAATGCCAAGTTCTCCTGGTGCATGTTACAGTAGAGAACCTTTTTCAGACGAGGGATCGCAGGCTGTACACCATCCCCAAGGCGGTAGATGAGTATTATTGCAGCGGTGAAGTCAAGCCACACGAACACTCCAATCCGTGGGATAAGACAAGCTTGCGGATTCGCGAACGGTTCTTAGTGGTTCATAGATGGATTGTTTTTGGGCAAAGAGCAATTGTTTACAAAAATCTCTCTTTTTTCATTTGCGTGGGCTCAGTTAGTTCTGTGTCTATTCTCAGGAAGTGAGGCTATTCCACATCAACATGTAGGACTGCATGTTTAACAGTGTTCGCTGCCATGTCTGCGTTCCATGTCTGTGTCCCAATGGATGCTTTATATGTCGGTCGACGTGGTGATGGCTGATAATTAGATTGCACATTGTGTATGAAAGCATCCATTTCATGATTGTGTGCTGATTTGTGTTCAAGTAGGCATCTGTTCTCATGTAAGTGGTATTACTGACAGTGCTCTGTTGCCTGGATTACTTACCGGTAATGTTCATTACTCCTAGTCCTATTCTTCCTTGTTCCAGTACTCTTCTATTTTTATTTTCTTTAGGCTCACCCCCTCCTCCCGGCATAATAGCCCGCCTCCCTGAGCCACGTCTGAATTTTGCCAGAAGGAAGAGGACGGGACACAAATTCCAGCCTGTACCCCCAGTGCATCAGCGGTTTTACCCAGACATCTCTAGAAAGATGGGTCCACAGGGTCCAGAAGTAATTCAGGTGACCTACAACCAGGCTTGAGATCGGGACCTCTGCTGGCATGGTGGGGAGACCCGACTGGAGCTCCATTTCCTTCCCATCACAGGATGTCCCTGTGCACTAGGGCGAGCCAGAGATTGCAGGGGCTGCCTTGCAGGGACATGGCCCCTTGAAGCAGGAACAGACTTCCTCTGTAACTGCCCAGCATGCTTGACAGCCTTAAAAATCCTGTGCACCATGTCCTGAAGGGTATCCCCAAACAACACAAAACCTTCAAATGGAATCTTTAATGCTGTAGACTTCTGCCGAGAGTCCGTCCGTCAGTCCCTGATGTGAAGGTGCATGTGCCCCACGATGATGGATACCATCGACATGGCAGCAGCCTTAACTCCAAAATAGGCTAGGTCCGACAAAAACTCTGCCTGGGACCTGATCGCCTGCACAACCAGAGTTGGGTCAGAACCATCCTCAGCTGCCTTGATGGTGGGCACCAAGCCCCCAAGGGCAGACTTGGCCATGTAGGAGGAAAATGTGGCAGAACACAGAGCCAAATGGACACCCCATAAGAATTTTTTAATTCAGAGTCCATCTTTCTTTAACTCAGATCTTTGATGGAGTCCTCCGCAGACATAGAAGACCTCCCCACCAGGATAGGGATGTTGTCATCGACCTGGACAACCTGTGGAATGGCCGACTCCTCCCCTTGTAGGGGATACAACTTAGCCAAAAATCAGGGGACCGCAGTCTTTTGCGGTTCAGTCCATTCCCTCAGGATTTCAGCCTCCATCTCAGGGAGGAGGGGAAGGCCTCTCTTGAGCGTGCATTTGAACTGGGGAGGAGGGGGTCTAGTACTCCCCAACAGAGTTGGTGGTGGTTCAGAGTCCTGGAACCCCATATAGTGGGATACTTGCAGCAGTACATCTGTGGTAGCCTCTTTGGTCAGATATTTCCCCTTAAACTCTGCTGACTGGGGCGAGGGAGAGTAGCCCAATCTGGAGGATGAGGCACCTGAGGATGAAGAAGAAGAAGGGGATACCCCCTTACTGCAGCGTTTCTGGATACCCTCCTCCTGCAGGGCCTTCCTGAATACCCTGAGGAGCTAATCATCTGCACCCTGCTCCCCTTTCTCCTCTAAGAAGGGGGAGAGGAAGAAGAGGAGGATGGTGAAGAACGAGCCTCAACATACCTCAATTTAGCTGCATGTTTTCCCATGTCAGCTATCCCACACAGGCAAGCTGGAGACAGAGGCAAGCCTGGCTTGCCAAGTTTAAATATGGTGCCAGAATCCAGTAACGCAGGAGAACCAGCGCAGCCAAGCAACCCGTAACAACAAAAGCGCCACACGTCGCTGCACCAACAGAGGGAGAAAGAACAGAACACTGATGCTTCCCTGGGCCCCACAAAACTCCAAGAAGCTGGAAGTCCAACAAACCAGCCCAAAAGCTATGAAGGAGCACACCATATGCAAGCCGCCACACCACACAGCCGCTCAACTCGCCTCTGCCCCCTATGCCGGCGAAAGGAGGCATGGACCCCCTGGAGTAGACATTGCTGCGGTAGAACGACCCCCTCCTAGCAGGGGCCAGTCGATGCTACAGGCTTGAGGAACAGTCCCCCCTAGGCTATAACACGGAGGGGACAAGAAAGATCAGGAAACCCACCAAAGGCAAGAACAACAAAAACTGTTGTGGATCAGGGGAGGCGGGCTATTATGCCCTGAGGCGGGAGGAGGGGGTGTGGTTAAAGTAAATAAAAAATCGAAGAGTGGTTCCTGTGGGAGGTGGGTCAACCTCATGACTTCGTACTGGGACAAGGAAGAGGGACGTGGAGGTAATGGCCGTGTTCAATGTTCACGTTAAGCGCCCAAGATGCGCCTGACTTTATTTTTCTTTTATGCGGTAGTTTTAGACTGACAGTTGATGATGGGTTTTGCTGTTGCGGTTTGCTTTTGTGGCTGACAGACTTGCAGCCGTGTAGAACAGAGACTGCTTACAACATATGTGTTTGCTGACATGTTGGCCCTGATGAGTGAATGATTATGCTTTTGTTTTGTGTGAGACGATGACCTGTACGAGTATTAATGGTTTAACTTAAAAATCCGATTTTTGTGGCAAAGGCTCCCTGACCGCCATGTGCTCTTTGCTACCTGGGAGGATGGTGTGACAAAATGTAGTTCTTGGGACTAAAGAAGAGATTTTATACTGCATATTGTTCTGGTGTCTCTTGTGCACATCGCTGCACGTGGTGTGCTCTGTGTGCTTCAGTCAGTGCTGTCTGTGTGCAGGGCCAGCGTTAGACGTACCGCGCCCTGGGCGAATTGGCACCCCTCCCTGCGCTGCGCACCCCTGGTCAACAGTGGGAGAGAGAGGTTTGGGGGCGGGGTCAGGAGCACCACATTTGTTTTGTCCCTGCCTGCTCCGGCGCCTCGCAGGGGGTTAATCACTGGAATAGGACGCTCATAACGCATGACCGTTCTATTCCAATGACAACCTCCTCGCTCGCTCCTGCGTCGGAGCAGGGAGGTAATCATCATGTGCATAGGGTGCTATCGGCACCCTATTGTTATTAAATGCGCCCTGCCGCTGTGGGCGCATTTAATAACATAAGGGCGCCTGCCATGTCTTCTCCCACTACACCAGGTCGGGGGAGCCCTTAAAAGACTCCCCCGAGCTAGCGTGTGTGGGTTAATGGCACCCTGGGGGAGGCATGGCGCCCCGGTTGGTCACCCGGCCCGCCCCGCCCTAAGGCCGGCTCTATCTGTGATGTGCATGGAAGCAGCTCATGGTTTTTGTATTCGTCTGTGGTCCCCCCCAGTGGTGTTGCTCTCTTTCATAAGTCGCCACACGTTTGGCTCAGCTTTGGGGCTGTTGTTCATTTCGCTCCATGGTCTTCTATTGAAGACATCTGCATGTACATTGGCGACTGTCCTTCTGTTGACCCGGCCCTTTGTGTTAGAAGGAAATGTGACTTATAAGCCTAATATTGAATCAAAGGCAATGCCCCAGGCACAATCACACAGCAGGCCAATGTGCAGCTGGCCGCTGAGCCCTTCTTATTCTGCCACGCCCCCATGTAGCTGGAAAGTCAAAAACAATTTACAGACGAGTCGTAAATCACTGTCAGTAATTTTGCTTTTTCACGAAGCAATGCAATTATTTCCTGCTAGCCTCCTGTTCTCCTGTTCTTTTAGGACTCGCCGCATGCAGATGGTTCAAGCATTAATTACCGCTGTGCTCAAGGGAGCCGATTCCTTCTACCGTACCGCCAGGGGAAACTCGCGCGCATACTCGAGCAGGGCTGCAGATACATGTTCTCAATTGCTTTCCCTTTTGTTGTTTTGTTTTTTATTGTTCCCAGTTACGAACGCTTAGAAATGCAAACCGTAATCAATGCAGGGCGCCCACACCCAGCTCTGCTCCTGCAGTGCTGAGCACCATTTTGTTTTTATCATCAGGTACAATTGTTCTGTGAGGTCTGAAGTAAGATGCGCTGGAAACCCGGCAACCTCCTCCCACGCACATAGGAATGGTTAATTGTGTAGTTAACAAACGGTGCTATTGACTTGTGTTATTATGTGAACACTGAACAGTGTGTTATTTCGCAGTCCTCTGGAGGTGCGAGGGCCATTTCACTTTCAGCAAATGGTGTATACCACGTGGTGGAATGGATTTTGAAATGCCAGAGGCGATTACAAAACCAATCAGAAATCAAGAAATGGTCCATAATCCACGTTAGTCTTAATGCCACCTCCGCCCAGCAGAGCTGTTTATGTGATGTTATGTTGCTCTGCTTTTTTGCTAGGCCAAATTACCAACTTAGTAGTTTCAACACCTCTGATAGCAGAATGTAGGGTAGACCTATGACACATTTGGCACGCTGGATACATAGGGCCTCATTATGACCCAGGTGCTAAGTGTTTAACGGCGCCGTAAAAGGCTGTGGCGCCATTAAACACCTAGCGCCTAATTACGAGGTCACTTTGCAGGACCTGACCTTAATGGCTGGTTTTACCAGCCGTTAAAGTAAGGACCCGCAAAGGGACCTTGGTGCTAATTACGGTACTGCAATTTGCGGTACCTATAATTAGCGCCTTCCCCATTCCCATTGAGCCCTATGGGGCAAAAATGGGAATGGGGAAGGGCCATGGCAGCATGGGGAATTACTGCCCCACCAACCTCGGAATGGGGTGGTAATTCCCCATTCCGCTATGGCGGAATACGGCATGGACCATGGTGCTACTAGCACCATGGTTTAGCGCCGGAGTCCTAATGAGGTCCATAGTGAGTCTCTAGCACTGACGCCATCCCCCTACTCCTCTCAGCACCTATCCACATGCCTGACCGCATGGGGTGCTCTCTACCGGAGCCTGGCCAGCCCTGCTAAGCCATTGTATTGGCCAAATGCACCCACGCATCCTAATTGTACGCCATGGCCTCCAACACTCTGTACTTCGGTCCTCCAAGGGAGTTCCCACTAACAGCACATTGAGACTGTAATATTGATAAAAGGCGCTATACAAATGATAAGTACAATGCAATACAATGCAATACAATACAAACATTGAATCCTTGCCATGGCATATTGGGCCCCTGTTCAGGGTCACCAGATCTTTGTATGCATATGTAAAAATATGGCTCTGCCAGTTCCCCTAGACCCGATGGTTCTAGAAATTTGTGAGGCAAATTCTTCCTGTTCTGGGACAGAGCAGGAAAATGTCCTGGAGTAACTCTATTTAACGCATGCTTCCATTCCGCCAATGAGTACCAGATTGCCACATCTTGAATAGCTTTACCTTTAATTATCAATGTAAATATATATATATACATATATATATATACATATACATATATTACATGGACGCGGTAGCGTCCATGTAGTTATGGTTAAGTTGGTGTTTCCATAGGAAGAGCATTTTTTGGGTGGCTTATAACTTCGCTCCCTCTCGACGAATCCTCACCAAACCTTGCAAAAAAAGTATATGGCCCACTCTGAATTTATATGCAAAGTTTGGTGAGGATTCGTCCAGTGGGGGGAAATTTATAGGGGGGTCCCAAAGACTGAATGGGAAAAAACATTGCGCACGGCTACAGCCCGAACCGCTGGACGGATTTACACCAAATTTGCGGGAAGGAGCAGCGGCCTGGTACCGAAAGCGTGCTTTTGAAAATTTAGTGTAAATCCGTCCAGTAGTTTTTTAAAAAATGACCAAAATGTAAGGCAAAAAAATTAGTGATATCTGTGTTAGCTTCGCGGACGGAATTCCCTGTTCGCGCCGCGGACAACACCCCGATTGGCCCATGGCCTTGCGTCATGTCCGCGGACATGCGACGTGTTCGCTGATTGGACGGCGAGGGGCGTGGAGCGCATCAGATTTTCTGTGGTGCCCGCCATCTTGTATTTGCCGTCGACCGCATACAGCGCAGTGAAACGTGGATAAAAAATTGTATTTAGTGCCATGTGTTGGTGTGTAAGAGTGTTTGGGGAGGGTGGGGGAGTATGAGATAGGTTCAATGTTTTGTTTTTTTATGTGCTAGACGTTTTTGTTGCGTTCGATTTGTCCGCGGAGAACACGGCTGTTCTGACATTTTGTAAATAAACTAAATGGTGGGGTGTTTAGAGGACGGAGTATGTGTCATTTTTGTTTGCAAGGAAGGTAAAAATGAGCTATGAACACTCGCGGTGTACTTAATTGTTCGTAAATACACAAACTGGGAGTGTCCTCAGGACGCTGTCCGTATTGTAATCTGTCTAGTTGAATGTGTTCTAAGAACACTCGCGGTGTCCCGAAATGGTTGCAATTACACAAAACGGGGGTGTTCTGAGAACGTTGTTTGTATTGTTCGTTGTCAGGGTGAAAGTGTTTTAAGACCACTCCTTTTGTCCACTAATAGTACAATTTCCTATGGGCGTCAACCGACTTTTTGTCCACTAAAGAAACGATAAATCCGGCTGGTGTGCGCCGACATTATGTGATAATCCGATGAATGGCGTTATTGACCTGGCTGACTTGCTTTTGCGACACTAAATCATATCTCCCGCCCCTAAGCCTGATATTATCAAAGCATTCATATTCCCCGCCTCTCTCTGTGACGTTACAGGGAGCGTCATCAAACGGGCCCAGTTCTCTGCAGTCCTAAGTGACTTTACACAGAACCCGGAAGACAACACATATTATGTCACAACACAGCGCGCCACAATTCGCAATATGAAACAGTGATTTAAAAGCAAACAACAAGATTGTACATTTTGTAAAGTACATTTATTTGACATCAAATATTTAGAGAATATTCAGCAATTTGCATTTGTCTTTGTTGTCGATCCGCAAAAGTTCATGTTGAGGCACGCCATGTTTCTTTGCGGTACAGTGGGTGTTAGATCAGCTTACAACTCAGTGCGCCACAATTCGGAATATGAAACTGTGGTTTAAAAGTAAACAGCAGGATTGTACATTTGGTAAAGTACATTTATTTCACATAAAATCTTTAGTGAATATTCAGCGATTTGCTATTGTCTCTGCTGTCGATCAGGAAAAGTTTATTTGGAGCCACGCGTTGTTCCTTTGCGGTAGATAGGCTGTTGGTTATGATAAAAGCAGTAAATGGTCGCTCTGATAATCCGAAGGTTGCTCCAACAATGAGCCATTAGACCACCCTATTGGTTGGTATGTTGTTTGTAGCCGCTAGTACTGCGTAAGGGCATATTGGTCCTTGGCGATTGTCCCATAAAATAGTGAGGGTCATGAAGTTGCATATTTGGACCTGCACCTGGCAGTGGAAGACCCCATCCGCTGGAGTCTGTAAATCGTGACATAGGCAAAATGGGGCCACATACCTGTTTTAAAAAACATAAATTAGTCTCACCAGCCGATCTTCATTAAAAATCATCATTTTATTTATTAGGGCGTGAAACTATTTGCTATCGAAGATAGTGCAACGGAGGATGTTAATAATAAAACAATAATATTTTCCCATTCATACAGCGCTAAGAACCGTGAGGTATCTAAGCAGTGCTTATTATTAACCACGGTGTGTGATGCTCATTTATCGACCACGGAAGGATGAAAGGCTGAGTTTGGCCTTGCCGGGATTCGAACTTGCGTTAGCAAGCTGTGCACGGATGTCAAAGCGAGCATTGTACTCGCTGTGCCACTTGACAGGCTACAGTGAAGTGGCACAGTGAGTAGAGTGCTTGACCGCCAATATAGACCGGTTACATTATTTCTATGTACCCACCCTGTGTCGTCTGCCTTTTTCAGAGCCCTCTAAACGACAGGGGATCAATTCGAAGGTGATAGTGCGCGGTAGAAAACATTATGCCACTTTCAACGAACAAGTTCAACTTGAGCGGTCTTTAATGCTACGCTATTGTAATTATATTTGGTATAAAATAATCTAAAGGGTTACTTACAGTACAATTGCAATTTCCATTGTCTACGAGTGGTGCAGTCCCAAAATATGACTCCGCGTGTGCAAACGATCTTTCGCATAGTGATATAATATATAAAAGCGGTTTCGTTTCAGAAATTTCATCTTTATCTTCTCTTACGTTTTAGCAACACTCCATCAAGAGAAGTCTTTCATCACAATCTCTGTCTGTCAAGGTCAAAACACAATACAACCTTAAAGTCCGCTTCGTGAGCCTCTCTGGGGCCCGAGAAAAAAATGGAAGCAGCTGACCTTCACTGTGAACGAGCATAAATTCTTACTTTGCAACATTCTGTTAAAGCCATCTGAAGAAGTTGGTTTTTGCATGCCATGTTTGTATATTGTTTGCGTGATATTAAAAAAAGTTTGTTTAAAGGACGTTATGGTTCTAAGTACAGCTGAAAGACCCCTGAAAATCTCGAGTTATGGTAAGCTATGAAAAATAACTCGCGCCACCACCGTGCACTGCTTAAACTAACACCCAGGACATCAAAGATGACATTGCAAATGTCATTGATGAAATCACTGATGACATCACATGTGTATGTACTTTTCATGGAATTTGTGTATTAGGGATTTATATTATAATGTTGCGAAAAAAGTGTCAAGGATATTGCAATAAAGGGGGCGTGGCTTGGAAGCCATGTGAAAAGACGTGCCTGTACGGGAGCTCCCGCTGATCCGTACATAATCCGACTGAAACCGCGCAAGGACCGCTGTGATTTGGCGAAGATTGGGAAGACTGTGTACATGAAGTTCGGCTGCACGCGAGGATACATTTTTACACGGGTTCGTATTGCGCACGTGTACTTAAGAGCCGAATGAAGCACTGGTGGCGAGACCTCGACGGATGACAAAATGGCCGCCGCCGCTTGACGAGGGGACAAAGGAGCGGTAGATCGGGACCACAGCATACGTGCGCCCTCTCAGCGGTACGAAGGGGGCAGCGTGACCCTGCCCATCTGGGGGGAGCGCCGGACAACAGCGGTACCTGAGACTGTTGGGCGAGCTGGGACTCTCAACTGAGTTGTGGCGTATGGGCATAGTGCCTCCCTGGCCTGGACCGGAGCGCGGCCAGAAGGATGCTCCTGACTGGAGATATGTCGAACAAGCTTCTGAGGGCGAAGAATAAACAGCCCACGCTCGACGAATACGCCAAGACGCCGCCCGGCCCGGAAGGTGCCAGGAGCAAGGATAAGGCTCAGACCAAGGAGATGGCCGCCGGCGGTGCGAACCAGGAGGTCCTTGCTGCGATCGCGGACCTGAAGGCGACGTGGGAGACCAAGCTCCAACTTGCTGTGGTTGAATTGAAAACTGCTATGGAACTACAGGTTGGGGCGGTGCAGGAGGACGTGAACCTCCTGAGGCAGGATGTACGAGCCCTGGCTGAGCACACGGAAACTTTGGAAAAGGAGATGGGCCCTACTGTGGCGGACTGCACTGCACATAAGCGTGATATCCATGCCCTGGTGCAGCGGGTGGGCAACTTGGAAAGTAGGGCTGAAGAGGCGGAAGGACGTGCCCGGAGAAACAACGTTCGCATCGTGGGCCTGCCGGAGGGGGCTGAAGGCCAGAATCCCACAGAGTTTATTGAGAACTTGCTGCTGCAGGAGATCACTGGAGGAGCCCTGTCACAGGGGTTTGCGGTGGAGAGGGCGCACAGGGCCTTGATCAGGAGACCACCGCCGGGGAACCCACCTAGGCCTGTGATCGCCAAGATCCTCAATTATCAGGATCGGGAAAGGATCTTCGAACACTTTCGTAAGGGGGGCACCATACGGCGAGGAGAGGCGACCATTACTGCTTACCCCGATTACACCTTGCAAGTGCAGCGCAGTCGCATGAACTTTGGGGCGGTCAAGAGGCGATTGCGGGCAGCAGGGTACAAGTATATGTTGCTTTACCCGGCCAGACTGAAGGTTTTCTTCAAGACTAAGATGCTGTTCTTTGACACTCCGGAGGAGGCCATGGAATGGCTCGATGCACAAAACTGTCCTCAGGAGCCAGATGAGCGGACGGCGGATGGAACGGGAAGAGATAAGTGACGCTGCGGGCCCGGTTGGGCTATGAATATTGGGACTGGAATATAGTCGGTGTGACTTTGTTATGGTAGTGTATGCGTTAGGACTTTGGAACATGGTCCGTGTGCGCGGATACGGAAGTGCGGGAGGGGAGCCTCCGGGGGCTGTTCTTTGTACCCCAGTTTGAGTTTAGGTTAGTCACTGTGTGTGGGGTGACACCCTGTCGGGTTCTCTACTTGGGTTCCAGAGAGAACCGAACACAGGGATGCCTGAGATCCAGGGATGGAGCTGGGCAGTTGGTTGGGCTAGGGCGGTGGAGGGGTCAGTTTTTATATGAGCCTGGGAGAGAAACTGGGAATGGGGGTCTTTGGGGTAGGGGGGGAGGCGAGTAGACCTGGGAGGGAGGAGGGAGCTACTGATAAATCATGGGGGACATTAGGATACTAACGTGGAACGTTAGAGGGCTTAACAGCTACCTTAAGCGTAACAAGGTCATGTTGTACCTAAAAGGCAAAAGATAGATATTGCCTTGTTACAGGAGACACATCTGACACGGGATAAACTGGAACTGGTGGGGAGAAAGTGGAGAGGGACAGTAGTTGGATCTACATATTCTGCCTATGCTAGAGGTGTGCTAGTTTGGGTTGCACCACATGTCCCGTTTAAGCTACTTGGGGAGGTTGTGGAGTCTGATGGGAGGCTGGTCATGGTAAGGGGGCTTGTGGAAAATAAAGTAGTGTGTATTATAAATACTTATGCTCCCAACCGTGACACGGCGACATACTTTAGGACACTGATCACTAGACTTGGTGAAGGGATGGGGGGTCCGGTGATTTGGGGGGGGACTTTAATTGTGTACTAAACCCCAAGGAGGACAGGTCGGATGACAGGGTGGTCAGGCCCAGCCCGGCGGCTAGGGTACTGCAGGTGCTGCTCGTAGACCTTGGCCTGGCAGATGTGTGGAGGACGAGACACCCTGGCGTGAGGCAATATTCGCATTACTCGGCCCCGCACCAGCTACACACAAGGCTGGATTACTTTTTCGCCACTCCGGACGTTGTCGCGGAGTGTGACCAGATAGACTACAGGGCGAGAGTCCTTTCGGACCACTCGCCCCTGGTCATGCGATGGCAGCTTTGTCCCCCACGTGCGCGAATTCCAACATGGCGCCTTAGGGCGGAAGCGCTCAGGGATCCAGTCTTCAGAGAGGACATGAGGGAGGAGATAGTTGCTTACTTTGAGGCGAATACAGGCAGTGTCAAGTCGGCTGGTACTTTGTGGGAGGCCTTTAAGGTTGTAATGAGGGGGGTTGCCATTGCGAAATCCAAGGGATTAATGGGAGGAGTCCTGGCTGATCTGCGTAAAGCCGAGATTGACTTGGAGAAAGAGCTGGGGGAGGGTGGGATGGATACGGAGGAGGTCACTAATCTGCAGCAGAGGTGCGCAGAACACTGGGACAGGCTATGTAATCTGAATTACAGGAAGTACATTGAGAGGTTGCATGCCGGGGGGGGACAAGACGGGCAGGCTTCTTGCTTGGCTGTATAAGAGCGAGACCCCAAGATCCCCGATCCGATCAGTTATCACTGAAAAGGGCGTGGAGGAGGACACCCAGGAAGGGGTGAATGGGGCATTCGCGGAATATTATCAAGCATTATATGAGGATCGAGAGGGGGGAAGCCGGGAGGAGATAGAGGTAGTACTTGAAGACATAGGCCTGCCCAAGATAAGTGACGAAGAGCGAGAGGAGATGGATGCTCCGATCACTCTGGAGGAGCTGCAGGAGATTGTGCGGCAGCTACCCACTTGCAAGGCCCCAGGAGCGGATGGGTTCCCCAGTGAATTTTATAAAGCGTATGGAGAGGAGGTGCTCCCGCCCATGCTGGCGATGCTTAATGAAGCGTTCGAGGTGGGGCGGCTGCCGGAATCGCTCAGGGAGGCGATTATAGTACCGCTCCCCAAACCCAATAAACCGGGACATGATTGTGGCTCCTACCGGCCCCTGTCGATGCTGAACCAGGACAGCAAGATCCTAACAGCTGTCCTGGCGGCCAGAATGCGGAGGGTGATAGGCAAGCTGATCCATCCTGACCAGACGGGCTATGTCCCGAATCGGAATATTACTCAGAATCATAGACGCCTTCACAGGGTGGTCGAATGGGGGTGCAATGAGGACAGCGAAATGGCGATAGTGGCGTTGGACGCGGTTAAAGCGTTCGACTCTGTGCAATGGCCGTGGCTGCTGGCGGCTTTAGGGCGGTTTGGACTGGGACCAGGCTACATGAGGTGGGCCGAGCTATTATATAGTGCGCCTCTGGCTATGGTCCGTACGGGTGCAGTGGTGTCAGATAGATGGCAGTTAGGTAGGGGCACTAGGCAGGGGTGTCCTTGGTCCCCAATGTTGTACATACTGGCCCTCGAGCCCTTAGCGATTTACCTCCGGCAGCAGTACGATCCGGTGGGCATAGAGGTGGGAGGGGAGTGCCATCTTATATCCCTGTATGCAGACGATATGCTATTATACCTGAAACATCCGGAAGAGAATTTGCAGTATATCTTGGAGGTATGGGAGAGGTACGCCTGGTTGTCCGGCATAGCGGTCAACCCTCAGAAATCCGCACTATTCCCGCTAGGCAGTTATGTGGGGATACCGGTGGAGAGGTTGCCAGTGCTGCGGATCCCGTGGGCGACGAGCTCCTTCCGGTACCTGGGCATTGACGTGTATCACACGACCGAGGAAGAACACAGGCATAATACTGAGCTAGCTGTGGGAAAGATTGAAAAGTGCATGAGGTTCTGGGAAAGATTGCCTTTAGCGATGATGGGTCGTGGAGCTATGCTTAAAATGGTGGTGCTGCCCAGGCTCCTGCATTACTTTAATAACATCCCGTATATGATACTTAGGAAGTTTTTTGCTAGGTTACATAGTGTATGTAGGAATTTCCTATGGCACGGCACGCGCAACAGGGTCGCATTGTGGAAATTGCAGAACTCTTATGAGAAAGGTGGCGCGAAGCTGCCGAACTTTGAGGCCTATTATATTGCGGCGCAACTGCAATACGTGGCCAGGTTGCTCTCAGATGAAGAGACCTCCGAACACAGGCTGCTAGGGAGAGACTGTTCCCCCTTCTATCTGCGGGAGGTGATCTGGGTGACCGGTTCATGGATGAGAGAGCGTCCTAAGATGCTAGCCCTTGGCAGGAACATATGGCGGCGTGCCTGTCGGATGATGGGTGACCCCTTGCCATGTATGCCGCAGTTACCTCTGGTCGCCCTGGCGAAGGAAGACGGGCAGCTGAGGGCTATTATCCGGTCATACTGGGAGTCAGTGGGGTTGGTCACTATGGGCGACATCTGGCAGGATGGGACCCTGATGGAGTTCGATGAACTGGAGGCAGGGTCGGGGCTACACAGGGGTCAGTATGTAACATATCATAGGGTGGTCCGGGAGGTCCGGAGCACGTGGCCCGAAACTACTTTGGCCGATGAACCGGATGCCACGCTGGAAATAATGTATGACGCATCAGAGGGTGGGCACGAGGTCTCTAGGTTGTACGAGATGTTGATGACAAAGGTTGGGAAGGATTTGGGGCACCTGAGACTGGAGTGGGAAGCGGAGATGGGGGCCTCGATGTCGGATGGGATGTGGGAGCGCGCCCTGGGGTACCACAAAAAGGTATCGAGGAACGCCAGGTTTAAGCAGATACAGCTCTATATTACGCACAGGGCATATATGACCCCCCTTAGAATTTCCAAATTTCTGGATAATGGGCGCCAGGCGTGCCCCAAGTGTAACGAAGAGAATGCGGACATGATACACATGTTCTGGGCGTGCCCAGTGATTGCAACCTACTGGGGTGAAGTGGCGCCGAGGCTGGCAGGGAGGGGTATCACACTTAAGGTGGATTCGGCTTGGGCCTGTCTGCTGGGAGGGTATCCCAGGGCGCATAAGCTTCAACATGTTGAGAAACTTAAAGATCTGGCCTATGTGCTTGCCAAACGTAGGATAGCCATGGGGTGGAAGAAATGTCATAAGCCGCGAGTGGAGGTCTGGTGGCGAGATCTCCAAAAATGGGCTGATGCCGAAACGACAGTGTGGCAGGATGGCAGTATGGCAGGGGAAGAGGAAAAAATAGGCTCTCTCACGGCATGGAAGTTATTGTTAGCTGAGCTGTTTGGTGCGGGGTCGGCCTCGGCTGGACTTGAGAGCGATGAGGCCCCATCGCATGGAACGGACACTGATGGCGGACACTCTACAGGCTCATAGGGGGGAGGGATGGGGATTGCAGTGCCTTATTTTTTGTTCGTTTGGTTTTGTTGTTTGATGTGTTTTATTTATGTTTTGTTGTAATGTTGTTTGGTTGAGATAAAATAAAAATATATTTAAAAAAAAAAAAGGATATTGCAATAAATATCATACCTTTATTAGTGCTTTGAACGATGCATTGATGTGACATCCATGAAAAATTAACCCACGTGAAAAAGGGTGCTTTTGCTAAACAAGAAAATGCCTTATAAAAAGGTGAAATCTTAAACTAAGGCTATGTGCTTGCATAGAAATGTGATGGGGGTTTGCTTTAAAATATATACATGATATCTATTTCAAAAGACTTGCTTTCTGGTTAAAGGAAAAAATAAAGGAATAAATAAAATTACTTTGAGGCCAGCAGAACAGGTTTGGCAGGCCCTGTCTTCAAAGGGCCCTGCCTTCCCTGGGAACATGATCACCTTCCCCAAGTGGATGAGCCCCCTCGAAACTATGAATGGGCCAGGGGGGAGAATCTAGCTCCCTCGTCAGACTAAGCGGCAGTGCTCTTGCATGAGGCAATGGACTTCCATGGCACACAGGTTTGAATTCCTGGTGACACCTCCCCTCAACTCAAACTGAAGGACTTCAAATGTGAATCCATGACAACACAGGGCTAAGCTGCCCAGAGGCTGACATTTGGCTGGGGGTTGGACGGAATGCCTATATTTGGAAAACAAAGCCCGCCCTTTTGATTGCAGAGACTGTTCAGATTATGTCATTTATTTCAATAATCAAAAAACATATTATTTTAAATTATAACGGTTTAAATGTCATGTTTGCACCATTAAAATAAGACGTTGTAGTTGTTCCTAGCATGTTGGGGATGTAAATGCCAGGAAATGACCATTTCTGGGAAAAGCATAAATGGTACACCTTTGACAATTAATGAAAACATGCCCTGTGATAATATGTATACATCTATACATTTGTAGATTTTTAGGAGAAACTGTTTCCACCAAAAATTGCAAAAGATTATTAGAAGGACTAAACAACATCGTACAAACTTGGGAGTTGGAATGGCAGGTCCTGTATAAAATATGGAATTTTCCTATATGATTTGAAAAGGCATAACCATTGTAAAAAAGTGATTTTTTGCATCATAACTGATTTTGGCAAAAGTAACTCTGGGATGGCCCTGTACATCATAAAGCACACACCAAAAAACTGATGTCATGTCCCTGAGTCCAACCAGCTGACAGGGAGGCGGTGACATCCATAGCTGACCTACCCGATTTTAAGAGGTTCAGCTGAGTCTGCCCCATAGTAAAATCCTGTGATGTCATGCTTGTTATATAAAGGGGAGGCATAGGGAGCTTTGGAGACTCTCTTCTAACTGTTCCAGCTCCAGCGCATCCAGAGATCCAGGCATTCCATATTCACCCTGCAAGATTCCAGATTCAACTGCAAGGTCAGGGGTAGCTAATCCTGATCCTTGCAGTAGCTCCTGAAACTGCAGAACCACAATCCAGAATAAACCCTACAAAAAATCCCAGTAATTCAGGGAGAAAGGCTGTGGTACCACTTTTGGGAATATCCTGTGACCAATCAGGCTTTTGCCCTGCTACCTGCTTGCCTAGCTGATGCACTTCGCTGTCTCCAGTGACCAGACTAGGCCCAGCTGTCCCTTCTAGGAGAGTCTGCCACTGCACAGTGACCAGATCTTGCCATGCTGTCCAGAAACCTGGTTCGCTCTCCAAGCTACCCCATTCAAGTGCTTGTTGTGAGTATTTCCCTTCCCCAGTAACCTAAACTTCATCCCTTGCTTTGTTACCTGGTATTAGGTCCAATCCCATAGAAATCCTATAACTGCCCTAGCAAAATCCTTAAAATTGTCAGAATCCTCTGTGTATCCTGTCCTATCATCTCCATGTGTTAGCGTTATTCTTTCCAATCCTTTCAGTCTGTTGTATATGTCCTTAGCACTATTTTGAATAAATTAACTAATTCCCACATAAAGAGATACACGGCGTGAGGGGGTTAAAACTGCAGCTTAATCTTTTTCACGGGCACCATTTCTCTTGTTGATAATCTACTCACAAAAATATAGCTTTAGTAGAACTGGTCATTTTCCTTTGGAATTTGAGTTTCCCTGTGAACTGCTTTCATGTTAAAAAAAGGATTTTTCCTTCTTCTTTAAGAAGCCCATTCTGTCATCCATTCAGAGTTACCCTTTCACTTTCATATCCTACCTGTGAGGTGTCTGTGTATTTTAGCATCAAAACCACATTCCAATTTTGTCTGTTTAGCCCATTTTCCAAGCTGTTCTGTTATTCTAAACCCGTGAAACTAAGCAAATGCAAATTCACCACGTGTGATTTTGCTGCACTGTGTTTTTCTTTCCAAAGTTGATTTTTTTCTGAACTGTATGCCCATTGCTAGTATATTGCCTTGTAGTTCGCTAGTTTTCTGACAACTTTGATACTGCTATGCTCAATTTGCCTTATTCATTCAACCGCACATGTAAAATAAGTATGTAGTAATTCCGAGTGCTATTTTGCTCAATTTTAAGGGTTTTCAATCTGATGTTGCCTCCCATTCAGGGGTGAAAGGTCGGATTTTCATTCTGTTTGTTGCATAGCATACCTGACTCCTTGCTACTCCTTTCTACCCACACAAAATTCGGTTAACAGGGGTTTGAGGGAGTGTTGCAGGGGGGAAATATTAACTTATTCAATTGTGCAATGTATTTCTTATGTGTATCTTATGTGTAACAAGGTCAAACTAAGTGTATTCTATCAATTTGCAGTGTAATTATCCCACACTGGTGATTGCTGTCCTATATTAAATGTGTGTGATTTTCATTGGAATTTAAAAATAAATAATCATTGTATTATTACACACCGGCCTTGTTCATGGTCCATTGCCACCCAGGGTATTTGTAAAGGGGGGGTGTGAGACGGGTTGTGTCCCTTCTCCAACTGAATTTGTAATAAATAAAATAAAAGTGTTTAAATTGTGCGCTGCATCCCTGGCCAGTAGAAAGAATCCTGGTCTGGAGTGTACAGTGCCTTTGAAATCCTTAACAGATCCATAGTACACATTTTGTTCCACTCGTCATCGTCTATTTCCGTCCCCATATCAATCTCCCATCGCCGTCTGAGTTTAAGTGTGGATCCACTACCCCCGTTTAGGAGTAAATTGTATATGAGAAAAATCAAGCCCCTCCTATCTGTCTTGGAGTCTAGCATTTTTTCGAAGGGGGTGAGATCTCTACTTAGTTTTTCCTTCCACTCAGATTTGGTCAAAACCCCTTTAATTTGTAAATAATGGAAGGTGGAGAGGACTCCAATATTTAGGGCTTCTGTTAACTCTGGGAGGGTGATGAATGAGTCACTTCGGAGGAGCTGGCCCACCCTTTCTAGTCCTGCTTCATACCACGCCTGGAACCTCTCGACATTGGGGATATGGTTGTTAATACCCGGGGACCATAGATGACTCAATGGGGATGGCCATGTTGTGAGTCCCGTCATCTCCGAGCCCTCTCGCCATATATCCCATATAGCAACAAAGAGCGGGTGGTCTCTCGTCCTCCTCAATACCCGGTTTCGTGGAGCCCATAGCCATTCCCCAAGTGTTGCTGGGGCCAGGTAATAGTTGTCCATCGCTATCCACTGTGGCTCTTTATGATTGCGTAGATGGGAGACAAACACACGTAATTGAGCAGCGGCATAGTACCTCCGGAGATCAGGGAGTCCCACCCCACCTTTATCTTTGGGCAGTGTCAACATAGAGTAGGCTATCCTGGCCTTTTTCCCCTTCCACAGGAATTTTAAAATTTCCCTCTTGACCAAATATTGTTCCGGTATTTTAATTGGAAGCATCTGAAAAGGATAGAGAAACCTCAGGAGGGAGTTCATTATGACGGCATTAAGGCGGCCAAGCCATGAAATTGTCAGTTTATCCCACCTAGCCAGATCTGCACAGAGTTTAGTAAGAAGTTGCGGAAAGTTTGCTTCGTATAGGGAACCTAATTGTTTCGTTATGTGTAGCCCTGGGTATTGCATCTTGTCGTGCTCGATCGACAGTCCCAGGGAGGAGTATTTTGTAGTATTCGCTTCAGCATCTCCCGGAAGGGGAAAGAGCGTGGATTTGGAACGGTTGATCTTGAAGCCCGAGAGACAACCATAGTCCTCGAGGAGGAGAATGGCTCGGGGGACTGATTTCTCAGGATTAACCACATGTAAGAGAATGTCGTCGGCATACAGGGCGAGTTTGTATTCTGTGTGTCCTAGATGGATCCCTTCTATGGCATCGTCTCCCCTGATCTTATGTGCAAGTGGTTCAAGTGATAGGGCAAACAAGATGGCTGAGAGGGGACATCCCTGTCTGGTGCCCCGCTTCAGTGGAAACCACCTGGAATACTCTCCGTTAACGAATACCGAGGCAGTAGGTGACGAGTATATTGCTTGAATTCCCCTTCTAAGGCTTGGGCCTAGTCCGATTTTCTGAAGGACCACCATTAAAAAATTCCAGTCCACCCTGACAAACGCTTTTTCGGCATCGATGGAAAGCAACGCAGTGTTGGTATTTAGGTTGTGGGAGGCGTGCACCAAGTGCAGTGTCTTGCGCATGGTGTCTGCCCCTTGGCAGCCGAGTATGAAGCCCACCTGGTCAGGGTGGATAAGGCGGGGAATGAAGGATTCGATCCGAGCCGCAAGGACCCTGGAGTATATTTTGGCGTCTATGTTAATTAAGGAAATGGGACGATATGATCCGCACTTCGTAGGATCTCTCCCCTCTTTCGGGATAACTGCTATAAGTGCCTTGACAAATGAGTCCGGGGGATTCCCTGTTTCTAGAATTCGGTTGAATAAACCAACAAGGAAAGTTGTAAGTTGAGGGCCGAATGTTTTATAAAAACCCGCGGTATACCCATCCTCTCCCGGGGATTTACCTAATATGAGTCTCTTAATGGCGTCCTGAATCTCCTCTCCTCTTATAGGGGCATCAAGCGTATCTGATTCAGTTTGTGTCAATTTGGGCATGGCAACATCATCTAAATAGGATCGAATGCTAGGAGTGTCTGGGTCATCATCAGGAGTGTACAGGGCCTTGTAGAAATCCACGAAGGATTCTGGGATAGTGGGAGCGGGGCGTTCCCAAACCAGATCCACCATCTAGTATTTCTTGAACCCTGCGTTCTGCTCGTTGGGCATGGAGTCTGGCCGCTAATAACGTGTCAGCTTTGTCCCCTTTCTCATAAAATTTCTGTTTCAAGAGGAGGAGCTTGCGGGCTATTTGTTCATGTTCCAGGAGGCGTAACTCTTCTCTTTTTTTCCTGGCTTCTAGAACTTTGTCAGAGTCAACAGTGTCCCCTTTCTTCGCATCACTCTCCAATTGGGTAATTTCTCTACAGATTCTGTTTTCAATTAAGGCCCTCTCTCTTTTTTTATTGGCTCCCTCCAGCATGAGGATTCCCCTCCATGTTGCCTTACCAGCTTCCCAGACCCCCTGTTTCGAGACCTCCCTGGTATCATTCACTAGGAAGTATTCTTCAATTTCAGTTTGCAGCTCTAGTTTGAAAACAGGATCTTTCCATAACGTCTCGTTGCACCTCCATTGTCCGCATCTAACGGGCAATGAGTCCCAAACTAAATCAGCGGTCACCATATCGTGGTCGGACCATGAGATGGTCGCGATTTGTGAGTGTGTGGCCATGTCAAATAAATCACTGGAAGAGTAAAGGTTATCTATGCAGGAAAACGTATTGTGCGGGGCCGAAAAAAAGGTGTACTCTCTTTTCATAGGGTGCATACAACGCCATACATCAACCAAACCATACAAGTCCATCATCGTTTTGAATTGGTTGTGATCCCCTCCAAGTGTATCCCGTGTTTCTGGATTACCAGGGTGCCAGTCGAGGTCAGGGTCTGCCCATATGTTAAAGTCACCACTGAGGATGACGTGACCTGTTGCCTCTAGCATTATTTTGGGGATTGTTTTGGAGAGAAATCGGAGTTGTCTCACATTGGGGGAGTAAATAGTGGCGATTGTAATGGACAACTTTCCAATGGTCCCTGAGACAAGGAGGGCCCGACCTTCTGCATTGGACCAAACTTTCGAGGCCTTAAAGTCTAACCCCTTTCTGATGAGTAGTCCCACTCCCCTTTTCTTCAGAGGTCCAGAGCCCCGGAATTCCAACCCAGTTCTTTTTCCCAGGGTTGCCCTTTCCTCTCCCCTCATATACTTGGTCTCTTGTAGAAAGAGTATATCCATTTTCGACCTTCGAAATTCTCTGAAAAAAAGTGATCTCTTAGTAGGTGAGTTAAGACCTTTGACATTGAGCGTTCCCACCCTCATGGTGCCCCTGGTGCATGGTTCAGTGGTCATCATAACAACATTTTCGATTCTCCTGTGAACTTGAAGATCGCTGTAACCTCACCCCTTGGTGTTCAGACAAACAGACACGCATTTTCCATTCTAAGACTCTCAATTGTTCCCTTGACTCAACACATATTCTCTTTCCTGTTCCCTACCCCCCACCCCCTTCCCTCCCTGAGTTCGGTGGCGTCCGATCGATCCCAGTTGAAAACACTGGTCCGAATCGACCCACTAGAGGAGACCGTTACCTCACGGTCCCCATGCATAATAAACATCAAAATATGTCTAGTGGGCCCCCTACAAGCCACCCCCGGTAATAATCAAATGGGTGCCATATAGGTGGAAGATTCAAAACCATTTTTACAGCACATAACTCTGACTTCTTCATATTAAAGGTTAATTCGGTCAAGATGTATCGCACTCGTTGGGTATCAGTTGCCTCCCTCTGGGGAACCATTCCCTCTACGGTACTTCTTCGAACCCTTCACTTTTCTCCTTTTTGGGCCCTGAACATGCCATTCCCCTTGGCTCCTGGGTGGCTGGTCGCGAGGTCCCTCATGTTCCTGCGGGCCCAGTAGGTCAGAAATGCATGCTTTAATATCCTGCTCGGAGTTCAGTCTAATTCGTGTGCCCTCATGTTCAAAGGAGAGGGAAAAGGGGTATCCCCATCTGTAGCATGTGTCGCGACTCTTAAGCCAGGAAGTAAGTGGCTTACACATTTTGCGTAGGGCCAGGGTCACAGACGAGAGAAGATCTTGGAAAATAGTTATTTGAGCTCCACTAAGGGTGATAGTACCCCCACTCCTCGCCTTCTCCAACACTCTCATCCTGTCCTGGTAACGATGAAATCTTGCGAGCACCGATCGAGGGCCTCCGGGCGGGCCTCCAGCTCTGTGAATGCGCTCTGTCTTGGGTTCATCAATGTTGTTATCTGCGACGAGGAGCTTGATGATGTATGGAGAGTTGATTTCAGGTCTTCCTCCGTTTCCCCTTCTTTCTCTGGAATCCCAAAGAAGCGCAGATTGTTTCTCCTTTCGCGATTTTCCAAGTCGTCCATCTTGAGTTTAAATTCCTGTTCCCTTCGTTCCAGTTCTGTTATTCTATGGTCTAGCTGTGTTTCGAGGACATCGATTGAGGCCTGGTTATTCTCAACCCCCTCGACCCTGTCTTCTATGTTGTCAAGGCGCTGTGTGAGCTTGTCGATTTTCCCTCCAATGCTGGCTCCCATGTTCCTTATTTCTGCTAATAAATCTGCTATGTCCCCTTTCGTAGCAGCAGTTTCTTTGTCCATGGTAGAAGATGTGGCCATCTCGGACCCAACGTCGAATTGGGATGATGATCTGTATGCGTAGGCGGCGAGCCTCTGTCGGGCGTTCATGCATTTATAGACTTGTTTCCCACGCGTAGGTGCATGGAGTTGCCGGAGTACTCGCTACCACAGATGAGGCACATGCCCCTATTGTTCTCGTTCCCCTTCACTGTACCTTGGCCGGGGCAAAGCATGTCAGGGTGCCTTTCCCTCTGCGGAGCTGAGGTTTTCGTGACTTTAGTCCGGGTAGGGTCCCTTTTTCAACGGAAGCGGTCAGACACGGGATGGTTAATGGGCTCTCCGTGTATTTTGGTCGCTTCCTCGTGGTTTTGTATGATGCTGATACGTTCAGTGCCTTCTTGATTCTTTGGGGGTATCAGTCGGGGGAACCAGGTCTCCTGATATTCAAGAGGATCACTGCTGCATATGGTGGTATCAGTAGCGTGGGGCTTTGTGTTCCACAGAGGGCAACGCACTTAAACACTGGCATATTAAATCATTTCAGGCCTGGGTTGCAGGGCAATATCAATGGTGTCCCAGGGATCCGGGGTATTGTGATGGGAGAAGGCACACGCCCTGGAACCACGGGCCCTACCCTCCAATTTTAAACGGTGCAGTTCTATGGGTGGAAAGGCTTAATGGTGCTTGGGGGTAGGCCAAAGGTTCCCAAATGCGGGTTTGCTGTAGTGTGCCGAGCCGGTCGCCACTTAGTGGGAGGAAGGTTCCGCGGGCCGCGAAATCGCGATCGCTGTGGCTCACTGGGGCCCTCAGATGAAGTGAGGAGGCAGGGGGTGGTCTGTCAGGGCCGAGACCCACTGGCCTCAGGAGGGATATGCGAGAGGCAGCTGGGGACCGGGCCCACGCTCCCCACGTTGAAGAGTCAGCTAGGGCGGGGGGGAGAAAAGAGGTCCCGCCTGCGCGGGCTGAGCCGCACTGCCCGTGGGTGAAACCGGGCCGCGACACGCTAAGAGGAACGCGCCGCAGGGGCGGTGGAGGAGCTCCGCGTATCAGAAGCGGGCAGCACTCACCGGCGTATTTCTTCGCCCCGAGTCGGGTCGCCTTCGGGACTGCGGGTCTGTCTTCAGATGGACGGCGGCAGCCCTCGCCGCACATCGAGGGCCCCCCCACTCCCTGAGAGCCTCCAGGCAAGGCGCCGGGGGGAGAGCCAGGGCGGGGAGCCGCAGCACAGTCCGGCAGCATCACTGGTCTCCGGCGGCTGTGGGCCTCAGCAAAGGTGCCGCGCAGGAGGTCTTGAGGGAAAGTTCAGGCCGCGGCTCTTTTCACCATGAAAATATACTCCGATTTTCCCCGGAGTTTCGCAGAATGGGTGGGGGCCAGGGTCAGCAAGCTTGGGCCGTCGTCGTTATACTATATTTTGAAGCTGTAATCAAGGAGCATGAGAAATACTGCCCCCTACCTTAGACTTAACACATGCGCAACAACTTCCCCTGTCCACCTGCCCCTCCATATTAGTGCATTGCACCTCTTCCCTCATTTCCCTCCCCATTTTACATTCTAACCTCTCCTTCAAAAAAACAAAGAAATCCAAAAACAACAAAAACAGGTTCCTTTAGGAATTACCTTTCACAGTTAAAAAATAGAGCTAAAAAAAGAAAAAATAATAGACTCAATGTACTTTACATTTCTCTGTAAAGTACATAGACTCAATAAGTCTATGTACTTATTGCATTATTCCATTAGCATTTTTTGTGTTATACTAATGGCAATAATGTGGCGTTCATCCCCCATTCTAGGGATTGGAATGGGGGATAATGGCCCGCCAGCACAAGTTATTGGCCCAAGCAAAGCAAGGCTGGATAACGAGTGCTCCGAGTGTTCCCGCCCCTGCAATGGGGGATGAAGGCCATTACCACCCCGGGTTAGCTAAAGCAGTAACCCGGGGTGCTAAAATAAAAGGAATTTTCTTCCTACACCGGGACGTGTGCAGTGTCATTCTATAGGAAGGAAAATCCTTTTCCAAGATGCCCACCATGGACATGGATGGCTGCGCTCTGTACAGAGCGACTCTTGTCCTTCCATGGTGGCCTGCAGAAGGAGAAGAGACAACCCTATGACCATATTACCACAAGCAAATTTTTTACCTTTCAAATCTATCCCAATTTTTTAAAATAACTTTACTACATATCGGGTCCATGGTGGACATGGTCACTTTGTCCCCATTGGCCGTCCCTCGTTGTCATGGCCAGAAGCCAGATTGTCCCAGTCATGACCTTATGCCATGACCCGTACAATCTGGCCACTGCCCATGGCCATAGGCTCACCAAAGGTATATCACTATTTTTTGTACCTACATTATGACACTTGTCAAAAAATTAAACATAGACAACTTTGCAAAACCACGCTTTCAGGTCCTTGCCAATGATCCGTAAACTAATTTGCTGGAAATGTGACCATGCTTTATTTTTTCAAAAGTGTCAAAATGTACATACATACAATAGTCATATAACCTAGCCACCACTTGACAAAATCCATCCAAACTTCGCACAAAAATTCAATGTTGGATCTCTAATCTTTCTGAAAACGTTTACCTACTTTCGTCAAACGGCAACAAAGTTATAAGCCATCTAAAAATGATGAGACCCCCTTCTAATTTAGCCCACTCTTGACAAAACTCCACCAGACCTTGCCAAAACATGGATATCTAGATCTAAAATCGTTTTGCAAACTTTTCTGCAGATTCGTCAAATGGCACCACATGTATAAGACTTTAAAATATTTTGAGACCCTCCTCTAATTTAACCTCCTCCTGACAAAATCCCATCAAACTTTAAAAAAACATTTATATCTAGATCTATATTATTTTTGCAAACCTTTGTGCAGATTCGTCAAATGCCACCACATTTATAAGTTTTTACAATATGTTGTGACCCCCCCCTCAAATATGTTTCCCTCTTGACAAAAAATCACCAGCAGAACCGTTCAGAATCAGGTCTAGAATGGAATTCCGAAATTTCATGCAGTTTCATTGAGAGGTGACAAAGTTAAAAGCCATCCAAAAACTGCTTTTCACCAACCCTGCAATGCACAAATAAACATAGATGCCCGCGAACATCTAAGATGTTCTCCGACATCAAAGGACTAATCACAGGACTGTCCCGGACATCGGAGAAGAAACACACTCATTTTTTGGCTTTTTAAGTCCATATCCCATCCTCATCACCCCTCACCTCCCCAGAAATGTTTTGATAAATTTGACAAGTGAAATGTTGTGTTTTTATATAGTTTTTCACTGCGGACACCAGCGGCTTTTCGCGAATCCAACATTGAAGGCGTTTCCAAAAATCTGATGCACTTCTTGCTTTTCACCATCCAATCAGCAGGCACGCCCGATGTCCGGGGACCTCACGTCGGTCCCTGGATTAATTGGAGGCCCACCGCGGACCGAACAGGGAAGTGACACTGTGGACCGAACCCAGATATCATTAATTTATTTTAACCTACTTTTTGGATGTTTTAAAAAATAACTATTGGACAGATTTACACCAAATTTACAAAAGAATGCTTTTGGGACCAAGCTGCCGCTCCTGCTGCAAATTTTGTGAAAATCCGTCCAGCTATTCGGCTGTAGGTGTGAGCACATTTTTTTTCCATTGCGTCGATGGGAAAACCACACTTTTTGGGACCCCCTCTATAACTTTGCCCCCCCCTTGGCGAAACCTCACCAAACTTTGCAGGATCAATCTGATGGGGTCATATACTTTTTTGCAAAGTTTCATGCGGATTGGTCGGGGGGCGGGCAAGGTTATAAGCTGCCCAAAAAGTGCTCTTCCTATGGGTGGAGCAACTTAACCATAACTACAGGGCTGCTACTGCATGCCCTGTAATACATATATATATACAAATTATAATAATAATAATAATAATAATAATAATAATAATAATAATAATAATAATAATAATAATAATAATAATAATAATAACATCTGAGGGTGTCCCTTAAACAGTAGCACAGGGGTCCTGCAACCTTTGGCTCTCCATATGTTTTAGACCACAACTCCTATCAGCCCTAGCCCGGTTAGTCAATTCATTTGCTCGCTGTGCCATAGGGAACCAAGCTGCACCTCACTGAGGAGGCCCAACGAGACCGAAACATGTCTTGGGTTGCTTGTGTTCCATGCAGAGGGGACCTGGCCTAGCAGCTCGGGTTGGGCTGCTACCAATGATGGCAGTACCTGACTGATCTGCATATGGATGGAATCCTTTCATAATGGCGCAGTCGGGCTAATAAATAGTGGTGTGGAAGGTGGCCCAGAGTAATACCAGTGGTTAAAATTCATTCAAAACCTTCCACCCATCACTTTTGTGGTCATAGTTTGACTAAATATGTGAGAGAGGGTATGCCCAGACGTGGGTCCCTTGCTCGCTGCACCAAAGGGAACCAATTAGCACCTCAATGAGGAGGCCCAGCAAGGCTGAAGCATGTCTGGGTTTTCTTGTTTTTCTATGCAGAGGGGACCTGGCGAGCAGTTCAGGCTGGGCTGCTATCAATGGTGGCAGTACCTGGCTGATTTTCATATGGCTGGACCACTTTTGCAATGGTGCAGTTGGGCTAAAAACGAGTGGTGTGGAAGGTTGTCCTGAGCAATGGCAGTGGTTCAGATTCATTCAAATACTTCCATCCATCACTTTTGTAGTTATAGTTTGTCTCACTATGTGAGAGAGCGTATGCCCAGACGTGTATCCCTTGCTCGCTGCGCCATATGGAAACAAGCTGCACCTCAATGAGTAGGTCCAACAAGGCTGACACATGTCTGGGGTTGCTTGTGTTTCCATGCAAAGGGGACCTGGCCTAGCAGTTCGGGCTCGGCTGCTACCAATGGTGGCAGTACCTGACTGATTTGCATATGTCTGGAATCCTTTTGCAATGACACAGTCGGGCTAAAAAATTGTGGTGTGGAAGATTGCCCAGAGCAATGCCATTGGTTCAGATTCATTCAAAACCTACAACCCATCACTTTTGTGGTCATAGTTTGTCTAAATATGTGAGAGAGGGTATGCACAGATGTGGGTCCCTTGCTCGCTGCACCAAAGGGAACCAATTAGCACCTCAATGAGGAGGCCCAGCAAGGCTGAAACATGTCTGGGGTTGCTTGTGTCTAAGTGCAGAGGGGACCTGGCCTAGTAGTTCGGGCTGGGCTACTACCAATGGTGGCAGTATTTGACTGATTTGCATACCTGGACCCCTTTTGCAATATTACAGTTGGGCTAAAAAACAATGGTGTGGATGGTTGACCAGATAAATGTCAGTGGTTCAGATTCATTCAAAGCCTTCCACCCATCACTTTTGTGGTTATAGTTTGTCTCACTATGTGAGAGAGGGTATGCCCAGATGTAGGTCCCTTGCTCGCTGCGCCACAGGGAACCAAGCTGCACCTCACTGAGGAGGCCCAGAAAGGACAAAACATGTCTCGGGTTGCTTGTGTTTCCATGCAGAGGGGACCTGGCCTAGCAGTTTTGGCTGGGCTGCTACTAATCGTGGCAGTACCTGACTGATTTGCAATGGCTGACCCCTTTTTCAATGACGCAGTCGGGCTAAAACACAGTGATGTGGAAGGTTGCGCGAGCAATGCCAGTGGTTTCAATTCATTCAAAACCGTCCTCCCATCACTTTTGTGGTTATAGATTCCTGTTCTAACACAGCACTAAATCTAACTGGGAGAAGCGACCCTTGATCAAGGGTTTAGATCTTTACTACTTTGCAGTGTTCTACTAAAAGCAAAAAAAAAGAAAAACAGCGGTATTGTTTATATGCAAAGCGTCCCTCTATAGTGATCACAGAATACGGCACTGTCCCCATCCACAGTAGCATTTCTAGGCTTATATTTCAAATCTGGACTCTGGGCAGACCAATCAAACAAAAGTAGGGTTCAAGGAGTCTCTAAAAGCATTGGTGCCTCTGCTTAATAGCTCTGATCCAAAACCATCCATGGAGTTCACAATTAGTGTTTCATCAGTGTACATCACAAAACCCCTACTAAGCTGGATTTGCAGATAGTGTCTTTTTCCTGCAATAATATATATATATTTTATTTATGTTATTGAGCTTTTGTAAGGCGTTTTATACAACCTATTTGTGCTGCAAAGCGCCAAAAGGTTAAAAGGGAAGGGAACAGGGGATATAATAACGATGGTACAACAGTAATATACAGTTGTGGTCTTACTAGGCCTTGTAGCATTCATCCATGCACGTGTGCTGGGAGAAGTGCAGAGAAAGAGTATGGAAGGAGGAGCAGAAGGGTGGACAAGTGCTGAAGGAGGGCCTGGGGGGAAGTGCTAATGAGAGCCAAGGAGGAGAACCTAAGGCTAAGTGCTAGTACAGGCGGCTCTCAAGGATGGTATGTGGAGCAACCAAGCAGCGGCCCGCAGGCCAGTGCAGTAGGGGGAGGGGTGCTGGTATTGACTGGGAGGAAGGGCCTGGTATTCTGTGAGATTCACGAGGATCAGGCCACCAGTCACAGCAGCAGTGGGGTGATTAGCAGGGAAGGGAACGAGGGAAAGAGGAAGAGAATAGCAGAATTCTGAGCAGTTTCCAGAACTTAAGGTGGACCGGATTAAGTCTGAGAGGGGCAGGGAGGCTGTTCCAAAGGGAGGCACCAGCCGAGAAGAGAGACCTGACCCCCAGTCCTTGCTTGGAGGATCGTTTGACTGTCATAAAGTTGGAATTAGAGGAGTCCAGGGCTCTTGCAAGGGATTATTTAGGGAGGGAAAGTTGGAGAATCATGGTTCCAGGCCCCAGAAGGCCTTGTGGATGATGCAAAGGGTCTTGAATCTGATCCTTGCAGCCACTGAGGGCCAGTGGAGCATTTTTAGGGCTGAAGAGATACAGTCCCTGGACTTGATGCCAAGGATAAATCTTGCAGCTCTATTCTGGAGTAGCTGGAGGGGGAGAAGGGAGGAAAGAGGGAGATTTAGAAAGAGGCTGTCGCAGTAGTCCAGCCTAGAGTGTACCAGAGCTCTGAAGACATTGAGAATATGTGAGAATAGGAAGAATGCCTCTGAGGAGGTGGAGCTCAAAGTGGAACTTCTTGGTAAAGTCCACAATGTGAGGTTTGAAGGAGATAGAGCAGAGTCGAAGATGACCCTGAAGTTTTTGGCCTCGCAAGAGAGTGGGGGTAGAGTTCCCGAAGAGGGTGGCCAGATGGTAGGAGGAAAAGAGGGCACACGTGTCTCAGTGAGGAGGATCTGCATTTTACTGCCATTGAGACAGTGATGAGTCACTGCACACCATGCCAGACTGGCTGACAGTCGGGTATGAGATAGGAGGAAGAGGGGTAAGTAGAGGGAAGACTGAAGGAAAGCTGCGTATCATCAGAATAACATTGGAAATTAGGAGAGAAGGAGGATATCAGGTGTTCAAGAAGGGCGAGGTAGATATTGAGGAGCCATGGTGATAGGATAGAGCCCTGGGGTATGCCACAGGTAGAGAGAGGGGTGATAGCAGAGAAAGGGCCCCGTTGCAGCAGGGAAGGGTGGTTAGTGAGGAAAGAGGTCAGCAAATCCATTGCCCGGTCGGTGATGCCAAGGGTGTCAGAGAGTCATTTTAGAAGGATGAAATGGTGCACAATGTCAAAGGCAGAGGAGAGATCAAGCAGAGTGAGAACAGCAGGAGAGTTGGAGTTGAGGTTTGCGAGCATGGCTTCATGTGTGTTCAAGCGAGCTGTTTCCGTGCCTCTGGATGCCCGGACTCCAGATTGATGGTCATGAAGGCAACCAATAATATCAGTTTGGAGGGTCAGTTGGGGGAGGATCAACTTTTCCAAGAGTTTACCCAGCAAGGGGGTTGTAGATATAAGGAAATAGTAAGCCGGGTAGGAGGGGTCAGCAGATGTTTTTTAAAGACAGGGTGCACAAGGGAGTACTTGAGGGATAGATGTAAAGAGCCAGTGGTGAAGGAGTGGTTAGAGACGTCAACAATAGCCGGGGCAAGAGAGGAGATGTCCTTAATATTTATGGAGGAGCAGGGGAGAACATGTTTGGAGGAGGCCTTCATAAAGCCGACCACTTTAGAGAACTCATCCGATGATATGGGCAGGAGGGAGGAGAGTAAGGGGGTTGGGAGGAAGGAGGCCAAGAAAGGCTGGAAAGCAGGCATGGGAGAGGAGATGGGGGTGGAGGAGAGTGAGGACAGGATGCTCTGAGTTTTTGATGTGAAGTGGGAGGCCAAGGTAGTGCAGAGAGACTGGGAAGGAAGGAGAGAGGTGGAGATTACAAGTGGATTGGCGAGTTCCTTGCCGATTTTGAAAAGTTTGGCCGTGTTGTTAGTGGCTCCGCAGATGCAGGCTTGGATGTGGGCCACTTCTTGGAGAGGATAAAGAAGTGATATTAGCAACTCAGTACTTGCATTTCAGAGATGCTAGATCAAAGGCGTATCAGCTGTTGTTCTTGGTGGCAGGTTTTAGGCGGATCCTCATGGCAGGGGCAATGATGTAAAGGGTGTTAGAGATGGCAAGGTGTAGGTTAGCAAGGACAGAGTCAGAGGGAGGGTCAGGAGCTTGGGTGGGAGGAAGGATGAAGGTTGTGGGAAAAGCAGTAAATGACACTTGCTTCATCGGTCGAATGATGGTGAAGGAGGCTGGCAGTGCAGAGGGTGGCTTGGATAGAGGACCAAGGGGCCCCAGGTGGGGGGAAAGGAGAGAGTGATCTGACCAGGATAGGGGGGTAGTCAGCGGATTAGAGATACGGATGTCACCAGAGATGAGGGCATCAAGAGTGTGGCCGTCAGACTGAATCAGGCCAGAAGGAAGAATAGTGAGAGAGAGGGAGTCACAGAGGACCCGGAACTGAGTGGTGGATGATTCAAGAGAGTCAAGTTGGATGTTGAAGTCACCAAGCACAAGGAGTTTGCAAGACGAGGTTGAAAGGGAAGAGGTTGGCCCATTCAGAGAGGAAGAGGGAGATAGGGCAAGGGGGTCTGTAGATAGTGGCGAGGGTGAGAGAGAGAGTAGGCAAGACCCCAATCCTACAGACGAGGCATTCAAAAGAGGAGTAGGATTGGTTAGGAATGATGGAGGCAGACGCCCACTCAGGGAAGATCAGGGTCACTCCACCTTCTGTCCTGTTGGTTCTGGGTTTGGAGAGGATTGTTTAGCCCGCAGGAAGGAGAGTGTCAAGCGCATGGATAGAGCTGGCATTGAACCACGTCTTGGTAAGAGCAAGGACATCCATGTCAAGGTCTTCAAGAAGGAGACAGATGTCAGAGGAGTATTTGACAGCAGAGTGAGCATTCAGAGTAGCTAAGTGAAGCTGGTTATCACCTTTGAAGGTTTTCTGAGGGTATGTACAGGGGCGTGGTACTCCCATCACTGATGGTGGAGACGTGAGGGGTGAGGAAGCAGGGGTAGTATGAGAAGGGAGAATGTTTATGAGAGAAGGCAGGCGCCAGTCGAGAAGGAGAAGAGTAGGTTGAGAACCTTGGACCATGATAATGTGATTGTGATGGACATAAATGATACATCTCGAGGATGAGAAGTATATAAGGAGTACTTCCCACCTGGTGGGTGAGGAGGAGAAAGGAGAAAAGTGGAGACCAGATGGGGGGTCCATAGGTAAGGAGAGGGGTCAGTGAAGAGGCTGTCCATAATAGTCTGTCTGGAAGTGGCATTGACGTAAGTGTCAGAGATGGGTAGGTCTGGATTAGAACCCAGGAGAGCTTTTTTAAAAATAATTCTTCCTGACATCGTGAGAGAGGTAGGATAAGTGATAGAATAGCAGTTAGAATAGATCGGAGAGAAGGAGAGTGCTGTGGGAATGGGGGGGGTAAGCAGGACAGCTGCACAGTGCATAGGAATTCAACAAGTGGCCTAGCAGCTAGGCAGGCAGAGAGGAGGAGGTGTGCAAAGGAAGGCAAACAGTACACAGAATAAAAAGCACACCTATGTTTGAAGTTACCAAAAAGCACTAATACAGCACAAAATGGAGGATGCAGTGATTTAAAAAGCACACCTATATTCGAAGTTGTCAAAAAGCACTTACTACAATACACAATGGAGGATAAAGATATTAAACATGCTCTCGAAGAGAAATTATGAGTTTGGCGCTAGCAGGCAGCAAAAAGCAAGCTATAAGTGAATTTTAAGGCCGATACACATATCAAGTGAGAAGAATATAGTTTGCAGTCAGGCTGTAGGACAAAAGGGTCAGGCTTCAGTAGGTAGCCAAGTAGAGGGATGTAGCCCAGGACGAGGTCATCCAGGGGTACTTACCGGTATGATGTAGAAGCACATTTTTCATGGTACAGCAATGCAGTGGTAAAGTAAGTTTGGTCCTGGTGCTGCGTGGGCTGGGGGTAAGTTACAGGAACAGTGGCATGGATGAGGGCTCCCTCCAGCTCCTGACAGGTCCAGACAGGGGCCGTTGTGTGGGCCTTGGTGCTGGGGGCCGGCTGGCTCTCTCGCCTACCGGCTATTGGTAGGCCCAGATTAGCACACAGTCAGCCAATCAGGAGCTTTGCGCTTCTGGCAACTCTCAGAGGCACTCCGGTGCCGATGATGAGGGCAGCCATCTTGTAAAGATGAAAATAAAGGTGAGTGCACAAAGCCCACACGTGTTGTAGTAGAAATTGCAGCCGGCAGTGAAATAAATGTTAAAGGATGTTTAGTTACAGTCCACTGCTGAGGAAAAGTTATTTTAGGTTGCATAACAAACCATAATGCAATCTGATGCCCAAATTGGTTTACCTGCAGGTGGATGACAATCTGAGCTCACCCTGGTGCTTAGACTCGTTGCCACTGGGTTATGGCAATTGTTCAGAACAACATGGCCTTCCATCTTTGTCAGTCTCATTTGTATGGCATAGCTATTGGGCAGCGGTAGATATACTGTTGCTGTTTGTCCTTTAAGATACGGCCACCACTTTGGCACAACATGACATTTAAGCTATGCCAATCTATTCATAGCAGCTTTGGAATCTCTTCCATGTGACGTGTTATTTTGGCTATAGCACACTCCTGGTGGCAACACAGTCGTTAGACACATGGCAGTATTTTCAACAACATGGCATTTGGCCTATAAATATATATGTCCTCAGTATGATAAAGCATTTCGACTGTGGCGGTCTCTTCAAAGCGACATGACCTTTGAGCCATGGCAGTGTCTTCATAAAAAAAAAGATCTTTAGAATGTGAAAGTCTATTCTGTGTGACGTGACTTTTTCCAAGGGTAGTCTCTTCAATGTGTCATGACCTTTGAGCCAGGGCAGTCTCTTCGTAAAATGGATTACCTTTAGAATGTGGAAGTCTATTTTATGTGACATGGCCTTTTGCTTAGGGCAGTCTCGTTAATGGTGATGCCTCTCTCCGAACCCCACTGTGACGTACACTTTGGATTGTGGCAGGGAATTTGATATGAACTGGACTATGGATTAAAGCAGGCGTTTTGTTTTGACATGACTTTTGGGTTATCACAATCTTAGATGTAGTCGTCACTTCAGAATGACAGGATTGTTGGGCTTTGGAGTCACCTTTTGCTAAACCTTCTTTTTGAGCTATGGCAATCTTTTCAGTTTGTCCTGGTCTTTTGATAGAGGCTGTCTTTATGGTGTAGTATGACCCTTCTACCATGGCAGTCTCTTTGGTTTGCCCTGGCATTTGTGCTATGCACTCTCATTGGTGTGAAATAGCCCTTCTGCCATAGGAGTCTCTTTAGTTTGGCCTGCCCTTTGGGTCATATCAGTGTCTTTGTGTTGTCCTTGCTTATAGGCTGAAGCCGCCTCTTTGATATGACATGACCATTCTGCTATCTGTCTCTTAGTTTCACACTGGCCTTTGTGCTATGTTAGTTTCTTGGGTTTGAGCTGGCTCTTGGGTTTGATCTGGCCCTTGGACTGAGAATGACTCTTTGATGTGGTATGGCCCTTCGACTATGGCAGTCTCTTCAGTTTTGCCTGGCTTCGAGGCTTTGGCAATGTTAGGAATTCGACCATCCAATCGGTGGGTGTGCACTCGCCTAGGCTTTTTTTAAATTTCAAATTAAATTGAATGGTGGTAGATCAACCTCTGCAAAATATGTGGGGCTAACCCACACACATTTTCCTATGGTCACAGCGCTACATACACATAGACCTGTGTACTCTGGGTGGACATTGCCTGTACCGGCGACCTCTCCCTGTCATATTTAGTTGGAATATGACAGTCAAGAGTACATCAAGGCATCACAGAAGGGGGAAGGCAAACATTCCACCTGCCATGACCAGCCTAATTAACTAACAAATGCTCCATGAATCTGCCCTGTCATTTGTTAGCTGTTGGTGGAAGCTTTGCATTCTAATCAGAGACAATTCAAGCAGGCCCACAGGAGGCCCGGTCGCAGGAATAACAAAAGACAGGAAACCCCTAACAACCTTTGATATGCACTGTGTCAACATGAATCCAGCTCCCGCCTCTCAGTATCAAGGGCACTGACCTGTCATGTTTGGTATTATGTATTTACAGTAGTGATTCCCCCAGGGGGACCCCAATCAGAAGGTATGGGTATGTGGTTTGGCGGCAACCAAAAGTCTGTTCTCGCCACAGCTTCAAGGGAGAACTCCCACTTTAAGCAGGAACCACAGAGAGATAAATTAACCAGAGAGACCCTTTGACCCACACAGACAGGAATATGGGTGGGACTTAGTATTACATGTTTTCACCCCTTTACCTTTTCTGTTGCAAAACACTCTGGTTATAACCTCATGCATACAGGAGATTGTTGGTGGGGACCCAGGATTCATTCAATAAGGTAGGCTTAGACTACACCAATCATTGTGGCCCATATGGCTTTAAAAGAGCGTTGAGTCCCTCTTTTGGACAGATCATATGAAGACTTTGCAAGGAGTAACTCAGCATTGGACCCTGGCTGAAGATACAGTCTGCCTTACAGTCGCCGCCAGTGAAGGAAGGCAAGGATTTCCAAAGAGGGAAGCAAGATCCCTCCCCTAAACATCTCCCAGGGAACGAGGGAGATACTGGATCCAGAGGACCCTGCAGCAGCTGCAGAGCCGCTACCCCATTAGCACACAGTGTGCCCTGCTAGGCTTTGCAAGCAAGCTTACAAGGTAACCAACAAGTGTGCCCAGCTAGAGTGTGCATGCAAGCTTCCAAGGTAACCTTCCAAGGCCGGTGCCTGCAACACTCCCTCCCCTCAGCTTTAGGGCATCCGCCTTAAAGGACGACACAAGCCCAATGAAGAGGCTAGGGGGAGTGCATCGACAAGCATCAACCAGCGTCTGCCTTAAAGGACATTTTTGAGTCTGTCGAGTCCCTCTAGCTGCAACCGACTGCACCGATGACTGTTGTCACGCAGCAGTCACTAACTTCGTCTGAGACACCTCGACCAGTGCTTCAGACGTGCCAACCAGCACTGAGACAAAGAGTCCTGACTTCGAGCCTCCGTTTAGGCCAGCCTGCAGCCATCCGTCCAGCCTTGCTCGCCGAACTGCCTGCCGCCTGAGAACCACAGCTGTCTCCCATCTTGAACTCTGTTGCAGGAGCTGCAATGCGCCTTGAAACCGACTTGACCCTGTTGAACACCGAGAACTTCTACAAGCACAAGGTACATTGTAGTTATGTCCCCCTGGTCCTCCTCTGAAGGCCCTAGTGACATTTGATGACCCATTGCACCCTTTGTGTGTAAACCAAGTATCCTTGAACTATTGTGATTGATTACGTTACAGACTACCATCCTATCAGTATCCAGAGTACATCCCTTTTCCTTCTTGAAATTGTTCAGCCTTCGCATTCCTTTACAGGGCGGGTTGTATTTTGTAATGTGCTAGAACTGTTTTTTATGATAATAATAAAGTAGATATTTGAATACAACCTTGACTGGACAGTCGCTTTTGTCATTGGGTAAAAATTGTATTTTCGATGTGTTGCAACTAACCAACGATCCTTGACCTTGCAATGCCATTCCGTCCACGTTACCAAAATTGGACAAGGAGGTTTAGAAATTGCCAGTGTTTCCAATCTGTTTGGAACCCTTCTGTTGTACTCGTGGTGTGGGGCTGATTGATGGTTTAGAAACCGATATTCATCCCTGGACCACTGGTGCCCCGGAAGTCGATTCGTCACAGCAGTCTCTTCAGTTTGGCTTGGACTTTGAGCCATTGCAGTCGCTTCATGTTGACACAACCCTTTGCTATGGAAGTCTTTTCCATTTGGACAGGCCTCCCTGATATGGCAGTCACTTCATTGTATGCTGGAGTTGTAATTTTACAGCCTCTGTTCAGTGCTTAATTTGTAAGGGCCCAAATAGTTTCAAGCATACTTGTGACACTGCTGGCGGGCTGTTCGCCACCATTGCTGCCACCACCCACAGCTGTTCCACATAGTGTCCACACATTTGGTGTTAAACTACAGCTCACACCTGCTCAATGGGGTTGATGGATGCTCTAGCTACCATTAATTCATAATCAATATAAGTCTGAGGCAATAAGTGCTGGAGCTCAGAAATAAAGGCCGGGCTGAGCCCTGGCAATAACCCCACAAATTAAGCACTGTCTGTGCTTCAGGGAGGGGCGCTCACAGAGACAGTATAACATACAGGGTTTTATTGCAACACTGGGACTTAGTAAAATAAATAAACAATCCATGTAGTCATGTCAGGAAAGGAAGGATAAAGTGAGAAAGGATCTGGGAGAACACCAGCGCCTAAGAACACCTGCGCACTGCGCCATCAGGGATTCCCTGTGCCAGTTCTCATAAGTTGCGTCCATTCGACTGAACAGAACGGTCCACCCTTACCTGCATGAACATCATGGTAAATGATACACCAAAGGACCCTCCAACTGCTATCAATTTAGAGTGGACGCCTTGGGCACGCATTGACAAAGAAATTCATCCAAGATAATACACTGCGACACTGACTGAGCCGGGACCTGAAATTCACTCCTGTGTGAAACGAGTACAGACAAGTGCTTTTTTATTCTGAGAGCAAGCAATGTGCCTGCCACACAAGCACATAAAATCTTGCCGTCACCCCACATCATGCACTATCTGTACGTGTGTGTATAGCACGGTGATCAGAGAGGCAGCAGAGACTGTGAATGGTGAGTTTTCATCTTGAACCCATGGGTTCTTGACTCGAAAGTCAAGGTTGTTAAAATAGATAAACACAGTGGGGCAGATTCATGGAAAAGTGTGCATTTATCCCGCAAAGGCTGCATGCCAAGAATGACACTGCGCAAGTCTGCGGGCAGAATTGAAAAATGCGTTCCCGGTGTATTTATGGAATATCATGCAAAAAATAACTGTATATGCTAGCTGCGGCCGGAACGCCCCTGACACGCCCCCATGCAAATCAAAAACAGCCAGAACAGCTACCCTTGAATGCTCCCCTGAGCGCGAATACACACATCCTTCAAACAGTGCATGGGGCCACCCGCAAGCGGAGCTGCATCTCGAGGCCCCTGTGCAGGGTCCCCTTTGACTATTATCGGCACCAGACAACATGCATACGATGTATAATAACTCGGGTAAAACTCTGAAACTGTGCGGGCGAACCCCCGTAAGCTGTTCCTGCACCACACTACACTGCGTACACACATCCGTAAATCCAAGCTGGTCCCCGGCTGTGTACATGCACCCCTAAATCTGACATGCAAACCCACCTCTCTGCTGCAATTCCTATGCGCAACTGTACTTACGCCTGCCTTGGGGTGGCAGAGAAATGGAGGGATTTGCATGGGCATTTTGCAGGCGAGAGGATGTGCGGTCACATCCATGAATATGCTTTATCATGTGCATTTGTTGGTGTGCAAAGGACTGCCTGCCACCCATCCCTCCTAACGCCCACTTTTTCCCTTGTTCCTCCTAATTGTCGGAGTTCCGCCCCCTACTCCGCCATCTGCACAGGCCTCACCCACGCTCTGCGTGGCGTCTCGGACGAGCGGTCGTCAACTCACAGAGACGTGCTGGGCCTGTGCGGAATCCTTGCAAGTCCCGGAAAAGTCCCAGTCATTCGGTTCCATGAATCGCCGAACAGGGATTTGTGTGCAGATTTGCACACAAATCCCAGATTTTCCACGCAAATATTTCCATGAATCGGGCCCATTGGAGCAGATTCTCACAACTTTTTGGTGCAAGTGAGGAGACTATGCAAGCACATTGTGGCAAAATAAGGCACACTCCAGAAAGGGCATCTGAATGAGCGCACCTTAAATGTGCTCAATCAGAGGCCCTTGTTCACCCCTTTGCCCATTTGTGGAAATAAGGGGGGTCTCTGTGCATTTAAAAGTGCATTATGATTTCACAAATGGGATCAGCTTTTAAATGCACAGAAAGAGTCACATTTTCCCGTGCTTGTTGGTTACAGGTGTAGGGGGATGTGCCAATCATGTTAGGGTAATGTCTGACCTTGTTATGTTATTTATTGTAAGTGTGATTGTGGGGTTTAACCCACAGTTTTCCGCAATTGTATTTCCAACCCCCAAACAGGGATGGATTTTTTTTTTCTCTTGAGTAATTCACAGAGAGAAGGGATCTTGGCCGTCTTTGTTAAATGTGCTCCCTGAAACCATTTGGTTGATGGTAGCTAGTCAAACCTTATTGTTGGGAGTGCACGCCTGACACAAGTGTATGCAAGGGTGCTTGACATTGGATCTTTGTGCCACTGTCCAGCCTTATTGACATTTCAAGCCATCTTAGAGAACGGTCACCTTTCAGCAGTGAGCCCAAATAAAAAAGCATATCTTCTGTGCTTTTCAGTTTTGGTTAAAAACCACCCATAAGCCAAAACAATTGCAGTACAGCTAGGGAGAAATGGCATATGAGAATAGACACAGAGTTTGCAGGTTCAGTTTGGTTATTTGCCCATAGGTTGGCATCCCATAGCCATGCTAATCTCTATGGCCATTCACACCCATTCTGCCCATGCCCTCCAAAAACACATCCTCCTGGGGTCTCTTTGAGATAGCTTTTTCAATCCTTGCCATCAAATGTTGTGATCAAAGTGCCTGCTAGTGGTTTTTCAAGCAGTCTTCTGAGAGTCAATGACTTAATTGGAGCTGTAATTGAGCTACATATATAACACACATTTCTTAACCAGGTCTGCCTTCAGACACTCTATAAGCATTATGTGTGTGCTTCGCTTTGCTTGTTAAAAACTAGCATTAGCAATGCCAGCAGTTAGGCTTGTGAATAATTATTAGGCATATACCAGGCACAGCTAATAAATGCCCAGGTATTTGCACCATTTAGCAGCTGCAACCATCAATGGCTACTTAATAACACTGCGGCAGTGCCTGGCAAATGCATTTCCCATGCCTACACAAAAGGCAAAACTGTTGGTATTGTCAATGCATGTTTCTTTTACGGTTACTGTTGAGAATCTGTCCCATTCTGTCACTTTGTAGCTACTGCCTAACCAAGGGTCCCCTGATTTCTGAAGCTGCGGGTTTAATCACGATCACACAGCTCGATTTACAGAAACTTTAAAAGCCGTGCAGTGCTGTTTTGAACCATAGCTGCTTGCAGACAATAAATGCCCTGTTGCAAACATGCATTGAAACAATATGTATTTGCATCAGAGCATGTTCTGCCACTTTGCAAATGCTGTGCAAAATTGTACTCAACCTGGTGCAAAGTGTCTGTGCTATGGGCCATGCACCAGATGGGGCTTGAATGTATCTGTAAGCCAGGACCCAATGACTGTAAAAACAGCAGTTTTTAGCAAAATCACAAGGGTCTGTATCTTGGACACCTTGCACGCCTGCAGTGCTGCTTTGAGCATATTAGCATGGGGGAAATATCCTCCGTGTGGTCCGATTTGCTGTATTGTTTGCACGGTTCAAAGTGACTTTGCACTGCCGAGACAACCCTGATTCATGGACCTGTGCAACTCTATGTTTGCCGTGCACAGTCAGTGCAAAGTCCTTTTCGCAGTACAACATGATTTTGCATTAACTTTGCATGGCAAAAATACACTTTGCACAGTTCCATGAATCAGGTTTTGTATCGGCAGTGCAAAGTCAACCGTTCCAAACAATTCATGAATCGGGCCTTCAAACAATACTTATTTGCACTAGCGCATCTTCCGCCACTGTGCAATTGCTGTGCAAAATCGAACAAGCGCCAGTGCAAAGATAATAATATATCATGGCACCTGTAACCCAGGAGCCACTGCTTCCCAACTCGCAGGTTTCACCCAAAGGCCCTCCACATATACACTCCTGCATGTGTCAGTGCACACGCTGGGTCTGTTTTACACCCAGCGACTGCCGCAGCCCTCTCCAGACCGGCTGGGCGCCTTCCCTTGCGCGGGCGTCATCGCTCAGAGCCCCGCAGATAGATTATCTGTCAGGGGGCACGGGATGAAATGCTCCTCTCCAGATGGCTGTGCGGCCACCATATCTGACGATAAATCAGCGCGGGGGTCGGGGGGGGGGTTGGGGGCGAGAACACACGCACATGGAGATGGAGTAAGACAGCAAGGGCTCAGAGAGCCCCCCAAATAGGAGCTGCCTCACGCGCCCACAAACATGCGGCGCCATCTTGCACACAAGCACATCTCACTATTAAACAGTGGAAATGAGAGGCGTGTGATGGGTTAGAACAGAGGGATTGAAATCGCCTAATTGAAATGCACTGGGCAGAGTGGATGCTTAAGGTCGAGAAGAAAATATGCACAAGGGGCTTCATTACCGAAATTTTACAGACGTGCATTTGTACATTTGATTGGTTTTAACACTGGGGCACAAATTGCCCTCGTGCAAATACACATTCGTTCACTATCGTATTGCACCATGGCATTTTGTGACCTAGTGCATGCATGGTGCTCTGCTACCACTAGTTAATAAACATTTTGTAGCACGCCAATTACCAGAGACCAGTCTCTAACAGTCTCTGAGGACAAGAACGTGATTCGAGCCCAGTACGATATTAATCTGGTGCAAATTTGGATTGAATGAATATACTTTTTGCACTGAAACTATGTTTGCTTAGGGCCCATACCGTGCACAATTGCACTATCAGTGGTCCAATGTTTCTCCAATGAGGCACGAGAAACATCTCTCCCTGGGTTTCAGGTCAAGACTGTTTGTACCAAAGATAGAGAGTTGGTGGGTGGGGTTACTTGTGTGTGGTGACAGGAAGAGGGTGGGCCTGTACGAGAGTATGTGTATGGGCGAGTCGGCTGCCGAGCCAGTACGTGTGAGCATTTATTTGAGGAAGCCAGTGAGTGGGAAACTCAGGTGCAAGGGACCTCAGTTCTATCCTCAGAAGCCAAACTTGTAAGCAATGTTTGATCCTGTCCCCCCAAAACCCCATCATTTCGCACGTCAATTTCAATAGCTGGCAACATGTTTGCAAATAAGTAAACACTGGTGATATGGATTACAGAGGTGTTTGGATATTTACAGCTGCTCGGATCCCTTGTACGTGGAGCACGTTGTTTTACAGACATCACCTGTGCGCAGATGAGACACTGCAAGCTTTTGCCAGTGGCAGATCTCAACCAGTTAAGTGCTTGTCTCAGAGATCTGTTTGCAACCTGCAGTCATTGGTGCCCATCCCAGCAGGTTCATCTAAACACTCCTATCCTCCAAGATTGATGCACTGGCTGCCATTACATTTGCTGATAGTAGCACCTAGTATGGAAGCTGAAATAATCTGGTGTGCATCACTATATAAAAAGTGTTGCTGTTATCACAGTGTACCTCTTGTCTCAAACCAACTCACAAACCCAATAGATTCCTATACCAAACATCACAACAAAGCACACCCAGAAAGCTAACGTTACGCTTGGTTCTACACGCATCAAAAGATGAGCTTCACATCTGTCTTATCCCTCCCCATCTAACCAACACACCCTACTTTACTTAGGTGACCAGATTTAATAAGTAAAAAACTGGGACCGGGCAACTAACATAAAAGTAGGACTGATTCTTGAAAGTGGCTCTCAAGGCAACACGCGTCAGTAGCGGTTGGAAGAGATGGAGGTTTCAGTGTATCTGGTGGTATAAACACATATTATAATTAATTTAACACAAACTACCACTGTGTGAATTCATAAAACGCAGCATTTCTTCTGTGTGAGATTGTGCATTCCTGCCTGCCAGCTATGAAGACCTACTACCAAAAACCAGACCGCTGCAGTTTCCAATTGAAACATAATCTTGAGAAAGGGGGACAGAGCACCGAAAACGGGGACAGTCCTGGCAAAACCGGGACTTTTGGTCACCCTACACTTTACCTTACAGACCCACAAGAGCGCCTGCGAGACCATATATATGGTATAAATCAACATAACATAACAGAAAGAGAAGCTGTTTGAGGGCCATTTTAACTCAAGCTGCTCGGGGGGAACCTCTGGGTCCCACAATGAGGAGTGGTTCATCAGGAAACTCGTATCGCTGCGCCCCGCTTGGTTAGAGGCCGCTCCCTCACGGCCAGTTGTGTGGTGGTCCATTCAGCACTAGCTGCACCGTGGCTTGTTGCCTTCACCCAGGGCACCTGTTCTGCAGAGAGGAGGCCTGATGCAATGCATAATGGTGCACTCACTCCCTTCTCCGAATCGGAGCTACGGGCCCATGCATGGGTGCAGCAGTGTTCACTGTTTCACAAAGTGAGCTCGTTATGTTAAAGGAGTGTACGTTTAGTTGTGCACCATTCTAAAGGGCGCCATGGAGCCCAATTGCTCACGTGGGTAGGAACCTGCACGCAGGGCACTGTGGAGAGTCGGGTGAGAGGGAGAAGCATGGCTAGAAGCCGGCGATGCAATGCCTCCATCCTAGGCACTGGAGCACTGGCTGCACGTGTGCACACACTTGTGGGATGCAGGCAGGCTGCAGAAAATGCTTCCTAATGTCTTTCAGGCAGGGTTGCAACCAGGCCGCATAGCTGCCTTCACGAGGACAGGTCATATGAAAAGACACTTCAGCAAAGGTGGCCTTTATCCCATTAAAGCAAAAACCATAAGGAGGTCAAGTAAGAATCACTTCAGGGGTGTTTTGGAACTGAGAAAAAAAGCACACATTAATTGACAGCACACTAATGCAGTTAGAGACCAACACAGAGACGTTGCTGGGGGGTGGCAATAGGGGGGGCGCTATAGCCGCAGATCGTTTGGTTGTATCCCCGGATAGAAGCTCAGGGACTACAATCAAACGACTAGCAAGCCCCGAGTTCCAACTTTTATCGGAGAACCGGATCTGTTCAAAACCTCGCAACGCCGCATTTCAGAGTATTCGTGCTGAACACGAGTATTCGCGCTGAACACGATACTCTGTATTGTGCAGCTACTCTTCTTCGGGTACCGGCGCCCGAGCCTTGCAGGATCTCATTAAACAGTCACGTGGCATGTTCTCCTCAGCCAGCATGGCTACACACAATGAAGCGATGCCTGTGTGCAGTAACTGTGCAAATGAGCGGCTGCAAGAGATTGGTGCCCGCGCATAGTTCAAGCTCATCAGTATATCCGAAACCACCGGGATCCCATAAATTTGCTGCACGTGAAAGCGGAACGGTGTATAGTGCAAGGTTTGGCTCATTCGCAGAAGCACTCTTCAGGAAGGATTTGAACCTGTGTCGATTTCATGACAGTTGGCAATTCTTGCATCGTGCGTTTCGCAGGCACTTGCCCCTTCTTCCTTGCGCCTGCAACATGTAATTCAGGCATTCACCAGGAGCCACTAATATCCCCAACTTCCGCCTTCCAGCCGTGCCAAGGCGAACTCCAGCAGGTACCTCGATTTTAATATCGACTCCCCGTCTTTAGTGATGCCCCCACCAGTTGGCAGTCACGGCGACCAGTGTACAAGAAAACCAAGCGACTTGTCGGGGATCACACACTTTTCAAAAACGGTGAATACGGGAGCTACCCTTTTCCCAATGCTTCTAATGTGATCAGTAGATCATATCTCCTCTGCAAACGCGTTTTGCCCCCACTCAACATCATTAAGCGCTATAAAAAAGATAACTGGCAGCAGAAGTGTGCAAAATATGCTTGCAGGGGGCCCACAACAGGAAAGCGGTCGTGCGTCCTGCAGGTATTCGAGGCTTTTGCTGTAAACCCCCCCCAACCTTTGCAGTTATCACAATACTGATGCACATTGATTTCCAGAGATCAGGCGAAGTGTTCACGCTGGGAAATAGCAACAGAATGTATGTCTCCGGGCTCCACATTTACCGACTGCATCACTTGACATCATCTGCTCCACCAGTCAGTGCACGACCCTTAGCCCCCAAGCCCGCACGCCACTGTCTGTTGCACTAAACAACCCTTCTGGTGTATTCAGTTGTTTCACCTGGTGCAGCAGCGCAGGGGTGCAGGCAGCTCCTATGCTCTCAGGTCTACTCGGCACCGTCTCCCACACCACATACTAACGGTAGTGGTGTAAAGAGCCGATGCACCATTGCTATAGGGGGCAGAACAAAGGTATTGCAATCAATTGTGCAATAGGATGATGCAGAACTGCCCCCATGCTGATGTACACGCACGCACTACTGCACTGGCAGGTACACACAACAACCCTATAAACACAGCTCATGAATGGTCACAGTGATTGTGACTGATGCAATGGACGCTTGCACCACTAATTAGCTGAAGTTGTATGGCAAGGGAACAATGTTACAATCAGGTGAAATATGGGGTCCTCATCCCAACCCCTCCCCACCTGCCCACCACACACATATACATAGACGCACTCGTGTTGTAGTCAAAGTCAATAGTGTGATTGTCATGTTTACACACTTATTAAGTTCATGTAGCTAGGTAACGGCGCAGTCAGCCGATGTGTGCCGCCACTTACAATGGCCTTACACACACACCTTCATAGCGATGCAATGCATAGTAGCACTAGTACAGCGGAAAGTGAAAGAGTGCAGACAGCAGCTGTGCACTGTGGTCATGCAGGGGCGCCCCCGCCACCCACCCTCCTCTTATGCTAATGCAATGGTCAGTTGTAGTGCTGGTACATGGGCTAGAGTACAGCAAGGCTTTCACTAACACTTTGCCTGATAGTGGCGAGCCTGGTCCCAGTAAACAAGGTCCGCGGCTCCCAGGGCACAGAAGTGCATCAGTTTACCTTTAAACATGGGAATCTCGCCGCTCTCCGCTCGGGACCTCGGCGCAGGGAGAGTCAGAAGGCTGGCTTCAGCTAGCGGATGCCCGGGCCACCTCGGACAGTCATGCTCCAACAGGGATGGGGATGCAGTCTCCGGGGCTACGCTGTGCCCGGGTCGCTCCAGGTGCAGTAGACCTGCTGCTGCTGCTGCTGATGTTCTCTGTGCACCCTGGTCATGCGGCCGCCTCAAGCTGCCGGGGCGGCTCTCGCGAGCTGCTGTCCTTGGTGCTGAAGCGGCTTCGCAATGCTGCTTGTAAGCAGCGGCTCGGCTCTTCGCTGTGGCTCTCAACGGGTGCACGCGCCCACGCGCGTGACGCCAGAGGACTGTCAGCAAGAGGCAGTGTACAAGGAGACTGTTCCCTAACGCGCTGCTTGATCACGTGATTTCAAAAAGCCACAAACTATGAGGTGGGATGAACTAGATACACGTGCGCTTCTCCCTCCAGCTCAGCCGGACTCCTGTATTTTATTGCATTCCTATGTTGACCTGTCACCTCTATTCCTGATCTCATATGCGTGTCTCTCAAGGTGTAGCATGACGCCGAAGTTACCTTCCTATATGACCAACTTCAGCTTCACCAATAAGACATTCTAAGGACTGCTTAGGAGCAGGCTAGGGCTTCAGCCCATCGTTCATAGTATATATCTAGGCTCCTAAGTAAAATCCAAACGTCAGCGGCATATATCATATGTCAAAAAGATATAATTTAACTCAAACTTTCGTAGGATTGTAACACTCATGCTGGTAAATTCCATGTTTTATATGTTTGATCTAAAGGTATTAAATACAAAGTAAACCTTGTGCCAAGGGGCTCACAGAGAACTGAACAATGTAATGATATGCAGTTCAGATTACTTGGAAACATGAAGTAGACAAAGTAACCTGGTCTTGCATAGCCCCTGTCTGACATGTTTGTTGTCCTCGCTGCGCAACACTAATAACAACGTACACTATAGTGCACAAATTGTAAACAGCTTAGAAGTAGTGGAGAGAAAATCATATAAAGAAACCCAGGAAAAATGATATTGAACATGGGACATTTTAAAAATCCCGTTGAAACCTGAAAGTGAGAAGGCACATCCAAGTGCAAGCAGGTGAATTCATAACTCGTGGGACTGAAGCTGGAGAGTCCTCTCTCTGAGGTCCACTTTTTCCACCTTAGGCACCACCAAAGCATGTGGGTCTATACTGTAACGGTTTATTGAGAAGCCACCCTCAACACAGGGAGTTCCTTCCCACACCACTCAAGGTGAGACGCAACAAACTGTTTAACGGATCCTTTTCTTCAGCCCTACTTCAGACACTTATCATGCCCCTTGAATCCATCCCCCTGAGCTACCAATGAGCCAACAACCAGGAAATATTTTTGTATTTATTTAAATTAAAAGTTTAGAAATCACACTGAACAACATGTGCCACCTTCTTTGGGGCTCACCATTAACTTCGTGTGACTCAAATCAAGTACATACATTTGTTTAAAAAAAACACAAATCACAATTCTTTACTTTCCACAAATGTCACTTCAAGAAAAAATTAAACTGATCAATAACCAAAACAATCATAAATGTAGTGTTGTGCCATTTTGATTTTCCTGTGGGCTTAAAAGGCTAGCAGTAGGGTTTCAAGATTGGTACAAATACATATGGCAATTTTATGATTTCACCCACATTTTTGGTTTAAAATAAACACAGGGAGATTTAGCGGATTGATTTTCAGACCCCCCCCCCCCTACTTTGGCTTGTGTTTGGTAATTTGGACAGAAACAGCGAAATGAATTGGTGATATTTTGGATTTCAGACCCCCCCTCTCACACCCTCTCCACTGAAAGCCCTTTGTTGAGGAAGCTGGATAAAAAGGTTGGACTGATTTAAGAACAAAGACACCACTCTTCCTTAAAGAAGTCAGTGTCAGAAGGACAAAAAGGATTACGCAATTCAATTATAGGCTATAGTTTTCAGCGCACCCTGGGAAGTGAATGTTGTGAATTTTAAATGTTAACAACATTCATCCCGTAGTGTTCAACCAAATGGGGAATTTATTACATTCATATTTTTTGTTAAATATTATAAGGATATACACAGTTCCCCCACTCCTCCACCCACTATAAAGGGAAAGGATGTCAGCAAGCAGATTCCCCCACCTTTTAGTTTCCCAGGGCTCAGTTTTACTTATATAGAAAGCCCCTGTTTAAAGTGCAGAAATCCAGATGCATCTCAGGACACCCTGGAAAGATCGGGCACGGGCCTGGTCACTCCATTTTCAAAGATGGCATTCCTAGAAATAGACAGCTCCACCCAGATGTGCTCTGAGCAATCTCCTCTGATGTTTCTTTACAGTTATCAGATGGTAAGTTTCAGAAACCCTCCTGATGGTACATTTCTCCAGCTCCATCCCGTCATCCTATTACAGTCCCCCTTAAATAACTGCAATGACCCCATCAATTTTACAATCTTGGGGGAGTACCCTGCAAGTGTTCACACAGCTAGGATTGGACAGTTACCCTTATCTCTCCTCCCAAACCAAGCCTCCTAGTCAGGATTGCTTGAGGGGTCTGGAGCAGACATATGGTAGCTTACGTTACAAGCCCCATTTGTTCTCGTGTCAAATGTTTCAAAAAATCTAGTTATGTGGCAAAACTGCATAATTATACTAATGACTGCCATAATATTCATATTTTATGATTCCGCTATTCATGGGGAATTAAATAAGATGACAGCCCTGTCTGCATCATGTTGAATGGTCATGTCACACCTTTCTGCCATTTTCACAATAAGCAGAACAGTTATGCACGGTAAACTATATTGGAGCAAGCTCATATGTTTGCTGGTGCTTTCCAGGATAAAATGAGCCTTCAGTAATTCAGGCAACTATCCAGTTCATTAATCCCATTCAGTTTTCCGTCATAAGGTTATTGGACCCACTAAACTGTTTAACACATTGAATGGGCGAGATCACCCTTGCACAGCTAACCTATTGCAACAATCAATTGGGATGTTAGTCCAATTCACTCTGCACCTCTGAAATGCCTTCTTAGATAGTGGGAACATCCCACACTGCCCCTTAGGCTGCACTGAATACGCGCAGCTCAAGAAGCCGAATAGTGACCATGGCGTAACATATTGTGTCTGCCCTACCTCCAATGTCCCTTCCTTTGGTAATCGCTGCATAATAAATCACCTCACCAAGAGAATTAATTTCTCCGAGCATAACACATTACATCATGCCCACCAATCAAGTTTAGATTAGGGATAGGAAAAGCTTAAAGTGCTACACTCAAATGCCAGCTTGAAAAAAGTGGAAATAATGGTTTGATTCATTTCAAGCCATTTGAGCATGCATAGCAATGGCCCACAGGTGGAACTGAGCTAAATGTCTAATTCGAATCATAAATGTCTCGAAGCAGCTTGATCCTCTTCGAGCTAATATGTAGCTATTGCATGAACAGGGTTTAAGCCTTTTCAACAGTAGACATATGTTGATTTGAACCAGCTTAATCTTTTTTTCGAACCATAGCAAACCATGTTGAGTCAGCTCAATCTAATAAGCGAAACTCAGAGTTAATACTGAACTTCCTGTTTCCTCTGGTTGCCTCTGGGTGGAGGGGGAAAGAGAGAGAGAGAGAAAAGAGAAAGAAAAACCGAGAGAGCGGAAGACAGACAGAGAGGAGGACGAAGCTGAACTGTGCGCTCAGAAGGTTGAGCTTTTCATTTTTTGAATTGGAGGAAAGAGGGGCAGGGACAGGAAGAGAGGCAGGAGAAGAGGGGATAAAGTTTAAGCTGAGGGTGACATGCTTTCCTGTATCGCCCCAACCCAGGGGACCACAGATTAGGACAAGGTGGCACCACCTTAGGCTCCTATAGTGCAGCAGCAGGAGCAGCAGCCTCCACCAGCCACACCTGTGCTGCAGCAGGGAGGCCCAGGAAGACCTCAAACATGGGGGTATTGTTATAGCTCACTGCTGCCTCACAGAACCACACACAAAACGGCCTCAAAGGTGGTATTCAATCTTTGAGCGAGGTTTTAGGGCAGGGAGCATGATGGCAATGTCACTGCAGGTGCCTCAGAAGCAGTCACGCCTTTTACAATTCCTATTCATTAAAGGAGATGCTAACAGCCGGCTACAGGAAAGCACCAGCTATCCCGGGCCTTTTCACACCTATACAGCATTTGTTGTGTAGTAGCAATGGTGGCAACTCTGCAGGACGGAGGTGATACCATGGTGGCACACATTAAGTGCTTTTAATGAGTAAAGCGGTGCGCCCTTTGGTTGCGCCATGCCTCTCAGTGCGTTCATGTTGCTCCAATAATGACCCACCTGAGGTCTGACCAGTGCATACATCCCATTTATAGTTCCTCCAAGTTTTAATTTTTCAGTTTTTACCCTCCCCATGCTTAAAACCCGCCCAAAAAAAAAAAAATACAAAATCCCACCCAAAAAGAAAATATCAAACCAATGCAAACATGAATTCAGTGTATACAGCACTTGATTCTGGATTCCTCCTACATATAAGCTATGCAATAATGATTGCAAAAAAATATTACTGTCAGCTATTTTAAAGGTAATCTTTTTCTGTTCACTTCTTTCGGAGGGACATAGACATTCCTGTGACTGCCTTGAGTGAGAAACACATGCAACTTATTTTCTGAGAGCCAGAAGGAAATCCATGGTTAGGCTGCTTAATTCAAATATTGTAGAGATCCAAAGACATATTAAGTTTCAGCTTACCTCCCTGCTAGTAGTCACATATTTCCGACCTTTTTTTTCCACTAAGCCAGCCTCAATCAGTTTTCAGGAGTGGGTCTAAGGAATGATGTTGGTGGTTCCAGCCATTCTCTCTGTTAGTCACAGACGTCTGACTCCTTTGATTATGAAGCCACTCTCAATCAGTGTTCAAAAGGGGATCGAAAGAAATTTGTGGCCCAGCCATTCACCCCTTTCACAACATGCCTCTCTTACCTTCGTTGTTCGAGACAGTCTATGAATGTTGATCAATGAGGGCTGTAAGGGAAGCAACGTGAGGTTATTCAAGGATTTAGTAAATTACAATTGACTTGATGAATAAGAAAAACAAGGTCACTGCTTTTCAATATGGGCGGAAATTCCATTGACTTGCTTACGTGGAATTACACTTGTAAACGGTTTTCTTTAAATATTAATCGTGGCTCTTCCTTATAGAAAAGCCGCTGTTAGCCGTTCTCTGAAATTATTTTCTGGACTTCCCTTGCAGAAAAGCCACTTTCTGAAAAATTGTTCTTGCTCTTTGGTGCAAAAAATCTGCCCTCTGAAAAAAAAAATTCTGGCTTTCCCAGTCAGTACAGCCGAACGGTGATACATTTAAGGCCATATTACTAGAGGCCAAATTTGCTTTCTTTTAAAATGACATGCTATAATTATTTGTAGTGAATTTAGTGGACCTCTCTCAATCATGTTCAGACTCAAACATGCTTTCTTGGTTTCCATCAGCAATTAAAATTGCTAACACTGATCCTCATTACATGCCAGTAAGATATGATATGAAATGATAAGATATGGCATTTATAACGTGCCTATACACAAGTGTTTCAAGGCACAACGAGGCAATGTTGGGTGTCCTGACCCACGTTTGAGCTATCATGCTGTAACATTTGATGCTGTGGGCTTAGAAAATCCAAGATGGCCAAAAAGCACACATGTGCGCCAGAATCCAGGAGAACCACGCAGTTTGTGCGTACACCAAAATGGCTGCCTAACTTGCCACCCACCAGTGCGAGCATGATGGGTCAGGGTGCCATGAGTGGAATGGGTGCCAAAGGTAAAACAGCAGTGCCTGTTAGCTCAAAAACGCTTTAATATTACCTTTGGTTTCTCTGAATGCCAGCTCAAAATGCCTATTTTCAAACATTGCAACACATCCAAAAATCTCACTGAACACCAGCGGACATCTGGCAGAATGAAGTATGTGTGCATAGAAAATCTGGGAAGATGAAGAGCCCAAAACAATGTTCATAACAAAACTGGCTGAGCTATGCATGTCAGCAGCCTAACTGAAACTGGATTAAAACCACCAAAATCGAAATGTTTAAATTAACTGAGTGACCTACTTTTGAGTGTCACATAGTTTGTAGCTGTTAAAATGTCATAGTTTTGAACTTAGAATCAGCATTCTAGCTGCATATGTAAAAATTGTATTGACTTAAACTGGGGAACAAAAATGTAGAAGCGTCCCCCATGTCCCCCATGTGCTTTGGAACCTAAACCACACCCATCTGGGCCAGAGCATAATTTTAAAAAGATAGATAACTCATAGTGCGGACTTGTCAGAATTATATAAGTAATATCATTATTTTTGTGATTTTTCTGTGAACATTTTGAGATGCGTTAGGACACTGTGGTGTATTCTGGGGGTTGCTAGCGGAAAATAGGGTCTCACTCCAAATGTCTGCATGTTAAAAATCTGACACTTCATCAATTCATGTCCATACTCCTTGCGCACATGTGTGTAAATTTGGGTAAATGTCCGATATTGCAAAACCAGTTAAAAAGCACAAAATGTTGTCATTTCTGATTGCAAGCCCCCAGGAAGAGCAGAGTTTGAACAGAGTATACCTCATGTGATATGTGATGGGTGCATGTAATTTTAAACAACTGTGTATCTGTGGAATATGTATTTGGGTCAAATATAGATTTGGGTGCAATTTGACAGGGGAGTGTCCTTTCTGCAGGCCATAAAACAGCATCACCATGACTCACATTTCCTTTCCCCTATCAAGAAAGAGAGAAAAGCTTGACCAATGATCAGTTGAGAGAGGGGCTGGCTTAGTGATGCTGCACACACACCCACTTTCAAAAGACATAAAAAGAGCCACTGGAAGCTAGAGAGGGGATTCAAATCCAGTTGCTGCGGAGCGTTTTGCCGGACCACACAACATCCAGAAGATAACAGTTCCAGACTGACTCCAGCTACATACTCCAGAACCTAGAACTTATACTTTAGAACCTAAATCAGAGGCCTAAAACCACAAGCTGAGTTCTCTGCAGCAGGCCTCAAATCACTGCAAGCTACTCACAGCTGGGTGAGCTGCTTGAATCCCTTGCCAAGAACTTTTGCCAGGACCAGTGCAGAGATCCAGGATCCGTGCAGAGACCGCTGTATCCGGACAGACCAGACCAGTGCCAGACCCGACCAGACCGTGCAGAACCGCAGACCCAGAGACCAGATCGCTGTGAAGTGCCGCTAGCCTGATTGATCAGATCCGTGACGAGACCCAGTCCTTCCAAATATATTGTGAGTACAGCTAGGACGGGGCAAAACCAAATCTCTTAGTTTAAAGTAATATAATTCAATCTATTTAACCTAAGTAGAACTGCCTCCTAACTGTCACTTGTCATTTGTAAAGCTGCACCACTGTCACTCGTCAATTCTGCAGCTGCATAGCTGTCACTTGTCAATTTGAGTTACTTTAAATCTGAAAAACGACCCTTACAAAATCGTTCATATCTCTGGAACCGTTCGTCTTAGGAACTTGGTTTAACTTTCCTCTGAAAGCTTAGAATCTCAGCTTTCCAACGGACCTAGAACCGACTTGCTCCTTATACATTTGCCGTAATCACGATTCACGCACTCGCAAATTTTACCGCGATTTGCGATTTGGTTAAAAATCCAGCCACATGTAACCATAAGCAGTCATTTCTTTCCTTGCTAAAAATTCGTTTGCCTCTTAATCACCATCTCTGAATCATTGCTAAAGTGAGCCTGCACTCATCCCAAGTATCTCTCACTCACCCTGAACCTCCTAAAGGGAATTAAAAGCATTTTCAGCATATTTCTCACTTCATTGCCGCCACATTCAAAGCACTTGGGCCTGTGTTTTAAAACTCATACCGGTTTTCTCTAAGCTTGCTGGGGGGGAACTGAATTTCGTATTGTATTTGATTGCATTCCTGAGAACTGTGTGCTTCTCTTTCCATCTACTTCCATGTCTTACATTGCATAGGGGAGGGGAGTGAATTGCCAGAGAAAAAGTGATTATATTATCTTTTGCTAAAATCATCTCAAGTATTTCTGTACTGCCTTTTATTCCTCATTGCTTTTTCCTTGAAATCATAAAAGTATTTTTGCTACTTGATCCATCCTATACTAACTCCTCATTGATTATAAAGAAGTGTGCTAGTGTCAGATTACCCATTGTTGATTAACATTATATTTATAAGGGCGATATCGATTATTAATTTATTATAAAAGTGTGGTATCTATATTTTGTCTTATTTCTCAAATAAACCTTTTCAACTTGCAAAACTTGGCTCAGTGGGGTCAGGGGGATTCTAAGAGAGGGGTGTTATATAGGGGTAGTCATCCAGAACTCATGAACTGGACATAAAGATATATCAATAAGGGTTTCCATTCAGTATCCCAGACTAGGCATTGACTTAGCTGTAGTGTTGGATTGAATCTTCTTACAGCAAGGGGGGGAGGGGACAGAGACAACGACTCTGCTAGGCCAGATGACATTGAGATTGTGCAAGTTCAGGGGAGGGGGGAAACAGAAAAAGTGTGAGGGGATAGGGGAGGGGGCAGTGCAGTACATAGGATAACAGTGAAATAAATAAAAAACAATTAATAAGAAGTGCAGCCGGGTGGTGGCAAGTGCTGGGGTAAGTGCAGACATCAGGAGTCCGGTGCTGGTAGGGGGCTGTAGGAATACAGGGAACAGCCTCTGAGTGCAGGGGGCAGTGCAGGTGTGCAACTGGCGGGGAGGGGACCTGGGCCCGAGAACAGAGGGTAGCCAGGTGACCAGTGCAGTGTCAGTTTCAGCCATGAGTTCAGCGGGAAAGAGGAGGAGAGAAAGCAGAAGCAAAGAGGAAGGTCTTGAGGTGCTTCCAGAACCAGAGATGGTTCTCCTCAAGTTTCAGTGAGGCAGTGTTCCAGAGGGAGGCCCAGCCGAGGATAGAGATCTACCACCAACTCGTTGCTTGGAGAAGCGACTGACCCTGAGGGAGTTGGAGGCAGATGAGCGAAGGGCTGGAGAAGGAAGATATTTTGGAAGAGAGAGTTGAAGGTATTGAGGCCCTAGGCCCTGGAAGGCCTTGTGGACAATGCAGAGGGTTTTGAACATAATCATTGCTGCCACTGGGAGTCAGTGCAGAGATTTCAGTCCAGGAGAGATACAATCCCAGGGCTTGAGGGCAAGGACAAGTCTTGCAGTCCTGTTTTGGATGAGTTGCAGAGGTCGGAGTGTAGATGCAGGCAGATTTAGAAAGAGGCTGTTGCACTAGTCCATCCTAGAGAGAACCAGAGGTCTGGAGACAGTGAGCTTCTGGGGGAAGGAGAGGAAAGGAAGAATACCTCTGAGGAGGTGCAGCTAGTAGTGTGACTTCTTAGAGACGTCAGAGATGTGAGGAGAGAATGAGAGTGTGGAGTAAAAAATGCCCTTGAGGTTTTTAGCCTCACAGGTGGGAGCAGGAGGAGGACCAAGAAAGGTGGGCCAGAGAGTGACAGGAAAGGAGGGAGCAGGTGTGCAGATGAGGAGAATCTCAGTCTTTCTGGAATTAAGGCAGAGGTCATTGGTGCACACCACTCCTAGATATAAGACAGACAATCATAGAGGAGAGAAGGAGAAGAGGTGGCTGAAGGGAGCCTGAAAATGAGTTGAGCGTCATCCGCATAGCACTGAAAGTTGTGGCAGAGAGTGGGCAAGAAGTGCCAGGTATTGGTTGAACAGCTGGGGAGAGAGGTTAGACCCATGGAGAACACCACAGGTAGAGATAGAGATAGAAGAGAGGAAGGACCCAAGTTGGACATTGGGGGGTCAATCAGAGAGGAAAGAAGTCAGCCATACCAGGGCCTGATCAGTGATACCCAGGTTATCACGGAGAAGGCTGAGCAGGATGACATGGTTTACTATGTCAAAGGCAGAAAAGAGATCCAGTAAGATAAGAACACATGATGTGTTGGATTCGAGATTGGAGAGCGGGTCTTCACGGATGTTCAGGAGAACAGTTTTTTTGCTCCTGGCAGCTCCAAAGCCAGACAGATGATCATGGAGACAACCAACGGATTCAGAGTGGAGATTAAGCTGGGAGATGGCCAGCTTTTCCAGGAGTTTGTACAGGTAATGAGTGATGGAGATTGGGCGATAGTTAGCTGGGCGGGACGGGTCGACAGAGGGCTTCTTAAGAAGTGGGTGCATGAGGGTGTGCTTTAGGGCAGATGAGAACACTGGTGGCATAGAAGAGGTTACAGAAGTCGGCCAAAGCAGGAGCCAGGGTGTCAATGTGGTCCTTGATGGTTTTAGAGGAACATGGGAGAACCTGTTTTGACAAGACTTTCATAGATCAGACTTGTCTAGATACCTCATCAGGGGAGAACAGGGGAAAGGCAGCGAAGGGGGGAGGAGGAGTGGCCACAGAAGTGCCAGAGGAAGAGTGGGGAGTAGTGGGGGGAGGAGGAGAGGAAGAGAGAGAGGACAGAATGTCTTGAGTTTTAGAGATGAAATGAGAAGCCAGGGCCGTGCAGATGGCCTGGGTGGGTACAGGAGAGGTGGAGACTGCAGCAGAATTCGCCAGCTCCTTGCAGATTTTAAAGAGTTTGGCTGAGTTGATGGATGCAACAGAGACGCAGGCTTGGATGTGGGCTCTCTTGTTGGTGCAACAGAGAGCCTTTGGTGCAGGCATCAGGCCAGTTTTTCAGAGGATGTACAGAAAGCACGCCATTTCCTCTCAGCCACTCTGCACTTGCGTTTCAGGGTGACGAGGTCTGAGTCATACCTCATCGGATGTAGCACTTGCTGCTGCAATCTATGTCTGATCTGCAGTTTGCAAGTTTGAATCCCGGCAAGGCCAACTCAGCCTTTCATCCTTCTGAGGATGATAAATGAGCACCAACTTTGGTTGCGATGACAATGACGTATGGAAATATGTCCTATCTACAGCGTTTAAGCGTACATGCAATATAAATAACAAATATTTATCATCCTCCTCCCTGAACATACGCAGTGTGTACATATGCAAACCTGTGTTGTACGACTCACTTTCAACAATTTCTTTGGGCAGTAATGGGAGAAATGCCTTAGATTGTTTATCATGAATGCAAGGTTATTTACCCATAATGCAGTAATCCATTGGTAAAACTATTAAAAGAGGATAATACAGATAGATATATTCTAAAGAACATGTGAAATAATACAGAATAGTCTTAATTTGTTTATACATTTCTAGTACAATGTAGAATTGAGAATAAACACAAAGAAGGAATATATAACCAAATATGTGAACAACTTATGATATTAAGATTTCTGCATTACAATAGTTTATGTTTCATGCATTGAAACAATATGTATTTGCATCCAAGCATGTTCTGCCACTTTGCAAATGCTGTGCAAAATTGTACCCCATCTGGTGCAAGGTTTCTGTGCTCTGGCCCCATGCACCAGATGGGGCTTGAATGTATCTGTAAGCCAGGACCCAATGACTGTAAAAACAGCAGTTTTTACCAAAATCACAAGGGTCTGTATCTTGGACACCTTGCACCCCTGCAGTGCTGCTTTGATCATATTAGCATACATACAGACATACACGAGACAAACAGAGAACAATCAAGAGATAAAAGGGTGAGGGGAGAATAATGGGGATCTTAGTAACGTAAATAAGGCACTACTGCATATGATAATAATATACACTCAGGTGTCAGGAATAAAATACAAATATAACAATATGGAAATCATCCAAGAAGTATAAAAGGTATAAGGAGGTCTCATTCCATGAGTGGTTGCATTAAAGTGATCTAGATAGCGAATGAAAAAAGACCATTTAGCATTATACTTAGGTATAGAGTTAAGATTGTTTGCCATATATAGTTCCATCCTTTGCGTGAGACAGATATTATTCCACCAGCTTCGTATACACAAGGAACGAGAGTCCTTCCAATTGGCAGTTATGCACTTCAAAGCCAGGCTGATAAAGAGATTGTAGAGTTTGGTAGCTCCAGATGGTAAGTGGATCGTAATTGCAAGGCTTCCCCAAACAATATTAATGAAGGAGAGTGGGATATCTGTGGAAAAATAGAATTAAGGTATGTCCATACTTGTTGCCAGAACTTGAAAGTGTAGGGACACTTAAGGAACATATGCTCGTATGAGGCAGTGGAGGTTCCACGAGACCAACATTGATCATTGTTGCCTATCTTGGAAGAAGATCATTTATTTGGTGTAATGAATGCTCTGTGTATAAAGAAGAAGAAATGCTGAGAGATATTCGCTGATGCGGATATATGTTTAATCCTGGAAAAAAGAGTAGACCATGTTTGGTTGTCTAAAATGCAACCAAAATCTTTTTTCCATTTATAGCGGATAGTACACATCTTTAGGGATGCAATAAGAATGTTATAGAATTTTGAAGCTTTATGTCATGTTGCATTGTTAGCAGTAAAAGTCTGAGGGCATCTGGAGTTAGTATATCATTGGAGGACGCGTAGCGCTGCCGCTCCGTCACATACATTTACAAAATAGGCATTACTTGTATAAAATTAATAGCACAGAACTTACCTACCCTTATTAAAACATCGGTGACTCCTGCTCTTTGCTCCAGTGGCCTTCCCGACGCTGTGCGGCCCCTCTCGCGGAGCTCCGTGTGCTTCACCGATTTGCCTACGGTGAGGGCAGCTGCAGCGGCCCGCCCTCCGTGAGGAGAACAACGGCGACGCACATACTACAGTGTGCAGGCTGAGTCCTGCTTGGCTCTCCCTTCCAACACTGCCACCTCTCTGCTCAGGAAGGGTAAGAAAGGGGAAAAAAAACAGTGAGTGAATTTCCAGATGACATTTGACAAAAGACTCTAACAGCTTAAAGGTACAGGAACAATATTTATTTTTATTTATTTTTTTATTAATACAATATTTTGCACAACGTTTGAAGAACAGCTGCTTTCAGCCATATAATTACCATAAAACATCACAAATAAGTTGAGAAGGCTCTGGTGGGACAAGAGTTAGTTTTAAAGCACTTCTCACAAATACAATTCTACAGTTTTATCGGGCCTTCATATAAACAGACAGCCTTTTGCCCTCTCTGTCTTCTATCTTGTTTGGTACTTTTCTGGAAGATATTTGAAGAGACGCACTTGAAGAAGACTGCAGCATTAGGGGAAGACAGTAGGGAGAGAGAGAGGGGGTGAGAGAGGAGAAGAAGAAAAAAAAGAAGAAAGAAAAAGGAAGGATAATAAATACATAAAAGGGGAGGAAAAGAAAGAAGAAAAAAGGAAAGAATCACTAAATAAACTACACAGTCCCCTATTCAACAGAAAATCTGTGCTAGTTGGTAGCAGTTTCAATACCAAATGTCCAGTGGCCTCTCTTGCAACACTCCTTGGTTTGCGCCTTATTATTCGCTAGTGTTTGCATTTAACCTCCTTTAATAGAATTACACTTCAAGCATAATATGGATGTAATAATTGTAAACCAAGGATTCTAAAGTCTAAAGATCTGTAGTGGTTAATATTTGAAGACTCTTCCACTATCCTTCCTTCAGTTAACTACATCACTGATGTGTGGCAAGTGCTGTTGATATTATAAGCACCATTGCGTTCATCATTATATACTTGAATAGTCAAACAATCTGAACTTCTCTATATTACAATATATACCAGCCAATAATATGGCTGCAAACAAAAAAATATGTCTACTACTAAAGAACCTAATGTATCAGCTTCTAACCTAAAGAGACCCAAGAGTGACTCACCACCTCCACTTGGTTTATCTGATCCTGCCATTGATGCCATCTTATCAGAAATAAGATCACTTAAACCCTTCATCGAGACCACGAATCACAAACTACAATTAGATGATAGATGGAAAGGGTTTGAAAATAGAATGCATGAGGTGGAGAGAAGAGTTGGTCTAGTAGAGGAGCTTTCCCCCAAAGTGGCATCTCTAGAAAAGTCAATTAAAGACCTCCAAAGGCACAATGAAGATTTAGAAAATCGTAGTCGACGCAACAATCTTCGTATCTCAGGTCTGCCGGAGGGATCAGAGGGAAACAACCCAATTGTTTTTTTACAGAAAATTCTCTCAGCCCTGCTTCATTTATCTTCTGATGTAATAATTAACACACAACGTGCTCATAGAATTGGAAAAACACCCATCTCGACTGCTCCTAAAACATCATCTAGAACACTGATTTTCTATTGTTGGGTGTTCTGACCCACGTTTGGACTATTATGCTACAACATTTGGTGCTGTGGGCTTAGGAAATCCAAGATGGCCGAAAAAGCCCACATGTGCGCCAGAATCTATGAAAACCGCGCAGTTTGTGCGCACACCAAAATGGTCGCCTGACTTGCCACCCCCCGGTGCGGGTGTGCTGGGTCAGAAGAGCCATGAGTGAAATGGGGTGCCAAAGAGAAAACAGCAGTGCCTGTTCGCTAGAAAGCACTTTAAAAATCACCCTTTGTTTCTCTGAAGGCAAGCTCAGAATGCCCATTTCAAACATTGCAGAATATCCAACAATCTCACTGAACACCAGCAGACATTTGACAGAATAAAGTCTTGTGGGCATACAAAATCTGGAAAGAGGATGAGCCTAAAATAATGTTCATAGCAAAACTGGCTGAGCTGTGGATTTCAGCAGTTTAAGTAAATTTGGACTGAAAGACACTAAAAATCTAAATGTTTAAAAGAAATGAGTGACCTACTTTTGAGTGTCAGATAGGTTTCAATTGTTTAAATGACATAGTTTTAAACTTAGAATCAGCATTCTAGCTGCATGTGTAAAAATTGTTAGTTTATTTGAATGCAGAAAACTGGGTAACTAGAAGTGACATTAGCTGGGGCCTGGCTTAAGGACTGAATTCTGCCTGACATCTACCCCCACAGGAGTTAAAACCTGCTCAGCCACTCTTCCCCTTGCCAAAAGGAGTTGTCACCTCTCTGATTAGATTAGGGGTGGAGCAGCTACAGGGGGTTGAACAAAGGCCTGTCCTGGGCCCAGGCAGATGGTTTATTAGGGTAGTCGTAAATGGCTTCCTTTTGAACAATGGGCCTTCCAGGGCCCAGGCAGATGGTTTATTAGGGGGACCGTAAAATAGCTTCCTCTTGGCAGAAGCTGGGAGGGGCAGGGTCTCTGAGCTTGGCAGAAACTGGATAAACTGGCTTATACACCATGTGACCTGGGAAACTACACCCCTTTGGGGCCAGAACATAAATCTAAAAAGATGGATCATTCATAGAGCGGACTTGTGAAAATGTTATAAGTGATATCATTATTCTTGTGATTTTTCTGTGCACATTTGAAGACGTGTTAGGATCCGGTGGTATGTTCAGGGGGTTTTTAGCGGAAAAGAGGATATTACTCTAAATGTATGTATGTTAAAAATCTGACACTCCACCACCTAATGCCCACATGCTTTGCGAACATTTGTGTAAATGCGGGGACAAATCCAATATTGGTAACCCGACCAAAAAGTGAGATATGTTGCCATTTTTGAACCCAAGCTCCTAGAAACGACAGAATTGGAACAGGGGCTACCATCAGTAAATGCATGATGTGTGTATGCAATGCCAAACAACTGTCTATCGGGGAAGTATGTATTTGGATCAGATATAGATTTGGGTGTAAAGTTGACAGGGGTGGGTTCTCTGTATCATAAACAGACCTCATCATGATGACACTTCATTTCATTCCCCCAATCAAGGGGAAGAGGAGGAAGTGGCCAATGACAAGTGGAGAGGGGTAAGGCCTAGAAAGCTAGCCTCTCCACCCACTTTCAAAACACATAAAAGCAGACAGTCAGGACAGATAGAGAGATTCTATTCCATCTGCTGCGGGACGCTCTGCCGGGAAAATCCATACTTTACCTCCATCAACCTCCAGAGAGCCAACACAGAGACTCCAATCTATCCACCTTCAGAGACCAAGACTTTACTTCAGAATTGGTAGCAGAGAGGTCAACTACAAGCTAAATCCCTCTTTTGCAGGCCTCAAATCATTGTAAACTATTCACAGCCAGGCGAGCTGTTTGAATTCTTTGCAAGAACTCTTGCCATTTGCCAGAAAGCAGTGTTGTATCCAGAGAAAGCTGTGCAGAAAGATCCAGAAGCAGTGCCGTACCCAGAGAAAGCAGAGCAGTATCCAGAACCAGAGGCCAGAGATCCAGAGTGACCCAGACCGCTGTTAGCAGAACCAGAGAGCTGACTCAGATCACTGTGAAGTGCCGAGACCAGAACCGGAGTCCAGTCCGAAAACCTGACCAGATCCGTGGCGAGGCCTATTTCTAAATATATTGTGAGTACCTAGCAGAACTGTGCAGAACCAATCTCTTAGTTAAAATAATATAATTCAATCTATTTTAATCTAACCATAACTGCCTCTTAACTGTCACCTGTCATTTGCAAAGCTGTCACTTGTCATTTTCTAGCTGCAAGCTGTAACCTGTCGCTTTGAACTTTTAAAATTTCAAATCCGAAAAACTACCTTTATTTAATCCTCTGTATCTCTGGAACCGTTTGGGCTAGGAACTTGGTTTAACTTTCCTCTGGAAGCTTAGAATCTCAGCTTTTCAACGAGCCTTTCTACTCCTCATACTTTTGCCGTAATCACGATTCTCGCACTCGCGAATTTTACCGCGATTTGCAATTTGGTTAAAAATCCAGCCACGTGTGAAAACAGCAGCTTCATTGCTTTCCTTTGCCAAAAATTCGTTTAACCTGCTAGTTACTCCTAGATCCTTGCTAAAGTGAGCCTGAACTCATCCCAAGTCTATTTAACTCACCCTGAACCTCCTAAAGGGAATTAAATTCATTTTCAGCATATTTCTCACTGCATTGTCACCATATTCAAAGCATTTTGCCTGTGTTTCAAAACTCCTATCTGTTGTATAAGCAACTGGAGGGGAATTTAACTGAATTCTATGTGATTGCATTCCTAAGAACTGTGTCATCTTCATCTCCTTACAGTGCATAAAAGGGGGGGGTGAATTGTCCAAGAAAGTGATTGCATTGTCTTTTGCTGAAATCCTATCAAGTTATTTTCTGTACTGCATTTCATTCCACATTGCATCCATTTGAAACCATAAAAGTATTGTTGCTATCGTATCCATCCTATAACCACTCATCATTGATTATAAAGAAGTGTGCTATTGCCGGACTATCCATTATTGATTACTGCTCAGATTAAGTGTGATATTCAATTATTAATTTATTATAAAGTGTGATATATATATATATTGTTTAAATTATCAAATAAACCGTTTAAACTTGCAAAACAGAACTACTTCTTGGCTCAGTGGGGTCAGGGGGATTCCAAGAGAGGGGTGTTATATAGGGGTAGTCATCCAGAACGCATGAACTGGACGTAAAGATATATCAATAAGGGTTTCCATTCAGTATCCCAGATTAGGCATTGACTTAGCTGTAGTGTTGAATTGAATCCTCTTACAAATTGGGGGCTCGAGCCGGACGTTTGAGTTAGATCTATCACTTGTGCAGATTAATAGAGCATGCCAGCTGACCAGATACACATATCCAGTCGGATCACCACGCTGTGTTACGCTGTAAAGCACTCCTCAAAGGAACGCTCTAAGGAAAAGGTCTAAGGAAAAGGTCTGTTTTGCAAAAATAAAATACAAACTTCTGTAAGTCAGGACAGAGACCAATCTCTAGAATGACGACCTTGGTAGATATGAAAATAGCCAGAGAACACTTCTTACATAAGCTATTTGTGAGAGGTGAGTGGACTCATCAGGACCAAACGGTCTGGTTGCAGGCAATCACAGGTCACTGAAACAGGGTCAGATATATGGGGAGATCAGGGTCCCCTACATGTGGCCCTGAGTGAACTATACATGGCCCGAAGGCCAAGGATGAGCACCACAAGATTGCCAGGGTAGCGGCATATTTATATTTACATATGGGAGCCATGCAGGACAAATGTGCTGAAGGCCAAGATCTGGCGAGTAGGCAACTGCTGGCATTACAGAAGGCCCAATCTGATCTGGACTCTTCTGAGCAGAGGCTGCTCAGGAGCCAGGAGTCAGAAAATGACAGCAGACGGTACATCACTAAAATAAAGAAGGATATGGATGTGCTGCAACAGGAAAAGGCGGACCAGGATACCAGATTTCTGGCCTTGCAGAAGGAGTACCAAGAAGGTTTGGACTCCCTACTGCAGAGCCAGAAAAAGCTGGAGCACCAGTTAGACTTCAATAGGGCATGTGCTGAGCAGGTAGTCACCCTGCAAAGCCACCTAGATAGGGAGAATGCAGAGAGCAATAAACTGATCCTGAAAGACCTGGATACCCAGGCAGAGTTTGATCAGGAGCGCCAGAAGCTGGTGCCTTCCAAAGGCAAAGGGACGACCTGGCGTCACAAATTCAAGCTCTTGGTCAGGAAAGGGACACCTTAGGCCAGGAAGTCTTCCACTTAAGAAGAAAAATGGAAGAAAATCACCTGGCCCACCAGGGACTGGGTGACCTCCAAAAAGAACACCAGGACTTGCTAGAGCACACCAGGAGGATGGAGGAGGCTCTGGCAAGACAGGAGCAGGCCAGTAGGGAGGGGACTCAGGAGGTAACCCTCCTGCAGCAAAGACTGGCCCAGTGCTCCAGGACCAATCAGGAAACGCAGAGAGAGAATGAGGCTCTCTGCCAGCACAATGATAGGCTCCAACAACAGGTAGCGATGCAGGAGAGACTGATAGAGTCTAGTAAGGCCTTAACTGAGGAACTGAAGGCGCAGGCTCTTGCATTGCAACAGGGAGCAGGGGCGGATAGAGACCAGGTTCGCTGGGAAAGGGAAACTCCTGAGCATAACCTCAGGAGCCCTAGTACCAGAGGCCTCTATCTCTCTCAGTCCCTGGACTCTGCCACCCCCATGTCCCCTGGTGCACATGAGCACTGGGCCACATGGATGGCAGATTACTATCCAGCCAGAAGCATGGGGCTCATAGGCCAGTACCTCCCAGGAATGGATGGGCGGGCACCCGGGTATGGGCACCCAAGCAGAGTGCAATTTAGTGGGGAACCCCAGGAGAGTAGGCCCATTAAGGGCATCCTGAAAACCTCTGCCCAGTTAGGTCAGTGGGGGGGGTACCCGTCAAATCCTGGCAGCAAAGAGGAATCTGAAGACTCCTCTGAACGGCGCAGGACACAGGAGACCAGGTCCCCACATTCTGCCAGCCATTCCCAGGCTCGCAGAATCCGGGAAAACCTGGAAGATCAGACAGGAACCTCTGGGAGCAGTGCCTCTGAGTCAGAGGATGAATGGACCAGGGTTACCCGAACCAAAAAGGCCAATAAGGCAAAAAGGGCCTTGCTTAAGGACCCATTGAAACAGATTAAGGCAATCAGGAGTGTCATCACGCCTTATCATAAGAACGCCAAGTACTCTGTTTGGGAACACTTGGAGCTCTATGAGCAAATGATGGAGACTTTTCATTTGAAGAACAGCCAAAGCTGTATCCAATATGTAAAGTGGACATTCTCCCCAGAGTACTCCAGTTTCTTTGCGGGGCTGGAGGACCAAAATCATTTGAGGTGGTCCACCTATAGGGCGGCCATATTAAAACATTTTTCTGTTCACAGAAATCCCCAAGAGGCTCGCAAGGCAGCCTACAATTTGCAATGTGGGGAGGATCAGGCCCCACAAGAATTCGTGCAAGAACTGAAACGTGCCTTTGCGCAGACCACCAGAAGGGGGCGCACAGACAGCAGAGAATTTGTCAATACATTTTTCCATGCCTTGCCCAAATACATCATAACCCAGCTTGTGAGAGATTTTCACGAGAAAAGATCTTTAGACTGGGTCATTGAACAGGCTACTCGGATCTATGAGGTGCAGAAGCCCATAGAAAATAAAAATAATGCGCCCAAAATCATCCATCCTTCTTTCCCCAATTCCCTGAGCCCAGACAACCTAACCTGGGAGAGGGGAGGCCAAGGGTGGAGGGGTACCAAAACCTTCCCAACCAGTGGTACTACCAGAGAAGGGATAGCTACCCTTCCCGGGATCAGCCAAGGGGAGAAAATAGAGCCCCGTATCAGCCTGAGCAGGTTTCCCAGTTAGAGCGCCAGGTCCAAAATATGGCACGGGATCTGGGTCACATACTGAGGGCTCAACAGAACCCTCAGATGAGCATGCCACCGCAGAATGCCCCAAACTCTGGACCTGGTACTCCAGAACAATGACGGGGGCAGCACCCCGATAACACACCGGTTCCCAGGGAGGAGGCACAATGGGAAGGGGGGTGTAAAGCCTTGGAGGAAGCTTCCTTCCCAACTTGTAAACAGCCCCTGGAAACCCAGGAACCGGAAACAAAATCTCCTGCCCCTGAAAGCCCGCCTCCCAAGGAGCAGAGGGGGGGTAGGAGAAACAAAGGACCCAAACAGACCCACTTTGTGGAGGAGGTACAGGTCTTCGGGATCCTCAGAAGATCCTGGGAAAAGGATGTTCTCCTTCAGAGATGGGGTAACTCCTCCCAAGGAAAAATGGGTCCCAAGGGATGTCAATTCAGACTGGGGAGATATGGAGACTGAGCTACCGCCGCCCATCATCTCATCCCAGAACCCACAATACCGAAATCCCCTGGTTCAAACCCATCCTGGTGACTGCCTCCAAAAGGGGGGGGGGCGGCCCAAAACCGGAACCAGGGGAACCCACAATGGCTCTGATCTCCAGTTGCCAACTTTTTCTTTCAGATTCCCAAGGCTCTCCACAGAATTCTGCCCAAATTTCTTCTCTTGCAATGTCCAAAACCAGAAAGTTAGCCAACCAGTTGTCCAAAAATGTGCATTATCTGTGCCCCCTTGAGGAGAAGGAGGGAAGATATTATGCCCCGGTACAAGTACAGGGGCAGGGTACGATTTCAGCGCTGGTGGACACGGGATCTCAAGCTACCCTTCTGTCCAGAAGGGCCTTTGATCAACTGAATGCAGGAAGGGGAGGGAATTACCAAATTCCTCTCACCTCACTTCCTGGACAACTCCAGAACTTTGACGGGAAGGAAATTCCCGTCGAGGGGACGGCAGACTTGGACATTAAAATTGGGCGACACAAGTTGAAACACCCGGTCATAGTTGTGACTCCAGAGGGCACCCGTTGTTTACTAGGGAATGACCTCCTGAGAAGGTTGTCACCCCTAATAGATTGCGTAAACAAGGTCCTCTGGACCCAGACTAGCCGACCCATAAAATTAAAACAGAGTGTCAACCATGTTAGTTTAAATGGCACATGCCACATGGTTGAACAAAAATCTGACCAAGTAGAATTCCACTTCCAGAATAACCAAATTCCAGACGTGACAGTAATAGCAGTAGGACAACAGACTGGTGATGGGGGGTCCTCTCTATTTCTGAAAATCAACCTCCCTTTCAGTTTAAGGTGGTATTCCACACTGGAAGGAAACACCCTGAAATTCTTTACTAATCCACAATCAGAAACTCCCACTCCTATAGTCCAGAAAGATGTGAAATCAGCTCAGAGCCTGGCTGATATTCAGCAAATTGGAGAGCAGTTGTTCATCCCTGTTCAGTTAAATGATGGGAAGCACTCTGTTCTCGCTCGAGTGTGTGTGAACAACGGTAAGAGCTTCATCAGCGAAGCCATGTTCCGCCAACTCCCAAAAGATCCAGCCATTCCCACATTCAAACTGATAGACAAATGGGAAATGGACCTGGAAGCACCCAATTCCAAACATCTCCTGCCAAGCAGGTGTATGCTCAAAATCTCCATTGGCAACAAGAGCATAGTCCACAATTGTTGGGTCGTGCGAGACGTCACTGCCACTTTTTACTTAGGCAGTGACATTCTCAATCGCTTTGCCATTAGTTTGGACCTAATAAACTTCAAAGCTTGGTCCCGATTAGCGGATAATCCCATGGGCTTTGATGATCCAGAAAAAGCATTTAGGTCAGCTCAATTGCTACCTTATGCAGTTCAAATTCAGATCAAAGAGGAAGTAACCATCCCAGAAAGGACCCGACAATTCTCCCTGGAAGTGAAAGTTAAAAGAGGACAACATTTGAAAAACCCTGATGCTTACATACATCTAAACGCTTCTCTCCAACAGCAAAGGTTGGGGGTAAACCCAACTCCATTAGTCAACATAGAACATGACACCATTCTAATAGAGGTGGATAACAGCGACTTAAAGAGTATTACTCTAGCCGCAGGCACCATTATTGGAATGGCGGTTGATGACCGACATTTTTCCATCGATTTAGGAAATGAACTGTTAGGACCAATCCCCAAGGACTGTTTTAACAGTGACAGTGAGGACAATACAACACCAGACAGGATTTTTACCCGGCATGGGGGGAACTTCCTGGTGTACACTTCCTGCCCCTATGGTAAGGAAGATGTGACTTGTGACTTCAGGAAGGATGAGGTGATTTTCCAGGTCCATGAGGGCTGCCTTTCCCACCTGAAGCCTCCAGTCCAAATCAGCACTCTGACCAGGGACTTCTCCACCCAGCTGGAGGAAGCCGCTGAAATAGCCAAACCAGAAGTCTTTCCAGGCTTCAGGCAGATGGTGGAAGAGAGAGTCAACCTAGCTGATGCCTGTGTGACTCTGGAACAAAAGCAAAAGTTGAAACAAGTTTTCTTGGATTTCCAAGATCTCTTTGCGGTAGACTCATATGACTGTGGCCGCACCGACATCCACACAACAACAATCCCCACGGACCCTGGCATGACTCCAGTGTTTGTGAAGCAATATTGTTTGCCTCTCGCATCCATGGAGTCCCTTACTGAAATAATTAAGAACCTTGAGTCCCGGGGAATAATCCGTCCAGTTCACAGCACCTTCAATAATCCGGTGCTGGGAATATTGAAGCCAAACGGCCAGTGGAGACTCTGCGCCGACCTCAGGGAGCTCAACAAACGGGTCCATACTTCCCGATGGCCTCTGCCCTACATTGACCAAGGGCTGGCCCAGATCCAGGGGTCACAGGTATTCACTGCAATAAACCTGACCAATGGATACTGGACTGTGTCTGTCAGTAGGGAGGACCAATACAAGCTGGCTTTTACCTTTGGGGGCCAGCAGTACACATGGACCCGGACTCCCTTCGGATACCTCAACTCCGGCAATGAATTCAACATTTTCCTACACAAGGCCATGCCCGACCTGGGTGCAAGGGGTAACCTGGCTTATGTAGATGATGTACTCATCAAAAGTTCATCTGTGGAGGAACACATAGCGGAGATCCGTTATGTTCTGACGCAGTTGAGAGCCACCGGAGCAAAACTTTCCTTTCAGAAAGCACAGTGCTGTAGAACCCGTGTTAATTTCTTGGGGCATGAGATTACTCCTCAGGGTCTCTGTCCCCAGGAAAAGAAGGTGGAAGCACTCCAAAAACTGAAAGACCCCACAACTCTGCAGGAACTAAGGAGCCTCCTTGGACTGACTAATTACAGCAGAAAGTTCATTGAGGGCTACGCAGAAATCACCAGACCCCTGATTCATCTCCTGAAGGGGGGGGTCAAGTGGGAATGGGGTCCAGAACAAGCCGAGGCAGTAAGACAACTCAAAAGAAGCCTCTCACAAGCGCCTTGCCTAGCTTACCCTGTCAGAAACAAGGAGTTCTTCCTGGAGACGGGGTTCTCTAATACGTGCTTGACGGCAGTATTATACCAAAAGCATGACACGGTCAATAAAGTAATCTCCTATGCGAGCAAAACTTTATCCTCTGTGGAGGAAAAATTCAACGATTGTGAGAAGGCACTCCTGGCAACGGTGTGGGCATTGAAGAATTACCGCCCGTTTATCCAGGGGGAACACATCATAGTGGAGACTCCACACCAGCCTCTGCAATATCTCCAAAGTGACAGAATCCGGGCCGGAAATGTGAGTAATTCCCGAATTACTTCCTGGATTCTGTCAATGCAAGGCTTTCCTGTGGAGGTCCGATATGGCCAAAACAAGAAGAGTCCCCTCGCGCAAGGTCTGGCTGACTTGCATGATGGTGCAAGAGAAAGCTGTCTCGAGGACGAAAGTCTAAAAATCAAGGACAACATGGAGGCATACCTTAATTCCCCACAAAAAGTCTTTGAAAGGACAAGTGTGAGGGAATGCCCACTGTCTATGTGGATGGATGCTCTTACCATGTTGACAACAACGGGGAGAAAGAACTGGTGGCCGGCGTAGGGAATGCATGGGTGAATGAGTCCCCAGAACCCTCCGCTGGATACAAAATTGGTCCCCGAAGTAGTCAGGTGGCAGAATTGATGGCTGTGTATCAGGCCATCCTCACTGCTGTCCAGCATCAACTCCACGAACTGGTCATAATCACAGATTCTGATTATGTACGGAACGGGTTCGTGGAGCACCTGGTTAATTGGAAAACCAGAGGCATGTTATGTGCTAACAACAAACCCTTGAAACATGGGAAGTTGATCCAAAACATTGATGATCTGGTCACCTCGAAGGGGATGACCATCTATTGGAAGAAGATCAAGGGTCATTCCAAAATAGAGGGACCAGACAAAACTGGAAATGACTTAGCTGATCAGCTGGCTAAAACCGGGGCCATCCATCGGGATCTAATTGAGATTGAGTCCCTGTTGGGGGAAATCCAGGTCACTGCTATCACTAGGTCACAGACAAATGCTCACAATGACCTTTCAATTGCACAATGGAGTAAGGAGACCCCTGATGCTGATTTGATTACCGCTCAGAAGGGGGATCCAATAATTGGTAAATTTTACCAGCACCTTGAGGACCCTGAGAACTTTCCCCTGACGGATACCGATTACATTGGGAAAGAGGACCTAAGAGTGTTGATGAAATGTCCAAAAATGTTCCGAATCCAAGACGGTTTGCTGGTGAGGAAATCCAAAGCTGGCCACGATCAGTGGGTGGTTCCTACCTCATTCCGAAGCCTGATGTTAAGTCACGCCCATGATGCAGCCACCGCCGGTCATGGGGGTTTCACACAACACTGGAAATCTTAAGAGAGGTTGCATACTGGCCACACATGGGCCAGGACCTCAACCAATACTTGAAGGGTTGTCTTGTGTGTGCACAATTTCAGCCAACATCCCTCACACACCGGGCGCCTCTCCAAAAGAGGGGGATGACACTGCCATGGTCAGATTTACAAATCGACTTTGTAGGCCCTGTGATTCGCTCGACTAGAGGAAACAAGTACATGTTGACCGTTACATGCTTGTTTACCAAGTGGGTGGAATGTCTCCCAGCCCCAAATTGCAAGGCAGAAACTGCAGCTGCCCTGATGATTAACCACTTCTTTCCCCGTTTCGGTCTACCTCAAAGGATTGAGTCAGACAGGGGTAGCCACTTCACTAGTGAAGTAATGACAAAGATGTGGGAGATACTGGGGGTTAAAAGGAAGCTACACATTGCTTACAGGCCAGCTTCTTCTGGAGCAGTGGAGAGATACAACCGAAACATTGTGAGCATATTAAAGAAGTTTGTGGCAGATTCTGGGCCAAGTTGGGATATCCGATTACCTCTGGTCCTAATGGCCATCAGATCTACCCCTTCATCTGCAACCAAAATGTCACCATTTGAGTTGATGACTGGGCGCAAGATGGTGCTTCCTCAGCATTTGCTCTACAGAACCCAAGAGCAAACGTTGATAAATGCCTCCACAACTCATGAGTATGTGGAGAATTTAAGGAAACACCTTCAACATGCTTTTGCTTATGCTCAGCGGAATCTAGAAAGATCAGCTGAGAGTATGAAGACCCACTATGACCTGAAAACTTCCAGGAAGGAATATCAGGTGGGGGACCGGGTCTATTTATACAACTTCCAAAGAAACCAGGCGAAACAGCGAAAATGTTTGCCTACATGGAAGGGACCCTTTGAGATTATAGACAAGATCTCCCCTGTAGCTTATAAAATCCGCATCCCCAAAGGCGGTTTGGCAGAGGGGGAAGACAAGTGGGTCCATATAAATCAGTTAAAGTGTTGCCATCCCAGGCACACTCTACAGCAACTAGAGGAATCCTCTGGAATCCCTGAGGGGGCCACTCCAGAGTAAGTCAGTTCGAACCTAAAATATCCCACATATAGTCTCTAAAATATTATGTTTCTTGTGAGCGACTGTTTCTGAATTATATCTTGTTTTTCAAACTAAAAATGCTACCTCTCCGTATGTATAAAATATATATGTTTGCCACACCATTAATAGTGGTGGAAAAATGTCTATGAGTAGGTATTGCCGCTCTTCCTTTGTCGTCCTAGGAGAAAGAAAACCTGGAGACTGGCCAAGGAGGACGATCCGGAGACCGGGAGCAGAGACGAAAGGGGCCCAGTGTACCGCCCAATACTCCCATCAGGACCGGCGAGGAGAACCGACTGATCCACCCCTGATGGAGGAAAGGATGCTGAACTTTGTCATCTGCGGAATTGGAAGAAGATGATGCGGACCTCCCAGCACGTGGGTCAACATCCCTAGCACCCGACATCCCCTCGACTCAATCCAAGTGCAGTCGGGCGGGGCGGTTTGTTGGGTGTTCTGACCCACGTTTGGACTATTATGCTACAACATTTGGTGCTGTGGGCTTAGGAAATCCAAGATGGCCGAAAAAGCCCACATGTGCGCCAGAATCTATGAAAACCGCGCAGTTTGTGCGCACACCAAAATGGTCGCCTGACTTGCCACCCCCCGGTGCGGGTGTGCTGGGTCAGAAGAGCCATGAGTGAAATGGGGTGCCAAAGAGAAAAACAGCAGTGCCTGTTCGCTAGAAAGCACTTTAAAAATCACCCTTTGTTTCTCTGAAGGCAAGCTCAGAATGCCCATTTCAAACATTGCAGAATATCCAACAATCTCACTGAACACCAGCAGACATTTGACAGAATAAAGTCTTGTGGGCATACAAAATCTGGAAAGAGGATGAGCCTAAAATATTGTTCATAGCAAAACTGGCTGAGCTGTGGATTTCAGCAGTTTAAGTAAATTTGGACTGAAAGACACTAAAAATCTAAATGTTTAAAATAAATGAGTGACCTACTTTTGAGTGTCACATAGGTTTCAATTGTTTAAATGTCATAGTTTTAAACTTAGAATCAGCATTCTAGCTGCATGTGTAAAAATTGTTAGTGTATTTGAATGCAGAAAACTGGGTAACTAGAAGTAACATTAGCTGGGGCCTGGCTTAAGGAACTGAATTCTGCCTGACATCTACCCCCACAGGAGTTAAAACCTGCTCAGCCACTCTTCCCCTTGCCAAAAGGAGTTGTCACCTCTCTGATTAGATTAGGGGTGGAGCAGCTACAGGGGGTTGAACAAAGGCCTGTCCTGGGCCCAGGCAGATGGTTTATTAGGGTAGTCGTAAATGGCTTCCTTTTGAACAATGGGCCTTCCAGGGCCCAGGCAGATGGTTTATTAGGGGGACCGTAAAATAGCTTCCTCTTGGCAGAAGCTGGGAGGGGCAGGGTCTCTGAGCTTGGCAGAAACTGGATAAACTGGTTTCTACACCATGTGACCTGGGAAACCACACCCCTTTGGGGCCAGAACATCAATCTAAAAAGATGGATCATTCATAGAGCGGACTTGTGAAAATTCTATAAGTGATTACATTATTCTTGTGATTTTTCTGTGCACATTTGAAGACGTGTTAGGACCCGGTGGTATGTTCAGGGGGTTTTTAGCGGAAAAGAGGATATTACTCTAAATGTATGTATGTTAAAAATCTGACACTCCACCACCTAATGCCCACATGCTTTGCGAACATTTGTGTAAATGCGGGGACAAATCCAATATTGGTAACCCGACCAAAAAGTGAAATATGTTGCCATTTTTGAACCCAAGCTCCTAGAAACGACAGAATTGGAACAGGGGCTACCATCAGTAAATGCATGATGTGTGTATGCAATGCCAAACAACTGTCTATCGGGGAAGTATGTATTTGGATCAGATATAGATTTGGGTGTAAAGTTGACAGGGGTGGGTTCTCTGTATCATAAACAGACCTCATCATGATGACACTTCATTTCATTCCCCCAATCAAGGGGAAGAGGAGGAAGTGGCCAATGACAAGTGGAGAGGGGTAGGGCCTAGAAAGCTAGCCTCTCCACCCACTTTCAAAACACATAAAAGCAGACAGTCAGGACAGATAGAGAGATTCTATTCCATCTGCTGCGGGACGCTCTGCTGGGAAAATCCATACTTTACCTCCATCAACCTCCAGAGAGCCAACACAGAGACTCCAATCTATCCACCTTCAGAGACCAAGACTTTACTTCAGAATTGGTAGCAGAGAGGTCAACTACAAGCTAAATCCCTCTTTTGCAGGCCTCAAATCATTGTAAACTATTCACAGCCAGGCAAGCTGTTTGAATTCTTTGCAAGAACTCTTGCCATTTGCCAGAAAGCAGTGTTGTATCCAGAGAAAGCTGTGCAGAAAGATCCAGAAGCAGTGCCGTACCCAGAGAAAGCAGAGCAGTATCCAGAACCAGAGGCCAGAGATCCAGAGTGACCCAGACCGCTGTTAGCAGAACCAGAGAGCCGACTCAGATCACTGTGAAGTGCCGAGACCAGAACCGGAGTCCAGTCCGAAAACCTGACCAGATCCGTAGCGAGGCCTATTTCTAAATATATTGTGAGTACCTAGCAGAACTGTGCAGAACCAATCTCTTAGTTAAAATAATATAATTAAATCTATTTTAATCTAACCAGAACTGCCTCCTAACTGTCACCTGTCATTTGCAAAGCTGTCACTTGTCATTTTCTAGCTGCAAGCTGTAACCTGTCGCTTTGAACTTTTAAAATTTCAAATCCGAAAAACTACCTTTATTTAATCCTCCGTATCTCTGGAACTCATACTTTTGCCGTCATCACGATTCTCGCACTCGCGAATTTTACCGCGATTTGCAATTTGGTTAAAAATCCAGCCATGTGTGAAAACAGCAGCTTCATTGCTTTCCTTTGCCAAAAATTCGTTTAACCTGCTAGTTACTCCTAGATCCTTGCTAAAGTGAGCCTGAACTCATCCCAAGTCTATTTCACTCACCCTGAACCTCCTAAAGGGAATTAAAACCATTTTCAGCATATTTCTCACTGCATTGTCACCATATTCAAAGCATTTTGCCTGTGTTTCAAAACTCCTATCTGTTGTATAAGCTGCTGGGGGGGAATTGAACTGAATTCTATGTGATTGCATTCCTAAGAACTGTGTCATCTTCATCTCCTTACAGTGCATAAAAGGGGGGGTGAATTGTCCAAGAAAGTGATTACATTGTCTTTTGCTGAAATCCTATCAAGTTATTTTCTGTACTGCATTTCATTCCACATTGCATCCATTTGAAACCATAAAAGTATTGTTGCTATCGTATCCATCCTATAACCACTCATCATTGATTATAAAGAAGTGTGCTAGTGCCGGACTATCCATTATTGATTACTGCTCAGATTAAGTGTGATATTCAATTATTAATTTATTATAAAGTGTGACATATATGTATATATTGTTTAAATTATCAAATAAACCGTTTAAACTTGCAAAACAGAACTACTTCTTGGCTCAGTGGGGTCAGGGGGATTCCAAGAGAGGGGTGTTATATAGGGGTAGTCATCCAGAACGCATGAACTGCACATAAAGATATATCAATAAGGGTTTCCATTCAGTATCCCAGACTAGGCACTGACTTAGCTGTAGTGTTGAATTGAATCCTCTTACACTATCTTCTGGAATATTCCAAACTTCAGCTCATTTTATCTGCTGTTAAGGAAAGAAAATCCCTCATTTGGAATGGCAATAAGATATACATCTCGCAAGATGTTGCTAAAAACACAGCCCAGCGCAGGAAAATATTTTTGTCATTCCACCCAGCCTTAAAACAACTAAATATCCGGTATGGTTTATATTACCCGTGCTCATTCAAAGTGACATATGAAGGCCGTAAAAACATGTTTGACGAACCAGCTGACCTTAGAGCTTTCATACGTTCCATCAAATCCGAAGGCATGGACACATCTTCTCTGCCCAGCACCTCTACTTCGCCCATTATATAAATGCATTCCTTCTGCATAAGCATCCCTTTTGTACATGTAATGCCATGTTTATCATCCTTTCATAATATGTGGGACGGGTGTCCCTGCAAGGTCAATCTTCCATCCTGAGTCGCTTTTTTTTTTCTTTTAGACGACTCAGCGGGCGTCACCCTTCCCTGCTATTTCACATACCTGTTGTCTCCATTATCCAATCTGATCCTAATTGTTGCTTTAATGTTTCATACCTTACCTCTCATTCTCATGATCCGACCCCCTACCTCCCCTCCCTTAAACTCATGTATCTCCCTCTTGTGTCTACTTATGAATAGTCATGATTCACTATGTTGTTTTCTGGCACCAATGTTCATCAGTTGCATGGTCTTAGGTTATGTTATCATAATGTTTGAAATGTTACAATGATCTTTAAGTGTGTCTCATGGAACATCAAAGGTTGTAATAACCCCATTAAGAGATGTAAGATTATTTCTCATCTCAACAAATTCAACCCTTCCATAGCCTGTATACAATAAACACATCTTCCCAACAAGGGAGCATTGAAGCTGAAGTCCCGTTGGGTTAAGGAAATCATTTTGAGTCCTGCTGTCGCTAAGAAAAATGGTGTGGCAATTTTAATAAGCAAGAAATTACACTGCAAAGTTCTCCACCAGGGTGCCAACACTAATGGAAGATGGGTTTGGGTCAAACTACTGATAGATTCTACACAAATGTACCATTTTGAATATTTATGGTCACACTAATCCGGATCCCAATTTCTGGGCTTCCATAAGACAATTGATACTTCAAAATAATGTTTCCAATTTACTTATGTGTGGGGATATTAATCAGGTCCTAGATCCTTTTCTTGACAGAAAATCTAATTGCCTATTTAAAAACAACACATCACACAAATCCTTTTATGGGATGTTTAGCTGAAACCGGCCTCATTGACACATGGAGATTATCCCATCCTACCCAGCTTGACTACACTTTCCACTCTCCCCCACATAATGCTCTCTCTCGCCTAGACTATATTTTCTCTTCCAAAACCCTTACTGGCTCCATTATTGATTCTAAACTTGAAAATATCATTATATCTGATCATGCCCCAGTATGTACCTCCTTCAGTCTTCCAGATGTTCATAAACCATCTTCTCGTTGGAAACTAAATAACTTTTCTCTTACAAGATCCTCAATTTATCCTATCTGTCAAAACCTTTGTCCAACAGTTCTATACTGATAATCAAGACTGTAATACATCAGCTGTGAATAATTGGGATGCTTTTAATGCGGCTTTAAGAGGTTAAGTTATGGCTTACTCAGGAAAAAAGAAAGCTCTACGCAAAATGCATTTAGATGACCTCTACTCTCAGCTTAACTCAGCAGAACAACAATATTACAACAACTCCAGTCATACTAACCTTCGTCAGGTTTTGGCTATACGCTTCCTAATTAATAAGGAGATTACTAATCTTGCTGCAGGGACTATTCTTAAATATAAAACGAAAATCTATCAAACATCCAATAAAGCTGGAAAAACACTTGCCTCTTACTTGAAAACAAATAAGAGATTTTTTTTTATTTCCCATATCAAAGACCCATCGAACAATGTATATCACCAACCTAAAGATATACTAAATTGCTTCAAAAACTTTTATGCAAACCTATGCACTCCTGAGAACTCAATCCCCCAAAATAACATTACATTCTTTTTTCATAATATCAATAGATCCTCATACCCTCAATTGGATCTATCCCACTTAGACAACAAAATCACTCTTCCAGAAATCTCCAAAGCAATCAAAGGCTTAGGTAAAGGGAAGGCTCCAGGCCCAGATTGTCTTTCCACTAAATTCTTTGATAGCCTTTCTCAATCTCTCATCCCCAAGCTTCAAAATCTATTCTCTTACTTCATTTCCAAAAAGGCCTTTCTTCTGATCCTTTTCAGATGCTTTACTCATACTGTTTCCCAAACCTGCCAAGGATCCTTCTTTACCTGGTAACTATCGGCCCATCTCTCTTATTAATGTTGAAAACAAAAACTTTGCTAAAATTCTAGCCAATAGGATTGAGTCCTCTCTTCCTTCCCTAATAAAACCGGATCAAGTTGGCTATGTAAAAGGGTGCAATATTTCTTCAAATGCCAGACTACTTTTGAATACCATCCATCTATCGGCCAAAAACAAAAAAGATAATCAGGGCTCATCTGTTATAGCTTTAGATGCAGAGAAGGCCTTCGACCGGGTCAATTGGGACTTCATGTTTCAATCTCTTAGATGGCATGGTTGTGGCGATAATTAATCTCCCTAATCAGGTTACTCTACTCTTCCCCTAAATCTGCAATTGTATTAATGGTGTAACCTCATCATTCTTTTCCCTTAACAGAGGCACCAGACAGGGTTGCCCCTTCTCTCCCACCTTATATATCCTCTCATTAGAACCGTTATTGGAGCTTATCAGATCTAACAAAAATATCCAAGGTATATCTAGTGGTACTTCTCAGATTAAAATAGCTGCATATGCTGATGACATTCTCATTCTCATTAAGAACCCTAAAATGCACCTCCCACATTTACCTAACGTACTGTCTCAATTTAGTTCTGTATCAGGTTACAAACTTAAAAAAGATAAATCTGAAATTATGCCCCTCAATCCCCACTGTCTTAAACGTGACATTGACTCATTTGGTTTAAAATGGTACAGCTCCTCAATTAAGTATCTGGGTTTACGTTTCGCTCCTACTATCCAAGATACCATAAAACTTATTACACAATCTTTATTAGATAGATTAAAAGAATTAACATCAAGATGGTCTCCCCTGTATCTTTCATGGTGGGGACGACTAGATACGATTAAGATGATGCTGTCACCTATAATTTTATACTATCTACAACTCATATGTGTTCCGATATCACCTTCCTTTTTCAAATCTATTTATTCAATCCTACCAAACTTCCTTTGGGGTGAGATAAAATCAAAAGAATTGCTTTAATCAAATTATACCACACTACTTTTCGCTTGCAACAATCTAGATCTTGGTTTGCGAGTCCCAAAACATCAGATATTCCCACTTGGTGTACAGTAGAGAAACACTTAGTGTTTCCGGTCGAAGTAACTGACCTTATTTCTATATTTAATCATTCTTCATCGACCATTTCAGACGCAATCAGAGCCACAATATATGCCCTCCAATTCTTTCTATTTCCTCATACAAAAGTCCCCAAAAAATGCCTCTCTCCTTTACTATGGCATAACAGCAAAATCCTAATTAATAATAGAACCCTTAATAGAAAATCGGGGTTGAAGAAGGGTATTAGATTCATACAACAAATTATAGATAAATCCTATATTTTATCTTTTCAACAGCTCAAACATCAATTTTCCATCCCCAATACCGAATTCAATTTCTATAATAAATTAGTTAATTCTTGCGTTGATGCACTACGTAGCTCCTCCAATGATATACTAACTCCAGATTCTGAATATTTTCAACACTGAGGCATGTACGTGTTTCAGGTCCAATAGTTCTAGATATGTCAAAAATATGCTTGCAGTACACACTGGATGGAGGAGGGCTCTTCATCATAAAATCGATACAACGTTCATTCATGGCACGTTTTAGGACCACCACAAATAAAATAAAAAATGTGATGACTTTTTTCAGCTAAAAGGTTTTCCGCAAAAAGTGCCATGAAAAAAAAGTGGGCAAAGAATGAACATAGAACCAAGTGACACCCTGCAAGACATAGCCGTCAACAGTGCCACCCACCCTGATCACAATTTAACAACCCCAGTGTCATTCTGTGGGGGCATGAGTAGCTTGTTCAACACGCTTGTCTCAGCATTTACTGTTTGCTGTGTCTGGTGTGCATTGCTTTGTAACATGCATGTAGTATCTAAGCTGATACTCTTATTAGTTGACTGATGACGTTCGGTGGAAGTGGTTGGTTGGCTAGCAGTGGTCTGACCCCAATCCCTTGCCAAACCTTCAATGTCTTAAAGTACAGCAGAAAAATGCATATTTTTATAAGATACATCTTCCAAACATTTTTGGTAGCTGTGCCATTTTGAATCAAGAGGCAGGTAGGGGCTGTAAGTTTACTGTGTTCTGTGTCCGTCAGTTTGTTTAATCGTTCACAATTCTGAAGAGGCTTAGGTATGCTGTCAACCAGTGGTATGCCAGCAACATGTCCTTTGTTTTGTAAGGCACTACGCTATCTCTCAACCTGTTGTTTCAGCAGATCAATTTGTGGTGTCACTTCACTTAGTGTGGCTTGTTCCCTGCACATGCAAATTTGTATCTTCTTCAGAAGACTCAGAATGTGTGTTAGATGCTCTAAACTGAACCACTTTGATACATTAAGCATAATATCATCTGCAGTTACAAGTTTTCTCCTGCACTTAATGTTTTGCTCTAGCATTCTTTAAATAACACATGGATAAAGTAGATGTCCACCTTGTGGGCACATCCTGCACAAGCTGTTGAAGTGGTAAATTGTGTTTTGCATGAGCGTTTGTCCATGCTGCTCGTCCCTTCACAGAAAGGTGAAAATGGCACATATTGGGCCTCATTCCGAGGTTCGCGTTAAATAACTGACTTTACCGGCATGGCGGAAATACCGTATCCGCGTTGGTAGCAGGGCGTAATTAGCACCATATTCCGACCTCGCGGGCACGAGCTTTCTGCCATGCCGGTAAACCCCCTAGCGCCATACCGGTAAAGGGCGCGTCAAACCCCTTACCGACAACAACCGAGACGTAACTAACACCATCGCCCTCCACCTAGTGCGTAAATAGCGGTGCCCGTAATTAACGATGACCGTAAATTACGGGCACCGGTAAAAACCGCAAACGGAAATTACGTCATCGAACAGGAACGGGAAGCATCATGGCGGCCATCTTTAAAATCACAATCCATTGCAATCCTCCCCATACAGGACTCGTGGGCATATTGTGATAGGCAAAATAGACTCCAGAGACCAGCATCATGCCAAAAGCATTAAAAAAGGGTGCTGCGCGCATCAGGAAGGAGAAATTCTCCCAGGATGAGCTCCAGGTACTCGTTGATACTGTGCATGAACATGCTGAGATTGTTTTCAGCAGCTACATGCGCAGGCCCACCATCCTCAGGAAGAAGGAGATATGGGAGCTGGTCTCGCAGAGGGTGAGCGCTGTCGGAAACACCCCCTGCAGCACGACGCATTGCCGCAAACGCTGGGATGACCTCCGTCTGAGGGTGCGGGCCATCCTCTCAGCAAACCGCAATCTGGCCCTAGAGACAGGAGGAGGCCCAGCCTCACCCATAAAAATGATGCCCTGGGAGGAAACATGTGCAGAGATGATGGGCACAGAAGAAATCGAAGGCGTTGGCGATATGGATTGCGGTGAACCTTCATCAGCTGACGCAGGTGAGTGCCATGAGTGTAAACAGTACATGCATCCCTAATGCAAGTCATCGCCAAGGGCTGGTCAAGCAGTCACATCATGTTTGGGTAAACCCTCCCCCCCCTCCAATAATGCCGTAACAACTGGGACCCAGGATGATGTCAGGTGCAAGGCTGACACCCATATTGGGCATGCCACACAAAAAGCTGGTCAATGTCAGTCACCACAGTACTCCGCCAACATGAGTGACCCTGCCGACAGTATGCTTTTCCCATCCAAGCAAAGATCACAGTCCCACTCAGCACCCAAATGTCACCAAAACGCTGCTATCCCATCGTAATACCATTGTCTGGAAGTAATTCTGACCCCCAGATCATTGCTCATGCTGTCTCTCTCTTGCCCCCCACAGGCACCGGTCATGAAAGTGAGGACCAGGAAGGCCCCCGGACAAATACCTCCCAGGGCACAGGCAGGGGACAGCACACACCTGCAAGCAGGAAGAAGGCACATGCCACACCACCTGCCCCAGCAACCTCCATGGAGGGTACACAACCCCCATCCGCGGCCCTGGACATGCCTGCAGTTCTGCGGGACACATGCCCCACGCTGCACCATGAGGAATCGAGTTCGTCAGGGGAGAATGCTGCCATGTGCATCCTCGATGTGCCAGGCAGCACATCACCAAACACCATCGACAACGTGGAGGAGCCCAATGACTATGTACAGAGCCCAGACACTCCCTCGTACAGCCAGGTTGCCCATAGCGACCCTGGGTCGAGTGACGGCCCAGGGCTCACAGGCGAAGGGGATACACCTGTCTGTCATGATCCCACTTCCCCTGCAGGAAGTCCTGAAAGACCTGCAGGCACAACAACACGGAGCCTGCCAGCCACATCGCCCACATCGGCTGCAGAAACAGTGCGCTGCCAGCACCTCACGGCCATGATAGAGGAGTTTCTCCGGGACAACCGGGAATCAGGGTCGGTGCTACATAATGACCTTCAGGCCCTGTTCGAGATCATCAGTACCAGCACAAACCGCATCTGTGAGATGCTTGGCAGGATTGCTGATGCCCTGGAGGCAGCACCCCCCAGACCACAGCCCCAGCAGGAGGAGACACCCTCCCAGAGCTCCTCCACGCAGACCAGCCCGGTCCGTAGGTCACTGCGCACGATGCGCCGGAATGGAAGAGATGCCCCAGGCTCTGGCAGTGCCCATTGACCGTGCAGCCACACACATGTGGCCAATGCTGCACTGATGGGAACATTGTGGGGTTGTTGTGGGGGGAGGCGGAGGGGGGTGAGGGTGTGTGTGGGAGTTGGGGGGGAGTGGGAGGGGGTTGAGGGTGTGTGTGGGAGTTGGGGGGGAGGGGGAGGGGGGTGAGGGTGTGTGTGGGAGTTGGGGGGGAGGGTGAGGGGGGTGAGGGTGAAGGATCTGTTGTACACGTTTGGACATAATCATACAATACACAGTTTGGTCTATCCTACAATAGAGAGTGGACATTCATTATTGTGCATGTGCCTTTTAATGTCTCACAGTGCATGTAGTACCTGTATCCCCACACCCAGTGCCCAATGCCCTGTCATCCTCACCCCCTCAGCTGAATTGTGATTCAGAAATATTGCTCGATCAATGCTTGTCGCACGGAACGTCCCTCCCGTGCATCGGCACCATGTTGCTGTTCTGCCATTCCTTCCTCCACCTCCTCCTCCTCCTCATCTGGTGGCAGCAGTCCCACGTCAGGGGGCAGTGGCACGTTCCGACGGATGCACATGTTGTGCAGCATTACACATGCCATGGTGATCTTGGACACCTTCTCATGGCTGTAGATGAGGGCCCCACCTGACCGGCTGAGGCAACGGAATTGTGCCTTCAGAAGGCCGAAGGCCTGCTCTATGACAACCCGTGTACGGGTATGAGATCTATTATAGTCCTCCTCGTGCCTGTTTTGGGGGTTGCGGAACGGGGTCATGAGCCACGGTTTCAAAGGGTAGCCAGCATCACCTGCATGAGAGTGGAATGAAGGTAAGTGTTAGTACATTCATGGTGGAGAACTGTGCTAGTCTTAGATTGCAGTGGGTGATGACTGGCCATGCACACATGTCCCTGGATACAGTCAACCCATTACTGGTCCGGCCATGTGTGCTGGCCAATGGAATGATGGAGGGGGTAGCTTCTCCCTGATGGAGTATGCATCCCCCCCCTTTCCCTCCCGGGTGGAGTATGCATCCCCCCCTTTCCCTCCCGGGTGGAGTATGCACCCCCCCCTTTCCCTCTCGGGTGGAGTATGCATCCCCCCCCTTTCCCTTCCGGGTGGAGTATGCATCCCCCCCCTTTCCCTCCCGGGTGGAGTATGCATCCCCCCCCCTTTCCCTCCCGGGTGGAGTATGCATCCCCCCCCTTTCCCTCCCGGGTTGAGTATGCACCCCCCCCTTTCGCAGTGGGGTATGCTGACAACCTTCTCAGGGCCCCAATGCACTGCCATGGCCCATTATGGTTACGCACCAAGCAGCCAGGTACGTTGTCCGGCATGTCGGCCCATGTAGCGTGGTAGTGTTGAGTTCCGCAGGACCAAGGAGTCATGAGTTGATCCGGGGTACCGAGCATTGGATTGTGTGATGGCTTTACTGGCATTGCACACCATCTGGACGTTGATGGAGTGGTATTGCTTGCGGTTGCGATCCGGCACCTCCATTGCATGAGGAACCACCAATTCTACGTGGGTGCAGTCGAGGGCACCTATGCAATTTGGCATGCCTGCAAGTGCATGGAAGGCAGCTTTGGTATCATATATCTCCTGTGGAGTCCGGGGGAGGCATATGTAGTCCCTTCTGTGCTTGAGGAGGGCATCCAGCACTTGGTTGAGTATCCGGGAAAATATTGGCTGTGAAATGCCATGCATGTGCCCCACTGTATGCTGGTAGGTGCCTGTGGCAAGGAAGTGGAGCACGGACACTACCTTTAGTAGAGGGGGGATGGCAGTGCTGATTTCTATGAGGCTCACTATGTCGGTATGTATCAGGGCCACTATGGTGGTTATGGTGTCCCAGTCAAGCCGGTACAGGGTGTGGATCTGCTCTGGTGTGAGGTTGAAGGGGGTGGCTCTGATGCGGGGTATTGGGGGCTGCCGGCGTGGTAATGGTGGCTGCACCGGTAGGGCATGCTGGCCCTGTCTCACCCTCCTTCTCCTCCTGTGTATCCTCTGTGGTGGTTGCTGTGGTTGCTGTTGTTGCTGTTGTCGTAGTTGCTGCCTTGCAAGCAGGGCCTCCAGCTCCAGGAATGCTGCTACAATTGGTATCATCTTGGTGGGGGTGGGGGTGTGGTGTGTGGGTGTGCTCCTTTTGTGCTGTGCCAGACTCTATTGCCTCCACCTGTGCTGATTGGGTGCACCTGTTCCTCTTCCAAACACTGATCAGGGTTGTTAACACCTTCCCCGCGATGCCGGTATTAACGCCATGGCGGAAAGGTACTTTGCGCCCTTGTGGAGGTGGTTATTTCCGTGTTCGCTTTGCTTGGAATCGGAGATGGTTTACACCTTCCCGTTATTTCTGCAATGGTGTGTCGGGCGCGCGACACTGGTCCGCTATTTACGCAATCGTAGTTTACGGTGGCGTAAATAACGGTGTGGCGGGTCAGAATGGGCCGTAACGGTAAAGGAAGTCGTTATTCCTTTACCGGCCTCGTTTTTCCCTTAACGCCGGACTCGGAATGACCCCCATTGTCTTTGTAGCCTCCACAATTCTGCTGGGCTCCTTCAAAATGTCATGGACCAGAAGATTCAAACAATGGCCACTGCATGGTATATGGTGAAATCGGCCCTTACGCAATGCCGACAGTATAGTGGCCCAATTATCAGATACCACGAAACTGACATGCGACTGCAGCCACTCTGATATAATATTGTGCAGCTCTTCTAAGATATGGTTAGCACTGTGATGTTTTCCCATATGAATGGATGCAGAGGACAACCATTTTCCACATACCGCTTCCTGTGTTTTTGGTCGAGGAGCATTTTTGGAGGCAAGGACTTAAAAGAGATATCTTGGTATGTAGGCTGCATCGACAACCAATAGGCAGTGGATCAAAGCAATCTGCTGCTTGGTAGCTGATCCACATATCATTTGGTAAATGTACAGTATGGATTTCACTAACCCTCATGGAATATTGTACAGTGTTTGCAAGTTTTCATACAATTATGGAACTTTAACAGTTGAAAAAATTGGCATGTGCAGAGTAATATGGGCATTGAAAAGCTGCACTCTTCCAAATCATATCAGACCTCACTCACAGACATGATACACCCAGAAAAGGTATACTGGCTCTTCCTCTCATTTCTTTCACAATTTGCTAGCCAGTGCCATTGTTTGGAGAATAAGTGTTATGTAGGATTACATCTTTTTAAGATTTGAGCGGCTGCAACTTGAAATCAGAGAAAATAAGTGGAACAACGATGTCAAGCAGCTGCATGTGGAAGGAATTAATTACACCTTAAACGGAAAAAGGATTAACTGTTTATATGAAATCTGTAAAACATGCCTGTTTCCGGAAGAAAAAGAAAATGCAATAATAAATGAAAATAAGTTTGAAATGTCTACTCTGCTCTAGAAGGAATTTAATCATGGAAAAATTAGACAAATGAAAAAAAAGAAAGTCTGTTTAAAAAAAAAGAAAAAAACAATAAATAAAATTCAAATGGAAATGTCTACTCTGCTGTAGACAACTGGAAGGTATTCAGTGATTAACTGTATTTGTAGGAAACTGAAAAGCCAGCAAAGGAGAGAAATAAAATGTGATAAATGTGAAATTGAAATGGAAATCTCTACTCTAGACAGCTGGAAGGTATGTAATCACGGAAAAACTGAAAAGAAGATTGACAATACAGAGAACTGCAAAACATGTCTCTTTAAAAAGAGAACATGTAACAGAAAATACATTAACATGGAAATCTCTAGACAACAGGAAGGTATTCAATCATTGAACAACTATAAAGTGATGAATTGTTTGTGTATACATTTCTTTCTAACGCGCTAGCCAGGGCCTTTGGACACGCCCAATGCATATTTTAAAACGCTACCGGGCCACTAGCCATGGCCATCTGCCATGGCCAGTTGCCACGACCCACGGCCTTTGGCTGTATCCGCTGCACATGTTCCCCCAATATGTTTCTTTTAGACCCACTAGGTGGCCATGGCATTCAGCCATGGCCACTACACATGTTTAAGAAGTACATAGTATAATGAATTTCCATAATTTCCATAATTTCTTTCTTTTCAAGTTGTACGTAGCATTATGGTTCGTTTTAATTAGACTTTCTGTTCGTTTTATATGGGAAAACAATATTGTTTTTCTTTGTATATTAATTTGTAAAGGTTTGATTAAACCAAATACAATAATAAAAAAAAAAATACATGTATTTTTCAGGCCCACTAGCCAGATCCTTTGGAACACTGTATATTTAAAAACACTACCTTTCTTTCTCACACACTAGCCATGGCCTTCACCCAGGAACATTGACCCTGGCCTTCGGCCATGGCCCTTTTACATGTTACCCAATAGCTTCCTTCCAGTCCCACTAGCCATGACCATTGGCCATGGCCAGTGCCCAGGGCCTTCAGCCTAGGCTCCTCAATATATTGCTCAATAGGTTTCCTAAGCGGGGCCAATAGCCTTTGCCTGTGGCCACACCACTTATCCCATTATCCCCCACCTCACTATAGCTGTAAAATTCTTCTTTTTTTGTATTCATCTCATTTTGTTAACTCTCTCTTTTTTCCCATGACCGCGGTTATATTCGCATTGTATGATATCATATGATATAATATGACATTTATAGCATGCCTATACACAAGTGTTTCAAGGCGCAACGAGGCAAGGGAGGGGAACAAAGGCAGGACAAGACAACAATCCTACTAGGCCAAGTGACTGAGATCGCGCAAGTGCAGGGGAGAGGGAAGGAGAAAAGTGCCAGGGGAAGAGTAGGAGGAGCAAGTGCAAGACAATTGATCAAAACATTGATAAACAGGAACTGCAGCCAGCAGGTGGCAGTGCACGGGTTAATTGCAGACAAGAAGTGTTAGATAAGTGCAGGTAGGGGGACTGTAGGGTTGCAGATGCAGCCCCAAGTGCACGGTTTCCGGGAGGCAGTGTAGGTGTGCAACTGGGAGGGCAGGGACCTGGGCCCATGGTTCAGAGTGTAGCCAGGACACCAGTGCAGTATCAGACAGGAGATCAGCAGGGAAGATGAAGAGAGAAGGCAGAAGCAAAGAGGAAAGTCTTGTGCTGCTTCCCGAACCAGAGACGGTTCTGCTCAAGTTTCAGAGAGGCAGGGAGGCTGTTCCAATGGGAGGAGCCAGCCGAAGAGAGAGATCTGCCCCCAACTTGTTGCTTGGAAAAGCGACTGACCCTCAAGGAGTTGAAGGTGGAGGAGTCAAGAGCGTGATTTGGAAGATACTTCCAAAGATAAAGCTGGAGATATTTTGGTCCGATACCCCAGAAAGCCTTGTGGACAATGCAAAGGGTTTTGAACTTGATCCTTGCAGCCACTGGGAGTCAAAGGAGAGATTTCAGTGCTGGCGAGATACGATCCCTGGGCTTGAGGCCAAGGACAAGTCTCGCAGTCCTGTTTTGGATGTGTTGCAGTTGACGGAGAGTAGAGGCAGGCACATTTAAAAAGAGACTGTTACAGTAGTGAAACCTAGAAACAACCAGAGCTCTGGAGACAGTGAGCTTCTGGGGGAAGGAGAGGAAAGGATGAATACCTCTGAGGAGGTGCAGTTGTTAGTTTGACTTCTTAGAGACCTCAGACATGTGAGGAGAGAAGGAGCATGAAAAGGGCCGTGTCAGCCAGAGTTGCAGGAGGGGGAGAGTAAGATGCAGCAAAAGCCTCAACTGACACACACTTCATGGGTCGAATGACTGAGAAGGTTGGTGGCAGTGTGGGGGTAGGTTTAGCCTGAGGGATAGAGAGAGAGAGAGATGAGAGGAGAGGAGAAAGTGGTCACTACAGGAGAGAGGCCTCGTGAGAGGGTTAGAGAGGGGGAGGTCTGAGGAGATCAGAACATCAAGAGTGTGCCCTGCAGAGTGAGTCAGGCCAGAGGGAAAAATAGAGATAGAGAGTGCAAAGTTCGAGAAAGAGTCCTGTGGCAGGACATGAAGCATCCAGGTGAATGTTGAAGTCTCCAAGGAGGAGGAGTTGAGTGGTTGAGGCCAGGAGGGAGGAAGAGAGGTCCGCCGACTCAGAGAGAAAGGAGGTGATCTGACCAGGTGGCCAGTAGATAATAGCCACTGTGAGAGAGTGGCCGGGAGAGAGAGCCTACAGACCAGGCATTCATAGGAGGAGTAGGCCTGCATAGGAAAGATAGAGGCAAGAATCCACTCTGAGAAGATCAAGGCTAGACCCCCACAGGAGCGGTTGGATCTGGGCGCAGAGAGGATCTTTTAGCCATCAGGAAGGAGAGTATCAAAAATTGTAAGAGGGCTGGCCGTGAACCGTGTCTCTGTGAGACCAATGACATCAAGGTCCAGTTCTTCCAGGAGACAGCAAATGTCAGAGGAGTGTTTGACAGCTGAACGAGAGTTAAGAGTGGCGAGGTGGAGAAGGTTGTCATCCTTGAAAGACGTCCGGGGAGGGGTACACATCAGAGATACTCCGTGAAGAGGTGTAGAAGGAGCCCGAGAGAGGGCAGAGGAGGTAGAAGGTGAGGGCAATGTAGCCAAGGAGGAGGAAGAGGGTGACAGAGAAGTGCAGAGCGTGGAGACAAGGAGAGAAGGGAGAGAAGGGACAGTGGGAGAGGAAAGGAAATTGAAAAGGCGCGGGAGGCGTCTATAAAATAGGAAGAGGTTGGCCTGAGGCCTTCAACCAAGATGGTGTCATTAAGATAAACATAATGATGATCTTAGAGGAGTAGAAGGTGCAAGGAGGGCCAATCACTGGGTGCCACCATTAATGGGAGAGGAAGAGAAAGGAGAGAGCACAGAGACCATATGAAGAGTCCATAGGTCTGGCGAAGGAACGACAAAGAGGATGTGGGTGAGGGTACCTCGGGAGGAAGCGCTGGTGTAGGTATCAGCATTAGGGAGACCTGGGTTGGAGACCAGGATATCCTTTTTTTAACTTCTTCTTACCAGACTTAGTGAGAAGGGTAGGATCGTTGATATAGAAACAGTTGGAGAAGACAGGAGAAACAGAGAGCAGAGCACCATAGGTGAGGTGGAGGAGGGGGAAGAGGAGATAGAAGGGTGTGGGTGGGGAATGAGAGAAGAGCAGAGGGGGGATGGAGACACTGGGGTAGAACACAGTGGGGGGTGCAAGCAGAAGAGATGGAACAAGACAGGAACAGCAGGACAGAATGAAAACACAATACAGCCACTGGGCATAGCTAAATTTGAAATTAGCAGGACAGAATGAGAACACAATGGAGCCACTGACCCCAAATAACCCCAGTTATCCGTAAACACCTGCAAATAACTCCAGTTGTTTACATTTAACACACTTTCATTCCCGATCCCATACTCTACTATAATCCTGGTTAACCCAAGTATAACCCTGGTTATGCAAAAACATTCAAGCTCTGAACTTGGTCCCAAGCCCCCCTTCAACTCCTCAATTTCTCATGGTATCTTCTTTCTTCATTACCACCTCTAGCCTGATGCCATTTCATCCTTTTTCCTCTTCCAAATGGCATTTTTTCCACTTTTCGCTTTTGGCTAACCCTGATTCTTCCCGTTATAACCCCAGTTATCTCTCACATTGAATAAACAAAATGTGGCTTTTTCTTTTCTGAAAAGCCTTGCTGATGCATTTTAGGACACATATATAGCCATCACTTTGGGAGAAACGGCACCTCCTTCTCTGTCAAATATTTTAACTACTGGATGGAATAACCCCGAGCCCTCCTGGAAATTGAGTCAACGCTTTGTGTCCAAGTTGTTTTGTGCATGGGGAAATTAATGGGAGTAGACTGAAAACAGTGTTTATTTGCTTTCTTAAGAATGTTTTCATTTTGTAACAATTATTTCCCAAAATTTCAAGTCTGGGGGGTGTGTGACAAACTTTATTGTATTGAATTACACTATTTATATAGCAATGTGTACCATTATAAGAGTCTGAATGCGGTCGAGGTGGGAAATCCCTCGGGATCGATGTCCTGAGTTTTGGAGGACCCTGTGACACCAGGATATCAGGCGGCGGGTTCGGTGTTACGGGTACACCCGCAACACACAGGTTGCACTGGCGGGTTACCGCCATCCTCGTCATGAGGTGCATAGTTTTAAAATGAATCATTTCAAGTCCACTGCAAATCCTCTGACATACAGGGATCCAGAATGTTCTATTATCCCGCTTTGAGTATTTCATGTCTATTACAAACCTCGTGTGAACTTAAGCAACAGTTTTAACCCTACCTTTCTATTGTACGAGGATGATAACTTTAGGGGCTTGGACAATGCTCCAATTACTTCATGCCTTAAAGCATACGAGAATGAACATTTGATTATGCTCCCTCTCGTAATTTTGAGTAAAAAGACGTACTGAATTTGCCTTACCCATTCATCTATCCTTACCTTTTATATGACTATAGGGGAACACCCACAATACTAGCTGTAGACGTCAAGAATGCGTGGATAATATTTGCTTCTAATCTCTCATGTATTCCTCACATCAATATCATTGCACAGAAAACACAATAACAACTGCATGTGGGTAAGAAAATCCTTCCTTGTGTAATGTCACATAAAATAGAGGTCACCCATGGCCTGGGGCTTACTATATTTGATTCCTGGAATGCTACCTACATGGGCCTCAGTAAGCAAATGCAACTACTATCGAATAAAGCAGAACACATGGTATTTGTTCTAATACACTGGGACATGCTAACTCTAGTCTTGATTGTGCTACATTAGCTTCCCTTTGAGTGGAGAATTCAGGGCTAGACAACATTGATTTCCCCATAAAACTGACATTAATGATGACTTTTCCTACCTGAAAATAAGCCTAAGCAAATCTCAACCCAGGAGGAACCTGATCCTGAGCTTCAGAAGGAATAGACGTGGGCTGAGCACTTGCAGTAGTTTGATCCACACTTTGAAACATCTGACAATGGTAAATAGGTTGGAACCTAAACATAAAAGGTTCAAGAAATGTTTTTTCAAACTGGTCATCAGATCTCCTAAACCCTTTACCTCGGTAAGTGTTTCAGAAATGTTTTTCTCTTCGATTGTCTGTGAACACTTTCATGATGTAACTACTAAGTAACAAGGAAAATGCTAGCTTGCTTCTATCTGTAACTTATTACACAAGGCATCCTTTTCCTACATAAAGTTTCCCACAGCCTGTACCCTGAAGTAAATTACATTGCAATTTGTGGGTTACAAAACTTAAAATATATATATATTTAAACTGATGCTGGGTACTTTCTGGGGATCTCGAAGCTGCTGTTTGTGATGCTGGAATTGCATTGGAGGGACAGGGCCTCCATGTCCTTGTCCTGTAGTGCTTTTATCATGTATTCTGTGTTATGATCTGCACAGGAGTCCATGATGGACTCATGGCAATGCAGCTCTTCGTCTTTTTGGTTTGGTGTACATACCCTTGGGATACCTTTATGACAGGTTATGGGCTGGTGGCAGTTACATGCTCAATTTGACAGATGCTCTGAGTATCCTCCATTTTGGGATATCCAGGCCCTGCCTTTGGAATCAGTTGATTCCTGATAGGAGACAAGATGGCCCTGTGGCCACTTGCTTTCTATTGCCTGTTACCTTGTGCTCCCAAAGTCCTGGGAAGACCTGACTCTGTCCCGTCCCCCTGACTGGATGTTGGGTGGAACTTCCATATATGGTATTGTGGTGAAGTCCAGCCAGACTAGCTGGAGCCTTCCCAATGACTTTATGTTGTGGGTACGCCCATGGGATGGGACCTGGGTGAATGGGTGTGTGACCAATATGCACTTCATGTTATGGGTGTCTGGTTTATGTATGTAACACAATGACTGAGACAGCCCTGCCTGAAACTGGTATGAATGCATTGTGGACTGCTGAATGGCATGGTGCTTGTTGGAATCCGCATTCCTTGTTGTGAGTGTGTGGATGGAGAAGAATAGCCTGAATGCACTGTGAGCCTGATTGGCAGCCTGCCTGACTGAATGCCCTTCTGGATTATTGGTTGCATGAGTGTGACCCAGCAGAGTGAATTGAGAGACCAAACAGTATATCTGGGGACCTCTCACTGATGGAAATCGTTCAGAAGATGAAGTCGATACTTGATGCTTACTCTTGAAGCCGAGCCGGAAGAAGAAGGTGACCGCTGTTTCCCTTCAATGCAATCTGAAAGCTGCTGTGCCTCCAAGAAACTGATCCAAGAGAGGACCTGGCTAGGAGACCTCCTACCGAGCTATGAGTGACCATTGTGCACCAGCTAACCTTCACCAAGGCTCCCTGGAAGTCAGTCATCGAAAGGCTGCCGACCGGAGACAGAGACGCTGAGGAATCCTGATGCAAAGCGCCCAAACATTGAAGTTCATCACCGTCGATGATGTTCATCGTCAACCAGAGCCTCAATGCTCCACTGCCTAAGACATTTGAATCGAGGACTACCTTGCTCATCACCGTCGACTGATTTTTCCTGCTGGAGAAAGTCAAGATCGCAGACAAATCTAGGAAAATCTGCCAGTGGGTTTGCTGACATCCGAAGACCACAAAGACGCTGATGACGTAACGCCCTTGCTGGGCCAAAGTTCTTCATTGACTTTTTGTGGAAACAAACTATTGTCATCGATTGCACCGCATGCCTCATCTTCACAGGACGTCCACAACCGATCGTCGGTGAGCACCGCCAGGACTGAAGCTGCTGCCAAGTCCACCTTTGTTCACCCTTTTCTTCATGGGATCTCGACGATCCGTGGCTCCTGCCTTAAAGGGAGTTCACTCAAGAAGGATCCGTCGATGACCCGTCGTCGAACTCTGCTAGACCAGGTGCATTGGGGTAGTAGAACATTTATAGAAGGAGATAAGACTCTAAGAGACAATGGGCCTCATCATGAGTTTGGCGGTAACCCTTAAATCTGGCGGTAGCGCTATTACCGCCGGATTTAGGGGTCCGCCAAATCAGGGCTTCGGCAGATTTGAGCTGGGGGGAAATCCGCCGAAAATCCGCGCTTATACCTTCGACGGAAAATCCGCCAGCGGTATGAGAGCGAAATTTCCCCATTGACCCAATGGGGAATGGGGCATTCCCGAATGTGCTCAATGGGGAATGGAGAATTCCAAATCCACCAAATCCGTGATCCGGCGCTAATAGCGCCGGTGGGTTTGGCGGTAGGGCGGATAGCGCCAGCACTATTAGCGCCGGCGTTAACGCCCAACTCGTGATGAGGCCCTATATATGGACTAGGAATGTTTAATATTTCATTTACAGGTTGCCCAGGTGGGGGGGATCCTCACACAGAACTGTGTCTAGGTAAACTGAACTAGTACTCTGCCAATTGTCTAACCACTTGTTTTCCTCCTAAGTCTATGGTTGATACCTTTTGTTATTTTGATTTGTATGCCATTTGACTGTCAGCAGTGGGTGCATTTTAATGAAATCAAGAGTCATTGTGGTACCACATTGAGACTGTATATATTTACCATTTTAGAATTACCTGAGCACAAAGTGTGTTATTGTGATTGTGTACATAAAGTGAGCCTTATTCATATAAAGAACTGTGTTTTCACTAACATAGTGGGCCTCATTACGACCCTGGCGGAGTGGGTTTACGCCAGCGTTATTCGCGGCGGACCCGTCCGCCCTACTACGAGTTTCCGTAGCGCCATGGAGCCGTTTTCCGCCTGGTTTTTCCGGGCGGAGAAATCCATGGCGCTACGGGACCTTGTCGTTAATTACGCCACCGTATTTTGAGGTGGCGTAATTAACGCCTTCCCCACTCCCATTATACCCTATGGGGCAAAAATGGGAATGGGGAAGGGTAAAATGGGGGATGGGGATTTACCGCCCCGCCAAGGTCGGAATGGGGCGGAAAATCCGCCAACCCCCATGGCGCTATCGGCAGCTTTCCGCCGTGCTCCATGGTGCATTTTGCACCGCGATTTCCGCCAGGGTCGTAATGAGGGCCAGTGTGTGGACATTCCTTTGTGGGTGCTTGGGGACTACACTGTATTTAAAAACCAGCCTGCATCACCTCCTGAGAGCTTAAGCCTTGATTGCTTGTCCTAAGACGTCCTTCGCTACCGCATAGAGAATCTTGGCAGGGGTGCTCTGTGCTTCTACTCTGCCATATAGAGGGCAAGAGTACAGATACCCCCCTCCAGTCTTTACACTGTTTTGGTGGAGAAAAAACACCAGAGATCTGTGAATGTGTGTTTTACCCCATGCAGAGCTATACATTGCACCCTGATGCCAGATGAACATTGGGGGTCATTACGAGTTTGGAGGTAGCCATAGTGGTATTAGCGCCATGGCTGCCTCCAAACTCGTGTCCGGGTCCAGGTTCCTTGAATGGGGACTTACCGGGTCATTCCAACCTTGGAGGACCCAGTAAGTCCCCATTCAAAATACCCATCCCCATTCCCATTCGAGCCCCATAGAACTCAATGGGAATGGGGAGGGGGCTAATAACGGGCCCGTTAATAATGGGCCCGTTATTAGCTCCCTGGTCCCTTAGCGGGTCCCGCTAAGGGCGGCTGGTAAAACCAGCCGTCCTTAGCGGGACCCTCTAAGGGACCTCGTAATGCAGCGGTAAGGGGTTAACGGCACCGGCATCCTTACCGGCACTGTTAACCCCTTACTGCTGCACTCGTAATGAGGCCCATTGTCATGGGCTGATCATTTATAGAGATATTCAGTCATAAATCTACCCAGCGGAAATTCCAAAAAGTATTTATACTGTGCCCATGCATATGTGCCATAGCCAATGTAATGACCCCTTAGTTTTCTCATGCTCCCACGGATATATAGAGGAGTGCATAACATCCCAGTGCCACAATACACAGTCCAGAATGTACACATGTGTGTCAAAGAACATTTTACCCTCAAATAATTCTGTGGTCTTTGCTTTCACTGAATTTCTATTTTTACTCAATTTAATTAAATTAATGAACATTGCAGGTAAAACAATGCATTCTTGGCACAAAAATGCTCACAAAACCTTTCAACATTGATTTACAAGAACCTAGGACCAGCGTCCTTACCAATTGGTGAACGGATGTGGATATGAAACCAGATGATGCATGGGAGGTAAAAACATGGACCAAGGACAAGGATAGTACAGCATGATATAGGAATGGGATAGTGGAGGAAGTGCTATGTTTTTGAAGGAAAGGGTGAGAGATAAGGACCGTGGGTTTTTCCGTAGAGAGGTAGGGGAGAGGAGAACAAGGAGATGTGGTGGCTTAGAATGCCATGCAAGTGGTTCTTAGGAAAGGAGGAGAGCTAAGAGGTTGAAATTGAATAGAGATAGAGTGGGAGTAGTTCAGAGAGGGAGAGGAAGAGTATTCCAGAGTAAGGGAGCACGAAGAGGGAGTGAGTGGAAACGAGAGGCAGCACAAGGGGCGCAAAATCTGGCATGGAGGTGAGCCGAGGATGATTGTAGGGATCGTGGGGGAGAGTGAATGTTTCACTGCCATGTAAATTGCAGTAAAGTCTCACTTTTTCATCACTATAGTGGCCTCATAACCTTCAAAGAAATCCCATTTAACTTTTCAACCACTGAACTCATTAATGTTATGTTATGTTATGTTGATTTATACCAAGCACCCAAAGGCAGTCTCCAGGCATAACTTCTTTCTAAGTCTGAATCTTTTTGCCACAATTTGAAACATCTCGTGAGTGCATGATGTGTTTCTGGCAGGGACTAATCTTAGATTGAACTCACGGTGGTTTTCTCAGTCTCCCACATTGATTCATACTATATCAGGTGTCTGTGATCTAGGGTTGAATCTAGGGCTGATCAGTAAAATGCATTCAGCCAATCAGTTCACTTCCTGTTTCCTTAGGAGTTTATCTAATCTGTGTAAGATGGTGTGATTCATGACAGACTCACACTTGGAGGATGTTAGCACTACTTTCACCAGTGTTGGACCTTTCTGTTTTTACTTGTGTATTTGGTGTTGTTTGGAGAAATTTGCTGTCTCTAGTTGGTGTTTTTATATCCTTTTATTTGTTCAATATTTGTTTAGCGTTTCGTTAGTTTTCCCATGATAAAAAAGGAGAAAATAAAACTTTGCCCTTTCCTTTTGTCTTTTTTTCCTTTTGTTTCTCCTGATAAAACTTTAAAAACCAAACGTCTTTCCTTTCCCTGTTCCTTAATCAAAAAAACACACAAAGAAAACCCCAAAGAGTTGCTTCCCCTTTTCTATTTTTACCTTGCTTGTTTGTCATTGTTGTCATCTCTCCACATGCTTTTGTGTTTTTTATTTTATTTTAGTAGTGTCTGTCTGTATTAATTGGGAGAACAGTGGAATTGTGTTGTGTTGTGCCTTCTTTCTTGGGTTCGGTTCTCTGAGTGCTGCATTGGTACTCTCACTGTTTTTAGTTCTCTGGTATACATCATTTTCCTGTTCCCTTTCTAACAGGTGACATTTAGGAGGGGAATAGAATGCTTGCAGTGCTGAAAAGAGAAGTAGTTGGGAGGAGAGGAGGAGGTGTATTTCCCCTTGTCAGAGGAAGAGGATTCCAACATGATTAACATGGACGGTCAAACATGGTGCTGTTTATTTGGGTCGGCTCAGGGGCATGGACCATCCAGCATCACCAGGCTTTTGAGTCAGCTGGGGAAGTTGAGGCATTGCTGATGAAGGAGGAGCAGTGCAAAATGAGGTATTCACCATTGGGAGAGGCCATGACAGTGGGGTTGAGGGAGGCAGAACCTGTGGTGAAATCCCCCCACAGTCAGCGAGGCACGGTCTTTGATTGAGGATCCCACAGAGGCAGGGGTGGCACTATGGTAAAGCAGAAAAGCATGATGAAGGTGGTGCTGGTAAAGAAACATGCATGTTCCTCAGGCGGCAGGAGTGGGAAGTTGCTGTAGGCACCGTTTGGCAGTAAAATGAGTTCCTTCCTGGCTGGGGGCCTATGCACGGACATACAAAGGAGAGGGAAAGTTCCTTGAGGTGTCGCATCATGCTGGGAAGGAGGCCTCAGTGATGGACCAACATATTGTGGTGCCATAGTGTGCAGTTGATATGCCTAAGGGCGAGAGGATGAGAAGGAGGAGGGAGAGGAGGAAGAGGTATTGGTGGAAGAGGATCCTCACACTGCATCTGCAAATGATGTACGGACAAGGCAGGCACTGGAGTCACAAGAACAAAATCCCCCCTCCCCATACACACAGTGCACCAGGCATTATGTCTGTCAGTACTTCAACCTGCAATAAGGGAAGGCATGGTGAATGGAGGGCCTGGTTGGGGAGGGGAGAAGCCAGGGATGTGCATTGGTGGACAGCAATGCATGACCAAGTATAACCACCTTTAGCAGTTTCAGGAAGAGATTTACAGGTTAATGAGACCACCACATCAACTGATCCCACCAGTGATCCAGCTGCCAGCAATGAAGATGTGGGTGCTAACACCTCCCAGGGTGTACCGTGTTGTGTGGTGTGCCATTCCAATCTTCATGCAATTACCACACTATCCATGACGGCCTATTCAGTGCCATTGACGCTAGCGCCTACAGCCAGCAGCAGACCCCTTTTGTCTGTGCCACTCTAACAAGCAGTTGGAGATGGTGAGCAGTGAGCAGTACCTGCATTTGGCAGGACTGCCGGATGAGGCTTTCAGGAACATTTGTCTGGTGCCTCTCAGCCAGGGTTGCTGAACACCATTGCAAGTTAAGCTGGGTGGATAGGAATTTGCTGCAGCATCCTTCTTCCCTCCTGTAGGTTGTAGTGAAGGAGAAGGATTGAGTCAGCCACAGTGGAGAAACTGTTTTCTCTTGGAGACTATCAAAATGCAATTGTGTTTTCTTTACAAGCCCCAAAAGCCCTTCTTTCAAAAATAAAAGTACAATGATCCAGCCCTCAAACTGCAACAAACTCATCAGTCCACACCACCCTCCTCCCTCTCTGAACTATTCCCAGTTATTGCTAAAGAGCTCCAGCAAGCCCTTAGTTAGCATGTCTTCCTGCCCAAACTCATTTACCTGACTCTAGTTAAGAGTTGTGACATTTGGTGGATCCCGAAGGCAGTGACAAATTAGATGATATGAGATTCAGATGAATAACTCGGCACAGGCATAAACATAACATTCCTGTCTATTTTCCGTCTCGATAATAAAAATAAACAATAAACAATAGAAACAAAATTGCACAATCAAATGTACATAAATCCATAAATGATCATCATTCAATGGTTGTTCTAAAGATAAGCCTCTGTATTTGAATCACTTTAATGGCAAGCACACAATTATCAAAGTGTAGAAATGTTGGGAATGCCTTTCAGTGACACTTGGAAAAGTACCATCAAATTACTTTAATGAATCATGGCAATCATAAAAATGATGAGATTCAGAATATGAAACATAATCACATCAATAGTTTTGGTTGAAAAAATACCTAAGTGTTCTACTGAATGTAGCTGTGTATGGTTCTGCCATCTCCTTATCACAGAACTTTCACCTCACCGTTACAGAAACTCTGAATATTGTTGCCCCTGTCCTTCTCAAGCAAATCAAGATCCTGTCCAAAGCCAGTTTTTGGTTTGATCATGCAATTTCTGCACTCCAAACAGAATGTTGAAGCTTCATTGCCCCTATTCAATCCTGTGAGCACTTCCTGCTTTCCAAAGAACTGCTTGCTGTATTCCCAACCTCTACAGTAGCATAACAAGTTTCATTATGACTACCTTTGCTCATTTCTTCAGGAAAATAATTGATTTGATCATCCAGACCACCTCTGCTCTCCACAGATCTTCTGACCTGACCACTCCTTATCTGGACAGAAATGCCCTCTTCTCCCCTGTTTCCCTGATCTGTCAATCCAAGCTGCTTTCTCTGGTAAATATATATGAAAGCCTCTCCTCAGCAGGTTGAATCTTGTCCTGCCAAGACCGTTCGGATAATATTCTTACCCTTGCTCCGGCCCTTACTTGGTGAATAGCTCTCTCGAATCTGGCATACTTTTTCAAATAGTATTAGAAAATCGCTCTACTAAGGAAAGATACTGCTTACCCTAGCAACCTTTGAAAGTAACCTCCCACTACCAATACACATTTTATTGGAAACATTCTTGAAAATGTGGCAAATAATTAATTAATTTGTTTCTCTGAAAGTTATGGTGTACTGCTTTTGACGAGCCAGAAGCATGGAATCTTCAGTTTATAAATGAGGAGATCCTGTCATCACTCAACTCAAATTGACAATCCATCCTCATTGTTCTTGACTGCCAACTCCAAAACTCTCCCAAGCCTTACTGTCTTCCTCGACACTCATGTCCTTTGTGCCACAGATCCATGCACTCACAAGGAAATTGCATTTCCAGCAGCATACACTTAATTCCATTCCTCAACATGTCTCGAATGAGGGTCACCTCTGCTTTAGTTCTTCCATCTCTTGACTACTATAACAGTTTTATTTTGGGACCCCTAATAAACATACTCATCAATTGCAAGTGATAAATGTTAAGGGCGGATGGCAATTCGTCACTTACCTACTTTGTCTTTAAGGTGCTGCTCCAAAGGTAAAGGTGGTCTGTACCAGAAGCCGCCTTGGTGTTGGTGGAAACAACCACACAGGTGACTTAGGGGACAGTGAGCCCCTGGGAAAGAGCCTGAAGTTAAAACCACTGAACACCGTTAAATAGTAATGGATGTCAACTGCTTGCAAGCTCTCCTAGGTCTGCAGGACTGTGGGTAGAAGAGTTTCTACACAGTGTGAGGAGTCAGAAATTAGAGTCAGGCATAAGCTTAGCACGTTTTTGGTTAAAGACTTTTATTAACCTATTCACGCCGCATTCATCCCTATGGGAAATTAATTGATTTATTCCAAATAGTACTAAGGATTTAAACAAAGGACTGAAATGATTTGGAAAGAATTATGCTACACATGGAGACTAACACAGATTTCTCTAAAGACAGAATACACAGAGGCTTCTGACAATTTAAGAAATTACTACGGTACCTATAGGATTTTTATAGGGTTTTGACAGAAGTGCAAGGTAACAGAGCAGTGTATGCAGCTTTTTGGTTCTGGGAAAGGGTGATACTTACACATTGCACTTGAATTTGCTAGTTTTGACAGCTAGGTCTGGTTACTGGATTCTCTGAAAGGGGTCCACAGCCTTTCCTCCTATCTCTCAGAATTATTGGGAATGTTGTAGGGTTTAGTTCGGGATAGTGGTTCTGCCTGGATAGGAGGTTCTGCCTGGATCTGGATCAGTTGCCTCTGGCCTAGCTCTGGAGTCTGGAATCTTGCAGCGTGAACGTTGAATGTCTGGATCTCTGGCTTTTGAATGTTGGATTTTGAATGTCCTGAATTTTGACTGTCTGAATCTTGAATGTCCTGACTCTCTCTACGGTTCCTCCTTTTATAAGCAGGATGATATCAGAGGATTTTTTTTTAAGTGGGCAGAAGTAACCTGGCCATACCTCTAAGATGGGATAGGTCAGGCTGTGCATGTTGCTGCCTTTCTGCAAGCAGATTGGATCCAGGAAACTGACATCAGTTCTAGTGTGGGTGTTTTATGATGTGCTTTGTTTCACCAGTTAATTTTGCCAAAATCAGTTATGAAACAAAATGCTTATATGTACATGTGTTATCCTCATGAAAATCAGATAGGCAGATCCCATATTTTACAAGGAATATGCCATTTCAAACCCCAAGTCTGTGCAATGTTGCTTTGTCCTTCTGGCACTCTTTTGCAATTTCTATGGAAAACATTTCACCTAAAATTCTACAAATGACTACACATAAGCCTAACCGCGTCGGGCATATTTCCATCAGATTTTACATCTGTGTCATGTACTCTTTCCTCAAAATGCCTCTTTAATGCCGTTCACGCCCCCCACATGCTAAGAAGACCCATATCATCTCATCTTGCAGATACAAAAATTACATGAAAAAAAAACATCATAATTTCATAATACACAGGTTCATTTTATTTTTCATGTTCATTTAACAAATGCGGTTTTCCTAGCATTTTCATTCTGAAGGCTTTCAAAGCTCTGGTCAATTTCTATACAAGGGGATGTGCTTGAAAAATGGGTTCTTTGAAACTGACACCAGGCAAAGGAGAGATATAGCTTCTTTGAAGTGCATTGCCTGTGTTAATTTGTTTCCAAAGTGAATGTTAGCCGTGCGGACTGAAATGAAATGCCTGCTTCTCACAAACTTTAGTTGACACAATAATGCCGTTCAGGGTGGAATGGCCCTCATTTGATGGTGTGGAATATAGATGGACATGGCTGTGCTTTACGAAAACCAAGCTGTGTGATGTTTAAAGATGAAAATAGCACCAGTAAAAGGTTGTTTTAAACACTGAACATTTTCTTGTGCAATTTTAAGTTGTCTGCAAATCACAGCACAGCTGCGCTGAGCCACTCTGCCTTGGAATTTTTCTCTTAGGATTCACATGAAGAAAATAAACGCAGCCATTCTTTGGATGTCTATGCTCCATCTCGCCCAATATGTACTAAGCAGAAACAGCACCACCATTATCCCTGTAACTGCCAAAACACAGTTTTGTGATACAAGGGAATATGTGCTCAGCAGACACAGTGCAGCCATTATTTTTGTAACTGCTACAACACAGTTTTGTGATGCAGGGGATTTCTGCTAGGCTGGTAAATGTACCTCACACTCCTCATCCCAGTCCCTCATACTCTTCTTTAGCACAGTCCCCCATGTTTTTCCTTTCCCCATCCCTCATAATATTCCTTAATCTAATCCCATATGCTCTTTCTCATCTCAGTCCTGCATGCCCTTTATTGTCCTAGTTCCCCATGCTTTTTATCTTACCAGTTTCCTTTGCTGTTCCTTATTGCATTCCCTCATGCTCATCACAATCAATTATGATCTTCATCATCAATGTCCTTCAACTTCTATGTCATCACAGTCCCTTATGTTTTTACTTGTCCTGGTGCCTTGTGCTTTTCCTTTTAACCCATCCTAATGTTCTGCTGCCAAGTACTTCCAAGTTCCTTAAACAATTCCTCATTGTAGTCTAACATTCCCTCCCTCGTCCCAGTCCATCAAGTTTTTAGTCATCACAGTCACTCATGTCCTTACCATTACGGTCCCTCATGCTCAACCTCATTACAGTCCTACATGCTATTCCTCATCATAGTCCTTCATACTCTTCCTCATCCCAGTTCTGCATGATCTTCGTGTCTCAGACATTCATGCTCATCTTCATCACAGTCCTTTGTTGTCTCAGTCCCTAAGCCTCTTCACACAAAGAAAGGAAAATAAAACAATCATATCTCAGTTGCAAGTTTACTTCCATTCTCCACATCTACCTTTCCTTCCTCTGTCTAAACACCAACGCACACCAACACACTCACAGCAGACATCTCAATCTCTCATCAGGCACACCCATTGCCCCATCAAACACATACATTAGATGCCTCCCCCGACATCAGACATCCGAGCGAACCCCATGAACAAAACAGAAAACCAGGCCATCCAATCCCATATCAGTTACCATACCTCATGCTCTCCCTGGCTTGGGGTTGGAAGCCAGTGGTGGAAATGTTCGAGGGAAAAAGGACTGAAAGTTATTTTTTCTAAAAATAACTTTCGGTCTTTTCTCCCTGAACATTTAACACTTTACCCCCACCACCACCTCCACCCACACCCCTACCCCCAGGCCCCTACTTACCTTGCGGCAACACACTTCACTGAGTCCCGCTGACTCATTGTGATCCTGTGACACCGGTTCCCTTTCACTTACGTGATCAGGAACCGGCGCTGCAGGGCCCTTTCCTTTTCTTTCAAATTATGTTTCTTTTTTACTTTTTACAGGGATTGGCTGTGGGGGACACCCCCTGAACCGCTGCTCACAGTGTTGTGAACATTAGTGCAGGGGACTCACCCACAGCCCCGCAGCACTTGCCACCGAATATGGGATTTGGTCAAACCTTTTGGCCATTCAGAATTTTTCCCCTGGCTTTTTTGACATTTCTGCTCTCCCTTGCCACAGTCCATGATTCTTATCCTTACTGCAGTCGCTAAGTTGCTTCCACATCCCAATTTCACATGCTTTTAGTTGTTGCTGTGCCCGAGTTTTCCTTATCACTGTCCATTACATTCTTCCTTGTCTCAATCCTTCATGCCTTGTCTTGTCCCATTCCCCTACACCCTTCCTTACCTCATTCCCTAGTTTTCCTACCAGTCCCATTGCATGATGCTCTTCTGTGTTCAGTCTCTCAACCTCTTCCTCATCACATATCCTCATGCTCTTCCTCATTGCAGTCCCTTATGCTCTAATTTTCTGTACTCCTTCATGTTCTTCCTCATTACAGTTGCTCATGAGATCTTGCTCATTGCAACCCATCATGCTCTTCCTGGTCGCAGTTCCTCATACTCTTAGTCCTCACAGTCTGTCATGCTCTACTTCGCCCCAGTCCCTAATTATCTTTCTTATCCAAGTACCACATGGACTTCCTCTTTGCAGTCATTCATAGTCTTCCCAGTCCCAGCCCCTCAAGCTTGACATTGTATTCCAACAGGTTCTTCCATAGTCACATCCAACAAGCTTTTCCTTGTTACTATCCCCATAATCTTCCACATTAGAGACCCTCCTGCTCTTCCTCATTGCAGTTCCTCATGATCTTTCCTCATTGCAGTCACTGATGCACTTCCTCATCACAGAACCTCATGTTCTTTCTTGTCCCAGCCCCTCTCATTTACCCTCATCCCAGCCCCTCATGCTCCTCCTTGTCCCAGTACCTCATGCTCTTACTCATCTCTGTCCCCATGCTCTTACTCTTCCCTGTCCTTCATATTCTTCCTCATCCTAGTCCCTCATGTTCTTATTCATCCCAGTTCCTTATGTTCTTACTCGCCCCAGTCTCTCACACGTATCATTATTGAAGTCCGTCAGGTTCTAACACATTTCAATCTCTTATGCTATTCCTCATTAAAGTCCTCTTCGTTCTTCTCTGTTGGAGTTGCCCAAGTTCTTCCTCATTGAAGTATCTTGCAGTCTTCCTATTCACAGTCCCTCATGCTATTCATCATTCTGGCCCATCATGGTTGTCCTCATTCTAGTCCCTCATAGGCTTCTTCAAACTGGTCCTTCATGCTATTACTCATCCTAGTCTCTTGTGCTCTTAGTGATTGCATTATTTTTACAATAACATTTTTAAATGATTTTATCAACAAAACAAGTAAAAACTTCCCAACAATCCAGTCACCAATCAGTAAGATAAGAATCACTTCCCACCACCCCGAGCCCCGATTCATGCTCCTCATCACTCCCACCCTTTCACAGTTTCCTCCTGTCCCCATGGTGTATTTAGATCCTGGAACCTTACAGCCCAGTAAAATTCCATCGCAGTCCCACCCCAACGCTAACTTGGGCAATTTAAGTCCAGCCATCATCTCCATATTTTGCTGTGTTTCTGAGGGCACCCTTTCTCCCTGTATACCCTCTGTTCCAGCTCACTGCAGTACTCCCTCCAATGCATCTATATGCTAAACATCAGTGCCATTCTGCTGCCCCACCTGGATGCAATGTCTTGTTTACCTACCATCAGGGCCGTTTTAACGACATATTTCTCCATAGAAGTTAATCCGCTATCCTCTAAACATGTATAAGTCCTAGTTTGGTGCATTCAGGCAATGGGGATCCCAGGGCTCTAGAGATCGAATCCCTAATCAACTGCCAGAAGGGCTGAATGGCCTCGCAAACCCATATTGTGTGCATAAATGTCTGAGTCGCCTTCACGCATCGCAGGCACATCTGGTCAGTCACCCTCCCTATGTGAAATTGCTGCACCCTGGTATACTAAGCCTGGTGTAGGAGTTTGTACTGAACCAGGCATAATCTGCACAAGATGCTCGCTTCCCTGGGTGAATTTAGGGCCTCTACCTAGTCCTCTTCTTCCAGTGCCCCCAAATGTTCTTCCCATTTCCCCCTCAGTGTGAGTAAAGATTTGGAGGAGAAATCTGTTGTGACCTGAAAAAGCATGGTGATTGCTTTCCTTGTGAGTTCCCCCTCCAGTAAGTTGGCTTCTGTGGGAGAGCATTCAGGGACATCCTAGGTTTCCCTGTGTCATTGAGCCATGGCATTTTGTAATCTCATAAACATATATCTATCTCTTTTGGCTAAACCATAGTTCTCC